>NC_139825.1:47074521-47694521 GCF_963691815.1 Echiichthys vipera
CGGCTTGTGAAAACACACATTGAGGTACGTTTAGCTATGAGTTTTGACTTTAAGGTACTGCTGTAATAAAGAGAAGCTCAGTCCAAACTGAAGAGGAGAAGGATAAGCTCAAACAATCACATCTAGTGTTTCATTTTGTAGATGGTGAATAAAAGAACAACTGAGAAAACGACAGCAGCCATGGTCCTAATGTTGGGCTATGGCCACAGTTTCTACCTCTCCGCTGGGAGCCCTACATTCAAATCAAACTAATTTGGATTGAACACACAAGACAAAAAGTCTATTAGCTTACAAAGTCAATTACTAATTCAATGTCAACGGATAAACTTCCTCCTGTCAGGGGAAAACTTTCACCTGATGTATCATTGCTTTGATTTCAATTTTAAAGAGCTTCATTGCATGTTGTAGGTATTTGCACAGTGACACTCCCCCCCCCTGTTGTGTCATCTCTTTAATAAAGCACATCGCACTTTGAATGAATCAATGACTTTGAGATTAAAGCGTCAATGTTATGCTTTAGTTTGACACTGTTCGAGGGATAGATACGCACTTATAATTAATAATATTTTAGGTGGGGAAAGTATTTAATTGGACAAATTGACAAGCTTACAAAAAATGTAAAATTTAATACATTTAATGCAACATGCATTGGGTATCCTTCTTTTTCATGGCCTGTAAGGGCGCACTCACACTGTTGTTCTGTAAAAACAAAACCGTTTTTTCAGCTAAAGCCTAGTACCTTTAAGCAGTGTGAGTGCACCCGTTCCGCGCATAACAAGATTCAAGATTCAAGAAGCTTTATTTATCCTGAGGGAAATTATTTTGCAACAGTTTCAATACAAAGGCGGAAAAGGATCAGAGTAACAATAAGCATAAAACATAAATCAAATCAAAACAAAGCTAACGTCAGATAAATAAAGCAATGAACTAAGTGTGACCGAGTGCAACAGACGTCGTGGTTAAGCGTAGGTATATACAATATACAACAATACGCAGCGTGCAGTTTAGCAGCAGATTGAAATAAAATAAGTACAAACTAAATAAGTGAGAAGGAGCGATAAGTTATAAGTGTTAAAAATGTTAAAAATGTAGCAGCATGTCCTACAGAACTAAGTGACAGTATGGCACAGTGGAGCGTAGCAGCATTTCGTACTTAAGTAAGTTACAGTAAACCAGTGAAATGTAGCAGCATGTCCTAAAGCACAGTAAGTGTATCAGCAGATAGTTACAGTAAACCATTAATAAATAAATAAAGTGATGTAGTGTTGATATAAAGTGACAGTGTCGTATAGCAGCATTACTTACTGAAGTAAGTGACAGTACAACTGAATAAAGTACAACTGAATAAAGTGATGCAGTGATGGTATAAAGTGACAAAGTGACATTTTCAGGATACAGTGTCTCCACTGTTCCTCACCTGACTGGGGGGAGATGAATTATAAAGTTTGATGGCCGCCGGAAGAAAAGACTTCCTCCGGCGTTCAGTATTACACCGAGGGAGAATGAGTCTATGGCTGAAGGTGCTTCTGCTGGAGGTCAGCAGCTGGTGGAGAGGGTGAGAGTTATTGTCCAGGATGCTGTGCAGTTTAGACAGCATCCTCCTCTCAGACACCGCCACCAAAGAGTCCAGTTTGACCCCCAGGACGGAGCCAGCCTTCCTGATGATCTTACTGATCCTCTTGGCATCTGCTGCCCTCAGTCTGCTGCCCCTCAGTCTGCAGCCCCTCAGTCTGCAGCCCCTCAGTCTGCTGCCCCTCAGTCTGCTGCCCTCAGTCTGCTGCCCCTCAGTCTGCTGCCTTCAGTCTGCTGCCCCTCAGTCTGCTGCCTTCAGTCTGCTGCCCCAGCACATAACAGCAAAGAAGATGGCACTGGCTACCACTGACTGGTAGAACATCCTCAGCATGGTGTTACATACATTGAATGACCGGAGCCTCCTCAGGAAATAGAGACGACTCTGGCCCTTCTTGTAGACAGCCTCAGTGTTCTTGGACCAGTCCAGTTTGTTGTCCAGGTATACTCCAAGATATTTGTAATCCTGGACAACATCCACAGTCACGCCGTTGATGGAGCGAGCCGTACCAAAAAAATATATATATATATTAATTTTCGCATGTCGTGCACACCAGGGGAGTGGACTAGAAACGGACTATGAGTTGTGAAAGCGCACTTAAACTCAGTTTAATGTCTGATTTATAAGGTCTGTGTAACTTCTGGGTGAGCTCATGTGTGGAAAGAGCAGTTGAATAAATGTGCGGAGAATTCAAAGCGAGCCAGTGTGTTGATGACATTTTTATCATGCAGCTGTGGCGCACACAAAAACTCTATTGGATCCGACTGATTCAAGGCAAGGCAACTTTATTTGTAACGCACTTTTCATACACAAGGCAGACTCAAAGTGCTTCACAGCACAACATGTCATGAATTCAAATGCATTACTGAAATAACTTATATATCTTTTTGTTTACACCTGTTGTCTTGTTCAAAGAGAGAGAAAGCACAGTGAGAGGACGGAGGTTTGGTTCTGTGGTGTTCTGATGGATCATATCTGGGGAATATTACTTGTAGAAGGAAACGCCTGCGGACGACCAGAGAGGCAAACGCTAAGACACTTAATGTCTGATTATTATTATGTGAGTATTTCTGTATTTACTCGATATCAAACAAACAAAACCCACATTTATGAATGAGATCGAATCAGCGGACCTTACAGCAAATGATGAGGGAGATAAACAGACTTTATTTTTGGTTTTCTTTCCTTTCTTTGTTTTTTTTAACCGGCTCACCGGCATTGTGTGCAGAAAAACCGATTCAGTCGGCATTTAATGCACAACAACCGAATCGCTCGGCGTTTGTAGAACAACCGAATCACTCGGCATTGAACGCACGACGACCGAATCACTCGGCATTGCGTGCAGAAAAACCGATTCACTCGGCATTAATGCACAACAACCGAATCACCCGGCATTGAATGTGGCCCTGTCGGACCACTCGGAGGAATCCAGATTTCCGCGGTGACATCCGCAGCACTTGGAGATGGCGCTGCCCACAGCGGAGAAGAATCTGCGGATGACGTTCGACTCCTGTGGTGTCTTCAGGTGACGCTTGACGGAGGAAGCAATGAACTTCTCAAGTGCTGGTTCCCCTAGTTTTAGGGAGATCAGCACCATTTGTTCGTTGCCCCACTTCTTGCACAGGTCCTGGAAGATGGTCTTGTCGAGGTTCTTGAAGGTCTTCTGGGTGGCGTGGAAGTCTACACCCTCGACCTTTGCCCATATGACCTCAAACAGGTGCTTCATGATGGCCTCTGGGTTTGAGCAGGTAAAGGTCACTTTGTTTTTCCTGTATGCCCGCCCAACCAGCTGCTCCACAAACGCCTCGATGAACTGCTTATTTCTTTCCTGCTGCGCCGCAAGTTTGGCAAGTGTCTCTTTAGTTACTGAGACGGTCGCTCCACCGGTCGATGCTTTACTCGATGCACCAGTCAACGCAGGCAAGGGCCCCATGAAGGGTGTGGTTGGTGACTCTATAGGAGGCATTAACTCACTGGCCGTTATACCTGTGATCAATCTGTCACTGTGGGTGTTGACCTGAGTGTTCATCCACCAACTCATCAGTCCCAGGAAACTCCACGCTCTGTCCTGGATCTCAGCGTACATGTCAGCATCGGACTGAGGAACATGCACTGTCCTGCAGACTGTTCCTGACGTTCCTGGATTAATCTCTGGCTCTGATGCATTTGCGATGTGTCCGTAGAGGAGATCACTGAATTCCTGTGTGAACGTCTGGACTTTGAGAGGGGAAATGTTCTTGAATTTTGTCATTTCCCAACCTTCATTTCCATCCATTAGTTTTTCACCCTCCTCGGCCAGCAGAGAGGGAACGAGGTCTGTGATTTGCTGCGGTGATTTGCTGCTTTCTTCTTTGGGGTCCAGGTCGAATTTGTCCACCACTTCTCTCGCATTACGAGTGATCCATTGTCTGGCAAAATACTTTGCATAAAAGGCCTTGATCTTCTTCTCTGCTCTTTTCCTAAACCGAAGGTCCTCCTTTTCAGATGTTGGACTTGGGACGTCTTTCAAACTCCTCACATCGTCGGCAATGTCTTCTACGACAGCCTCGATGTCAGAGGAGCTTTGGGATCGCAGCGTCAACTCAGAACGCGACTCTTCGTCCAAAAGAGGTTCAAAGATTTGAGTCACCTCCTCTTGGATCATGTCTCTAATCCTGTCCTCTGGTGTGGCCTCCACCGGGGCTTCTGTGTGTCCGTGGTCATCGTCTTCTGAGTCTTCTAGGTCTTCTGGGTCTTCTGGTTCCTTGTCGTCTCTGTCTGGGTCTTCTGGATCTAAAGGTGTAACTGGTGTCTGCCAGCGCTCCTGATCCTTGGGGTTGTCCGGATCCACAAGTGAAACTGATGCCCGCCTGTGGTCTGATGACTTGATGAGTTTTTCGGGGGAGGTGGTCGGATTCGGTCTTCTCCTCTTTATAAAAGGTGTTTTGACCCTGGCTGTGAGGGCCTTTAAAAGTTTGCAGACGTATTCAATCATAGTGTTCAGCCTGCGGGGGGGAGTGATGCGGTGTGTGCTTGCCAGAGAAGAGTTGACGTGTTCTGAAATGTCTCTGCTGAGCAAACTCGACAAGCGATTTGAGTTGATACCCTGGATCGGGTTCTTGATGTCCAGAACGTCGGAGAAACTCTGTGAGACAGCGTCCCCCACACAGGACTGAATGTCCTCCACAGACACTTTAGTTTGGCCCTGGAGAGCTCTCAGCACGGCTTTGGACAAGGACCGTATTATGTCCAGCAGCAGTTCGGCCAGCACAATTTTAGTGGCGTCATCTGCGGTGCCTGTTTTCAACAGCTCCAGCTGTTCGGGGGTTATCCTTTTGAAGTAGGATTTGATCAGATAATTGCACAAATCCACGGCTCCTGACTCGTCCGTCTGTGGCGATGCTGGTCTTGAGAGGGCCATCGTGGCTGTTGTTCCTTTTGAATGCTTTGTGTCCTGAATGTCCGTCGAAGAATCCCTGTGAATAAGCGAGTTATTGTCCTTCCTGGTCGAAGCAACGTGAGCTTGTGTGCAGCAGCTGTTCAGGTCTGGAGGCAGATCGAGAATGTGCTGGAACCCTCAGTGATCTCTCATTTACATAGAATTATGATATCACAAAGGCAGTTCTTTAAGCTCCGCCCCCTCAACATCAAAGCCACCGCTGCTAGGCAACAGCGGAACACTCTGGCTGTTTGTTGTTTTTCAAACAATCAGTGAATTAATGATTTTCATTTGTATTATTGTTATTGTCATTGTTATTGTTATTATATAAAATAAAAGGCAGCTTAAGCTAGCAGTTTCCATTGTTGTGGGAATTTTGTAAATGTGTAATTCATAATTTACAAAGCTCCTCCCCAAGTGTTATTCTGGAGGCAGACACTGTCCACGAGCCCCTAGCAATGTTGTTATTTTTAAAGCTGATCTTGTTCTGCTTAATTATGCTGTTATAGGCCTAGTCTGCCGGGTGGACAGTTGACACATTGAACCTTTTTGACTTCTTTTTAAGTGTGAAATGATCCCAAACTTAGTCTCCTCCTTTACTGGGCTGTAGTGGTGAGCATCCGCAAAAACGGTCCGTGTGGAACAATGATCCCTGCGCTGAACAGGCCGCATAATGCGCAAGATTGGAATTGAACCAAACATGGAGGCAGAAATGTTGCCATGATACATTTTTGCAGTCGAGTATCTCAAGTTGAAAAGAACGGACTTGTCTCTCTCTCCCTCATTTTCTGTCGTCTCTCTACCATCAAAAATAGCATTTTAAGAGGAAGTAGCTTTTGTAGACTGTGATCTTTTAAGAATGACTATGTTATTTTTAAGTGATAACTGATTGTTTCTGTCTTGTTTTAATATATCCGCTCCTATATTAAGGTGACTGTAAAGACTGTTGTAGTGGATCATATAAGTCAAATAAAATCAATGCACTGAGACAAATACATAGGAACACAGTTGATGGACTTTATTGGCTTCCCGGGATCTTGCAGTCAATGAAAGTCCGGAGATCAGAATCAGAATCAGAATCAGGTTGATTGCCAGACAATTTTCATTGCTAGGAATTTGACTTGGTTTCACAGTGCCTACATAAATATAAACATGAACACAAGCAAGACTAAACATATGGCATTGATTTACTCCTGCGGAAAAAATCTGCCCCCACACCCATCTCCATCAACGGCGTGACTGTGGATGTTGTCCAGGATTACAAATATCTTGGAGTATACCTGGAGTATACCTGGAGTATAACTGCGGCCAGCTGGCCGTCCACGGCCCGCTTGAAAGAAGTGGGCTTTAGCAGAGCCGTTTGCACATGTACGAGCACGAGCGGTAGCAGTATGTGTGCCTGTTTGGACATAGTAAATAGAAGGACGGACCATGCGCGGACATTTAACAACAACAACAATGGCAGTGAAAGGTTCACGTTGGTGTGATGCGGAGGTGGAGTGTTTACTGCAGATTTGGTCGATGAAAATATTCAAAAACAGTCGACAAGACGCACAAAAACTCCGAGGTCTATGGAAAGATTTGTAAACAAAGCCACACACACGCGATCAATGCGTGTGACGTGTTACGGTGTGATGTCGTATAGACAGCAAGAAGCATTGGCCGAGGGCCAGGCAGTGTGAGTACAAACGGGGCTGGGGAGGGGGGACAAGTACCCTAAAGTCCGGGTCGCGGTGCGAAGGACAGTGTGAGTGCGCCCTAATTCAACCACTCCTTCGTACATGGGCGGCAGTAGCTCAGTTCATAGGTGACTTGGCTGGAAACCGGAGGGTCGCCAGTCTGAGTCCCTGTGTGGACCATGAATGGAGGGTGGACTGGTGGCTGGAGAGGTGCCAGTTCATCTCCTGGGCACTATTGTTGAGCAAGGCACCAAACCCCCAACTGCTCGGGGCGCTGGTCAGTGTGTGTGTGTGTGTGTGTGTGTAACATGAATAAAAATAATAGAGTGACAAAATCGAGTTAATGTGGCCCGGGAAAGGAGAGTTTGGGGTCCCCTGCTAAAGCTGCTGCCCCCGCAACCCGACCCCGGATATGAAGATGAGATGAGATGAGATGAGACGAGATGAGATGAGACAAAATGGAATTTCCCCGTTGCAGGACTAATAAAGGAATTCTTCTTCTACATGGACTTTGGGGCTCTTATACTACGTCACCATATTGCCTCATTTGCTCCCGCGATAATTAACAACAAACGTACGTCGGTTTCATTATAAGCTACTTGCACAATGGTGGTCTGCAACAGGCTGGCCTCATCCACTGTTCCTACACGTATAATGTACTGCTAGAACGGTTCCCTAAAATGTGGAAGCACTACAATACGATATACTGTACAAAACTTTATAGTGTGACTATATAAAAACTGAACACTCGTTCAACATATTGTCATGAAGAGGTTCGTATAATATGGTACGAAAAGTTCTGCACACAAATTTGTATGATATCTTACCAAACACAGAGCGAAAGTTGACCAACAGACAGTGACGGACCAGAAGTGGATCGTGACGTGGACCGGGAAGTGAACCGCCAAAAGGCAACATTCCCAGAACAGTGACAGTTAGGGTAACGCATGAGAACCAGTTGGTGAGTGTGGTGGAAATGGATTCTTCAATAAAGATCAACAAACAGGATCAGCTTTTCCTCTGCAGACAAAAATACGTTCACCCCTGCATCCTCACAAAGTTAGAGTCCAGCAAGAATGACAACGAGCCAAATGGTGCCCAGTCTTTTAGGGGAAGAGACAGGACGCGATAAGCCTTGGTTGGGTGACGTCTTTAGACCAAACAAAAACATGCCTTAGACACTCTGAACCTCTCTCATCACAAGGTCTCTAACACAGGGTCCACATGCACAAATATGCCGTTATACCATCAAGAGTTAGTTATTTGCGTTATCCATTAAGAAGGTGAGACAGAGGAGACACTGAACTGTGTCTGACCTGACAAAACTATGATTATGAATTACAAATATCCAAAATTCCCACAACATAAGTTTGGGGAAAAAGGCTGTGGTCCGGGACGTGAACGGCACCTGGACATGAATGGCCACGGCCCGGGAAATGAACCCCGCTCACCCGGGTGGTGAAAGCCCTGTGTTTTGTCATTGTTCAAGTAATAATGGAAAGCACTGCCGCGGTCCACGGTGTTGATATTTCCTGTACAGCATAGACACCACTTAGCAAATCCCTGGCAGGATGACTTGAGGAAACAAAAAATCTGCCGGTATGGTTATACTGAGCAGTTAGAGTACTGCACATCTCTCCTCTCTGTCACACATAGAGGTGCAGACAGGCTTACTACAGGCACTTGACTCATTATAGTAAAATTTACCTAGTAACAACAGTGTGTATGTGTTTTTGTGTGTTTCCAGGAAGAGACAAGCTTTCACGCGTCTTTATAAAGAGGTGTCTGACACCTTGTCAGGGAGGGATGCTGTCAAACAGTTATAAACACAAGGTTGCACCATGTTACGCGCAGATTACAGACACATTCACACACACATGAACACTAAGCACTAGACCCACGGACACAACAGAGCTTATGCACATACACAGACACACAGTGAGGGCTGTGAATTGTTCTAAATGTTGAGGAGAAGGAGACAGACAGTGCCAGGAGGGACAACTGATTGCAATGCGTTAAAATCACTGTGTGTGCATGCGTTTCCTGCTTCCACCTCTCACCTTTTATTTTCATTCCTCCCTTTCCTCCTCCTCCCCATGATCACATGACTTTTAGGGAATATTTTCGACCATGCTTTGAACTCTGGCCTTTAATCTGTTTGCTATTGGCCGTGCATATTGTTGGTGATACTGATATTGAAGGAGATATGTTGATTCTGCATTATTCTGCACTCACTGCAAGTCATTGTGGGTGAGTGCCAACTAAATGCATCTGATGAAACAGAAACGATTCTGACAAAGACAGGAAGTGCTCTTTGTCTAATGCATATCAACTGAAAAAAGCTTTTTGGAAACATCCTGAACATTCAGCCGTTTACAGCCACAAATTGAATCTAACAAAAAAAGATGGATGCGCCACAGCATTTCCTTTTTCACTTGAGAATTGGGTGCCATTATCCATCTTTCTTCAAAACACCAAGGAGCTTTATAGGACAACCTCTAGTGTGGGGAGTTTCAAAGCCCTCCTGTCATTTTTCAAGCGATGAAACTCTGGCATGGCCTGGCTTCTTATTCAAAGCATCGCAAAGAGGAAGTACCTTTCTCACCTCTCCTCCAAACATCTCATAGAAACTTAAATCTGGTCCATATTTGCAGGAAAATAACCCAATGACTGCAATGTGCATTTATAACATGCACATATCAGCTCTGTAGCAGTGCAGCAAAATTTGATGGCATTTTGCCTACAGATGACACTGAAGGGACAATAAAGGTAAGTGACCAAAACTCCAGGTAGGGAATGAGTCCTTACCCCAAGTGAAGGAGTTCAAGTACCTCGGGATCATGTTCACGAGTGAGGGGACGATGGAGCATGAGTTTGGCCGGAGAATCGGAGCAGCGGGGGCGGTGCTGCAGTCGCTCTACCGCACCGTTGTGACGAAAAGAGAGCTGAGGAAGGCAAAGCTCTGGATCTACCGGTCAATCTTGGTTCCTACCCTCACCTATGGTCATGAAAGCTGGGTCAGGACCCAAAGAACGAGGTCGCGGGTACAAGCGGCCAAAATGTGTTTCCTCAGGAGGGGGGCTGGAGTCTCCCTTAGAGAGAGGGGGAGAAGTTCAGCATCCGTGAGGAACTCAGAGTAGAGCCGCTGCTCCTTTGCGTTGAAAGGAGCCAGTTGAGGTGGTTCAGGATCATCTAGTAAGGATGAACCCTGGGCGCCTCCCTAGGGAGGTGTTCCAGGCACGTCCAGCTGGGAGGAGGCCTCGGGGAAGACCCAGGACCAGGTGGAGAGATTAGATCTCCACATTGGCCTGGGAACGCCTCAGGATCCCCCAGTTAGAGCTGGTTAATGTGGCCTGGGAAAGGGAAGTTTGGGGTCCCATTGATGCTTCGGTTAATGTGTAGGGACACGTATCATGCTGGGATGATTTTAGGCCAGAATTTCACTTGGAGCTCTTTTCTTATCTGAATAATGAACAAGGAGTTTTCCTCTCACACGTAGCACATGTGATTCTCTCTGTCAGACACGACTTACTAGACATACTCAAATACTTTGGTTTAGGCGAGGGGTGGCACCTGGGTAAGGGTCAGGGTTAGGAGAGAGGACACGACACGGTTCGTAATTTGGTCATAAAGTCTCCTGCTGTTTCTTGAATTTGTCGTCAAGTATGTCATCAACAAACCCACTGACTCGCTATGAATTCTCCGCACAATAAGCTGCTCAATTGATTTATGGGCTAAATCAGACATGACACATTTCCTTTTGTACTCCGGGGTAAAAGCCGTTTACTTTAGGTTGACGACTCACTTTACACCAGTTTTTATGTTTTTAGCACTGGCTTCCCATCAGGTATAGGATTGATTTTACGCCCTGCACAGCCAAGCGCCTGATCATTCGTGACCTGTTCAATCCATATATCAGCAGCAGGTCACTGAGGTCCTCGGACCAGGGCTTACTGGTTGTCCCTCGCTCTAAACTAAAAACAAAAAGGTGATCGTGCCTTTGAGATCGTGGCTCCACAAACTTTGGAGCTTTCTACCTCTAGGCATTCGCTCTGCAGTAGCAGGAGAAGCTTTTAACAATTTAAGATCCATATTTTCAGCTGTGTATCACTTTAAAATGTCTCAAGTTTGTTCTTGTCCATGTCTCCCATTACCTGTGTTTGTTTGTGTGCCTCTTTTGATCTTATCTTTTATGATCTTTTTGATCTGATTTCATCTTTTCTTGCTCTTATCTCTTTCATGATGTTATCTGCAACCTTGTTTTTGTAAAGCACATGGTGAAATTTGTTTCTGTGAAAGGTGTTACACCAAATAAACATATAATTATACGGTCCAGTCCAACTGACTCAGACACTTGTGTCTTCAGCTCCGCTTGGTAATGTCTTATGATTTCTTAATTGGGTTTCCAAAAAAAGAATAGACTAAGAAGAAGCATGTCAACGCATAACATATTTGTAGCCTGTCACTTGCCAGAGGAGATATTTTTTTAGTCCTATAATTAGTTTATTCATATAGCATTTAAATGTGTAACATACTGTATTATATACTATGAATAATAACCTTACAGAAAACACTGTTGGACCAACATGTCAAGGTTTAAATTCCCACATGAATTAGTGAGTCATAGATATGGAGATGTGCACACACACACACACACACACACACACACACACACAGACACACACACACACACACACACACACACACTCTTTCAGGGTCTAAAAGAAGTCTGACAGAAGAATATTTTGATTAGTAATTCCAAGGTGTTGATTAAAGGCCCAGTGTGGTGGAGCATATCGAATAACCCTAACAAAGAAACGCAATTAGACGCTGTCATTTTTATTCAAAACCTTATCACTCACTTGTGTATATGTGTGTGTGTGTGTGTGTGTGTGTGTGTGTGTGTGTGTGTGTGTGTGTGTGTGTTAGTGTGTATGTGTGTGTGTACTCTCATCTTTTATGATGCACAATGTCAACTTGGATATCTTGATGTGTGAAAATGTATACAAAAGCCTTATATGACTCATAATGTGCACCCCAACATTTGCATGCTACGTGACTGTATGGTCATGACTCACACGACGTACCTTTGTGTGTGTGTGTGTGTTTGTGTGTGTGTTTATGTCTTCTAACTTCAGCAGTGCTGCAAATTGAATGGCCTGCTTTATTAAGACAGGAATCTCTCGCCTATTTTTTTCTGTGTCTCTCTTAACTCATCCCTCTCTCATTCAAAGTTTTCATTTCTCTGGCTCACTCTATCATCCATGTTTAATCGTCATAAGCATGTTTTTAACAGCTGCTCGCAAGCAAAAGCATATTTAAAAGAAATACTTATTTGTAGGGCTGCACCCAAATAGTCGACCAACTACTGGTCGACCAAAAAATCATTAGCACACCAAAATTGTATTAGTCCATTGGTTGCAGGAGAACAAACAACAAACATTTGAAGCCAAGTTTTAAGTGAAAATCTCTGTAACTGGCTTCTGGCCTAAAAGGCTAGAGGGCTTTTAATTTGAAGGGCCAGATACAGGAAGTTGTGACACTCACTCACCGTCAGTGTTTTTTTTTTTTTTTAACGCGACAGGTCCGTTCGACAACGCGGTTGAACAGTTAATCACAGTTTATAGCCGTCATGTCGGGTAAAACGTCTAATATATGGGATTACCATGAAAAGAACAAGGATAACCCGATAAGGTCACGTGGACACTTTACAAGAAAACTTTGCCTATCACTCGTCCACGACGAACATGACCTACCACCTAAACAGGTAAGTAACGTTAGGCTAGCTACCTGCCCATGTTCCCACAGTCTCCTTGCTGACTTTTTCTATGACTATGCGCATTTGGAAAATAGTGGTTATTCATCTCATCTCATCTTCAGCCGCTTATCCGGGGTCGGGTCGCAGGGGCAGCAGCTCCAGCAGGGGACCCCAAACTTCCCTTTCCCGGGCCACATTAACCAGCTCTAACTGGGGGATCCCGAGGCGTTCCCAGGCCAGTGTGGAGATCTAATCTCTCCACCTGGTCCTGGGTCTTCCCCGAGGCCTCCTCCCAGCTGGACGTGCCTGGAACACCTCCCTAGGGAGGCGTCCAGGGTTCATCCTTACCAGATGATCCTGAACCACCTCAACTGGCTCCTTTCAACGCAAAGGAGCAGCGGCTCTACTCCGAGTTCCTCACGGATGCTGAACTTCTCACCCTAATAATGGTTATTCATTATGTTGACTTATGTTATTCAGTCGCTGATGCTATGTCGTTGGCACTTGGAGCACAAAGGGTTCCAGTGAAATCAACGGCCTTGTGAGAGGTTAAAGACCTGGATCTCACACCAGTTAGTTGGACCAGTCCCAGCCTGGTCCTGGTCCTGGTCCAGTCCCAGCCTGGTCCTGGTCCAGTCCCAGCCTGGTCAGATGCGTACGTGAACTGATGAAGCCTCTTGGATGAGAGGTGAAACATCTTCCTAGACAAATAACCAAGTCCAGTTGGTTTTGACTGAAATTGCTTTGAGGAGAACGACGACCTGGACACATGAGAACATTCACAGGCTTGTTGTGTGTGTGTGTGTGTGTGTGTGTGTGTGTGTGTGTGTGTGTGTGTGTGTGAGAGAGAGAATATCCACAGGCTTATTCAAACTAATGTGATTCAACATGAGGAAAAACACCCTGTTCCCAAAGAAAAATCAAAATTTTCTCAGTTTATTTGCCATTGTGTAAAAAAAAGCCCCATCATTTCATTCAGTGCCATCAGTCATTTTGTCACCATGACATTTCTTTCATATCAAATGAATTCTGGACTGGAACATCTCATTAAGTCTGATGTCCACATGTGAAAACATGGAATAATACATATGTTCACAAAATCAGTTTCATCTTTGTCCCGGTTTATCCCCCGAAGGAACAAAGGAACACATCTTGATGAAAAGCAGGAATCAGCAGCGGTTCTGCAGGACTGGATTAAGATAAAATTACATTTTGTGGTACAAGGATTACAGGACACAGCTGCATTAGTTATTATGATGTGAGACCAGATTGAATTAACCTTGTTTTTAAAGGAAACGATGTTTAAGCTCAACAGAGCGAGCAGGTGTTGGGTTTGGTTGGTATATGTAACTTGTAAAGGCGCGAAGGAAGAAAACATCGCCAAATTCAAACAATTTTGAATTTTAAAGACACAGAGAAACAATTTTACGTGGTGTTTTCATCTGTTTTCAGTCGTTTTGTCACGTATTTGTGGTGTTTTCATCTGTTTTTAGTCGTTTTGTCATGTTTTTATGGTGTTTTTATCTGTTTTAAGTCGTTTTTGTGGTGTTTTCATCTGTTATAAGTTGTTTTGTCATGTTCTTGTGGTGTTTTAAACTGTTTTCAATCGTTTTTGTGGTGTTTTGCGTCTGTTTTTAGTCGTTTTGTCATGTTTTTATGGTGTTTTCATCTGTTTTTAGTCGTTTTGTGGTGTTTTCATCTGTTTTTAGTGGTTTTTGTGGTGTTTTCATCTGTTTTTAGCCGTTTTGCCACGTTTTTGTGGTGTTTTAATCTGTTTTCAATCGTTTTTGTGGTGTTTTCATCTGTTTTCAGTCATTTTGTCACATTTTTGTGGTGTTTTCATCTGTTTTTAGTAATTTTTGTGGTGTTTTCATGTTTTCAGTCGTTTTTGTGGTGTTTTCATCTGTTTTAAGGCTCCTTCCTGCGATATTTTAAGATCCTACCTACATTAACAGCCTTTGTACTTGCCTGAATAGAAAATGTGCACATCAGCTACGGACAGTACAAAGCTGAGCTCTTAACCACAGTCAACCGGTTTGACTCCGGTTTTAGCCTCTTTACACTGACGTCCATTAAGTCAAACATGCACTTTGGGAATTTATTAACCCAGACTATATTTGATAAGCAGCAAACCACAGAGCACCACCAACAAAGCTCAGTTACTCATGAGGACTCTCTTTCTTTTCTTTTTATATTTTCCTCACTCAAAACTACTCTAGGTCCTTTATTTATTGAGAGTATTCGATCCTTGATTCACCAAATGCGTGATTAGATCATTAAAAGCACATGAACAATAAGTGCACTTCTACATCTGAACGCACTATGATAAATTGCGTTTTTTGAAACACGACAGCTGCTGAAAAAACAAACAGAGAAATAACAAAAAGCTGATTGTTGCTGTGTCTGATTGTTGTTTCTCTTCCACTGTGATCTCAGAAAAAGACCCAGTGCTCTGAAGATAAAAGGATTATTATATGAGATCAGTACTTTAATATTTAATATCTGCTGTTCGACTTGTGCTTAACCACTGAAGGGATATCTAAACTGATACCATAAAAACAACACTGAGACATTTTTTTTATAAGCGGTAGCAACAACATACATAGGCCTGACGTATTAGGTCTATCGCTATTGTAAGACCGCACTAACCCTTCTTTTGTTTACTTTATTGTACACAGCGTAGACTTAAAAAAGGCCCATTGTGGTGCTTCATAGCATCATTCATCCTCTGGAACATGGTCAGGAAAGCCAGATAGTGACTTTAAAAGCAACAACACAATAACGGTTGATTTTGTTCGCTAACGTGCTAATATTATCCAAGCACGAACTCATGCGTCAGGATGTATAGACGTGTAAGAAAATGACAACCACAGTGTGTTAGAGTTGTTAAATTCAAAAGCATAGTCAATCAATGCTCTGTGGTGGTAGCTGCGTCACTGCCATTAAAATGCACCCTGGATTTTGACTAGCAGAATTGTGTTATTAGTGGGTCCTATTAAGGCATGGGTGTCAAAGTCAAGGCCCGCAGGCCAAATCCGGCCCGCAAATGAATGATCTTGGCCCCCGGGATGATATTTGATTAGTATTAGAACCGGCCCGCACGCCACAGCCGCCTGCTGGTGTTTTTCACGCATCAAAAACTACATTACCCACAATGCAACGGTAGCCCACGAACTTACTGCAGCGCCACAAGTGGGCAAGTGGGCTTCATTATTCACCAGCATTCAGGGCAGATGTCAACCCCCCCCCCCCCCCCCCAATAATGGCTAAAGGGAAGGTGGACGATGAGAACAGGGTGTTTGAAGCACATGTTCACAAAGCTGTGCGTCTTTATCTTGATATTAAGGAACATAATATTATTTTTTAAGGACATTTTCTTTTTTGCTGTTTGCCTGTTGAAAATGTTTTCCTTGAAATAACTAAAGTCATACAAAAATCTTGCTTTATTCATGTGTTTTCTCTTTGGAGGAAGTTTGTTTTTGTCTGTTGAAAAATGTTTTCACCTGAAATTACTGACAGATACAAAAATATTGGATTATGCATTTAATTATGAAATAAAACACGGTACACTGTGTTAGGTCTTGGTTCAACAGGTTATAGGCATCATTTTAATATGTTTTAATAAACATTGAACCTGTCCGGCCCTCGGCTTGTAGCAAATTTGTTTTTTTGGCCCTCTGATGTGTTTGACTTTGACACCCCTGGTTTAGAGTGTGGTCTTTACCTACTCTGTAAAGTGTAGATTGTTCAAATGTTTTTGAAGCAGGGGGCTGTATGAGCTCCGTATCAATTGTCAGTGTATCACCTACAGTAGATGGCGGACGGCTCACCACCTGTTTGGAGATGCAGGCAGGATAGCGGGGGCAGCACAGACTGTCACCTAATTTAGTTAATTTATTTTTTTTTATTAAAGTTTTATTAGTTTTTGAAAGGCTTGGTTCACATGATAGTTTCCAGAATTTTGGCTCACATGGAACATGTATTAATGTTATGTAGTATCCCACTACAGGAGCACATATTCACAGAGAAGACTGAGGGTGCACTCACACTGTCCTTCCGCACCGCGCCCCGAGCTTTAGGGTACTTGTCCCCCCCTCCCTCTCCCTCTCCCTCCGCGCCCCAGGCCCGTTTGTACTCACACTACCTGGGCCTCGGCGAATGCTTCTTGCTGTCCATACGTCATCATGCCATAACGAGTCACACGCATTGATGACGTCATCGTGATGCGTCTCTTTGTTTACAAATCTTTCCATAGCCCTCGGAGTTAAAACTGTTTAACTGCCGCCCCCATCCACAGGAGTACCAAACTGGTGGTGTGCAAGAGTGGTTAACACTTCGCTCAAAGACATTTCAATGATAGTTTGTTGATACGTGGATTCAGATAAAAATAAAACAAGGAATGCAGGTGGCATTATGTTACCCTTACAACACAATTTGTTAAGGCCACATAGTTGTATAACATTAATCTTACAGGAAAAGGTTAGCAGAGTGTTTGTGCTGAAGAGGCAAGACAGCTATGCTGACTTCCTCTCGAGAGCACGTGTTTGATATAAGAGGCCTGGCTGTAAAGCAGCTGCGTTGAGCTGATCGGACAGCTACTTGATAAATAAGTGTTTTATGGTTATGTTAATAGGCTGGTGAAGACGATGAGTGGACATGACATTTTTCTCTGGGGCAAGTCCTTCTGCGCGTTTCTGTGTGTGCGTACATGTTAATGTCTTCGAATTGTCTTTTGTCGTTATGAACGGATGAACATCTGCAGGAAAATAAAGAATTTAAAAGGAAAAACAAACATGAGGATGCGTAAATACACACGGATACACACAACATTCATGCAAAAGTCTCTTATATAATAGACAAAACTGAAAACACCAGCCTCATTAACCTGCTTCTAAGGTCATCACTTCATTGAATGGCCATAATCAGTGGTCATCAGCCTCATAGACATGGGTGAGAAGGGGCCTGCTGCTCAGGAGGCAATTATAATGTATTCACATGGTAACGGTCGCCTTGCAACACTTTCTTATCGTCTGGGATCCAATTGTGAATCAAAACAAAACAAACTTGGTCGGGTTTAGGCAACAAAACGATATTGTTAGGTTGAGAAAATGTAATTCATCCACCACCCCAACCATCCTGCTTAAAGCCTTATTCTGACCGAACGTCATCCAAGGGTCTTTTTAAGCAAATTCGGTCAAAAAATAAGCCATCGAAACAATTAACTTACAAATCCCAGAAGGTCGCTAACAGCCAACAGTGGCTAACAATAATTAGCTTGGGGCAGCACAGTAGGGCTGCAGCTACCATGAATAAGTTTACTATTTAAACAATTCAAAGTAGTGAATGAAATTCTACGTGACACAGGTTTACTCAAACGGATTTCTTCCTGTTTATCCGTCACTACAGCAACGGTCCTCCTTAAACCCGAGCAGCGGCGCTCGGTAAAGTGGCGTTAATAACAAGCTGCTTTGGGCTCAGACACTGAATCATCAATGATGTGCTCTTGTGGTTCTAGTGGACACACTGCACCTTTGCATCCATTGCATCTTAATGGTAAGTCCCTCATTTTGCCCGTTCACATAGGCTAAAGTAAATTTCATCAGCCACGTTAAAAAAGTAGGATGAGAACCATATATGTGTGTGTGTGTGTGTGTGTGAGAAGCTGCTTCATTTGCAGGAGCCCCAGTCTATAAAGCCATTACCGTACAATGAAGCCTGCGCTGAAGTGGCCGCATGACGCACCAGATAGGAATTAAAGGAATCATCGAGGCAGAGATTTTGCCTCAGTGCATTTTTGTAATCGAGTAACTCGAGAAACTCGATTAATGTACAGTATGCATTAGAAAGGCTTTTTTAACAGCCAAATAATACCAGTAGCATGAGAGAGTCCTAACACATAAAACAAAGCACCACCAACATAGTTAGTTTATTAAAAGCGTGTTTTAAAGACTTACCCACTGGTCCCGGTACCAGCTCCTCTCATAGTAAATAAGTTTACTATTTAAACAATTCAAAGAAGGGCATGAAAATCTACGTGACACATGTTTACTTAAACAGATTTCAAAGATAATTAGATTAATTTCGAAAATGAGTGAGATAGATATTATCAGAAAGAGTGACTCCCTCTTCTCCTGTTTACCGTAACAACAAGCAACGTAAAAAACACGACTGACCCATTTCCTTTCCTACACACGTTTACTTAAACAGATTTCAAAGATAATTAGATCTCATCTTCAGCCTCTTATCTGGGGTCGGGTAGTGGGGGCAGCAGCTTTAGCAGGGGACCCCAAACTTCCCTTTCCCGGGCCACATTAACCAGCTCTAACTGGGGGATCCTGAGGCGTTGGAGCGTGGAGATATAATCTCTCCACCTGGTCCTGGGTCTTCCCCGAGGCCTCCTCCCAGCTGGACGTTCCTGGAACACCTCTCTAGGGAGGCGCCCAGGGGGCATCTTTACTAGATGCCCGAATCATCTCAACTGGCTCAAAAGGGCTCAATCCACTGGCAGGAAACCGGTGGATTGCTTACTCCAGGTAGGGAATGAGTCCTTACCCCAAGTGAAGGAGTTCAAGGACCTCGGTACCATGTTCACGAGTGAGGGGACGATGGAGCGTGAGTTTGGCCGGAGAATCAGAGCAGCGGGGGCGGTGTTGCAGTCGCGCTACCGCACCGTTGTGACGAAAAGAGAGCTGAGGAAGGCAAAGCTCTGGATCCAACGGTCAATCTTGGTTCCTACCCTCACCTATGGTCATGAAAGCTGGGTCAGGACCCAAAAAACCAGGTCGTGGGTACAAGCGGCCGAAATGGGTTTTCTCAGGAGGGGGGCTGGAGTCTCCCTTAGAGAGAGGGGGAGAAGTTCAGCATCCGTGAGGAACTCGGAGTAGAGCCGCTGCTCCTTTGCGTTGAAAGATCATTAGATTCATTTTGAAAATTAATGAGACAGATATTATCAGAAAGAGTGACTCCCTCTCTTCCTGTTTACCGTAACAACAAGCAACGTAAAAAACACGACTGACGCATTTCCTAAAACAAAACTATAAAGACTGATCAGGAAGGTGAAAACTAAACATAGAGGCTTAACAAGTACAGCTAACATTACCCATTTTCTTCCTGTTTATCCGTCACTACAGCAACTGTCCTCCTTAAAAGTCTTTGAATGTATAAGAAAACTATTAATACCCTAGTTTTTTTGTAGGCCTTTGTAATTGTGTGTTCTCTCGATGTGTGAGGTTCACACTGTTCATGCACTCACTAAGTACATTTCTCAATAAACTCCCTTAATTAATCTCCACCCACGAGAAGCTTTAGAGTAAAACTTATTGTTGTTCTTCTCATCTCATTTAGCTATTTAAATGTATGGACTTTTATATATCTTTAGACATTTGCGCCTTTTAGAGGCAATTAGCACTGTAGTGGCGTGCAGCAGAACTAAAGCAATCAGTTTGCAGAGTAAACATCGAAAATCTTTCACTCTTGAGCACCATGGAAGCACAATTTTCTTACAATAATGGATTTGCCAAATTAAAAATGCTGGTTGCCTCACAGTGAGACAGTCAAAGCGCTCGTGACTTAACACTACCGCCTGTCAGAGTGTTTTGTGTGAATGCTAATATGTTGTAAATGTTAAGAGCACAGCTTCCAGTGGGTAAAACAATTACGAAGGACATGATTAAATCCTGAGAAGCTCTCACCCTGAGATTACGGTGGTAAACTAGGGAAGATTAGTGCCGCGTGTGTGTGTGAGAGAGAGAAAAGTCAGTGTATATCTTAATTGTAAATCCCTCATTTTGCTCGTTCGCATAGGCTAAAGTAAACGTCTATTTCATCAGCCACATTAAAACAAGTAGGAAGAAAACCATGTGTGTGTGTGGGTGAAAAGCTGCTTCATTTGCAGGAGCCCCAGTTCTATAAAGCCATTACCGTACAAACAACAATTAGCCTCCGTGTGAACAATTTCTGTTCTGTTCCCTAATTACTGAATTACAACCGGGAGATTAACGATGGTTGAATAAAAAACAATTAAGAAGAAAACAATTAAGGGCTTCTTTCCCCCCTTCTCCCCAAAGCATTTGCTTCTCCCCAGTCATGTTAACACTTATTTTAAGGGTTCAGACAACTACGTGTGTGTTCAGCTAGTAACGGTTGGAGTTTCACGCTGAGATGTGATGTTCCCCAGAAGCTAAATTCAGAGGATATTAGTTATGAGATTAGGGGAAGAATAGCTAGCCCTGAGGAGGTTGGGAGAGAGATGAGAGATTTGGGATCATTAGAATGATGTTTTTTTATCCTGCTTATCAGGCATCGCTCTAATGGATTCAAGCTATTCCAGTTTATTGCAGGCTTGTTGCTGAGAGGACTGTGAAGCATTAATGAATTATTCGTATTAAAGGCTGGGGCAAACACTCTGTTCCAAACAAGAAGAACGAGGCGCCCTCTGGAAAGAAACAGGAGTTAGTTGGGAGTTGTTGTTTTGAAACAATTTGAAGTCCACAGGTACATTTATATTTGAGTCATGAATAGTATGTCAGTGCAACTCACATTCAAAATTCGTACGTCCGCGCGTTCCCTGAACCTAGCTGAATCTTGTGACATAGGCCGCCTAGACTTTTCTTTCTGCAGGATCGCGAACCAAACTACTCCTAGGCCAAGTGTCCAATCAAGATGAAACTTTGTACACTTAGGGCGCACTCACACTGTCCTTCCGCACCGGGCCAAAACAGGTTTCACGGGTAAAGTCTGGTTCCTTTGACCAGTGTGAGTGCAACCGCTCCGCGCATAACTGCGGCCAACTGGCTGACCACGGCCCGTCTGAGAGAGGTGGGCTTTTGTAGAGCGCGTTTGCACATGTACGAGCACGAGCGTGCGGACGTGTACGAGCACGAGCACAAGGCCTACGGCGGTTCTGACGTAATTTATGTGCGCCTGTTCGGACATAGAAAAAAGAAGGAGGGACCATGCGCGGACATTTAACAACAACAACAATGGCGGTGAAAGGTTCACGTTGGTGTGATGCGGAGGTGGAGTGTTTACTGTAGATTTGGTCGATGAAAAGATTCAAAAACAGTCGACAAGACGCACAAAAACTCTGAGTCATGAATAGTATGTCAGTGCAACTCACATTCAAAATTCTTACGTCCACACGTTCCCTGAACCAAGCTGAATCTCGTGACATAGGCCGCCTAGACTTTTCTTTCTGCAGGATCGCAAACCGACATACTCCTAGGCCAAGTGTCCAATCAAGATGAAACTTTGTACACTTAGGGCGCACTCACCTTGTGCTTCCGCACCGGGCCAAAACAGATTGTTTCGGCTAAAGCCTAGTGCATTTGACCAGTGTGAGTGCAACCACTCCGCGCATAACTGCGGCCAGCTGGCCGTCCAAGGCCCGTCTGAGAGAGGTAGGCTTTTGTAGAGCGCGTTTGCACATGTACGAGCACGAGTGTGCGCACGTGTACAAGCACGAGCACAAGGCCTACGGCGGTTCTGACGTAATTTATGTGCGCCTGTTGGGACATAGAAAAAAGAAGGAGGGACCATGCGCGGACATTTAACAACAACAACAATGGCGGCGAAAGGTTGACGTTGGTTTGATGTGGAGGTGGAGTGTTTACTGCAGATTTGGTCGATGAAAATATCCATAAACAGTCGACAAGACGCACAAAAACTCTGAGTCATGAATAGTATGTCAGTGCAACTCACATTCAAAATTCTTACATCCACGCGTTCCCTGAACCTAGCTGAATCTCGTGACATAGGCCGCCTAGACTTTTCTTTCTGCAGGATCACGAACCGAACTACTCCTAGGCCAAGTGTCCAATCAAGATTTAACTTTGTACACTTAATATCTGGATGGTCATGATCAAAAGTTTTTTGTTGTTGTTTTAATTTTGTCTTCATGTGCAGTGCTTAACAATTTTTTCGTCACTGTTTCTGCACTGCGGTTCCCAAAACCACGTGTCAATCACACAGCGTGGGTTTTACTGCAGTGCCCCGAAGTCTGAGTATATGTCGGTGTCCAGTTCTCTTATTGTCTGTCCTAAACAAACTGCTGATGCTTGCAGGCAGAAATGTGAAAGAAATCCTATTCTGTGAGCCAGAGTGATCAGAAGACGCTGACTTACTCCGAGTTGCTGTTACAGCTGTCATCGACTGGCTGGTTATGGTGTGGATCAATCTTGTGTCAAAAGTTTTGCTCTCAAACATTGAATTTTTTTTCACTCACCATCCTCCTCTGTCTGTTTGACAATCTCCTCACTCTCTTTGCTGCCCTCGGGGTTGGCCAGGACCAGCCGCAGTCTGACCGTGACAAAGGGCCTCAGCCCCCTCAGGGTGTAATGCGACGAGGTCTGGATCAACTCCTCTGCTGCAAACTCCTGCTGGTTAAACACATACTGGTACTGCACCTGTAAAACAAAGAGAGAGAGAGACGTGTCAATAATGGTACTGTAATATGAATAAAACAATAATTATAAGTGCAGAGCTGCCATCATGTGATGCACTTAACCCTGAAGTGCTTTGAAAGAATTGCCAAGACTCCCAACACTGACTTCAATGTGCTGGACCAAACTGTGAATGTTACAAATCACGCAGAGCTGATGCTAAATGTGCATGTTAAGACCTCTGAATAAAACAACTTATGATACAAAACTAGAGTTTATAGGTTGGATGATACTCTGGGTATGATAAGACTCTTTTTAAAACAATGTATTTGCCAAAATTTAAGCTCAGATCAAAGTTGCTACCAATTCAAATCACAGTCACATAAAGCTTTCGTGGTTAGAAATAATTTGTTTCCACACACTACGTGGTCTCATGGGAGGGCGTATAAATAGCACGCCACTTTTCATGACTTTCATGACTTTTCGCGTGCATGTCTACGCATATTAAGCTTTTCGCGTGCCATTTAACGCCCGTAGTTCCCCAGGGTTAGGGGTTAGGATTAGGGGTTAGGGTTAGGGGTTGGGGTAGGGTTAGGGGTTAGGGTTAGGGCATTTCACGCCCGTTATTTCAGCCATCCTTCACATGAAATATTGATTTAAAAACAACCCTCTGACAGAAAGCTCCACCACTTCGTATTTTTCCGCCACCTTGCGGAGAAATACGTGGGTTTTCCCTCAATGACATTTGTGCGTGAAATGACAACGCCATCTCTGCACAATACAAGTCAATTGAGACTACATGGCGTGAAATGACACGCAAAAATCATGACATGCGTTGTAATTATACGCGAGATGGCTTGAGAGAAATAGCGTCTCATTCACACGCCTTTTGGTGAGACCAGGCTGCCACACAATGTAACATGCACTTCTGAGTTTGGAGTGACAGAACAAACGGTGGCCAGCTGTGCTTACCGTCAGGTTGTAGCTGTGGCAGCGTGTCACCGCATACCCAAACGTCTCCCACTGTATAGTCAGCTGACGGGCTCTGACATCTACCACATTGACGTTTTGGGGCCCATGGACTGGATCTGAAGGAGAGACAGACAGAAACAAAAGGTGAGTCCTCGTCCGAGCTGGAAATACAATGGGATGGTACAAAGACAAACTGTTGAGCCGCTGATTTCACTGCCCCACAGTTCTAGCTTCAAGTTTTTTCACAACAATTTTTGTAACCAACAATAGTTTGAGAACGCTACCTCCCAAAATACTCCAACGCACTGATTACCAGCTATATAAACCAGGTGAAGAAAGACAAATCAAACCACCTGCTTCACATTTTAAACGAGCATGATTTTGAAATTCAGCAGAATCAGGTGGTGTAATAATTGAAACTCATTGTCAGCATTTGGTTCAGTGCCTTGCTCAGGGCCACTCTGATGGGACAAGGATTCAATCTGTGATCTATTAATTACTAGAACGTTTGTGCAACCACTAGACCGTGTTGCTTCATTACAGGAAAGCCCAGATTCACAGGACAAAGATTATCACAGAAGTCGCCGTATTGATCTGCAGACATTTGGAGGGGTTAATACTGCCTTCTCCATATGTCACCCACACACACACACACACACACACAGAAGCAAAAATGCATGCACTTACACATGCCAATAGAAGCTCAAAGCCGCCCACACACCCACACACTCACACACGGCCAAAACAACCACATACACACACCCAGACTCAAGCACACACACGCACACAGCATTGTCCCGACCATATGTTGGGCTCTCATCCCCAGGTTTGTGTACCACGACTGACTGCACATTAACAAGCTTGTTCAAACCAATCTTTCTCTCTGCCTAATTAGTTTCTATCGGCAACCAAAACAGGTCACTGCATAATTAGAGAAGCTATATTAGCTGTACTTCTCCAATGAAAATGGAAACTTTACTCACAATGGTGTGTGATCTTGAAAATATGGAGAGAACAGACAATTACAAAGGAGAAAGGAGCTTTGGCATTGAAGAAACAACTCACTCATTATGTCTGATGATGCTGGAAGAGCAACTTAGCACATTAGTGACATTGAGAGGCTTCTGTTGCTCTCGAGAACGGATCCACTGATCCTCCAGAAGGACTCTACCATCAATATTTCAAAGCGGAAAGTTTTTGAACTGAATAGGGAGATAAATCACTGGATTTCTCTGTTGTTTTAGTTGTTGCATAAAGACTGAGTTTGTGGGGAATGCAACAATTCACCCTGTTGAAGAGTCAAGTAGTTCAGGATGCATCTGGTAATAAATTACTCCAGTCCAATAATTAACTTAACTTTAAATTGAGGCGAAATGTGTCCATTGGGAATATTTATTTAAGTAATAATGTGTTATTTCAATTTGGAAAAACTTAAATGAAACTTAATGCTTACTTTAACTCCTTAAGATTGTGTATGAAGGCACTGAGTTAATTCTAATATCTAAGCTACTTACTGTAGCTATGATCAGCCTAATCAGACAAGATTAGACAACAGCACCATGGATAAGCCATCTTAGAGGCCATCTGAGACAGGAGACAATTGTTTTGGTTGCCAGTGTGAGTGTGTCTTGTGTGGGGAGATGTATAAATGTGAGTTTGGGTCCAGACTTTAGCCTCCCTGGGGTGCTTGATGGTTTAGTCTTTTACTTAAAAGACCAAAGCCTATAAAGCTATACTGTCCCTGGATAAGACTGTGGCAGACTGACATTTGGCAGCCAGGAAATCTGCAGGGGGGAGGTGATGTAACCAGTGTATGGCCGAGTAGTCAGGTCAGCACAGCAGGCAATACGCTTTCACACAGCCCACATACCGTCCACCAGGAAATGGGACTTAACTACATATGACTGGGACTGATGCAGATGGGATGACGGTCTCTGCCTTCTTTAAAAGTGGTACATGCTGTCAAACAATTCTTAAGCTATCCACTTAGGAGATATAATCTGCCTGTGTGTCTGGCTATGTTTGTCTAAATAACATGAGTCCGGCTCACCGGAGGTACAGCACCAGATGTTAAGCTCCTTCTCCTAGCGCCATCCTCTTAGCTCCGCCCAAGACAATTATGAGTAGTTTAAAGAAATACAAACAGGCCAGAGCGGGTTATTTTTTCTCCCTATCCCAGAATGATAAGCCAGTGTAGCCTATATTCCAGTACTGACACAGCTTTGTCGAGATAGGTCTGGCAATGGCAAGACTAAGATAAACTTTGAGCCACTGAACCAGTCACTGCATTTACATCCAGTTTAAAAACCTCATCGGAGGTCTCAAACCATGGTTAACAGACCTAGAGAACTCCTTCAGTACCCTGACTATTCAAGCATGTAAACAGCCTTCTCTGGTTACTATTGGGTTTCGTGTCTGCGCATGCTCCATTACTTATAACCCCCCCCCCCCCCCTCCCCCCCAGTAGTGGCTTTTGACCCGGAAATATACTAAACCAGGAAGCATTGGCGCCGAAAACAACAACAATAGAGTGTTACCTTTAAACCCAGGGAGGACTTTGCCATGGCAACTAACATCACTACCAAGAAGACCTGTTTCTGTCGTAATTCTGTCAAAAAGTCGTCCGCTTCTGATTTTGACAAAGGTGAACCGGACAATAAAGCCGTATTCCGACCAGCTGTGTGTTGGCAGAGCACCACCTACGGTACCGGAGGTCGAGTTACTCAGCCACTTTCCCAGTCAACCCCCTCTCATGTATACGAGGGGAACTTCAATAATACGATTATTGCCTCAACCGGGGGAAAGATCATTTTGAGATTACTGATGTGTATGTGTCCAACAAGGTGGTGTGGTGGTTAGCACTGTCACCTCACAGCAAGAGGGTTCAGGGTTCAAATCCAGACTGGGCTGTGTGGAGTTTGCATGTTCTCCCCGTGTCTGCGTGGGTTTTCTCCGGGTTCTCCGGTTTCTTCCCACAGTCCAAAGACGTGCAGGTGTTCGGTTCATTGATGACTCTAAATCACCCGTAGGTGTGAGTGGTTGTCTGTCACTGTTTGTCTCTATGTGCCCTGCGATAGACTGGCGTCCTGTCTAGGGTGACCCTGCCTCACGCCTCCAGCCTCCACGACCCTGACAGGGACAAGAGGTTGAAGATGAATGAATGATGTGCATGTAAACTCACTGACTGATGTTAAGTTAGGGTATACCTTGAACCACTGAATGCTGAGATAGCTCCAGCCCCCAAAACCCTCATCCTGGTGGTTAGACAGAAGAAGGATGACATTTATGTCAACAATAATGATTATGACAATAAAAAATAGTTATGTACAGTTAAGGTTTTTACTGACAGCCTGGCAGTTTAACAAAGAAAGCTGAGACAAAAACTGAGAAAGACTTAATTTTCAGAGTCAAACGCCTCTAGAGTACAAATGTGAACTAACCTGTAATTATGCACGCTTAAGCAGATCAAGTGATGTATCTATAATGAATGCACACACTGTAATTCCTCAATTACAGAGACATAATCACTCATCACTGAGTCAGAGAGAGAGAATGAAACAAGCAATAAATCAAAGCTCCTCTCACTGCAATGACTGGTTTTGGCAAAGACGCAAACCATGTTAGCTTAAATCGAGGTCTGTAGATGAGTCGGCAAAAAATAAAAAAAATAACAGCCAACCAAATCCTCCTCGCCAGCCATCACCACCACTACCACCCACTTAATCTAGTGGTCTTTAAGTAGGGTATAATGGGAGCTAATCTTTCAGATAATCTGTCTATGGCTCAATTGGAGCCAATCTAACAGATGGCTAATTTGTGTTTGGGACAACACTGTTGGCGGGGCTGGGGGAGGTCAATTCAAAAATTAAAGAAATCTAGACAGAGTAAGCAGAAATTCCACCAGTGACTTTAAAAATAAAGTTTAAAGATTTCAATAAGTGTTATCTGTATTCAATTCTGCATGTGTATAACCATACTTGGTGGTTTCTGAGGTTTGCAGACGGAGCGAAAGACAGAAAAAGATCATCTCAAATGCATGAGTAGGATGGAGAGAGGGATGCTGAGAGAGAGAAAAGGGCAGGAGATGTCATGTGAATTATAACTTTGTTTACATCTTTGAAAATAATGATAATAATAATAATAATAGATCAGTTTTATATAGCGCTTTTCTCCGCACTCAAAGACGCTTAGGTCGATTATAGTCTCTAAGCTGCTCTTGGTTGTGACAAATGCCAGATTTGCCACATAATTCATCTGATTTAATCACTCTTCCTCCTCTCCTTCCTTCCATCCATCCTCATGTCGTCTAAATTCATCTTTCCTCCATTCATTTCAGTCTCTTCTCTGCATCCCTTCTAGGGCTCTCTAAGAGCGTGATCACACTGTCCTCCCGGACCCAGACCCGGACTTTAGGGTACTTGTCCCCCCTCCCTCTCCCCCCCGCGCCCCAGCCCCGTTTGTACTCACACTACCTGGGCCTCGGCTAATGCTTCTTGCTGTCCATACGCCATCACGCCATAACACGTCACACGCATTGATCGCGTGTGTGTGGCTTTGTTTACAAATCTTTCCACAGACCTCTGAGTTTTTGTGCGTCTTGTCGACTGTTTTTGAATCTTTTCATCCGACCAAATCTGCAGTAAACACTCCACCTCCGCACCACACCAACGTGAACCTTTCACCGCCATTGTTGTTGTTGTTAAATGTCCGTGCATGGTCCGTCCTTCTATTTTCTATGTCCGAACAGGCGGACATAACGCTACTGCCGTAGGGCTCGTGCTCGTACACGTGCGCACGCTCGTGCTCGTATATGTGCAAACGGCTCCGCTAAAGCCCACCTCTTTCAAGCGGGCCGTGGACGGTCCGCTGGCCGCAGTTGAGCGCGGAGCGGGTGCACTCACATGGCTTAAAGGTACTAGACTTTAGCTGAAAAACCGGTTTTGGCCGCGGCCAAAAGGACAGTGTGATCACGCCCTAAATCCGCTTGCACTTCAAAGACTTATAATGACATGGGTATATAAGCCGTTCTCTCACTCTGAACTCCAGACAATGTCAGGAGAGTCAGGTGTGCACATTGTCCAGATGTTAGCACACAAAACTGAACTGTCTGTGGCAGATTCAGCACTCTCACTTACTGGAAATGCTCCGTTTGATGGATGGCGGATAGATAGGCTCAATTTCTCAGTGAACGGGTAAATACACAAATGGGCAGATGGATTCATACCTCCATAGGGACATGGCCCTGCACTGAGCGAGGCTTCTACCCTCATTAATCAGGATGGGTCAAGGGTTGGCATGTTAGCTATCACACACTGTGAAAGGGCAGCTCAGATGGCACAGCTGGCGCACAATGTGACAAGGCCAAACTGTGAGACATGTTGCAGACAAACATGGCCTCCCTCCCCCTGTGGTGGATCAGGGGATACAAGTGACCCCTGATATGCCCATTAAAAGGACAAGAGAGGCTAGAGCTGGCCAATGGCTCACTGGCCTACCACTGCAAAACAACTCAAACTATAAATATCACTTGACTGCATTTCATACCAGGCTTGTTGCTCTGGTCTGTACAGTATGTGTTCTTGGTGGGCTGTGGACATATCAGTGTACTTGGATGTGAAATGTACTGGATGGTGTTTCTTTATGTGCTGTCTTTATCTGGACTATACATAAAAAACCATTAAAGCAGTCTTGTTTACTTGAAGTTTATTGCCTGAGTGCAGTCATCATCTCCTAATCTCTCCGCCTTAGCAACGTTATCTAAACTAGCCCGCACTAGAGTGCAGTGTAACCTCTAAATCAGTCCCCCGTACAACAGTTCTGAAATAAACAATCCTATTGTTACATCTTCTTTTTCTTTCTTCCAGTAAGTCTCTTTCCCTGAACTTTGTACCATGTGTTGTGCTCATTTACAACACATCTAACAGCATAAGCACCAATAAATCAATCGTTCCAAATATCAGTTTTCCAACAAGTGCACAAGATGCATAAACAACACATTTCCATTCCTTTTGTGTTCCTTCTTCCCCGGCTTTTGTAAGGCTAACATAAGCCTGTTATTAGCTAGCTAAAATGTCAATTTCTAAGTAATTTTCAACATGCAATCAGCTGTTACCATGTTTCTTTATGTTCTGTCTTTATCTGGACTATACATGAAGGACAATTAAAGCAGTCTAGCTTTATTGAACTTTATTGCCTGAGTGCAGTCATCATCTCTTTAACTCTCCGTTTTAGTAACACTATCTGAACTGGCCCGCGAGCACGGTGTCACCTCTAAATCAGTCCCCTGTCGAACAGTATTTAAATAAACAATCATACTGTAACAGATGGATGACACTTGCATCGGGTGATCAAGTGCACACTATAGAAACTTTAAGGGCGCACTCACACTGTCCTTCCGCACCGGGCCAAAACATGTTTTCCGGGTAAAGCCTAGTGCATTTGACCAGTGTGAGTGCACCCGCTCCGCACATAACTGTGGCCAGCTGGCCGTCCACGGCCCGTCTGAGAGAGGTGGGCTTTTGTAGGGCGCGCTTGCACATGTCTGAGCACGAGCATGAGGCCTATGGCTGTTCTGACGTCATTTATGTGCGCCTGTTGGGACATAGAAAAGAGAAGGACGGACCATGCGCGGACATTTAAAACAATGGTGGTGAAAGGTTCACGTTGGTGTGATGCGGAGGTGGAGTGTTTACTGCAGATTTGGTCGATGAAAAGATTCAAAAACAGTCGACAAGACGCACAAAAACTCTGAGGTCTATGGAAAGATTTGTAAGCAGGGCGACGGATCGCGATGACGTCATCAATGCGTTTGACGTGTTACGGCGTGATGACGTATGGACAGCAAGAAGGATTTGAGCGAGGCCCAGGTAGTGTGAGTACAAATGGGCCTGGAGGGGGGGACAAGGACCCTAAAGCCCGGGGCGCAATGCGGTAGGACAGTGTGAGTGCGCCCTAAGAATACTCAGAGAATGTAAAATGGAAGTGGAGCAGATCCCCCTCAATGTGTCGACTATATTAATTGTTGTATGTAGAATAACCAAACCAAGGGCCTTTAGCACTGGTATTGACTTTTCCTTGACTTTCATACAAGTCTAGACTGAACTGTCTGATCATCTATACAATGCAGGCTCACAAGCATATGTGCCGGTGGATAGTACAAAGTCTCTGCTGATTTGACCTGAGGTAGAGATAAAGTTGTTTTGCCTGCCTTTGAAAGTACTTAAGGGCCTATTGGATGTTTTGGCAGGTAGATATCTAGTTCAGACCAGAGCCTAGTGAAGCATTGTGTTTTGGGATGCCTTCCTGAATCTGATGAATGAGCAGCAGAAATGGAGCCATTAATCCAAAGACTTTAGGGAGCCATTCCAAGGAGAAGAGAGGAGGGGAGGAAAAGGAGGAGTGGAAATCAATCTTTCTGCCTCCCTATGCTCCCCATCCTCTTCTATGTATCTCTCTCTCTCTCTGTTCCTTCTGCTTTTGTCTTATTAATACCCTCCCATCTAATTTTTATATATTTTCTGGCCTTCATTAATTGTGTATTTGTTATTTTTCCTTCGTCAGTCTTTTGGCCTCACCTACTTTGTCTGTCTCTTTTATCTTTTCTCTCATCAGCTCTCCGACATTCTCCCTTTGCCATCTGCCTCTTGTGCTCTTTTTTTCCCATATAACTATCTCCGTCACTCACTTATCCCTCATTTACCATCCCATTGTCTTCTAGATTACAACCTTTGCATGGATTTTCATCTTAAATTCAAGCTCTTCTAAGACACATTAAGGTTAACATTTTGCTTGTGGCAAGGTGGGATCTGTTGGCTGTGTCAAACAAGTTAGAAAAACCCTTCTGGCATTTGCAAACTCTGACAGCCCCTTCCTCACCAGGAATTTTCCTTGTCTAGTATATTTTCAGAATGTCATGAGGATGATTAGAGAAGCTCCATATGGTGGACCAGAAGAAGAATAGCTATTACTGGGTAAAAAGACAATATTAAGTACCTTGGAGATACTTCTCTGCAATCTTATCTCTCATTCTGTAAGCCCCTTTAACCATGCACCACTGTGAATGACACAGCTGTTACAAAAGGTATGAGACAAGTAATGCGATTTTGTGGAAGGATACAGATTCATCACCACATCACTTCACTTTATAATTCATCTGGAGCAAACTTTTGGCACCTACTTTATGCATAATAAAAAAGCAAGGGTGGGGGTACTGGAAAGTATACTTCTCACAGATGTACCATTAGATCACGGTTATGGTTACGGTAAATTATTGTATGGCTAGGGCTAGGCTTGATTGGTATTGGCGCAGATACTGACCTTGTTATTCAGATCAGGTAACAGTATTTAACATGACCGGTCCATAGTAATTACTTTGTCTGTGTTATTGTCTTGGGGGGGGTGGAAGGGGGCAGGATACACAAAAAGGAACAGGGTGATTTACAGTAGATGAATAGTATTGTTATAAAATTTTTTATCTGAGTGTGAAAACTGAGAGCAGGGGCGCTTCAGTAGCCCCCATTGGCCTTATACCCACATGACCTTAATGATTTGTGCTGGCCTTTGCAAGGATGCTGTCGAAAGAGAGCCATGTGCCTCCCCCGATTACCCCCCGACACCCACCCACGTCCTCTCGGGCCTCCTCTGCTCTCTCCTTCTGTCTTTATGTGTATTCACAAAAGGCCTAAAAGGTGAAAAATATGAAAATAAGGAGTAAAGGCAGAGTCGTGTCAGAGAGAATACACTGACAGCTTCCCTCTGGGAGCAGCACGGCAGGGACACCTTTTTGTTCCAGGCTGCGTGCATGTGTGTGTGTGTGTGTGTGTGTGTGCGTGTAGGGAAATCACATATTACCAAAGCTTCACTGGCCAAAGGCTAAAACACAATTAATAAGATCCTAACAGCTCCCACCACAAAACACAAACACACAGCCCTGAGGCTTGTGTAGCTTCAGCATTAGCTGTGTGACCGGGGATGTGTTGCAGAGGTTGCACTTTTAATCTGCATCCTCACGCCGAAAAAATAACAGCCTAGCCTCTACCTTACAAACACACACACACACACACACACACACACACACACACACACACACACACACACACACACGCACAGAGAGAGGCAAGCTATCCCGTTGAAGTTGACCCTCTGAGGCAAACAAGGAAGATCATGGAAATTTCGCCCTTCTTGGATTTAACACAGGTGTGTGTGCAAAGAGTTTTACCTTTATATAACACATATGAGTACACACACACACACACAGATACACACACACACACACACACACACACACCAATACACACGTTCCACATTCACCAAAGCATTTAAGGACATTCTTAGACCACCTCATGAATGTATGAAATGTCTCATCACTGAAGTTCCTCAATAGTACCAGCATCAAACACACACACACACGCACACACACACACACACACACACACACACACACACACACAGATACGCAATAGAAGTTCTACTTTGTTGTAGTCAGAGAAGACATTAATGTTCACCTTAATCTACATATATTTAAATAGAAGTTATAATTGAATGCACAGAAACAACCACAAATGTACAAATAAACTAAAACACTCATCTGCAACACACACACGCGCGCGCACGCACACACACACACACACACACACACACACAAATGCACGAACACACACACACACACAAACAAAATTAGCAGCACACAAGGCAACGCCCTGTAGCTTCGTGACTTGGATAAATTGGATTAAATCGACTAGCAGCAGATGTCTTTTAGTGGATTTTAATCATGTCTCACTGCATGAAACCAACGACTGAGAGTTAAACCATAACTCACAACATCTGAATAATGGCTGAATTCTTTTAACTGCGGAGCACAACAAAAGCTTATTTGCCTCCCCTGGAAGATTTTTTAGCTCTCAAAAGTAATTGAAGAATAAGAATAAGAGAAATAACTTCATCAATTATTTAATTATTATATCAGTAATCATTTTAAACAAACTGAACGTATAAAACTACGACTTCCCTGTGGGTGCAGCTTCTCCCTGCACACAGGAATATCGCCTGTTGTTCAAGTAAAGTTAGCATCATTGTGTTTTTCTTTGTCCGTTGGTGTGTGAAGCCATTGAAACTGTGTGTGCTCATGTTTAACCACCTGGGCCCGTATTCCTGAAGACTATGATAGTCCTCGCAGAGAGCTCCTAACTTAACCTAAAAGCAAGGAGTCTGAGCTTCGGAGTGAATCCAGATCATTCTCAGATCTCTGAGCAGGAACGGACAGAAACTCTCTTAGGGAGGAGGTGTGGTCGACCCCGTTGCTAGGGATGAGTCATCATTTCAAAAGCTGTGATTGGTCGATCCTAAAAGCTAGATAAAAAACATACTTTTGGTGATAACGGGCAAAGGATGGACCCTCAAATCCATAATCTTAATTATAGAATCTATTCTTATGAAGACTGTGTGATTGTAAATAATATTTAACATAAAAGAAAATATCAGTTAAATGAATAGTAAGCTATACTTTAAGTTAATCCCACAAAATGTGTGAAAACTTAGGCCCACTTGCACAGTATTCACATAGCCATGCTGGTCATTTTTGCACTTTCAACATTTTGCTGATGGAGGGTTGTGACAGACCCGAGTCATCCGCCATTTTGTCCTCTGCTTAGGGAACTCCTTCCTCTTCCCTGCTCTTCACAGATCTCACCTTAAGAGCTGAGATTCTTTAGGAATAGCTTTGATCTTTACTGGGATCTACTCGTCACTTTTAGGGGAAACTCTAAGAAAACATCACGATTCAATGAATTTTCCAAGAATTTGGCCACTAGGAGCGACTCTTTGCACTAAGAGCGTGCTCACACTATCCTCCCGGACCGCGACCCGGACTTTAGGGAACTTGTCCCCCCTCCCTCTCCCCCCCGCGCCCCAGCCCCGTTTGTACTCACACTGCCTGGGCCTCGGCCAATGCTTCTTGCTGTCCATACGCCATCAGGCCGTAACACATCACACGCATTGATCGCGTATGTGTGGCTTTGTTTACAAATATTTCCATAGACCTCAGAGTTTTTGTGCGTCTTGTCGACTGTTTTTGAATATTTTCATCGACCAAATCTGCAGTAAACACTCCACCTCCGCATCACACCAACGTGAACCTTTCACCGCCATTGTTGTTGTTGTTAAATGTCCGCGCATGGTCCGTCCTTCTATTTACATGTCCGAACAGGCGGACATAACGCTACTGCCGTAGGGCTCGTGCTCCTACACGTGCGCACCCTCATGCTCGTACATGTGCAAACGGCTCCGCTAAAGCCCACCTCTTTCAAGCGGGCCGTGGACGGCCCTCTGGCCGCAGTTGAGCGCGGAGCGGGTGCACTCACATGGCTTAAAGGTACTAGACTTTAGCTGAAAAACCGGTTTTGGCCGCGGCCAAAAGGACAGTGTGAGCACGCTCTAAGGATCTTTAGGGATACGGCCTCTGATCTCTGGATTCTTTTTCCAAGAAATAAAATCCGAACATACAGAAAACAACAGTATTTTCTTCTACGCTGCATATTAGTTTTAGATACCATGTCTTTGTTACTGATTCTGAACATAAATGTTGCAGATAATGTTTTATCAGTCTGTTGTCGCGAGCACTATCTTCTTCTTCTGTGGTGTCCTGGGGGGCGGGCATCAAAGCAAAAGACGCGAATACACTGAATAAACTAATAAAGAAGTCAGGGTCTGTTGTCGGCTCTAAGCTCGTCACCCTGGAGGAGGTGGTGGAGCACAGGGTGCAAAACTGCTGGTGATCATGGACGATGTCTCCCATCCCCTCCATGAAACCCTGGACGAGCTTCAGAGCAGCTTCAGCAGCAGACTCATTCAACCTCGCTGCCTTAAAAACGCTATAGGAAACAGTTCCTACCTGCTGCCGTCAGACTTTACAACGCTGCACAACAACGCTCAGGGAATACTCACACTACTCAAAGTGACCTATCACTGAAATGCACCTTATCTCTTTATCTTGCACATGTATGTATCTTATTTTTAGTATTTCTGATTGCTTTGTACCGCTGCTACGATGACCTCATTTCCCCTCGGGGATAAATAAAGTTATCCATCTATCTATCTATCTATCTATCTATCTATCTATCTATCTATCTATCTATCTATCTATCTATCTATCTATCTATCTATCTATCTATCTATCTATCTAAAAAAAACAATCTTGGATAGTTGTTTGTCCCTCAAACAACGGCGTCCCTACCAGCTTTAAAGATACTGTTCTATGGGAAATCCGACCTTTAACTTTTATAAAGTGAGCTTAGTGAGAACACAATGGTTCATTGATCTATATTAGGGTCATTAAAGCCTTATGTCATACAACCAAGTGCAGAATCACCTTCCATGCTAAGGGATGTAGTAGCAGAATGGATAGTGTTAATGTATATTGTGATATAAGCAGCAAGAAGAAGAACGCTCCGAGCCAAAACCACACAGTAATGTAGATCAAAATGGAGCAGAAAGGAAATCTATTTCAAATCCTGCTTTATTAATATCATGACTGCCTACAGGCAGGAAAGGGACAATTGAGTTGTAGCAATTTGCAGAATGAGAGAGCCAGGAAAGAGAGCGAGAATGGGGTGATGGGGGGGAAAAGAGGCCGAATGAGAAAGAGGAGATACGAAGGAATCTGAACACAAAGATACAGAGAGGGATGGAGGTATACATGTATGTAAATATAAAATGACAGTGGAAATAGATAAGACGGATTAAACCCAAGGCAAAAGGGAAAAAAGGCAGAAAGCAGCAAAGAGGAATAGAGAAAGAGAGCAAGAGGAGAGAAGAGGAAGATTTAAAGCAGTGATATAATGAGCCAATTGATGGTGATGCCTAGGGTTAAGCACCTGAAGCCAGGCAGTAATTGGCTGAGAATGACAGAGTGACAGACAGAGAGATAGCGGCGGGAACCTGGGAGGAGAAAAAGAGATGGAGACATAGAGACGGAGATAGGTGCTTAACGTATTCATCTCCGGATAAAAAATGTCACTGCGGCCGAAAAAAGGATGGAAGAAGCTGGAGGGTGTAGATTAAAAGCATGAATACAGCTGTTCGTTACAATAATGTCACTCAGCCAATTATGAACCTTACAGTCAGATTAAATGATAAAAAGAAAATGCCATTTTCTTCAAAGCTCCTCAAGAGATTTACTTCATGTGGGATGATGATACCTCTAGTGCAGGGATGTCAAAGTCAGATACATCAGAGGGCCAAAAAAACAAATTTGCTACGAGCCGAGGGCCGGGCTGGTTCAATGTTTATTAAAACATATTAAAATGATTGCATATAACCTGTTGAACCAAGACCTGACACAGGGTACCGTTCATTCATTAATTCATCTTCAACCGCTTATCACGGGGTCGGGGTCGCGGGGGGCTGGAGCTGATCCCAGCTGACATCGGGCGTGAGGTGGGGTACACCCTGGACAGGACGCCAGTCTATCACAGGACACATAGAGACGAACAGAGACAGACAACCATTCACACCTACGGGTGATTTAGAGTCATCAATGAACCGAACACCTGCACGTCTTTGGACTGTGGGAGGAAACCGGAGAACCCGGAGAAAACCCACGCTGACACGGGGAGAACCTGCAAACTCCACACAGAAACCTGACGTGCGGGATGCAAACTTGTAACCTTCTCGCTGTGAGGCGACATTGCTAACCACTACACCACCGTGTAGCCCACAGGGTACCGTATTCAATAATTAACCCTCCTGTTATCTTCAAATTGTAGTAATGATGTTTATCCTTGGGGTCAATTCTACTCTTACAATTTAAACATCCAGAAAATGATCATAATCAAAGTTGTTGCTCCAGTTTTTATGTCAGGTACTCTTTGTGTTTTTGTTGACAGCCTAAATTAAACACAGCACCGCAAACACCTTCTTATATATGTATTTGGAAATATCTTACTAATTTACCTGAAATTGGATTGAAGGATATTAATGTGTGTTTTATAGTAAGTATATTATTAGTAAGTACAATTTTGTGTTATTTATAATATTTGGAATTAAAGCAATTTCCATTATCAAGGACAGTAAGCATGTATTTCTATTTCTGAATATCTTTAATGTAAAATAGATAAAAATAATAATGATTATATCATCCAAATGATCAACATGACCCAAAGGAACAACGACGCGACAAGTTTGTGTTCACGACAATGAAAAAACATAATCATGTCCATTTCAGGTTTTCCCAGTTGTCCCCGTTAAATTAGGAAAAGTCATTAAATATAAAGCAAAAACAAATTATGTTAAGCATTTAGTTGGTTCCAGGTTCGCATCCCGGCTGGGGCCCTTCTGTGTGGAGTTTGCATGTTGTCCCCGTGTCTGCGTGGGTTTTCTCCGGGTTCTCCGGTTTCCTCCCACAGTCCAAAGACGTGCAGGTGTTCGGTTCATTGATGACTCTAAATCACCCGTAGGTGTGAATGGTTGTCTGTCTCTGTTCGTCTCTATGTGTCCTGCGATAGACTGGCGTCCTGTCCAGGGTGGACCCCGCCTCACGCCAGATGTCAGCTGGGATCGTCTCCAGCCCCCCACGACCCCGAACCCAGGATAAGCGGTTGAAGATGAATGAATGAATGAATTTAGTTAGACATGTTAAACATTGGATGGGGTCCAATTGACCCCAAGGAGAACAGGAGGGTTAAATGAATAATCCAAGATTTTCGTAAGAAATAAAATAAAATGTCCTTCAAAATAAAACATGTTCCTTACTTGCGGCACTGCAGTGAGTTCGTGGGCTACTGTTGCATTGTGGGTAATGTAGTTTTGGTGCGTGAAAAACACCAGCAGGTGGCTGTGGCGTGCGGGCCGGTTCTAATACTAATCAAATATCATCCCAGGGGCCAAGATGATTCATTCAGGGGGCCTTGACTTTGACACCCATGCTCTAGTGGGTCTTGTGTTATGAATTATCTGTGGAAGATGGTAAATCTTTTTCTTTAAAGTGATTGCTCAAGCAAGATCCCTCGCAGGGCATTTCAGGGTTGAGGTTTGAAAGGGATAAAAATGGATAGTCCTGGTGCCGTGTCGAAGAGACACCATTATTGATGTGTCTCCTGCTGAGCTTCAGTTTTTAAATCAATGTTTCGTCATAAAAGCGTCATCTGAACTAGTTATCTAATCTCATCTCATCTCATCTTCAGCCTCTTATCCGGGGTCGGGTCGCGGGGGCAGCAGCTTTAGCAGGGGACCCCAAACTTCCCTTTCCCGGGCCACATTAACCAGCTCTAACTGGGGGATCCTGAGGCGTTCCCAGGCCAGTGTGGAGATCTAATCTCTCCACCTGGTCCTGGGTCTTCCCCGAGGCCTCCTCCCAGCTGGACGTGCCTGGAACACCTCCCTAGGGAGGCGCCCAGGGTTCATCCTTACCAGATGATCCTGAACCACCTCAACTGGCTCCTTTCAACGCAAAGGAGCAGCGGCTCTACTCCGAGTTCCTCACGGATGCTGAACTTCTCCCCCTAAGTAATCTAAACTGTTTAAGATATTTTTCTTTCTTCTCCAGTGTAACACCAAAGATATATACACTTGATAAAACATCCAACACAAGTGCGGAGAACGAAACAGGAGAAAAGCAGGAACAATAAAGTATGAACAAAGGCTTAATTGCCTTTTCCAAAATATTGGTACAGCAAGTTTAGTAAGGATATGTAAACAGGTCTGTACGATATCGTTTTTGCCACCAATACAAATTGGTATAATATCTTTGTTGATAAGCCTCGTTGTTGCGGTCCACTTCCGATCCGTCATTGTCTCTCAGCTGACTTTTTTTTCACCGTTTCGTAAGTGGAGCGTGACAACAAGGCACCAAAAATATCATTATCCAACTGATTTAGGCCTAGAAACGGTGACGGTTATGGTTAGGTATGGAAACCACTTGAGTACATCCGGGACATGAATTGCACCAGGTGAATGGTCCTGTGTTTTGCGACCCATCCACCACTCTAATCTGCCTTCGTAATTGGCTGATTCTAATGCTTTCATTTAGTGGAATACACATGCAATAAATACCTGGAATACCTGGAATTAGTGTGCATTACTTTCGTTGTTATATGTACGAAAAATGCATGAGTTGTTTGTGCTTTGTCGTCTCTGCTGATGGTGGTGGTGCCTGCTGCCGTGGTCCTGCATGACGCTTCCTGCTGCTATTATAATCTATCACCTTAGCTGTGCTTGTTTCTACTATTCTGCTGTATTAATAAGTCATATTCACATTACTATAGATATTATTATAGTTACTGGAAGTGTGTCTGTCTCTGTCTTTGTCTCTGTCCATCTGTCCGTCTTTTCTCTCTCTCTCCTTCTCTTCCTCTCTCCGGTGCAGACAGATGTCCGTCCTCCACAGAGCTGGGTCTGTCTGACGTTCCTGTCTGTTATAGTGAAGGTTTTCAACGCCACCGTACTCTACGGGGGAATTGTTGGGTCTCTGTAAATCATAAATAAGTCATAGAGTGTGGTCTTTACCTACTCTGTAAAGTGTCCTGAGATAACTTTTGATATGATTTGGCACTATGAATAAAATTGAATTTAACAGTCTGAGTAAGACTGAACCTAGAAAGTGAGGCAACTTGGGTAAAAAGCAGCTTAAACCAGTGTAATGATTTAATATATCCTTGACCATTCTTTGGGGAACTCTGGCTAAGGCTGTCTGCGAATATTGTGAATAATACCCTAGTCTTAAAAGGAAATGTAATGACAAGGTAATGGTAACCCTTAGTAAAGATAATGACATCATTGGTCAGATCATCAGTAGATATGAAAGCACGTGTTTCATATGAACAAAGCAGGATTGGATAAACTTCTTTATATTATCATTAAAACACACGCTAACATCAAATAACAGATCCTGTACCAATTAAGCTTTGGCTCCAAGACTTCAACGATTCACTGTAAATTAGAAACACAGCTATGTAAATGGAAAGTCTCTGGTTTTGTCCTCATTAAGTTAAAGAGTATTCTGTGACATGCAGCACTGTATATAGGTGCGGCTGGCTAAAATTAAACATTTCAAGCGAATGTGTGCCGACAGCATAGGAATGGAAGAAAATGTTAGCAAATTAGCTGTCATAGCATCCAATTAATATTAATTTTGATTCTCTTGCCACATTCTCATCTCATGTCATAAAGGTATGCACTAGCAATTCACCTGATCTGTCATCTGCCCACACAGCTGCTCCCCCTTTACCGCATTCGCCTCATTATATACTGAGCACCTGCCCGCCTGGCCTTGCTTAAAATATCCAATAAAGACTGTTTAACCCCTCCAACCTCTGTCTGTTGTTCCTGCTTCCAACGTAACGTCACACAATGGTATGATATCTTACAAAAAGTCATGCATGGGTTTCCCTGCGTTATCCAATGGATGTCCAGCAACAGGAGCATTGTGTATGCCTGCGAAACCCGCGGTTCGGTTTAATAAAAGGTTGAGTCTTGGGTTAAAATAAGTATATTTACTATGTCACTTCTTCACTAATGCCACATACAAAACTAAGCCAAAGTAAGTCAACCTTTGCTTTCAGATGGGCCACAAACAGTTATATCCTAGGTAAGTGTCCTGTGTTTGCCACTATGTTACCTGACTTCCACCTTAGAGGCAGCTTTGCACGTCGCAGCTCAAGATTACGTGTATAGAAATTGTAGGAGTACATTACTTTTTATAGGTTTAAGTACGAATGGTGAATGAGAACAGCCCTATGCTTTAAAGCAGCGGAGTCAAACTCAAATTCACAGTGGGCTAAATTTAAAACTGGGACAAAGTTGCGGGCTAAACTCAATATCTACAACAAAAAAATTAAAAAGACTGCAAATGTGCATGTTTTCCCTTCTCTCCAGATGTGTAATGTTGAACCTTTCCAGTGCAGGTCCTTGTTCTTGTTGTGGTGTTTCTCATGTTTTATTCTTTGGTTACAGCCACGGTGGCTCTGCAGACGAGACAAACAGGTCTTTACATTCATAAACAGATAATCTGCCTCCCATCTGTGTTGTAAGATCCTGTTTTCCATCTTTCTTTTGCCCATTTTTTGGCAGGGGTGGATTAAGTTTGTCCGAAAAGACTGGTAGCATGGATGTCAACAGAAAAGTAGACGTGAATGTGCTTTATGCAGGCCAGCTCTCATAGAACCTTGATATGATCTTGCGGGCCAAATCTAATTACACCGCGGGCCAGATTTGGCCCACGGGCCTGAGTTTGACACCCCTGCTTTAAAGTCAATGTGTCAGTATTTAAGACCATTACAGCATTTCAACTGCTGCATCGATCCTCGCGGTACAGCATGCTTTTTGCGAGGAGACAAAGAAAAGCTAAACCCAGACATACATGTTTGTTTCCATAACATTAAGTAAAATATAATGGTCCAGTGTAGAGGTTATTAGTGACTTTGATCAGGGTAGTCTCAGTACTGCGAGAACCAAGGCATCTCATTTTGAATAAAGGGAGGACTTAGGGCGCACTCACACTGTCCTTCCGCTCCGGGCCAAAACAGGTTTTTCGGCTAAAGCCTAGTGCGTTTAAGCAGTGTGAGTGCAACCGCTCCGCGCATAGCTGCGGCCAGCTGGCCGTCCACGGCCCGTCTGAAAGGTGGGCTTTTGTAGAGCACGTTTGCACATGTACGAGCACGAGCGTGCGCACTTGTACGAGCATGAGCACGATGACTGTCCTTCACGTCATTTTCTGTGCGCCTGTTGGGACGTAGAAAAAAGAAGGAGGGACCATGCGCGGACATTTAAAACAATGGCGGCGAAAGGTTCACGTTGGTGTGATGCGGAGGTGGAGTGTTTACTGCAGATTTGGTCGATGAAAAGATTCAAAAACAGTCGACAAGACGCACAAAAACTCCGAGGTCTACGGAAAGATTTGGAAACAAAGCCACGCATAGCCATGACGTCATCAATGCGTGTGACGTGTTACGGCGTGATGACGTATAGGCAGCAAGAAGCATTCTCCGAGGCCAAGGTAGTGTGAGTACAAACGGGCCTGGAGGGGGGGACAAGGACCCTAAAGCCCGGGGCACGGTGCGGACGGACAGTGTGAGTGCGCCCTTAGATATGTTTCCAACAAGAGGGGAAAAGAAAGCCCAACTGAGACCAACTCTTGGAAACTCCTCTTCAACAGATGTCAGGCAATATCATCTAAAAGGCCGGTAGATGATTAAACTTTGAAAAATGTTATTTCACTAGAATCACTGAAGTGATGAGTTCTGGATTCTTCTGTAATGAAGATATACTGTATATTCATGGGGCCAGCTGATGTAAAGGTATAAAAAATGAATAATTCATGTCATTAATGTCAAATCAGGGGTCAAAACCACAGCCAAATCTTCTACATTTGACTCAATATTATCATCCTATCTGTTATCTATTCCACCGTACAGCTTCTGCAAGTTCTGATGTGAGGTAATCTTAACCTAACAGAGTCGGTGAATGAAACAGTAAAGTGTTGGCACTAATGCGGTGACTCAACATGATGTATATTACAGCGAGGCGTAGCGTACCGCAGCCAAGGATCTGCTGCAGAAGCTCAGCATTTCAGCACAATTAACACATGTACAACTTAGCACTGGAAACATTGATTTGACGGCTCTACAGCCATGATGGGGACCACAATAATGTTTGAACAACACATTAAATGAATCAATTAAGCTGAAGAAGCTATTTCTCACTAATTATACAGTCAGTTGATGATTAACTATAATCAGGAATGACAACATTGGTGGATTAGCTGACATATTTGCCTGCTGTGTTAACACTCTGAGTAATAAATGAAACTAATCTGTCTGATATAAAACCCCCTCAAGTTTTTATTCTTACTACCACTAAATGTTTGATGTGGTTGGATTTCTCACCTGACAGTGATAAACACAGTAAACTTCATAGGTTGCCTTTAAGGCCACAGCGTTTCTCCTAATGAGTTATTTTGTGTCTTTGTCCGTCTGCAGATCGAAGGGACCAGAGGACTTGTTTGGCTTTGTGCTGAGATGCCTCTTTATAAATGTCACAACACTGCCACCGAACTGAGCAAGTATCTCGCTACAGCCTGCGCTTGCTGTGCCTTTGTGTGCATTATTCTCTCCTCAGTGTGGCATGTGTGTGTGTGTGTGTGTGTGTGTGTGTGTGTGTGTGTTAACCTGTGTATATGTGAGTGTGTACTACAGAGTGTAAACCAAGGTGCTACAAAACCATGAGTCTTGTGTGTGTGTGCCAACAGTTTTTGTCTCGTCCATCCGCCTAATAGGGGAGTATTGAATGGCGTCCCACGGCATGACTTCCCCGTATTGGGAACACAGACAGCACAAAGGGATTTATTGAATCCTGCTCGTCTTCAAAAGAAAACAGAGGCCAAAGTTTAGACAGAGAATGAAAAGCATCTTGTGCTCCCTTAATCCGCTTTTGAAAGCGAACACGCAAATATCACAGCAGAGCGGAAATCCAAACCAACAACTTCTCTTTGTCAACGAGTCCCGAGACCATTATTCAGTGGAGAGCTGCTGGTCACTGGTAGAGCGGATATGGCATCAATCTCAGAACCCAGTTTACAGTCTGATTGGGGTCATTGCTATGTTCCCCGGGTCCTATGTTCCCTGCTCAGGGACCCTATTTTCCCTGAAAGGGTCGTATGTCCCCTGTTTTGTTAGGGCTTGAGGTTACGGTGAGGGCAGGGGTCTGCAACCCGCGGCTCTTCGGCCGCATGCGGTTTTTGGGCGCCCTTTCAGTGGCTTGCTGTAGCTTTGCCAAAAAATAAGATGTAAAATAAAGTAAAATAGGGGTTTGTTTTACAAAGGAGACAATCTTTCAAAGGGAACACCTGTTATCTTGGAGTTCGAGGTGATTTTTAAAAAAATATATTATGTGAAACTAAAATATGCGTCATATCCGTCGTCTACGGCCCAACGCCTTTCCCATCTTGGGTTTCTCGCATAATGGCGGCTCCCCGTATGCTTGATATGTGGTGAGAAATTATCGTTTATAACAGGTAATAATAGGAATAAAATGTCAACAGTTTTCTTAATTTTCGTTCTATATTTTTTGTATATATCATATAACTGCATATAGAGATTTATAAGCTGCGACATAAGATATGTTTTGCAGCTCCAGACAAATTTGAATTTGTGGAAGAGGGGGCAAAATGGCTCTTTTGATAGTAAAGGTTGCAGACCCCTGGGTAAGGGGTAGGGTGAGAGACAGGGTAGGGGGGCAGTGTCGGGTCTACATAGGCCTATTTGCCGGGGAATTCGGTACTGTGGAAAAAATAATAAAAATAACTTAAAAAAAAAAAAAAAGGTCCGCTGTTCCCAAACAAAGCGGAGAAAATAGGACCGTTTTATGGGAAAAGCGGGAAACACAAGTCCTTTTTCTTACAAAAGGGTCCTTTTGTTCCCTGGTCACATACAACGAAGGATAGGACCAAACATAGGTACGCTCCCGTTTGATTAGCACCTCGAGATGCTAGAAAGAAAGACGATATCTATGACCAGATTGTTTTTTCAAGATTCAAGATTCAAGATTCAAGAAGCTTTATTTATCCCGAGGGAAATTATTGTGCAACAGTTTCAATACAAAGATGAAGTCAGAGTAACAATAAGCTAACATAATCAAATCAAAATAAAGCTAACGTAAAATATGGGGATGGGTCCCACTACACAGGAGTTTCACCTGTGTGAGCAGGGTTAATGTCCTGGATGTACTAAGTACTAGGTTTTCACTTAACGGTAGTTTTGCTGGCCGCTGCTAGGCGTGGAGCGGTTGCACTCACACTGGTCAAACGAACTAGGCTTCACCTGAAAAACCTGTTTTGGCCCGGTGCGGAAGGACAGTGTGAGTGCGCCCTCAGTTCATGTCAAAAGGTGCTTTATTGGTGAGGAATAGAGCACTTACTGCCAAAGCAAACTCAATATGTGCAAACGCAGATAGCAGGGATGGCAAAGAGGTAGTAATATCAGTCTCCTCTCTCAGTATCCCTCCATCTGTAGAATAGAAATACTTTATTGATCCAAAGCTGGGAGATTGCAGTCTATCTATGTCATTCTTCATTTTTTTTTAAAATGTATTGCTTCTATAACTTTCTCTATTTCTGTTCCTCCATCCAGCTCTCTTTTTCTTACTCTTTCTTGCATCTCTGTTTCTGTTTTTCACTCATCATTTCACAATGTCTTGCTTTCCCTCAATTCTCCGTACACTTCAAGTTGTTTTTCTTTCTCTAATCATCTTCTTCTTGTGCCTTCGCCCCCTAATTTACATGTTCCTCGTCTGCACCCCCCCTCCCTCCAGCTCTCATCACTCGTTAGAAACTGGACAAAGAACAGAGAGGTCACTGAAGTCTGCTGGCTACTCTTAATGAGCTCAACATACACACAAACAAAGAGATACACAACAAGATGTGTACTGTACAGACTGCATGCACACACACACACACACAAGCACTCAATCTGCCCTCTGTTGGCTCTTGTTATCTGCTCTGGTGAGTGAAACCCATTTGCGTCTACTCTATTGGTAAGTGTGTGTGTGTGTGTGTGTGTGTGTGTGTGTGTGTGTGAGTGTGTGTGTGTGTGTGTGTGTGTGTGTTGTCTTGAGTTTCCTGCAGTCACATTTGTTCTTTCCCTCTCTTTCTTTAAAAACATTTTAAATAAACCATATTCTACCTTGATCACCTTGTCCTCTGCATCCTTAACCTCTCTCGATTCTTTCAAGATCAAACAGGATTTTTATATTTGATGCCAACGGTTTCGGCATTACTGCAGTCACCAGCCTGGTATCACCAAAAAGCTAGAAATGACACGCTATTTCTCTCAAGCCATCTGGCGTATAATTACAACGCATGTCATGATTTTTGCGTGTCATTTCACGCCATGTAGTCTCAATTGACTTGTATTGTGGAGAGATGGCGTTGTCATTTCACGCACAAATGTCATTGAGGGAAAACCCACGTGTTAGTATTTCCCCGCCACCTTGCGGAGAAATACGAACACGTGGAGGAGCTTTCTGTCAGAGGGTTGTTTTTAAATCAATATTTCATGTGAAGGATGGCTGAAATAACGGGCGTGAAATGCCCTAACCCTAACCCTAACCCTAACCCTGGGGAACTACAGGCGTTAAATGCCCTAACCCTAACCCTGACCCTGACCCCTAACCCTTAACCCTAACCCTAACCCTGGGAAACTACGGGCGTTAAATGACACGTGAAAAGCTTAATATGCGTAGACATGCACGCGAAAAGTCATGAAAGTCATGAAAAGTGGCGTTCTATTTATACGCCCTCCCATGAGACCACGTAGCAGTCACGCAAAAGCAGGATGTACAAAGTGTGCATCATCAACAGCTACGTGCATCGTGACTTTATAACAGGAGCGAGAGAACTTAAAGTTGGATGTCTTGTCTAAAACATCAGTCTGTGCTGTACCTTTAACATTTCTCTTCATTATAATTTAACCAAAACACTTAAAACACATTCAGAGTAAGCCAACTTTGATGGAGCTCAGCACAGTTTTACATCTCTCTCATCTTTCCATCGTTTGTCCTTTCCTTCTATCATTTATTTTAACCATTTTAACTTTCTTGTTCTCTCTATTTCAACCAAGACTTTTGATCAGTCCAAGCACAGCTACGCTTCTCCACACGGAGACATGGGTTATCACAAAATTCAATTCATTGCTCAGTGTGTGCGTGAGTGTAAGGACAGAATGGGGGATACACAAAAAGGACGAAAGGAAGAAAGCCTTTAGTAAAACACTCCACATACACACAGTCACAAGAACCCAGTAAATCAACAGTAATCAACATGCAGACTTCCAAGTCGCGGACGCACAACTAACACTCGTCAGTGCAGGTATCTTGCTTGTTATAACGATGCCTTCTGATGGGTTCAGGAAGAAAGCAATCAGCCTTCAGCCTCTGAAGTTGAGTTTGTGTTCCTGTTTTGTTGGCAAACCCCCTTTTGTGCACATTTATTAGCCCAGGAATTGAAGCAGTGGGTGTTCAAGTGGGGAGAGAAGGGAAGGCGGAGTAACGATGCAAATCTTTTGTCTCTATAATTTTGATTTGTTTCTTACAGTTTATTGTAAACTACTGCAGAGAGGAAATAAACATGTCTAAAAATTATACTTTAGTGCTGTGGATGGAATTTGAAATGCAGCAAAATCATTGTAGGTTTAAAAAATTCATACATGCTATTCCTATGGTCTAAGACAGAAAGTCCAAAAATATGAGTAAACACGAACAACCTTCACCCAAATCAAAAAACTAAAATGCTTTAACTCAACTTTGGGATATCATCAAATATAAAGGTACGGTGTCTGATGGAAAGGTTATACAGTTTCAACAAAAACTACTGAGTGTATATGGGGTACTTAAATAAATCTAAACCAGGGGTCTGCAACCTTTCCTATCGAAAGAGCCATTTTCCCGCCTCTTCACCAAGTAAAATTTGTTTGGAGCCGCAAACCATATTTGACGTCACAGCTTATAAGTTGTGTATATAGTTATATGAAACATACAGAACAAACTACAGTTATCACCACATATCAAGCATACAGGCAAGTAGTCAATGTTGGCAGTGAAAGCAAACTGATCTCTCTACGCAACCCTCTATTCTCCTCCGATAAGTTTTTTTTTGGGGGGTTTATCTACGGTTAGCATCCTGACAGCGCAGGTCATAAACTCAAGACTGGCAGGGAAAGGTGCTGAGCGAACCCAAGAGCCGCGGGTTGCAGACCCCTGATCTAAACAATAAAGGATTCATCATAGACTGTATGAAAAATGGACGTAGCATACCCATCGAGGTCTGTTCTCTCAACGTGATCCAATCGTACTCGCCATCTTGTCAGACTTTGACTCCGCCTCATTTCCTCTTACTAAAAAGGGCATGTATGTGACGTTGGGGGGGAGGGGCATACGTCCATCTGGCTGACGTTTACCTCTGAGGAGAAGTGAGGGCCAGTGGTAAGCTGTCACTCAAGAGGCCATACCCCTAATTATTCATGAACTTTAATCTCCCAAAAACTAAAGTAAAAACTAGCCTGGTACAAAAAAATCCCCCCCCTCAGTGTTGTCATGGAGATATGACCTCAACATACAGACTATAATGTTTTTTTGTCCCGGGCCTTAAACAGGTTTAGTTATGCTGGTGTAGTTTAGTTTAACATGGGGGTCAATCAGAAATTGCTCTATTGAGCTCCTAGTGGACACTCGGAGAAGTGCAGTTTTTGGCACTTCCTTATTGGATCAACCAGGAAGTGACTGATTCATAATTCATGATGATGGATACGTGACTGTAAACTTTCTTTTGAGTATTGCCTCTGTTGCTTGGAATTCTTACAGCATCTCCAGCTGTAGTGAGAAAAAAAGACCCTGCCATCTATTTTTCCTCTTTCTGTTTTTTCCCCATCTGATCCCCCGCGTGGAATCCCCAGCATGACCCCAACCACGGCTTGAACACAATGCTGAGAAAGATAGAGGTTCAAAGATAGGCGTCTAACTCATGTAGACTGCCTGGTATGTGGCTAGAACAAATTTACAGCAGCTTGAAATGTTTAATAATACGTACGTAAAATGATTTGCAAATATACAAAAATCAAATGAACTTGAAAGAGAAATCAATTTAAAGAAAAATATTTAAGGAAATGAAAGACAGGGAAGTAGAAGGATGTAATCAAAAACATAATATAAAGACAAAACTTTCCTAAAAAACATGGCCAAAGTTGATTTTTGTTTAAGGCTTAATTTTCTGATTTGAAGGAAATAAAGATATATCCCAAATCCTTTTTGCTAAAACATTTGACTGTATATGTCAGCAAAATGAAAGAATACTTTTGAACCTTGCTTTATCCAACGTTCACATACATGTTCTGGAAATGTATGCAAACTAGCACATATTCAACCAGTTTCCATCCCAACTCATCACATACTGCCGTTTTGTCAGGACCCTGGGTAGCCTTGTGCTTACAACTGTTTTAAGCATGGGTAACACATTCTCTACATTATAAGCTGACATAAAACTATGTGGTTAGGTTTAGGATAGGAAACAATTGTGGGTGGGGTTGAAATAAGTACATTGGTAAGTAACTACTGTGGTGCACAGGACATGAATTGGACACGAACCACGGTCTAGGTCAGGAACTCCAATTCACAGTGGGCCAAAGTTAAAAACTGGGATAAAGTTGCGGGCCAAACTCAATATTTACATAAAACCTGCAGAGTGCCAATGTGCATGTTTCCCCTTCTCTCCAGATGTGTAACGTTGAACCTTTTTTGTGCAGGTCCTCTCATGTTTTATTCTTTGGTTACAGCCACGGTGGCTTTGCAGACGAGACAAACAGCTCTTTACCTTCATAAACAGATTAGCTTGTTAGCTGTGTTGAAAGCTCCTGTTCTCCATCTTTCTTTTGGTCGTTTTTGGGGAGGGGTGGATTAAGTCTGTCTGCAGAGACTGGTAGCATGGATGCTCATGTTTGTTAACAGAAAAGTAGACATGTATGTGCTTTATACTCGTGGGCCAGCTCTCAGAGAACCTGATATGTTCTTGCGGGCCACATATAATTACACCGCGGGCCGGACTTGGCCCACAGGCCTGAGTTTTACACCCCTGGTCTAGGTGAAAGTCTAGTGTTTGTTGAACCCATCCACTACCGCAACCTGCCTCCTTATACACAGTTTGGCGCCGTTATTTCTGGAACACTTGCTCTGAGTGTCTTTTATTACCGCAGACCGGTTTACAGTGCAGAGCAGCTTTACAAAACTGCTGTATTTGATGCCCCGTGAATGAGAACGGGCAGCATATTTCATTAATCATTCAATATGTCTGATTTTCATATTTAAACATAACATTACAGAAAACGTGTAATACAAAAAAAATGTCTCAATGTAAGTAATCAACTGATGATTCTTATTAGTGGAAATTTTACCCTATTCACCTGTAGTATCACCCAACAGTGATCTCTCTACAACGCGCACCTGTCGCGAGGATGTGTTGAATCTGAGAGTGTGTGTGGTTATGTACTCACTTGTGTACTGGTAAGATGGTAATGCACACAAACACACTTTTATACCTTGAGCACATATTAATTGACACTACAAAAGGCAACGCATTGTTATTTTTCTCATTTAGCACAACAAACCCTCCGTCCTCCCTCATCATCTGTTCTCATCTTACCTGTCTTCATCTCATCCTCTCTTCATCTACCTCATCTGTCTATCATCTATCTCAATAGCTCTCTTTTTCCCCCTCCACGCATCCTCTTCAATTGACTCTCACTCCCAGGCTCCATCAAGTACGCCCTCATTTAGCACCAATCAAGAAAACAGCAAACTCACTATCACCACAGCAACTAGTTACCATCTTGACCGACCACCACGGGAGCACTCGATCAAGCCTCTGCCATTCTCATTATTGTTAACACCAGTTTGATTGTGATTCATTTTTACTTCCTGTTTCCGAGCCTCTCCATCAGTTATTTGTTGTTCTACTGTGTTAATGAGACTAGCGTGTCGATGTCAAGTTGACTGCAATCAGCTTGTTTTTTTAGGTCACATATCAGGAACATGATTTGGTTTGCCGCTGCGGGAATGACCATTAGTGCTCTTTTTTTTATATCTATTGAGATCTGTCATTCTATGTATTAATTGGTACTCTTTGTTGTTGCTGTTGTTAAGGAAGAAAGGGAAAAATATTTAAAAGTAGGTTAAAATGAGAGATATCATCTCCTGTGTCCTTTTGTCTGTTGTTTTGCTGCTTTTACAAAGTGGAAGTTTTGGGAAAATGCAGATAAAAGTAACTGTGATAATGTAACATGGGCGAGGTATGCTGGCTAACTTCCTCATAGATAGCAACTGCTAGCGTCATTTAGCGTATGCCTAGCTTGAAGCGTTGTGTGATATTGTGTCATGGGCGAGCAGGGAGGGGGGATCTGGACAGGACGACACGGCGCTGTGGATTTTTGCAAAACAAATAAACAATAGAACGCCACTTTTCATGACTTTCATGACTTTTCGCGTGCATGTCTACGCATATTAAGCTTTTTCGCGTGTCATTTAACGCCCGTAGTTCCCCAGGGTTAGGGTTAGGGTTAGGGGTTAGGGGTTAGGGTTAGGGCATTTCACGCCCGTTATTTCAGCCATCCTTCACATGAAATATTGATTTAAAAACAACCCTCAGACAGAAAGCTCCACCACTTCGTATTTCTCCGCAAGGTGGCGGAGAAATACGAACACGTGGGTTTTCCCTCAATGACATTTGTGCGTGAAATGACAACGCCATCTCTGCACTATACAAGTCAATTGAGACTACATGGCGTGAAATGACACGCAAAAATCATGACATGCGTTGTAATTATATGCGAGATGGCTTGAGAGAAATAGCGTGTCATTCACACTCCTTTTGGTGAGACCAGGCTGTTAAACCGGGTGATTTATGTTGTTCTTTCAGAGCTTAGTGTTGATTTCAGTGAATATGATCAAACAAATGTTGCCAACTGGGACTTTAAGTATGATTCACTACTTTGTTTCTGTTAAGAATCAATTTCATCTAGTTTGTTACTTTTTGAATTATGCTCATGCCATTATCAGCTGTTACATTATAGACCTGTATTTACATTGGAAAACAATAAGAGTTATGACTCACAGAATAAACACACACAAACACACACACACATACCTTCCCCTCACCCTCCTCTGAGGACACAACTTCTCCTCACAGTCCAACATGAGTCGTCACAGATGTTGTAAAGTTTCAAAGATAGCCCACTTTAGCCCTTGATCACACATCCTCTCTTCTGTCACAACATCTCTGCTCCTCCAGCTTGAAAGCCGATTGTTCCTTTAACTTTCAATTCACTCAAACTGAAAGTCAGTACAAGAGCCAATGACCCCGAACATTCACCAAAGAGGTTTCAGACCACTGGGATGTCTTTGGTTCACATCCCCACAGAGGCCGGTAAATTACATTGAAATGACCCCAACGAAGGCGGGTGAAAGGGATGATAGGTCCCTGAAATCTGGAATGCCGTTGGGTTATTGGAGGCATGTAGGATCCGTCCACATGGAGACGTATTTTCCTGCAACTGCCCAACTTTTGTATCGTTTTTTGTATCATCCACACGCAGCCGGCGTGATCAGAGCCTGAAAATGGTATCTTTTGAAACCGTGTCCCAGTGTGGAAAGATGTGAAAAATTTGTGGCGTTTTCGTCGGGAAGTAGCGTCACATAACAACAACAGTGCTGCTGCGTGAGAGGAGAGAGACCGACCCGTAGATTTTTATACTGTACTGTAAATTCTCTTAGAGCCTGCATGCGCTGGTTAATGATGCTGCTATAGGCCTAGTCTGCCGGGGGATAATCCTGTTCCTGATACTCTGAGCTTCTCTCCTCTCTGTCTGTATCATTCATGTCTCATCAATGCATGTTACTAATTCAACTTCTTCCCCGGAGCTGTTTGTGCTTTGTCGTCTCACAGGTCTCTGCTGATGGTGGTGGTGCCTGCTGCCGTGGTCCTGCATGACGCTTCCTGCTGCTTCTATAACTATTAGTCATATATACTGTCACTAGTCTTATAAATTATAAAATTTGTACCCATAAAAGCACCATCAGTGGTATGTCTCGCTATATCGCAGCTGCTATTGCCCCTACTCATAATTGATCATGTTTACTATCATAATTATTATAATCATATTCATAATCTATCACCTTAGCTGTGCTTGTTTCTACTATTCTGCTGTATTAACTTCCATAACATATAAGTCATATTCACATTACTATAGATATTATTATAGTTACTGTTACTTTTGTGGCTGCTTGCATCTCTGGAAGTGTGTCTGTCTTTGTCTGTCTCTGTCCATCTGTCTGTCTTTTCTCTCTTTCCCTCTCCTTCTCTTCCTCTCTCCGGTGCAGACAGATGTGCGTCCTCCACAGAGCTGGGTCTGTCTGACGTTCCTGTCTGTTATAGTGAAGGTTTTCAACGCCACCGTACTCTACGGGGGAATTGTTGGGTCTATGTAAATCATAAATAAGTCATAGCGTGTGGTCTTTACCTACTCTGTAAAGTGTCCCGAGATCACTTTCGTTATGATTTCGCATTGTAAATAAAATTGAACTGTACTGTTGTGACATGCTTGTGAATAAATTAGGCTGACGATATATTTCTCCCTGTCCCCTGATGGTCTTAATACATTGCTAGATTGCTTGCTAGTCCCTTTTTATATATAAAGTTGCTAAGAATGTCTGGAAAGTCGCTAAATCTAGTAAGAAAGTGTCCACTTATGAGTGCTTTGGTACGGGGAAGGGCTCACAGCAGCACCCGCTTCTGTTGAGGACAGTAACTACAGAGTGATTTGTGCATCAAAACACCACAAAAGTCTCCAACAACACCGGAAACAGTCGCTAGGATGGATGAGGATTTGGCAAGGAACTTGTGTTTGTATTATACACAGTGTTCCCCGTCTCTTCTTCTCTATTATTGGTGTATTTATGTGGCAGTTACAGCGCCACATCCAGGCCTGGCATGTGTATTGCAGTGTTTTGAGTCAGTTTTACTGGTTTTGTGTGGACGCAGATATTTCTTGAGTCGAGGCCGTGTGAACGGAAAACGTTTTAAGAACGACGGAGAAAAATCAGTCGTGTGGACGTACCTTAAAGCGCCCTATTCACATAAGTGAAGAAGAAGAATTCCTTTATTAGTCCCGCGAATGGGGAAATTCAATTTTCACTCTATTATTTTTCATTTTACACACACACAGGCCCGAAATACACACACGTGCACAGACAGGACCTATATACATGCAACCAATGGAGAGATGTTAGAGCGAGGGGGCTGCCAGCGACCAGCGCCCCGAGCAGTTGGGGGTTCGGTGCCTTACTCAACAGCACCTCGGCAGTGCCCAAGAGATGAGCTGGCACCTCTTCAGCCACCAGTCCACACTCCATTCATGGTCCACACACGGACTTGAACCAGCAACCCTCCGGTTCCCAGCCCAGTCACCTATGGACTGAGCTACTGCCACTGCTACTGAGGACAGTAACTGCAGAGTGATTCGTGCATCAAAACACCACAAAAGTCTCCAATAACACCGGAAACAGTCGCTAGATTTCTCTCTAGGATGGATGAGGATTTGAGAAGTCACCAGATTTGGTGTATTTGTATTCTACACAGCGTCTCCCCGTCTCTTCTTCTCTATTATTGGTGTATTTATGTGCCAGTTACAGCGCCACATCCAGGCCTGGCATGTGTACTGCAGTGTTTTGAGTCTGTTTTACTGGTTTCGTGTGGACGCAGATATTTCTTGAGTAACGCCGGAGAAAAATCAGTCGTGTGGACGTACCCTAAAGCGCCCCTATTCACATAAGTGCCGTAGCGTCCTGTAAACCTTCAACATTTAAACTACTATAAAAACAAACTTGGCACTAAAGATATAACACGATGACTCTGGAGTTAGTTACTTTATCTAAAAGTTGAATAACTCATATAACATTTCAAACATTTCTCTCAGCAGGATGAATCTGACTTTCCAAATTCAATTAGTTTGGGCTTGATTCTAATCTATATTTAAATTGTACTTGGCTGCAAGACATTTGATTTGATTTACTGAACCTGACACACACACACACACACACACACAGTGGAAATCCGACATTCACACTGAGTGAAGTGATGGAAATTGGTCCACTTTTCTTCACTTCCAATTCAGTGTGTGGTGCTGGTGACTTCCTGTGTCAGTAAATGCAGCGTTCAGCTCTAATCCACTCTGTTCACCTCCAGTGCTTCTACAAGAAAGAGTAAAGAGAGTCGCAGAAAATTGAAGCGGCTGCCGCATTTCACTCTGTGCCGGTGTCCCCGGTAACTAAATGTAAAAAACGCTCCCATTCATTTGTCCCCTGGTATCTCTTCCCTCCCATTCCTTTACTCTTCCTTCATTCTCCTTCTCTGTCTCCTTCCACATAACCTCTCCTCCCCTCATCCTCTACTCCTTGATTCCTAACCCTTGCCACTTTTCCTTCACTCCCTTTACTCTTGCCTTCCTTTCCCACTCTTCTGATTTTAATCACCTGCATTTCTTCCACCCATTCAATCCATCGCTCTCTCCTTCCCCTCTCTCCATTTGACCCTCTTTTCTAATCTCATTCACTTTCTTCTGCCGCTCTCCAACTCTCCTCTCCTGCGCTACCTCTTTGACCTCTCTCTCCGTCTATTCCTCCCTGCCACCCTCGTTCCTTCCCACTGTGCTTAGATATTAAGAAACAAGCTTGTTGCCCTGGAAACAATGCAAATCGCCTCCAACGAGCCAATTACCAGAGAGCACCAATTAAAGCTGGACTTGTTGTTCCGTTTAATGGGTTTCATCCTGTCTGCCTTTTGGATACACACCATCTACTCACCAGCTCTTTGTGACTTCTACGGAGACTGATGTAAAAGGGATTCACTCTGTTCACCAACGTAGCCAACAACAAGTGTGACTTCAATCTCATCCAATGTGTTCTCATCAACAATTTGTATGATATATACAAAAATATGACGTTTTTTTACACTATGGAATGGGTTCATATGATATCCTGGCTTAGTACATGAACAACAGCTGTTCTAATGCACTTTTCATACATCTAACTATGCAAAGTAGTTTCTATATACAGTCATTGTGTGTGTATTCACCATATTAAAAGCAGGGGAAATAGTTTAAGACCACTATTCTCCGCTTAAGGAGGCAGACTGGGGTGGTTGCTGGGTCCCAAAACACAGGACTTTCACCTGGGTGACTGGAGTTTTTCTCACATTCAAACCACAATTTTTTTTTCTAACCCTAACCAAGTTGTTTTGATGCCTAATATTACCATATATTATAATATCACCATTACCTTTTGTAGGCTAAACTTCACTGGTCACGTAACATTGACTTGATTATGTAAACCTAATCAACACCTTTTGTTTCCCAAACGTAAATGACATTGTCCTCTTACAGTCCCCATTTTGTAAATGGTAAATGGTCAATGGACTTGTACTTGTATAGCGCCTTTCTAGTCTTCTGACTACTCAAGGCGCTTTCACAGTGTTTGTCACGTTCACCCGTTCACACAGACATTCACAGTGATGGCAGTGGACATCTACAGACCATCTAATCTAATCTAACCATTCACACCACATTTACACACCCATGCGCAGCACAAGGAGCAATTCAGGGTTCAGTGTCTTGCCCAAGGACACTTCGACATGTGGACCAGGGGAGGTCGGGATCAAACCACCAATCTCTCGAATGGAGGACGACTCACTCTGTCCCCCATTTTGTAAGATATTGCGCAATTTGTTGTGCAGAACTTTGCGTGAATCACATGCTGATGAGAATATGTTGATTACATGTGATTTACACTGCATTATTTTCACAATAACATGGACGAACAGTGAATGAGAAGAGGAAAGACACGGACAGAGGAAAGGTGCTGAGAGAGTATTACTCACAACATCAGGGAGTGTGCCTGTGTGTTCATCCGTCCCATGCGGTAATTGTGCCGGTGAAATAAGGAGGCAAACTATGATTGTCCATCTCTTGTGTACAAGGCCTTGTTATTTCTCCTTCAAGGGAACTAGGGGTATCATTACTGACTTATTTTGGTGTGTGTGTGTGTGTGTGTCTGTGTCTGTGTGTGTGTATTTCATCCGTCTCATCTTGCTTCTTAAAATCATTTCTCTACTAGTGTGTTTTTTTTTTGTGTTGGCTTTGTTGTTACAAGGCTTTTATTGATGTTTCTGGTTTGGAAGAAGTTAAGGGTCATTTGGACTCAAAGTGTGTGTATGTGTGGGGACAGGGACACGGATAGTAGCTACCTAGCGGCTCTATACTACCTCCTACCCAGACTTAATGAAGGAGAAATTGGATCCTGATGGCTCCGCAGCAAAGGACAGCCCTGCAGCTGTGTGTGAGTGTGAGTGTGTATGTGTATGAGCAACTTATTTGTGGGCAAAATGGGAAACATTTTCTTCTAATAAAGAGCCTCTATTTCTTTTGTGCTTGCCTGGCTTCCTCAAACTCTACTTCATTGGCTGTGTGCGTTAGTGTGTGAGTGTGTGTGTGTGTGTGCGTGGTCCTCTCATTAAGCCTCCTCAAACCGTCGCTGCAAGTGTGTGTATATGTACTACACTAGCTTATTACCCAGAAGTCATGGTGTTTTGTTACAATAGGTCTCGTAAAAAAAGCAGAGGACAGAAACAGAGAAAGCACATGCAGGAAAGCAATGAGGTCCATGTGTAGTTTGTGGTTTATTTAGTCTTTATCTAAGGCAGTGTTATATGTTTCTAGTTCCCCTTACACTCATCAACACACACATCTTTAACACACACACCCTGACACGCACACACACACACACCACACATTCTCACCCATGGTGTAACTCATCATGCCTGCCCACAGCTCTCTCAAGTGTTGATTACAACTGCTACACTGCTGTGAAAGTGAAAAGTGTCTATGCATGCTAATGTTTATGCAACTGTTTTTAGTGACATATGCTCGTTCACTCACAAGCATGAAGACCTACATTTGAGTGCACGTCTTAACACATGTGCACAATAAACTACTAAACAACTACCCTACATTTTGGGTTGTAAATAGAGTTTGTTTTTGTGTGTTCATCTGACTGTCAGTTTTGCAGTCGTGCATGTACAAGTCTGTGTCTTACAACGCGACTTGCAATTCACGGTTTTCAAGTCTGACGCTGCGTTTTAAGCAGTTCTCACTTCATCTCCCAGACAGACAAACTTCACACCCCTCCTCTCCGTTCTGCTCTGCCATGACAGGAGGCGCACACTTTCAGAATAGAGGCCTGTTACTAGGAAGATTAAGGAAGGAGTTGTTGGGGCATCTAGGTAGATTTCCATGGATCTATGTTTTTATTGGTAGCAATTAGGTTTCTAAAGGCAGGGGATTCTAGGCCTTACGGGACATTGCTTTGCATTACATTGCATGTTTAGATAAATGCAACTCTAAAGGGCGCACTCACACTGTCCTTCCGCACCGCACCCCGGTCTTTAGGGTACTTGTCCCCCCTCCCTCTCCCCCCGCGCCCCAGGCCCGTTTGTACTCACACTACCTGGGCCTTGCGCAAATGCTTCTTGCTGCCTATACGTCATCACGCCGTCACACGTCACACGCATTGATTGACGTCATGGCGATGCGTGGCTTTGTTTCTAAATCTTTCCGTAGACCTCTGAGTTTTTGTGCGTCTTGTCGACTGTTTTTGAATCTTTTCATCGACCAAATCTGCAGTAAACACTCCACCTCCGCATCACACCAACGTGAACCTTTCGCCGCCATAATTGTTGTTGTTAAATGTCCGCGCATGGTCCGTCCTTCTATTTTCTATGTCCCAACAGGCGCACATAAATGAAGTCAGAACCGGCGTAGGCATCGTGCTCGTGCTCATACACATGCGCGCGCTCGTGCTTGTACATGTGCAAACGGGCTCTACAAAAGCCCACCTCTCTCAGGCGGGCCATGGAGGCCCACTGTCTGCAGTTGGCCCGGTGCGGAAGGACAGTGTGAGTGCGCCCTGAGTGACTATGTGCGTTTAAATCAGTAAAAATGACAACATGATAACATTTATGATCATTTAGGATGTCACGTTTCTCTAATTCTGCTTTACAATGATTGGTTTTGAAACACAGAACCAGAGGCGTGCCCTTTTAGCTGGCCCCTGTTGCATTAGCTGTAGTCAGAGATATGTATTTCCTCATAACAGGTTCTTGGCTTTTTTCTTTCGAAAGTATAAGAAACTGCGATTGTTCTCCTTATTCTCAGGCAAATGATTATCTCCTATACTGAGCTGAACTTCGTCTAAGCCAATCTTAGCCACGGAAGCTCTGTCAAAGCCTAGTGGGAGCCTTCAACATCATCAGTCTTTTGTTAAATCAGTAAAGCATGCCTGTTTTTATGCTGTAGATGCTCATTTAAACCGTTTTTTACACAAAGCTGCAGTTACTATCATCACAATTAATCAAGCTGTGATGTGAATAAACTGAATCGTTTGTAACCCCAGTGTAGGTGGGATCAGGGTTATAAGCAGCCTCCAGGGATTATGATTCATACACAGAGGATGGAGATAGAGAGGCCGTTCTTTGGAGATTGGGTGCCGTGTTGAAGGACATATCAGCAGTAGATACTGAAGGACAAGAGAGAGTGTGTTGTCAGTCTGCCGCTGTGCTCTGTTGTGTTTTTATGGTGATTCAGAGGTGAACTGGTATTCACAGCCTGTCTCACTGCTCTGATTGATCCAATATCTCGACACACAAATAGCACAGAGTGAGAACCGATGCCCCCGGACCAAGGTATTCTCATCCACAGGTTCATATGATACCTGAAGAAAAGCTATGCACAACAAGTTGTCGTGCATGACAACTTGCAAACAGCTATCGGTAAGTGGACCGCGCCATTTACAAACAAAAGTGTGAAATATGACGCAACAGCTCTGTATGATATCTGAAGAACTATATTTAAAACCTGGAAATGGTGACTGAACGGTGACCATGATGGTTACGTTCAGGCAACAAAAAAGGTCTCATCTCATCTCATCTCATCTTCAGCCTCTTATCCGGGGTCGGGTCGCGGGGGCAGCAGCATTAGCAGGGGACCCCAAACTTCTCTTTCCCGGGCCACATTAACCAGCTCTAACTGGGGGATCCTGAGGCGTTCCCAGGCCAGTGTGGAGATCTAATCTCTCCACCTGGTCCTGGGTCTGCCCCGAGGCCTCCTCCCAGCTGGACGTGCCTGGAACACCTCCCTAGGGAGGCGCCCAGGGTTCATCCTTACTAGATGATCCTGAACCACCTCAACTGGCTCCTTTCAACGCAAAGGAGCAGCGGCTCTACTCCGAGTTCCTCACGGATGCTGAACTTCTCCCCCTCTCTCTAAGGGAGACTCCAGCCACCCTCCTGAGGAAACACATTTCAGCCGCTTGTACCCGCGACCTCGTTCTTTCGGTCATGACAATGAAAAGGTGACAGGGTTAAATGTTGAGTATGTAGATTCTTTATCAAAAGCTATATTTAAAAATAATAATAATACACCCACGGGGTATTTTGAGGGGTACAGAATGAATAGATTGCTTTTCCATAAAAATATATATATATATTTGGTCTGAATTCACACACATATATATATATACATATATATAAAAAACGGTATATTACTCTAAATGACGAACAGTGTTCGACCAAGAAAATCCTCGGTCGGGGGCAGCCCTACAACCTATGAAGAAGAAGCAGCTGTCCCTTCATAATGTCATTTTGACATTCCCACACGTGTGCCTCAAGAAGTGATGTGTGCTGTGTGCCTATTGTATTAGAGACACAAAGACCGACAGACACAAATAAGAATTATTTTAAAGGATGACTTAATGGCAACTGTGCTAATGGGAAATGCAGCAGATAAACTAGTATCCGTCTCCAGCAGTAGCACTGTCTCAATCTCTCTCACTCTTGGATGTTCTTGGACACACACACAAAAACAGACGCAATCTGATTTACACCTGATGTGTGAAACATCAATTTCACAAGGATTAGTGCTTTGCATATGCCTAAAGCAACCCTTCAGTTTCAGAGAAGTGTTTCCAAATGTGTTTAGTCAGGGTGGGTGATTGATTCCAGTGGAATATCTGGTTGTTTTTGTTCTTCTTAAAATAATAATACAGCAGTTTTGTTTGTGTTGAAACACGTGTTGATTGAATGGCAGGCACATGGCTTTACTCACTGACGTCTAATCAACAGAATTTGTTTCAGTAAAGAGATTTAGTATCACACCTCTGAAATGTTATGTGCCTAAAGCCCCTTTCACACATGCACTGCAAAGCTTAAATTGTCTAGACATTATCCAGTGTGGCTGCATGTGTGAACGCAAATGTCCAGATCAATTGGACTGGGCATTAAACAGACTTTACCCAGCCTAGGTCCCTAGAGTCCATGCAATGTCCATTTGAGGTCATGTGGAAGTGGGCGTGTTGATGATACTTCTTTAACGCGGCTTGGGGAAAAATGGAATAATACGAATATCCAATGGAAAAGAAGAAGAATCACTTAGAGAAATGTCTAACTGGAGAGACAAGAAGATTAAGGAACTTATGTTGGTAAGGGCTGCCGTTGAAATAGTCAGAATAATTCAAAGAGTACCAAGACACTTGGTAGTAGTGGTCGTGGAGTAATCTGCGTCATGTACTACCCAGGTGCCAATCCTCTACTAAACCAGATGGAGCATTTACAGTAAGTGTAAACGTGTCTGACAGGGATGGTCCCCTGTTGCGTGCTACATTTGAAAGGGCAACTTTGGACAATGTCCAAACTTGATATCCTAGGACTGGAGTTCATAAGCTTATCCACCACTAGTATTTCTCTTAGAGCCTGCATGTACTGGGCCTAAGGGCGCACTCACACTGTCCTTCCGCACCGCGCCCCTGGCTTTAGGGTACTTGTCCCCCCTCCCTCTCCCCCCGCACCCCAGCCCCGTTTGTACTCACACTACCTGGGCCTCGCGCAAATGCTTCTCGCTGTCCATACGTCATCACGCCGTAACACGTCACACGCATTCATTGACGTCATCGCGATGCGTCTCTTTGTTTACAAATCTTTCCGTAGACCTCTGAGTTTTTGTGCGTCTTGTCGACTGTTTTTGAATCTTTTCATCGACCAAATCTGCAGTAAACACTCCACCTCCGCATCACACCAGCGTGAACCTTTCGCCGCCATTGTTGTTGTTGTTAAACGTCCGCACATGGTCCGTCCTTCTATTTTCTATGTCCGAACAGGCGCACATAACTGAAGTCAGAACCGCTGTAGGCATCATGCTCGTGCTCGTACACGTGTGCGCGCTCGTACATGTGCAAACGGGCTCTACAAAAGCCCACATCTCTCAGACGGGCAGTGGACGGCCCGCTGGTCGCAGTTATGCGCGGAGCGGTTGCACTCACACTGCTCAAACGCACTAGGCTTTAGCCGAAAAACCGGTTTTGGCCCGGTGCGGAAGGACAGTGTAAGTGCGCCCTAAGAGGATTTTATTATGCTAAAAGATAATCCTAGGATTTTCTAGAAAAGAAGCAGAAAGGAAAACCCGAAAACCAGAGGCCAGGAGTCTTCCTGATGAAGAAATCTATGTAAAAGAGGAGGATCTGATCTGCTTTAGTTTTTATTCTCCATTCAAGTGATCTCATTTCTAAGTGTGATCACATGAGCGTTGACTCGTGCTCCCTAGATTTCAGATTCCCTGCTGTGACGGATCCAGAGGAGAAGAAGTGCACATGAGGGGCTGGAGAGAAATATTGGACATAAATTGGGAGGAACTCAATAATGCCTGTGGTTTTCATGGTCATGCATAACAAAAAGCTAACAAAATAAATATGTAGGAGACACAGTTCCCCAACAACAACATGTTCAATCTAACACAATGATCATGTGATAAAACTCTATATCTTCATGCACTGTACTGTACAAATGAGACGGCTCATTTGAAGGTTTCTATCTGTGCTGCAAGGAAACAAGGGCAACACTTCACTTAACTACTGAACTGGGAGCTTTTACCAGCAGGACCAGCCACTTTGTACATCCATGCAGAATGAGGCAATTGCTTTTAGCATCAGGGAAAACAAGCCACTTGACAAGGGATAGCGTATTTTACACTGTGCAGCATTGTGAGGAAAATATGCTGTTCTGGTTCGAAATGTTCAGCACGTAGAGTTTCGTCTGAGGGCAGTGAGAGGACATGACTGGGCCCAAAGAAAGCCCAGGAAGGGCAGAGAAACAAGAGGAAAGAAGGGGAAATGGTTGTTCGGTGAGTCAAATGTCTTTGCTAATCTCATGAAGCATGGACAGCGACAGTTTTACGTTTCCTTCAGGTGATTTTTTTTTAGATAACATAGGTTCAAGGCAAAAAATAGTTCAGATAATTATCAGAAGATAACCTGTAGCGGCTTGGATGTGTTGCTTGTCACTAGGAGGTAATGTGTGTCTGGAGGTGGATGTGGGGGCGGAGTCAAGGATGTGTGTGTGTGTGTCACTGGAGCTGACTGATTGCTTGATGAATGCCACCTGTGTCTCACAGGGAAATTGTTTGCTTGATGCAGAGAGTGGAGAGGCGGGGTGCTTATATTTCTGTTAACCGCTAAAACTTCTTACAATCATTTAGTCAATTGCTGCAAGTTTATCCTTAAACTGTGCGTACAAAGTACTTTTAATTGAAAGGATAAATAAAACACACACAAACTGCAGTGACGGCTCCTGGTTTCCTCTTTGGATAAAGCGCGGCGGACAGAACCCTGTGTTCTTCTCTGTGACTAATTTGGGTTTTGATAGTCACGATACAAGTGCATCATCTTGGGTGTATCCGTTTGGCCGGGGATATCATTTATATCGTTCAGTATTCCAGAGTTTACTCACTAATAGCATGGCAGTGATTCAGTTTCACGGGGGACTTTATTGCTAGGGGCACCACATTACAACCAATCAAGTGATAATCACATGCAACTTAATGCACTCTTGTAAACCAATTAATTTAAATTGACACAATGCAAACTTGTAAAGTTTTAAATTAAATTGCCCATTGCATTAAAGAACCACCCCTAGTTTAACTTTCATTCAGTAACTATTGTACTTCTCCATTCACAAACTTTTTGACAGTATATGACACATTATTGGGCAGCCAACTTCATCAGAATAGCTCTCGTTTGATAATTCTCCATGAAGTTCAGTGTAAATCTGTGTCTAACAGTTTTGTTGTTGTCATTCTTGTGTCTTTGCGCTGAGCTGGTGAGCATAATATAAGCATAACTCATGTCTACCATACACTTGATGGATTTGAAAATAAGTATGACATCTTTCCACATTTAAAGACAGTTAGAGTTTTTAGCCACATACAATAATATTTTTCAAAGAATGAGGATCTTACAGGGTCAGCATCTGCAAGAGATCACTTCCCTATGCGATATTCCCTATACTACTCCCGGTGGACAATACTGACAGACAGGCAACCCTAACCCTTTAAGAAATATGATATTTTGACAATTCTTTACAGTATCTGTCCACAAAACTCTAGAAACACAAGATAAAAGATGGCATATGTCAACAGCATTCTTGTCATATCCACATCAATTTAATCTCTAAAGATAAACTGTATTTGCAAACGAACTTTACATTTTGGGGGTGGCTGGTGGCTCAAGCCACAGTCGCTTAAACCTAAAGAACACCAAAAGCAAGCACTGAGGTCCACTTCCAGTCTGTCGCTCTATAAAAACGTCTGTTTACCATTCGCCGTCATGAGAATATGTTGCCCTGCGATGCATTTCCGTGAGAACACCTGCCATTTCTTGGATGGGAAAAACATTATGAAATATGTTACCTTATGAATGTAACGTCACTGCCACTGTCTGACTCACTCTCATCTTGCAAATATACAGGATGGCAAGTATAGAGGTTGATTGCAGAGGCTTCCCTGCAGTGTTAGTGTGGCCATTTCAACTAGCGTGACTGCTCTAGGCACTTCAGAAAAAAGGAAGAAACTCAGTAAGCAGGGCAGAAAGCAGAGAGTGAGGGGGCAGTGATTTGGCTCCTGACTAAAGGCTACAGTTACCTCAACAGGTAGCAAACACAGACACGTGTCCTCAAAGCAATTTCAGTCAAAAGCAACTGGACTTGGTTGTTTGTCTAAGAAGACGTTTCACCTCTCATCCAAGAGGCTTCATCAGTTCATGTACGCATCTGACCAGGCTGGGACTGGACCAGGACCAGGACCAGGCCCGGACTGGACCAACTAACTGGTGTGGAGATCCAAGTATTTAACCTCACAAGACCGATGATTTTGAATCTTGGGATTCTTGAATCTTCTAGGAAGGGATGAATGCTGCCCTTTCATCCTTTCCCAGGAGATTCAACAATCTAACCCCAAAGAACAACTGTTCACAAACGTCCTCCTGTGACTCCAACGACTGTCGTTAAGACTCAATAGAGCACTAACCAAGTCCAAACCAACTTCCCACCAACGACTGGACCAGGACCAGGCTGGGACTGGTCAGATGCGTACATGAAACGTCTTCCTGGACAAATAACCAAGTCCAGTTGCTTTTGACTGAAATTGTTTTGAGGATAACGATGACTTGAACAAATGAGAACATGCACAGGCTTACAGACACGTGTCATATTTGTTTTTTTTTTCTGCTTTTTAACCCAATGTGGTTTTTTTTGTTGTTTGTTTTTTAAAATCTAAAAAATCCAGATGTCTGCTTGTGCTAGTGCTTGACGCCAAAAAGGATGAACTCCCTTAACTACATCTAAACTGCTGGGCGAGGCAGAATGGTGAAGCAGTGGTGTCAGCCAAATCAGTATATACCCAGCAGGTGAATTAAAAATCTATCTTTATGGAGCAACACATTAGCCAACACTTACATTACCATCCTTCACATAAAGATCTATCTCATAAGAAATGAGCGGGATAGGAAAGAAAGGACTGGGATGTAGTATATAACTCTCAGGTGAATTAAGTCTTTATAGAGTGCCGCATATTAGCCAACATTCACATCAGCATCTGCCTTGCATAAAGAAGAGGGGAGGAGGTGTCAGGGCCAAAGAGACACAGCAAAGATACTAAAAGTAGATTTATGTACAGCAGGTGAATTAAAAGTCCATCTTTATAGGGTAACATATTAGCATACACTTACATTATCATCCTACATATAAATTATATTAATTTACAATGAAAAGAAGGAGAGGTGGAAGGAGAAGACGTGCGGAGATGAGATTATAGGAGAATGCAGTTGCACTTTGAGGAACTAATGCGAAAGTTTAAAGCTGATATTTATAGAGACAAGGATCAGAGCCAATTTTCATATTTTATGTTTAGGGAATATTGAGTTTAAGGTAATGTTTTTAATGAAGGATAGCAGAGATGGGAGAGAAATACGGAGGAGTGGAGAAAGATCAAGGAGAAGGAAAAGGGAACGAGACAGAAAGATCAAGGAAGGGTAGGGAGGATGGAGTGTGTTTGTGTGTTCTCTGAAGCAAAGCAATGTTGCAAACTTATAAGAGAAAGATTACCAGAGATCGATTGAAATGAAAGAGGCTCATCTGAAATCAGAGACAGACAAGGAGGCAAAATCATGGAGGTCACACACACACACACACACACGCAAACACACCATTTGAGGAGTGAAGGAACAACTGGTCCACTGAGTGTCGTTTACGGAAGAAGAGAAGGGTAGAGAAGAGAGATTATCCAAATGAAAACAGGGTGATGGATGGTTCAAAAGCCCGCAAAAGTAAGGAAGGGGTGGGTCAAGGGAAGATGGAGGATGGGAGCAAGAGAAGGGGGGAGGGGGTAGAGGGAGGGGAGTATGATGAAATCAATCATTATCAAGGCTGTGTCCTCGCCGCACAGGGTTCATTTTAGCTCGCCTCCTCGATCTACTCTTCACACCGCTCTCTCACAAATGTGCCACGCTAGAGGAGACACATGGATAAAATAGTTGCTGGATTCCCTGGAGCCACCGCAGCACCGGTTATGGGTGAAATGGCCTGAATCCTATTTTGAGCGGCGGCGGCAGCCTGGCAGCTGGATGCCGCATCTGAACAACAATGGCGTGTGGAGCCGGTGGAGGAAAGTGAGAGGAAAAAACACATTTTGTGTGATTTACACATAATAGAGACGTCACAGCAGTCGTACGGTTAAAACTGCCTTTCATTTGTGTCAGATCCTTCCAGATTGTCATCCTTAGGACATAACGCTTCTTCTCATCTCGTCTCATCTCATCTTCAGCCTCTTATCCGGGGTCGGGTCGCGGGGGCAGCAGCTTTAGCAGGAGACCCCAAACAGTTCCTACCTGCTGCCATCAGACTTTACAACGCTGCTGCACAGCAACGCTGAGCAACGCTCAGGGAATAAACTCACACTACTCAAAGTGACCTATCACTGAAATGCACCTTATCTCACTTTATCTTGCACATTAAAATCCACATAGCACATTTTAATATAGTGTTCATCTGCGATACTGTACTTCTATTTTATTCTATTTTATTGTTGTTCATATTTTATATTTTATATTTTATCTTATTTTAGTACTTCTGATTGTTTTGTACCACTGCTACGATGACCTAATTTCCCCTCGGGGATAAATAAAGTTATATATCTATCTATCTATCTATCTATCTATCTATCTATCTATCTATCTATCTATCTATCTATCTATCTATCTATCTATCTATCTATCTATCTATCTATCCATCTATCTATCTATCTATATTAACACTTCCAACAACACTTGATACATACACCTATGCATCACAATAAATCTATTATCAAGATGAATTTTGTTTGAAAATGCAACTGGCAGAAGCTGTAAAGTTATTGTAAGGTTTGTTGTTGAGGCACGCAGGACGGGAGAAGCTAACGTGAAGAGAAAGGTGAACACATAAGGTGTAAAGACACATACACACACACACACACACACACACACACACATACAAACACTGCCAATAGCCAGCAGGCTTTTGAACATCTGTCATACCTGCCTGCTTCAATCCCATCTCTCTCTCTCTCTCTCACACACACACACACACACACACACACACACTCACAATGCAGTGGATGTGACAGCTCAACACAGCGCCACTAGCCCAGAAACACATGTTCCTTTCTACAACACTTTACACACAAACCACCACACACACACACACACACACACACACACACACACATACACACACACACACTCAGTGACCACCACCTCTTTTTCACTTCACTTCACATCAACTATTCCTCTGGCTGTCCCTCTCTCTTTGATGACCATCTTCTCCACCACTCTCTCTTTTCTTTCTCTTCATCTTTAACATTCCCATTTTCTTTTCTCGTTCTTCCTCCAAGTTCTCCGCTCTCTCTCGTCCTCCTCTTCTCCTCCCTCCTGTATGTTTTTTTATTCTTATTGTAATATGAGAGTGAGGTGTTTATATTTTATCATTTTATAATTGTCAACAAATCCCAGGAAAAGACCCAAACCAACTAAAAAGAAAGATTTGAAGGTTTCTGAACCCACTGCATGGACCGACCTGCAGACTGGTCTCATCTCATCTCATCTCATCTTCAGCCTCTTATCCGGGGTCGGGTCTCGGTGGCAGCCGCTTTAGCGGGGGACCCCAAACTTCCCTTTCCCGGGCCACATTAACCAGCTCTAACTGGGGGATCCTGAGGCGTTCCCAGGCCAGTGTGGAGATATATCTCTCCACCTTGTCCTGGGTCTTCCCCGAGGCCTCCTCCCAGCTGGACGTGCCTGGAACACCTCCCTAGGGAGGCGCCCAGGGTTCATCCTTACCAGATGATCCTGAACCACCTCAACTGGCTCCTTTCAACGCAAAGGAGCAGCGGCTCTACTCCGAGTTCCTCACGGATGCTGAACTTCTCCCCCTCTCTCTAAGGGAGACTCCAGACCCCCTCCTGAGGAAACACATTTCGGCCGCTTGTACCCGCGACCTGGTTCTTTGGGTCATGACCCAGCTTTCATGACCACAGATGAGGGTAGGAACCAGGACTGACCGGTAGATCCAGAGCTTTGCCTTCCTCAGATCTCTTTTCGTCACAACGGCATGGTAGAGCAACTGCAACACCGCCCCCGCTGCTCTGATTCTCCGGCCAGACTCACGCTCCATCGTCCCCTCACTCGTGAACATGATCCGGAGGTACTTCAGGTAACTGGGCGGAGACCCATGTGGATGACTTCCTCACCTACAAACTATGGCATCTGGATCCAGATGTGGATCACAAGATCAAGGTTCTGCTGTCCAGACCTGGGGAGGGAGGGACAGGACCACCAGGGCCGCCGCCCAACCAAACCAAGATAAAACAATACTCAAACTATACCCAAACCCTAAATATACAACATGAGAGCACAGCAGTAGGCGCACGACCATTCTGGACCATAATGGAGCCATCCCCAACAACAGGACTAAGAAACCAAGAAACTATCTTTAAAATAAAGCATACAATGGAAAAGTAAGAAAGAAGCAAAGCAAAGTAAAAGCTTTAAGAAAGACAGAATGGGAGAAGAAGAACTTACCTGCACATTTAGTCCTGGTGACCAGCGGCGGCCCTGGCGGTCCTGTCCCTCCCTCTCCAGGTCTGGACAGCAGGACCTTGATCTCGTACTCCACGTCTGGATCCAGATGCCATAATTTGTAGGTGGGCGAGTCAACCACATGGGTCTCCGCCCAGTTCCCTGAAGTGGTCCGGTACTCCACCTCCTTCAGGATGATCGGCCCATCACCGATGATGCTGTTGGCGTTGGGTTTGATCCAAAGGTAAGTGGCGCCAACGGCGAGAAGCTCGGGCGGAGCGATAGGGGTGGGTGGAGCTGTAAAATGGGAACAGAGGTGGTAAGTTAACCTTCAACTCTCAGCTTTCTGGGTTTTTTTGTAGCGAAATCAGAGAATATCACTGTTTTATGAGAATATACCAAGGAACTCATCTTCCCCCCAAAACTATATCAAAGTCCAAACTGTGGTGTTCAAGTATGAAACCCTAGCCTCATCCCCTTGGGGTGCTCAGTGTCATTTTCAAAAATAAACACATTTGAAATGTATCATTTCATTATGGTGGGTTTTATATACCACCTGCTTTTCAACATATTCGCAGACGTCAATTGATTTGCTGAATAAAAATATCTATAAACTTGATAAAAGAGAGTTAAGAGTCCAATATTTTAAAGCGTTTCCTTTTTAAACGTCTCCCACTTGATATCAATGTGGGTACAGTCCATTATGGCTGCAGCAATACCCACTTGTCTGTCTGTCTGTCTGTCTCTTTCGCACTTTCACTATGTCTTTCTCTCCCCAACTTGTCAAGACTGATCCGATGGTCGTCCCCCATAGAGCTGGGTCTGTTCGACATTCTGGCTGTTAAAAGGATGTGTTTTTTTGGTTTCAGACTGCTGGAAAATACTGTTTATAGATAAAGAGTGTATTATTATTATTATTATTATCATTATTATTAAAGATAGTGTGACTTGTCTAGACCTACTCTACATGTAAAGTGTCTTGAGGTAACTTTTGGGAATTAGATTTGGAACAATGAATAAAATTAAACTGAATCGAATTGTAATTAAATAAATCAACTGTCAATGGGATCTAGGGATCAAAGCTGGGGGGGGGGGGGGGGTGCCTCCTATTAGGGCCCTGTTTGGCTAGATATGGGACATATTTACCCAATCATTTGGCCGGGTTCTTAAGGTCAGTTTTGTTATCAAATGATACCTCACTTACTGTTACTAGACAGTATAGCGGCAAAATGTCAGATGTCAAATGAAGAGCAGAGCATGAAAACGAGAAGCCCAATGACCATCTCCATAAACCCCCCTGTTAAAAATGAGTCAATCCCCATAGACCTCCATGTTAAAATGAATCAATCCCCATAGACCCCCATGTTAAAATCAATCAATCCCCATAGACCTCCATGTTAAAATGAATCAATCCCTATAGACCTCCATGTTAAAATGAGTCAATCCCCATAGACCTCCATGTTAAAGTGAGTCAATCCCCATAGACCTCCATGTTAAAATGAATCAATCCCCATAGACCTCCATGTTAAAGTGAGTCAATCCCCATAGACCTCCATGTTAAAATTAGTCAATCCCCATAGACCTCCATGTTAAAATGAATCAATCCCCATAGACCTCTATGTTAAAATGAGTCAATCCCCATAGACCTCCATGTTAAAATGAGTCAATCCCCATAGACCTCCATGCTAAAAATGAATAAATCCCCATAGACCTCCATGTTAAAATGAATCAATCCCCATAGACCTCCATGTTACACTGAATCAATCACCATAGACCTCCATGTTAAAGTGAATCTATCCCCATAGACCTCCATGTTAAAATCAAGCCCCATAGACCTCCATGTTAAAATGAACCAATCCCCATAGACCTCCATGTTAAAATCAAGCCCCATAGACCTCCATGTTAAAATGAATCAATCCCCATAGACCTCCATGTTAAAATGAATTAAGCCCCATAGACCCCCATGTTAAAACAATGAGTCAATCCACATGGATCCCCATGTTAAAATGAATCAAGCCCCATAGACCTCCATGTTAAAATTAGTCAATCCCCATAGACCTCCATGTTAAAATGAATCAATCCCCATAGACATCCATGTTAAAATGAGTCAATCCCCATAGACCTCCATGTTAAAATGAGTCAATCCCCATGGACCTCCATGTTAAAATGAATCAATCCCCCTAGACCTCCATGTTAAAATGAGTCAATCCCCATAGACCTCCATGTTAAAATGAGCCAATCCCCATAGACTCCCATGTTAAAATGAGTCAATCCCCATAGACCTCCATGTTAAAATCAAGCCCCATAGACCTCCATTTTAAAATTAGTCAATCCCCATAGACCTCCATGTTAAAATGAATCAATCCCCATAGACCTCCATGTTAAAATGAGTCAATCCTCATAGACCTCCATGTTAAAATGAGTCAATCCCCATAGACCTCCATGTTGAAATGAATCAATCCCCATAGACCTCCATGTTAAAAGGAGTCAATCCCCATAGACGCCCATGTTAAAATCAAGCCCCGTAGACCTCCATGATAAAATCAAGCCCTGTAGACCTCCATGTTTAAACTGAATCAATTCCCATAGACCTCCATGTTAAAATGGGTCAATCCCCATAGACCTCCATGTTAAAATGAATCAATCCCCAAAGAACCCCATGTTAAAATGAATCAATCCCCATAGACCCCCATGTTAAAATGAATCAATCCCCATAGACCTCCATGTTGAAATGAATCAATCCCCATAGACCTCCATGTTAAAATGAATCAAGCCCCATAGACCTCCATGTTAAAATGAGTCAAGCCCCATAGACCTCCATGTTAAAATGAATCAATCCCCATAGACTCCCATGTTAAAATGGGTCAATCCCATAGACCTCTATGTTAAAATGAGTCAATCCCCATAGACCCCCATGTTAAAATGAGTCAATCCCCATAGACCTCTATGTTAAAATGAGTCAATCCCCATAGACCCCCATGTTAAAATGAATCAAGCCCCATAGACCTCCATGTTAAAATGAGTCAATCCCCATAGACCTCCATGTTAAAATGAGTCAATCCCCATAGACCTCCATGTTAAAATGAGTCAATCCCCATAGACCTCCATGTTAAAATGAATCAATCCCCATAGACCTCCATGTTAAAATGAATCAATCTCCATGGACATCCATGTTAAAATGAATCAATCCCCATAGACCTCCATGTTAAAATGAGTCAATCCCCATAGACTCCCATGTTAAAATGAGTCAATCCTCATAGACTCCCATGTTAAAATGAGTCAATCCCCACAGACCGCCATGTTAAAGTGAGTCAATCCCCATAGACCTCCATGTTAAAATGAGTCAATCCCCATAGACCTCCATGTTAAAATGAGTCAATCCCCATAGACCTCCATGTTAAAATGAATCAATCCCCATACACCTCCATGCTAAAAATGAGTAAATCCCTGTAGACCTCCATGATAAAATCAATCCCCATAGACCTTCATGTTAAAATGAATCAATCCCCATAGACCTCCATGCTAAAAATGACTCAATCCCCATAGACCTCCATGTTATAGAGTATATCCCCATAGACCTCCATCTTAAAAATGAGTCCATCCCCATAGACCTCCATGTTAAAATGAATCAAGCCCCATAGACCTCCATGTTAAAATGAGTCAATCCCCATAGACCTCTATGTTAAAATGAGTCAATCCCCATAGACCTCCATGTTAAAATGACTCAATCCCCATAGACCTCCATGTTAAAATGAGTCTTTCCCCATAGACCTCCATGTTAAATGCCCTACTTTACACACATTTCTAATTTAACCCAGTATCCTGTATCATAGAAATGTGTCTTGTAACAAACCACAGCTTGAAAACTGGTTGAAAATAAATTATGTACGTCTCTATGTGCCCTGCGATAGACTGGCGTCCTGTCCAGGGTGTACCCCACCTCACGCCCGATGTCAGCTGGGATCGTCTCCAGCCCCCCGCGACCCCAACAGGGACAAGCGATTGAAGATGAATGAATGAATGGATAGTCCCCCTCTCTCCATTTGCATACGTGCACTAACAGACGTGGCTCCCCAGTTCAAAGAAAGCAACTGCGTCAATCGCTTCAACAGACAGTAGCGGCCAATGCGGCATCTACATATTTATGTCTTTGACTGAACCCCTGCTGGACAATGAAACAGCCCTGGGAAGCTTTGTTGCATGTCTCCTCTCTCCTTTCATTTACCGTATTTTCCGCACTATAAGGCGCATCACATTATAAGGCGCATAGAACAGACACTACAGTCGAGGCTGGGGTTACGTTATGCATCCATTAGATGGAGCTGCGCTAACAAAACAGTCAGGGGAGGTCGTCTTGTTGCTTCCTCCACTTTGGCACCATTGATTGGTTCATGTTCAACTCTCTGGCTGCGGCTCTATTCCCGTGTTCTACTGCGTGACTAATGGCCTTGAGTTGAAACTCTGCGTCGTAAGCGTGTCTCTTAACAGGAGCCATTTTGGGCTCTTTACACAAACACACACATGGAAATGAAACGGCACGCTTCACGCAGTCGTATATCTCAACATGCACCGCGCGTTACTTCTTCTACGGGGGAAAATAGAGTCAGCGACTGCTCACCGTAGTTGGAGACCTGTTGTGGCTCAATATTGGTCCATATATAAGGAGCACCGGATTATAAGGCGCACTGTCGGCTTTTGAGACATTTGAAGGGTTTTAGGTGCAACTTAGAGTGCCGAAAATACGGTAGTCTAACCCTTTCTACTGTAGTTGATAAAAAAAATGCGCAATGACTTAAAGAAACATGCACAAAGCTCTCCATCATGTGGACGTTACAAATGTTACAAATGACTGTCTCGCCTACTTGCAGTGAGCACTAATATGTGTAGTAATATGTGTTGCTTCTATATTGATAACCATCACATCTAAATATGTTTAATACATTTGAAAGGTATTTGATGGAGCAGACGTATCATTTTAATGCAGATGTGCTGTAGTGGTTAGCACTGTCGCCTCACAGCGAGAAGGTTCCAGGTTCACATCCTGACTTGTGTGTGGAGTTTGCATGTTGTCCCCGTGTCTGCGTGGGTTTTCTCCGGGTTCTCCGGTTTCCTCCCACAGTCCAAAGACGTGCAGGTGTTCGGTTCATTGATGACTCTAAATCACCCGTAGGTGTGAATGGTTGTCTGTCTCTGTTCGTCTCTATGTGTCCTGTGATAGACTGGCGTCCTGTCCAGGGTGGACCCCGCCTCACGCTGGGATGCTGGGATCGGCTCCAGCCCCCCGCGACCCCGACCCCGGGATAAGCGGTTGAAGATGAATGTATAAAATATGACTATATTACAGTGGTCTGGGGACAATGATGGTCAGACAGAATCACATGTATGATGGACATGTCATTCAACATGCAATGGTACACTACACTTTGAAAACTAACTCCTCACTTCACACAGAAAGCTTTTCAAACAACTGTGAGTAAAGGAGTCTTTTTAAGATTGAAGTCTGGGGTCTCTTAGTATTAATCTTTTATTTTTCCTCTGTGGCAGGTGCTTTTTGCAGTTGACAGCTAAGATATGCTAGCAAAGAATAATGGCCCCTCTCCTCTTGCTGTCTAAAATAAACGTCCTCACCTCACGCTGCAATTTTTTTTACTTTCCTCAAGGCCCCATTAGAATATGTACGGTGGCTGCGGGACCGATAAATCAACTGTCAGTCACCGCACACTCATCCATCACAACTGTGAGTGAGTGCAGCAGAGGGTTGAAAGACAATAAGCATCTCTATGAGAGAAAATACTTCTTAAAATTCACAAATCTTTGTTCGTTCGAACAGTTTCCTTAAAATAAAAAGGAACACAATTAAAATAAACACACTGAACAAGAAGATTAATTATCCTCATCATCCTCAAATCAAAAGAACTATTTAATAAACAAAGGAAAATTATCCTTTGTGCACCGCATGTTATAAAAGAGCACTTCACTTTTACCAGGAACTTTTTCATCCTGCTGCAATTTTGTTCACTTTGTTTAGAAGAAGGGGGGATTAAATGAACATGTAGAAGATGTGTTTTACGTGTAGATGTCTCATCTCATCTCATCTCATCTTCAGCCTCTTATCCGGGGTCGGGTCGCGGGGGCAGCAGCTTTAGCAGGGGACCCCAAACTTCCCTTTCCCGGGCCACATTAACCAGCTCTAACTGGGGGATCCTGAGGCGTTCCCAGGGCAGCGTGGGGATATAATCTCTCCACCTGGTCCTGGGTCTTCCCCGAGGCCTCCTCCCAGCTGGACGTGCCTGGAACACCTCCCTAGGGAGGCGCCCAGGGTTCATCCTTACTAGATGCCCGAACCACCTCAACTGGCTCCTTTCAACGCAAAGGAGCAGCGGCTCTACTCCGAGTTCCTCACGGATGCTGAACTTCTCCCCCTCTCTCTAAGGGAGAGACCAGCCACCCTCCTGAGCAAACCCATTTCAGACGCTTGTACCCGTGACCTGGTTCTTTGGGTCCTGACCCAGCTTTCATGACCACAGGTGAGGGTAGGAACCAAGATTGACCGGTAGATCGAGAGCTTTGCCTTCTTCAGCTCTCTTTTCGTCACAACGGTGCGGTAGAGCGACTGCAGCTCCGCCCCCGCTGCTCCGATTCTCCGGCCAAACTCACGCTCCATCGTCCCCTCACTCGTGAACATGATCCCGAGGTACTTGAACTCCTTCACTTGGGGTAAGGACTCATTCCCTACCTGGAATAGATAAACGTGTAGATGTGTTTCTTAAAAACATTCAAAAGTCTGAATCACAGCGATATAAGTTACAAACTAGTGATGTGAAATATAAAGTGCACATACTAACATAGTTTGTTCGACTCAACATGCAAAACCTCTGCGGCCTGTTCACTGTGTTTTACGACTGCTCCAACACAGACTCTTCATTAACATCATTTATATTCAACAACTTCTCCTGATGGTACTCTGCAGGAAGAAAGAGCGCGATCGTTCAATCACTCCCTCCCTCCGTCTGCCAGCTCATTTACAGCGAAGACTTACAGACGCCTCCCAGTGACACACAACCTGGCACCAAGGGTGACAGGGGGAGAGGGCACACGAACACGAACATGAACCTATTGTATGTATGTGAATACACCCACACAAAGTGAGGCCTGTTCTTGCATGTACACATCAAAGAGATTTGTGTAACGGCATATACACACATTTAAAACTGGAGGCTATCCCAGAAACTCAAACACACACACACACACACACACACACACACACAAGGCTGTTATCAGTCACTGTTTGTAAATATAACTACAAAAATAAGGAACTGTAATCCACTTATTTATGATATAAAAAATTAGGTCCAAAGGGAAGAAGGGACTCAGGTGACATCTTGAAAGAGCGACAAAATCCACATAGAGTGGTGTTGGGGTGATGGATTGGTCCTCAAACACAGGACTATCACCCGGGGGACCAGTGTTTGTGTACGAAGTGCTAAGCCAAACCACAACCTTTTATCTAAAGCTGTTTTCACAAGTGGCCTCCAGTCATTTCAATGAGGGGCAGGCAATAGAGAGGAAGGGGTTTTGACCAAGGCGGAAGAGATTTGATGCAGTTACCGCCCACGTGAATGCACACATAGTGCCGTTACACGCACATCAGTAACCTGACAATGGTCGTCGCCAATTAAGCGAATAATGGTATTCGAACAGGCCCGAAATAGACACACATGCACAGACAGGACCTATGTACATTCCAGTGACCAGCACCCTGAGCAGTTGGGGGTTCGGTGTCCACACAGGGACTCGAACCAGGGACCCTCCGGTTCCCAGCCAAGTCACCTATGGACTGAGCCGTATACTGCCGTATTGAATTCCCCAAGTACACATGAGAGGGGGTTGAATGGGAAAATGACAGAGTAACTCGACCTCTGGTACAGTAGTTGGCACTCAAAAATACAGCTGGTCGGCGACGTTGGTTCTTGGTTTATTGTATCTCTGGGTCAAAAGCCCCCGCCGCGGAGTGGGGAACCCATGGAGCATGCGTGGACGCGTAACCCAATAATACTCTCGGAAGGCTGTTTACATGCATGGATGATCGAGTTACTGAAAGGATTAATCTAGGTCTGTTAACCGGGGTATGAGAACTTCGTTTACGGTGTTTCAGGGCGCACTCACACTGTCCACACCGGTTTTTCGGCTAAACAGGCTTAAAGGTACAGTCTTACAAACGTAGCTATCGAAAGAAGTCTAACCATGTGTTAAACTCAAACTTTAAAAAGAGATGGTATTACCGTCTCTAATAAGTAGTACTGGGATATGTAAAATAATACACTCTCATGTGTCCTTGTATATCAGGATGCGTCTTGGTACATGAAGTATATTTCTCAATGTACATTAGATGGTAAAAACAGAGTTTGCATGAATAGAAGAGAGGAGATGTGTGTAGGAGTTGTTGTCTCATAGGACAGCGATTTGTCTCTGCAGAAGCCGCACTCACTCTGTCGTAAACACAAGCAGGGCTCAAGAAGTTTTAAAATGGGATATCACGGGAGTGCAGCACTGTAACTGTAGGCCAATAAAGACTCCTGTGTGTATGTTTGTGTGCAGGTTTGGCCCCATAAAGGTTTTATCTTGCGTAACCTGGGTCCTTGTTGCCTCACGCACTCAAAAGTGACCCGTGTTACTACACCCTGAGGATAAGAAGTATATGGATCTAATGTTTGCTGAGCTGTTTTCACGCTCAGCATGATGTTAGAAGATGTTTCAGTGTGTTTTAGGATGTGTGCTATTTACTTTTGGGTTTATGCTTTTGTGAATGTGTAATTTAGAATAGTATGTGGGCTTTTATGCTAGTTTTTTAGTTTAATAATGGGTGAATTATTTGTTCCTCTGTGTTATTTTGAATATCTGCACATTACCGTATTTTTTGGATTAAAAGTCGCTCCGGAGTAAAAGTCTCACCGGCCGAAAATGCAGAATAAAGAAGGAAAAAACATTTATAAGTCGCACTAGAGTAAAAGTCTAACACCAAGAAACGACATTTCATCTTGACTATGCATTACTTTCCATAGTTCTATGTACAAGAAGTGAATGAGAACAGCCTGATTAGTTCGGCCCACTTTGACCTCCCTACACAGACTTTACTTTATTTATGTCACATGACCCTATCCTTTGCACTCGTCATTATTACTATGGTCATAAATGTAAATAAAGGTCATAATTAGCTGCTTGTAATAACAACCTGTAGGGCCGTATCTTTATTTTTAGGGAGGACAGTTCCCCTTATTTGTTGTCGTCTTAACCCTGAAGACACCGCGCTACCTTAACCACCATAAAACCTGTCTCTGGCAACAAATCCTTTACAGAGAAGACAGAGGATATCGTAGAAGCAACATTATGACGGATGCTGTGCTGTTGAAATAAAAGGGAAGGAGAGAAAGACCAGGGAAGTTTAAATTTTGTTAGAAAGCGGAGAGGGTCAGTGAGGTGGGCTTAAAAGATGGATGACCGAGCAAAAGGCAACGGACAAGAGAGAGCAGAGGATGTTATCAGCTCTTTCCAATCTAAATGGTTCTCACTTCATTTCACTGACAGCTTCTGTGGACAGCACACACAACACACAAACACACACAACACACAAACACACACACACACACACACACAGTTGGAGGAAGAGGAGGGAGGATTTAGTAATAATAGTTGTTGGTAAGTTTTTTTAACACCTTTTCTCTGCTGGCCGGTTTATAACGTTAGTCTGAGTGTGTGTTGGCAGCAAATCCAAAAGGGCTATCAAATCTCTCCGAGCGCTGCCGTGTTCTTAGAGAGAGATGGATTCAAAGATACAGAGAGAGAGAGAGAGAGAGAGAGAGGGAGAGAGAGAGAGAGAGAGAGAGAGAGAGAGAGAGGACTCGGCCCATCAGAGAAGAGAGAAAAGATATATCGCCCAGGTGGCGAAAAAGATGAAAAAATCAGTTGCAATGAAAGCGACAATCGCTCTACCAACTTGGGTCTTATATCTTTAAAAGTTAGTTTGGCCATAGGTTATTTTAACAATGTTATTTTAGGGGAAAACACTGCAAAGATACTAAATCATGCCCATATCATCTAAAAGCATCAAAGAGAGGACTCCTGACTGCAGAGCTGTAAGATTATGGAGCTGAGTCCTCATAGCTCTGGTCACGCAGCTTTAAACCAGAAATAATACAATTAGAAAGACCAACAGTTCATAATGATGTTGGAAAATCACATTTTGACAACTCTGAACGAGATTCACATTTGTTTTAGACAATTTAACCATTTTTGTTCATCTATTAATTGCATTTGTATAACAGGCAGCATAAAGTTATTACCGTATTTTTCGGATCATAAGTCGCAGTTTTTTTCATAGTTTGGCCGCGGGTGCGACTTCTACTCTGGAGCGGCTTATGTGTTAAATTATTAACACATGCCCAGGCTGTTATTTATCTCAGCAATCACCATCAGCAATCGTCACACACACACGTCAACCAATCAAAATTGGGCGGGGGCGGGTCATGGCAGAAGTGCATTGTGAAAAAAAAGAGGCTAGCTGCTACTTCCGTACCGTTGAGTTGGTGGAGTGTAAAGTGTGCTGGTTCAGGTCTGAGACGTGTAAAGTGGGCTGGTTCAGGTCTGAGACGTGTAAAGTGTGCTGGTTCAGGTCTGAGACGTGTAAAGTGTGCTGGTTCAGGTCTGAGACGTGTAAAGTGTGCTGGTTCAGGTCTGAGACGTGTAAAGTGTGCTGGTTCAGGTCTGAGACGTGTAAAGTGGGCTGGTTCAGGTCTGAGACGTGTAATGTGGGCTGGTTCAGGTCTGAGACGTGTAAAGTGTGCTGGTTCAGGTCTGAGACGTGTAAAGTGTGCTGGTTCAGGTCTGAGACGTGTAAAGTGTGCTGGTTCAGGTCTGAGACGTGTAAAGTGGGCTGGTTCAGGTCTGAGACGTGTAATGTGGGCTGGTTCAGGTCTGAGACGTGTAAAGTGTGCTGCTTCAGGTCTGAGACGTGTAAAGTGGGCTGGTTCAGGTCTGAGACGTGTAAAGTGTGCTGGTTCAGGTCTGAGACGTGTAAAGTGTGCTGGTTCAGGTCTGAGACGTGTAAAGTGGGCTGGTTCAGGTCTACTGCTACTTCCGTACCGTTGAGTTGGCGGAGTTGTTCAGAAGTGACACCGAGGAAGAAGAGTTCATTGGATTTAGTGATTAGCAGTGACAGAGTGTTTGGTAAACGTAGAGCATGTTCTATATGTTATAGTTCTGTGAATGACTCCTACCGTAACATGTTACGTTAACACACCAGGCACGTTCTCAGGTCGTTGTTTATGCGTCATATAACCTAAACACTTATTCAGCCTGTTGTTCTCTGTTCTAGTTTTAGTTTAAATTGCCTTTCAAGATGAAATGCCGTTTCTTGGTGTTAGACTTTTACTCTAGTGCGACTTATATTTGTTTTTTCCTTCTTTATTCTGCATTTTCGGCCGGTGAGACTCATGCTCCGGAGCGACTTTTAATCTGAAAAATACAGTATATGTATGTATCAAACTATTGTTCGGTATAGATCAATTGGCATATAAAACTATTGGTGGAGAAGATTTCTGCATGCATATCCTCCATCTATCATAACTACGACCTGGGAGCCCTGTGTGCAAAACTCTCTCTACCCGAGGGGAAAAGATTTGACTCAACTGTCAACTCAGTATACAAGAGACCTGCTAACTTGCTTTGGAAACAGGTAAAATGTTCCAACTTTTTCAAGGTGCAATGGAAAAAAAAAACAATTTTGGTGTGGCACAAATGACAGCTGACGCTCAAGCACATATCTCTCTAAAACTCCCTGGCACAATCTCAAAATAAGACTTATTACTCTTTCTCTCTTGACAAGGACGTCTCAAGGAACAGCTGGGAGATGATGTGGCTCTGTTGGCTTCAGACTGTGACCTCCAGCACAGACTGGGGCGGATTGCAGCAGAGTATGAAGTATGATAGTCAGCACCTCTAAGTCTGAGACTGAGGATGTCTGCTGGGAAAGAGTAGATTGCTCCTTCTAGGTTGGGAGTGACTTAGGCCTAGTCCACACGAACACGGTTATTTTTAAAACTGAACTTTTACGGCCCCCGGTTAAAACAAAACTCCTGTCCACGCCACCGGTGTGATAACAAATATCTCTGCAAAATCTGCCTCTGTCAGCTGGTCACGTCTACAGTCTCCGCGGATACAACTTACTGTTTACCATCGCACAGTGTGACGTCAAACAACATGGACAGAAATTGAGGTTTTCATCGTTTTTCGTGTCGACTCATGACTGCTGGAATATGATTTTTCCAAAGAGTTCACCCTGGACTTCAATTACAAAATACTTCAGGAGCCCACAACGGTGTTTACGTGTGGATGAAAGGCCAAACCGTGTAGAGAAAGCCTGTGAATGTTCTCATTCATCCAGGTCATCGTTATCCTCAAAGCAATTTCAGTCAAAAACAACTGGACTGGTTGTTTGTCTAGGAAGACGTTTCACCTCTCATCCAAGAGGCTTCATCAGTTCATGTACGCATCTGACCAGGCAGGGACTGGTCCAACTAACTGGTGTGAGATCCAGGTAAGGTGGAGAAACCATCGCTAAACAGAGGAGGAGGTCTGAGACACCACTTATCTCCAATTTACAATGCTGCCCTTTCATCCCTTCCCAGGAGATTCAACAATCTAACCTCAAAGAACAACTGTTCACACATGGCCCCGGGTGACCCCAACGACTTTCGTTCAGACTCAATAGAGCACTAACGAAGTCGAAACCAACTGCCCACCAACGACGGGCACTCTCACGAGGGGCGTGGGCACTCGGAGCACAAAGGGTTTCAGTGACATCATCGGCCTTGTGAGAGGTTAAATACCTGGATCTCACACCAGTTAGTTGGACCAGTCCCAGCCTGGTCCTGGTCCTGGTCCTGGTCCAGTCCCAGCCTGGTCCTGGTCCAGTCCCAGCCTGGCCCTGGTCCTGGTCCTGGTCAGATGTGTACATGAACTGATGAAGCCTCTTGGATGAGAGGTGAAACGTCATCCTAGACAAACAACCAGTCCAGTTGTTTTTGACTGAAATTGCTTTGAGGATAACGTGTAGAGAAACACATGGTTTTAAAATTACTCGCGTTTGTGTGAACGGCTCCTCACTGCCCCAAGCAAAGGAGTTCAAATATATCGGGGTCTTGCTCATGAGTGAGGATAAAATGGAGCATGAGATGGACAGGAGGTGTGGTGCAGTGTCAGAGGTGATGCAGGCGTTGTACCTGATTATTGTGGCGCAGAGGGAGATGGGCCAGGGAGCAAAGCTCTTGATTTACCGGTTCATCTACGCTCTGACCTTCACCCATGGTGATGAGCTTTGTGTAGTGACCGAAAGACCAAGATTGCGGATAAAAGCGACCGAAATGAGTTTCTTGGGTAGGGTGGCTGGGCTCAAACTTAGAGAGAGGGTGAGAAACTTGGATACCCGGAGGGAGCTCAGAGTAGAGAGTAGCACCTCGAAAGGGGCTAGTTGAGGTGGTTCAGGCATCTGGACAGGATGCGTCTTCGGTGCCTTTGGTTAGAGGTTTTTTGGGCACGCCAACTGACAAAAGGCCTCGGGGTAGACCCAGAACACGCTGCAAGGGATTATATGTCTCGTCTGGCCTGAGAACGCCTCAGGGTTACACAGGAAGAGCTGGAAAATATTGCTGTGGAGAGGGACGTCTGGATACAATGCTTTCGCCTGCTGCCCCAGTGACCTGGCCCCAGACATGCAGATGAAAATGGATGGATGGATGGACTTTCTTCCTTTTTGTGTCCTATTGCCTTTCTATGATTCTTCTGTACTATCTCTCCGTTGTTTACCATCTCCGAACTGATACTTCAAGACTTTTATATAAAAAAAACATGTGTGCAAGTCCTGGGAATTGAGTGTGTCTGTGTGTGCATACACCTGTGAGTAACGTTACCACACTCCCTCAGGTCTAGTGCTTGGTGTTATGAATTAAGCATTAGTGTGTACACACACACACACACACACACACACACACAGACACACACACACACACAGTTATATCTATCAACATCAAAATGTAAATAGGTCTAAGCTCAAGTGGCTTTGTTGGTTCAACTTCAATGAATGCTGGTGTCATTACTTTTTTTCTTCCAGTTTGAAAAGCTTTGGGCGCTGCAGACCGAAACCACAGAAGCATTCTGCGGTTTTATTCAAACTGAAATCAGATGTGGTTTATTTACGGCATGAATAAAACTCCAACCACCAAGTTTGTGTTATATCTTCATGTGCTGTGTATTCAAAAGCCTTCACCTGAATCATAATGAAAGCAAATAAACACAATTTATCTTCTCTTTTCCTCTGTTACACTATTAATAAATCTATGTATGGCTTTTACTCGTGTGCAGTTCTTTCTAACCGTGCATTCACACCCGGAGCAATGGAGGCGATTAAATCGAGTGTTGTAGTGAGATCAGGTCGTTAGTGATTGACCTCCAAAGCCTTACAGGGTGCTGCCCGGTCTCCGATAGATCAGACCAGGATACACTTCACTCTTCACTGACGGCTTTCTTCTTATTATTATTATAATTATGGATTTCTGGCAGACTAGATACATAAAGGCACGTCGCTGCCATCCACAGTTCATAGTTAAAGCCCTTATATCATATTCACAGTAACAGACTGGTTTCCCCCAAGTACTGCAACAATGGCGGCTTTGGTGAGCCTCTGGATATGTCACGGAAAAACTTTGATGATGCAATCTCAACGCTGATTGGCTGCCGAGCACAGCGTCACATGATGCAACTTGAAAAGTTACAATGTTTCAACTTCAAGCAACACGCAATGAGGCAATGGACGCGATCATTGCTTTGTGGCGTCGCTCTTAACACCTGAATCGCGCGGTGCGTCATTACATTGGTTTTGAATGGAAGTTTGACGCTTTCATCGCCTCCATCGCTTTTAGTGTGAATGCCTGGTAAATGTGAAATGCTCCTAAAATACAGCAAAGCACCTAATGTGTGACATATGTCGTCTCATTTTGATGTCCGTATGCTATCTGAACACTAATTTACATTCAGCTGCTACACGGTGGTGTAGTGGTTAGCACTGTCGCCTCACAGCAAGAAGGTTACAGGTTCTCATCCCGGTTCGGGCCCTTCTGTGTGGCATTTGCATGTTGTCCCCGTGTCTGCGTGGGTTTTCTCCGGGTTCTCCGGTTTCCTCCCACAGTCCAAAGACGTGCAGGTGTTCAGTTCATTGATGACTCTAAATCACCCGTAGGTGTGAATGGTTGTTTGTCTCTGTTCTTCTCTATGTGTCCTGTGATAGACTGGCGTCCTGTCCAGGATGGACCTCGCCTCACGCCCAATGTCAGCTGGGATCGGCTCCAGCACCCCCCGCGACCCCGACAGGGATAAGCGGTTGAAGATGAATAAATGATTGATGCTTTAATTTTAATGCGTATTAATTCTGTCAACACGGACAATATCAATGTCTCATCTTTCCAAACTGCTAAGTATGAATAAATCCTTTGATTCTAGGTTTATTTCCCCAAAATGCTTGAGACTGTCACAAAACCGCATCTCGCCTGTCGTATTGCTAATGAACGAGACATTAAACTTCTACCTGCTCGCTCCGTGTAAACCCGCTGAGGATTAAAATCCCAGATAGAGTCTAAACTCTGAAACACAAACACGAGGAATTTGAGAGAAATCGAGGAAAGACGGCGAGAAAGATCCTAAAAGAGACGCTGATCTTCTTAGTGTCAAAAAAATATTGAGAATTGAAATGAGAATTAGTCTCAAATGTGTCTGCTTCACAGGAGCGAAACAGCAGTGGACACATCTGTACTTCTTTTTGCCGTTTAGCTGCTCTTATCCAAATGAACATACAGCGAGTGAGCGGGTTGGAGTTCAATGAGATGTGACAGAATCATCTGATGCGATTGAATCTGTCAGCTTTGGCTTCACTTTTTCATTGGTTCATCTCTCACTTCTCGTTTCCCTGATGGTGTCGTTGCAAAGACAGCTCTACATTTCTAACCGAATCATCTTTCCTGGTATTTCTCTTCTCTCTTTCATCTCCTTGATTCACCTCTCGTGTTATACAACTTCAGTTCACGACTCTTGACTTCCTTACTATCATCTCCTGCTCCCCAGTCTTTGGTTTCAACTTTTCACCTGCACACATCACATACTCTCCTCTCTTGCTACCCGCAGTTCTCACCATCACTCTTTCTACTTCATCCCTACCTTTTTTTATTTCCTTTTCACACCTCGGGTCCTGCTCCTCCTCGTCGTCCTGACTATACCTGTTCATGCATTACTTATATTTCGCTTCACAAATTCTGTTTGAAGTGTCCACTGTCTCTGACACACACACAAACACACACAGGCCGATGCACATGAAAGAGCAATGGACATGGAATACCAACGACATGACAAACTGGCCGGCATACACAGCACACACACACAAACACACATACACACACACACACACACAAACATACACACACACACACACACACACACCCTAAGGCAATTCCTAAGGACATGGTTAAAGAGGCAGGTGGAGTGTACACTGTTAGGGTGTATGCTTTCCTCCCTTACCTTGACACACACACACTCAGACTCACTGTCAGACACACATAAACACACTCACACACACACACACACAGGACCACCATGTGTCTTCATTGTGCCCGGGACAAGATTTTCTTTGTAGTGCCCCCCACGCACACCCAACAGGAGGTGCTGAGGCGCGCACTAATGCGCATAACCAAGACGGTGTCATAGGGATGTTTTGTAAAACAGTGTCAGTGCCACTTAATTGAATCAGTCAAGTTTTAGCTTGAAGCTCAACAGCATCATGGGATAAACTTCCCCATAGACTAGGTGGGTGCTACACATCGGCAGTGGTTGAGGCGAGTTCCCCCGTTCCCCCCACATCTGGTCACTCTGGGTCTGACTCAGAGGCGGACGCATTGTTTCCCTCCCCATCTCTCTGGCACAGCTCGTCTCTCCTGCTCCGCTCTCATCTGCAGACTGACTCTCGACTCTCTATCTCTCTCTATCCACCTGCTCTGACACTTCCTCTATTCCTCCTACACAGCTTGCCTTAACAGCAGCGCTATCTGCATCTGCAGACAGGCTCCGTTGGGTACAACGGACATTGCTAGAATTGGTCGCTAAAGGAGACCCTTCCTCCTCCAGAGCCCGGAGACAACTGTACGGGTGTGTCCCCCTTGACGGCGGGCCTGCACACACACACACACACACACTGTCAGACACATACGCAGTACGCACTTGCTGATTTAGGCAGAAAAACAAACTTGGTTGATTAATGCATCCATTTTTCCTCATCTTGTGCATATTTCAGATTCATGTGTCATGTATATTTTTCTGTAATGGTGCAACTACAGCACAGTGTTTCACTTAAACACCATCACTACAGTACATGTTGTAGTGACTGACATAAGCTGCATTTTTATTTTTAAGCATTTTCAGCTCAAACTGCACGGGCGAAACTTGTCGGTGGTAATATGTCTTTGTCTCTTTCATTTGTCTGTTTAGTTTGATTCTGTTTCCCAGAAAGAAGAATAGAGTATATTCATAAAGAATGGTCCGTAACGACCTAAAATGAAGAGGGAACCAGACATTTAATGGGGTTTTATCAGAGACATGCCTTATTAATATATATTTGATAACATTTTAGTAATATTTATATATTTTCTCTGTTGTTGATGCTATTTTAAACCAGATTAATAATGCTGTGATGCATGCATGGATGGATTACTGAGCAGGCCTACTGGGCACAGGCTCAGGGGCCCATAACGTTGGGGGCTCTGAGTCCTAAAATATTACTAGAAAAAAAACACAAAATGACCAAAAACAACCCCACAGAGATGCTGAATGAATGAAAATAGACACAATAGGACCAAAGAGACAAGAAATTGATGACAAAGACACACAGAGTGTCTCAAAATAGATGCAAAATCACTAGAAAATGATGCTAAATGTCTTTAAATAGATTTAAAACAATCAGAGAGATGTAAAACAATTACAAAACATAGATAACAACTCAAGTATTAGTTGTTATCTAATACTAATACAGCTGGGAGGAGGCCTCAGGGAAGACCCAGGACCAGGTGGAGAGATTAGATCTCCACACTGGCCTGGGAACACCCCAGGATCCCCCAGTTAGAGCTGGTTAATGTGGCCCGGGAAAGGGAAGTTTGGGGTCCCCTGCTAAAGCTGCTGCCCCCGCGACCCGACCCCGGATAAGAGGCTGAAGATGAGATGAGATGAGATGAGATGATAACAACTAAAGTGGTCATAAAATAAAAAAATCGAGAAACAAAATGACTAAAACTAGACTCTTTGATTTGATTCTTGCTAATAACTGCACCCATCTTTGATTCAGATTTGATATATAGCAACTTAACATTTATTCCATGCGTTAACTACGTAGACAGAGTGAACGTCTGTGCGGAGGGGCCCATTGTCTCATCATCTGTCTATGGGTCCATTTGATGTAAACATCATCATCGTGTTTGCGGGCAGCCCAAAAAAGTGACCTAGCAGACAAGGGGCTACAGGTTTGCATCCCGGCCTGGGCCTTTCTGTGTGGAGTTTATCCGTAGGTGTGAATGGTTGTCCGTCTCTATGCACCCTGCAATAGACTGGCGTCCTGTCCAGGGTGTACCCCGCCCCCACGATGTCAGCTGGGATAAGCTCCAGCCCCCCTTGCGACCCCGACCCCGGAATAAGTGGCTGAAGATGAATGAATGGAAACTGCTCAGTGAAGTCACCTGTGACTTTTATACAAGTGTATCTCATTTATGGAATAAAGCTCCTAACGTGGAAGTTAGAAACATACTTTTCAGGCAGTTATTTTTATAAAATTGGAGGGTGTGTTGCGTTCACACCCAGTAGGAGTTCAGAGCGTCAGTGGGCTTCCAGGGATCTGACACATAGGGCTGAACTGTCCACTCCTCTTTTGATTTACTTATCAGTGAACAGATACACAGGATACGCCAGGAATGAGTTTTGAGCAACAGAAAGCTCTATGGACAAACACACACACACACACACACACACACACACACACACACACACACACACACACACACAGATGCGGAAACACACTGTTACAGACATTTTACACACTGCGGTTGCACTTCTGGGTTTAATTCTTGGACCACACTTAGCTTTATGACCACCCAGGGAGACTTAGAAAGATGTGGCAGTATTCCTGGGAAACTCTCTCACACACACACACACACACACACACACACACCCTGCATGGTGTCCACGGGGCACTGGCTGACAGTGGCTCTCCTGGATCTCTGCTCCGCACCACTGAGTCTTATCTTTGACAGACAGAACACACACAGGTTGAGACCCATACACAACAAAGCACAACACACACATTCATTTAAATGCACAGCCCAAATACAGCCTTCACCCATGTTAGCATGCAAGCTTGCTCACAGTCACTATGACACACACACACACACACACACACACACACACACACACACACACACACACTGACACAAGCACAGCCGGGGGAATGGTTGAGACCTTGTTGCCCTGGGGCTTTTGCTGCATCTGTTCGACAAGAACCATACAAATGAGAAATGCACAGGAGCAGAGAAAATACATCTGTGTGAGTGTGTGTGTGTGTGTTTGTGTGTGTGTGTGTGTGTGTGTGTGTTATTACGAATGACAGTGGATAATTTTCAGACTTAGAAACTCTTTTCTCAGCAGTTTTTAAGAATAACTTCTCACATTGCTCTTTTTTATATTTTCTTATATTCCCTCTTTCATCCAGCTTAAGATGTTATCACTCCATTAAATGGCCATAATTGGTTGTCATCAGGCTTACAGATTTGGTGTAATAGGTGCCTGCTACACCTACCAGCAGGTAAAGAAGGCTATTATCATCTATTCACATGGCTACAATCGCTGTTAGGACCCCTTAGCTTCAGGTCTGGGAGTCCCCCCATGAATTCAAAGACATTTAAATGTCACTTGGTCAGGGTTAGGCAACAAAACAACGTGGTTAGAGTCCTGTGTGTGTAGACAAAGCCCCCACCACAGCGATTCCCTGGTTGATCCAATATGGAAGTGCCAAAAACTGCAGTTCTCCGAGTGTCCAGTAGGAGTAGGTTGCATAATAAAGCGATTTCTCATTGACCCCCATGTTAAACATGCCATTTTCACAGCATAATTAAACCTATTTAAGGCCTGGACAGGGGTGAAAGTAAGCTTCACACCTGCTTACGTCATATTACCAGAAGCAACATGTTTTCAACAATGTACATTGCATATAATCTGCATATCTATTGCATATAGACGTTCTGAACTGTCTCTGAATTGTGTCTGAACCTTCTGTGCAGCGTTTCATTGACAGACAACGAGCAAAATAGCGCACATACTGCCTTTCCTTCTCAAACTACATCACAATTGCATGTTTATCTGCGCATTTCAAAACTTTATCAGGGGGAGAAACCCCTGAACCCCATCTGAGAGGACTAACTTCTGGGCTACAGCCCTGGATGTTTTCACTAGCTAGCGATGTCATGCCGGGGGCTATGACATTATTGGTCAATATGACTGTAGTCTGTATGTTTAAGTCAAATCTCCATGCTAACACTGGGGAGGGGGAATTTTTTTTGTACCAGGCTAGTTTTTATTTTATCCAAGGTTAAACTTTATGAATAATTAGGGGCATGGCCTCTTGGGTGACAGCTAGCTGCTGGCCCTCACTTCGCCTCGGAGGCTAGTTGTCAGGATTAGCATCATTAGCATGCTAACTCTGTCATCTCGACCTGGATTGCGGTCCTTCGTGTGGTGGTGTTTCCATAAGTGACAAGATGGTTTGCTCTGCAATCAACTATACAAACAGATGGTTAAGGGACACACTGTGTTAACGTTAGCTTTGTTATGCTAATTCATTAGCCGCACTTGTGCCATGACTTGCAGTACAGCCTGCTACATACACTATATGCTAATCTGGAGCAGCGGGAGGATTTGGGCTGTAAGGGTCGGTGTTTTACAGTCTATGAGCATGGTGCTGTGCTGAATATCAGTTTAAATCATAGATCCTAAATGCTGGCTGCCTGCACTTGACTCCCAGAGCCGGTGTGTTTTCCAGTAGACTGACACAGGAGTGCCTGTACTTGAGTCACAGAGCCATTGTAATATCCCCTATAGACACAGGAAATAACAAAAAAATGAATCCTGTCCCCTCCCAGTCCCGGGAAAAAATCTTAACAGGTAGCTTGTGCTGTTAGCCTAGCTCCCAGGCGTAGTGCTAATGTTGTTAATTCAGTATACGTTAGCATACGCGACGTATCTCCCTCCCCCCAACGTCACATACATGCCGTGTTTGGTAAGAGGAACTGAAGCGGAGTAAAGTCTGACAAGATGGCGGCTCCCAGACGCGACTACAATTGGATCAAGTTGAGAGAACGGGCCTCGACGGAGAGCTATGTTGAAGCAGGTGAGAGTGATGCTGATGAGGATCCACTTTACCTTAAGAATAGATGATAATAGGCTCTTGAGACCACCAGGGATAGTAGTATAGTGGTAGTGGATGATGGGTAGGTTAGAGAAGAGGAAGAGGGTTTACTGTAAGCTGCGGTACCCTGTATACCTTAGTATACCCTCCATTACACCAGTGACTAGGAGGCAGGAGGGTCAAACCTCCTAATATGTCTATGGTACAGTAGTTAAAAGCAACTAACAACACCTATTCAGTCACCTGAGAACGGTTGAATTGGCTGCCGCTGCAAATATGTGTGCTTTTTTAAGGCGAGGGAGGTAGGGGGGGTTGAGTTAACAGCAAAACACTGTTGCTGCATGTTTTCTTTAACATAGAGAGTATTAACTTTGAGGGAGGTGTGAAGCGAGGCAGAGGTGTGAAAGCGAGGAGAATGAGGATGTGAGGAGATGACAAGGAGGGCGACACTGGATGATGGAAAGATGAGAGTAGAGGTGTGAAGTTGAGAACTGTATTTAATATGTCTGCCTTTGTGCCTTTTGACTTCCATTGCCTTCTACATCCGGTCGCTCTGATATTTCAGACGAAGGAGTCGGCACAGATGAAAGGGGAAATTGTCTTTTCTGCTGTATGCAAAGAGACCAATGAAAACAACTTACGGAGATATCAATCCATGCATTGTATTGTGCTAATATTTTACATTATTTCCATTTTCATCACAGCACTTAATTGTTAGTTATCTATATCTGTGAATGCCCCCTTTTTTCATATACTTTTATTTAACATTTCTGTTAATATTTGTGATTATGACGTCTACAGTTGCATTAAGAGGGGAATTATAGTGAATTATAATGCTTCATGAACATACATACTCTGCTGATCGACCAAATCTGCAGTAAACACTCCACCTCCGCATCACACCAACGTGAACCTTTCACCGCCATTGTTGTTGTTGTTAAATGTCCGCGCATGGTCCCTCCTTCTTTTTTCTATGTCCCAACAGGCGCACAGAAATGACGTCAGAAACGCTGTAGGCCTCGTGCTTGTATACGTGCGCACGCTCGTGCTCGTACATGTGCTAACGCGCTCTACAAAAGCCCACCTCTCTCAGACGGGCCGTGGACGGCCAGCTGTCCACAGTTATGCACGGAGCGGGTGCACTCACACTGGTCAAACGCACTAGGCTTTACCCGTAAAACCTGTTTTGGTCCGTTGCGGAAGAACAGTGTGAGTGCACCCTTAGTTCTCTCAACCTCTGGTTTATAACTAATCAAGACCATACATAAGACACTTGAATTTATAAATTAGAATAATTTGAAAGATGTTAGTGGCATTTAGGGGAACATGTCACCCTGAATTTAAAAAGCTCAACTTTAAAATTAAACCCAATTCTGACTATTTAATTACAGTTGGCCTTTTTCAGTTAGTCAGCAAGGAAGACGTCACGTGTTCAGCTGGCCGACAGTATCGTGTCACAGATTAACATGCATGCATGAGCACGTGGAATGAACACACACACACACACACACACACACACACACACACACACACACAGGACACTAGAACATGGGAAGTGTCTCTCTCCAGATTCCCTTGGACACACCTGGCTGAACAACAGACTAATTAACCCCAATTTCACTTAGCAGCCGCACACACAGATTCATTTTGGAGGAACAATAACCATGATACCACACGCATGAAAACACAAATGAAAAGGCAGATACACACACCCAGAGACAAATTAAGATGCAGGCAGATGATCCCACCACACATGAATGAATAGGATGAAAAAAAGCTTGTGTATAAAAGAATACACAACTGTGCAAGTCAAGGAATATAACACATACACACAAATTTAGCGACAAACCCTGCACACACAACAGGCTTAAGGGAGGTGTGTTCATGGGTGTGCATGTGCAATATTGTAGGTCTCTCTTGTTCACCGTGTTGGCATGGGTTATTCCCCTGGCACAATGCATGGCTGAGAGCACCTGAGCTTCACACGCAAACACACACACTCACACACACACACACAAACACACACACACGCACACACACACAAACACACACGCGAAACACACACACACAGACACACACAAACAGACACGCGAAACACACACACACAGACACAGAAGACAAACACAGAAACACATTAACACCAAATGACACATTCTGCAGGGTAAGAAACACAAGCGCACAAACACACACAAACACACACACACACACACTCACACACACACACACACACACACACACACACACACACACACACACACACACACACACACACACACACACACACACACATATATGGACGTTCTCAGGAGTGCAGTCTGTGTGTTCTGCTAACAGATGGTAATGACAGTTTCAGTCCCTGGACTATCATCTAATCAAAACAGCAAACTCATAATCACACACACACACACACACACACACACACACACACACACACACACACACACACACACACTCACCAGTCTCCCGCAAGATTAAAACATCCTTCATACCAAATAAGGTTAACAGCATAATTCATACCAAATATGCATTGAGAACCAAAATTAGGGCTGACGTGCCTTGGAATTTAATTTATTTCTATAATGCAATTTAAATTCCATTAACAGTTCAATCCTCATTGCACCATATGTGATATCTTTATGTTTAATAGAAATAAATCTATTAAAATGTATCTCAGGCATCCAATTCAAACGACAAATCATCACAACAAAGGGTTAAAGGCCTACTTTAACTCCATTCCTCTGTTGCTACCGCGGTTCCCAAGGTATAAATCTGGGTCGGGGTGCAACACAGAATGTTGTCAAAAGGACAACCCCGGAGAATGTCAAGCAACCAAGCGTAAACTCAGCTTTACAGTGACTGAGCACATGGCGCTTCTGTGTCTTGGTCAAGGACAACAAAAAAGAGAGTTCAAGTTATTTAGAGGTATTTTTCTTTCTGCTGGCTATTTTAAAAAAGCATTTGGACAACTGCTCTCAAGTATACAAATAGGCTCCAACACGGCTAAGTGAAGTCAGTGCTAACACTTTAGCATAGCAGGCTTTGTGCTAATGCTTACTTAAAGTGAAAGTCATCCCAGGGCCTTTTTCGGCAAATATACTTTTTTCGTGTAACAACTTTTAACGGAGAAATCACACAGTCACTAACAGCCGGACGTGGCTTAGGGCGCCCTCACACTGTCCTTCCGCAGCGCGCCCCGGGCTTTAGGGTCCTTGTCCCCCCACTTCTCCCCCCGCTGAAGATAAAACTCCTTTGTAGATACCCCATCTTTTCCTGTGTTTCTGCTGCACTGGAAGGAATCAGAGCCTCTAAAAATGTTCTTTTTTATCCATTTTAATTCAACAAACAAATTGTTTGACATCTATCGCAAACCTTGAGAGTCATAAAGGGAACATGAGACACAGAAGAAGGGAGAAAATGAACTGAAAGACTGACAGAAATGGAGTGAAAGGGGTCTCATTGTGAGTTCTAGTCACTACTCTGAAGTCTGTTCAGTATTCTGTCCTCAGCATTCACACAGCACTAATGAGCAACAGCCAAAGAAACATATACACACAACCCCAGCCCAGGCTCTACATTAAAGAAGTTGTCCCACTTTTACCGCATCCGCACTGATCAGATTAGTCAAGCGCCGCTGTTCTTTCACCGATTTAAATTCATCGCAAATACCCAAGAGGTTGGCACTTCACCTCCTACTTGTAGTTTATGGGAAAGAAGAGGAACAGCAGAACATACCTTTAACGATGAGGTCGGCATAGTTTGACACTCCTGACCCGCCGTCGGATCGGATGACGCAGCGGTAGCGGCTGGTGCTGCGCTGGGATGTGTCCCCAACGCTGACGGTTGCGGAGAAACGACGGTGGTTCACCACCCTGGTCACCATCAATGCCGTGTCCTTACCGTTCCACTGCTGCATAACGAGAAAGATAAGACCAGTCAGTTATTGGCAGAAGACCTGTAGCCTGTCAACGAATTCTCATTAAACCTTTCTAAACTAAACTTTATTGATCAGTGGTCACTGTCACTCATCAGTGAAATTTGACTTCTGCTTTTAACTCAAAGGAGTAGTGGGCAGCTGAAAAGCACCCAGGACTGCAATTAGGTACTTAGGGCGCACTCACACTGTCCTTCCGCACCGCGACCCGGGCTTTAGGGTACTTGTCCCCCCTCCCTCTCCCCCCGCGCCCCAGCCCCGTTTGTACTCACACTACCTGGGCCTCGGCCAATGCTTCTTGCTGTCCATACGTCATCACGCCGTAACACGTCACACGCATTGATCGCGTGTGTGTGGCTTTGTTTACAAATCTTTCCGTAGACCCCGGAGTTCTTGTGCGTCTTGTGGACTGTTTTTGAATATTTTCATCGACCAAATCTGCAGTAAACACTCCACCTCCGCATCACACCAACGTTAACCTTTCACCGCCATTGTTGTTGTTGTTAAATGTCCGCGCATGGTCCCTCCTTCTATTTACATGTCCGAACAGGCAGACATTACGCTACTGTCGTAGGGCTCGTGCTCGTGCTCGTGCTCGTACACGTGCGCACGCTCATGCTAGTACATGTGCAAACGGCTCCTCTAAAGCCCACCTCTTTCAAGTGGGCCGTGGGTGGCCCGCTTGCCGCAGTTATGCGCAAAACGGGTGCACTCACACTGCTTAAAGGTACTAGGCTTTAGCTGAAAAAATGGTTTTGGCCCCGGCCAGAAGGACAGTGTGAGTGCGCCCTTAGTGTCTTGCTCAAGGACAATTTAACATGTAGTCCGAAGCACAACCGCTCTATCTCCTGCACCACAGTTGCCCTTTACGAGTTGATGAAGAAAATATATGCTAAAGATTTCGTATGATAGCTAACAAAATATGACATTCTGACAGTAAAACGAAGACCAGTAGGCGATTGTGAGGAATTAACATTTAAACATTTCTTTTGACTGGTTAGAAAACGACTTTCTGTCCCATTCGGTTTACATTGTACCCGCCAATGGAGGGTGGCATTGCGGGTTACCAGGGTTGTCTGTTGTTAGGCTACAGAAAAATCTTTTTAAGTTGAGAGCTGGCTAGCTACTTGATTACACATCACTCAAAGAAAGAGAGGATAACATTAAGTACTGTTTTAAAATTAATTGATTAGTTGAACCTCTCCGGGAACCATCACCTTATCGTGGTGGAAAGATTTATGTGTCCCTCTAAACCTGAGGTGTCTGGAGCCTAGTGCTCCTGGTACGGTCTCCAATGATGGCAGAGTGGTCTCAGGCGAGGGGCCGGACTAAGAATGGTTCACAAAGACTCTATGGAAGAACGAGGAAGAGGAAAAGAGACCCTGCCCGGAGGAAGCCCGGGGCCCCCGTCTGGGCTTGGCTCCAAGTAATGGAGAACGACTTTCGGGCAGCACCAAGGTGTCTACACGTGAGGCTCTTCATTGACACTCTTATGTGCTATACTACACTGTCTCTTTATATCACCACTACATCACTTATTTGTGGTACTGTAACTTACTGCTGCTACACTTTACACTGTCTCTTTATATCACCACTACATCACTTTATTTATTTATTAATGGTTTACTGTAACTATCTGCTGATACACTTACTGTGCTTTAGGACATGCTGCTACATTTCACTGTGGTTTACTGTCACTGATAGCGTGCTCACACTGTCCTTATGGCCGCGGCCAAAACCGGTTTTTCAGCTAAAGCCTAGTACCTTTAAGCCATGTGAGTGCACCTGCTCCGCGCTCAACTGCGGCCAGCGGACCGTCCACGGCCCGCTTGAAAGAGGTGGGCTTTAGCGGAGCCGTTTGCACATGTACGAGCACGAGCGTGCGCACGTGTACGAGCACGAGCGCGAGCCCTACGGCAGTAGCGTTATGTCCGCCTGTTCGGACATGTAAATAGAAGGACGGACCATGCGCGGACATTTAACAACAACAATGGCAGTGAAAGGTTCATGTTGGTGTGATGCGGAGGTGGAGTGTTTACTGCAGATTTGGTCGATGAAAAGATTCAAAAACAGTCGACAAGACGCACAAAAACTCAGAGGTCTACGGAAAGATTTGTAAACAAAGCCACACACGCGATCAATGCGTGTGACGTGTTACGGCGTGATGGCGTATGGACAGCAAGAAGCATTGGCTGAGGCCCTGGCAGTGTGAGTACAAACGGGGCTGGGGCGCGGGGGGGAGAGGGAGGGGGGACAAGTACCCTAAAGTCCGGGTCTCGGTCCGGGAGGACAGTGTGAGCACGCTCTTAGTTCTGTAGGAAATGCTGCTACATTTTTAACATTTTTAACACTTATAACTTATCGCTCCTTCTCACTTATCTAGTTTGTACTTATTTCATTTCAGTATGCTGCTAAACTGAACAGTGCGTATTGTTGTATATTGTATATACCTACGTTTAACCACAATGTCTGTTGCACTCTGTCACACTTAGTTCATTGCTTGATTTATCTGACGTTAGCTTTATTTTGATTTGATTATGTTAGTTTATTGTTACTCTGATCCTTTCCCACCTTTGTATTGAAACTGTTGCAAAATAATTTCCCTCGGGATAAATAAAGCTTCTTGAATCTTGAATGTCTGAGTTTTCTTGGTGTCATTGGGCTGTCATTTGCAAAATTGCAGCAAGGTGCTGAAGCCATAATGGTTCAGACTGATCATTAGCCAACACCTGCTGCTCTCACAGTTTCTGAAGTATTTTAGTTGTTAGTGATTTCAAGATGCAAGCATCAAATACCACGGAGACAACCTCATATTGATATCAAAGACCGGGCAGGAAACAGAAGCAATTTGAACAGAGGAAGTCAGACATGAAACTAAAAACTGTACTGCTTTGCATATGATCCCCACATCCAATCTTCTGCACCACTGTAGTATTATCTGCCAATTTGGAGAAACATGCTTTCCCCAACTGGCCTCCAGTCAGGAGGGTCACCGCTCTCCATTGCAAATGTCATTACTGTACACAGCAGCCTTCTCAGTGGTATAAGCTCATGTGAAGTGAAAAGCTGTGCACGTGTAAACTACAACACACACACACACACACACACACACACACACATCACAGAGATGGGATCATCGGTGCAGAGTGGAACAAGGACTTTTAATCAATCCTGGAATAGAGCAGGACACGCTGGGGATGTTTGCCACAGTGTTCTTACTTGTTTTAATCTTTATTTTACATGTTTTATAAATAAAATGGCATGAATAAATTATAATGCAGCATTGCTACACTGTCCTTTTATGTAATTCAACACAATCGAATGGAGCAATAGATTGTTTTTTCTGATTTGTTAGTAGGTTCCCATCAAAACCATGAATTTAGGATACCTCATGTAAAGTTTTAACTGCCAAAGGACCTGTGTCCATATAGCGGTTTTTCTGCTATCCAGAATGACATAATTGACCAATCAGAACGGAGTATTCAGCTTCATTTAATCATAACAACAGCACTTTTGTTCATACAACTCATGCAACATACCATACAGCACACTAGTACGTGAGCATGATATAAGAGCCATAATACACACAGAGCTGTTCTGGACATCTTACAGTGTATTATTACTTTTAAACACACACACACACACACACACACACATACACACAATTGTTAGTGCTTTGTCGTCTCTCAGGTCTCTGCTGATGGTGGTGGTGCCTGCTGCCGTGGTCCTGCATGACGCTTCCTGCTGCTATTATAATCTATCACCTTAGCTGTGCTTGTTTCTACTATTCTGCTGTATTAATAAGTCATATTCACATTACTATAGATATTATTATAGTTACTGGAAGTGTGTCTGTCTCTGTCTTTGTGTCTGTCTTTGTCTCTCTCTGTCCATCTGTCCGTCTTTCTCTCTCTCTCCGGTGCAGACAGATGTCCGTCCTCCACAGAGCTGGGTCTGTCTGACGTTCCTGTCTGTTATAGTGAAGGTTTTCGTTGCCACCGTACTCTACGGGGGAATTGTTGGGTCTCTGTAAATCATAAATAAGTCATAGAGTGTGGTCTTTACCTACTCTGTAAAGTGTCCTGAGATAACTTTTGTTATGATGTTGCACTATAAATAAAACTGAATTGAATTGAATTGAAAAAATGTACGTAAGGGCGGCCGGTGGCTGGGTGGTTAGAGCCGTCACCCCATGTAAAGAGGCTGAAGGTCCTCAAGGCAGCGGCCGCGGGTTGGACTCCGACCTGCGGCCCTTTGCTGCATGTCTCCCCCTCTCTCTCTTACCCCATTTCCTTTCTGTCCTTTATATGCAGGCTTGGAAAACTGCCAAAAACTAATCTTGTAAAAAGAAATGTATGTAAATCTACAATAATTCATATACTCTGACTAGATTCACCTGTACACGTACTAAAACCTTTCAGATGAATAATTTACCAGCCTCACGAGACGATCCTGATCTCATAAGCTCCATTGTATTTTACTCGCAGATCAGTCTGGTAACGTGCGGAAGGGGACATTTGGAGACGTTTGCCAGTGTTAATATGATATATAGTATGATTGAGTAATATTGCTAATGATAGGGAATAGATTGTAGTAATATAATACATTGTATGATATTGATATTGATGTGATATATAGTATATGATATATAGAGTTGCATGTTGGCAAAGGAAGGTTCACCTAAACATTTGCATTCACCCTGCCATGTAGCTGTACAAGAGGCCCAACTCCTGCTGCAGAAAACATCCCCCGAACCATGACATGACATTGCTAAAGTTCAATTTTAACATTATTTTCCCCCGTCAGACTGGGGACGACTGAACCCAAAGTGTCTAAAGAAGGATAGTTATGTGATATTGAGTGTTTGGTTTTATCACAATTTGTAAAGTGAATTATAATAAACGCAGCTTACAGTATAAAATAATACTGAAGGGCCATTTATATCATTCGCATGGCGTAATTAACTTCTGTCTGTGCAGTGTGTTCTGATTTACAGTGAAGTTTTTTGTCATGTTTTGTTTGTGTACGTTTTAATTTATTAGATTGATGCATTATTATAATTGTATGCATGTGTCTTAGTTGCAGCATTTGCTAATGTGCAGCTAACGGGGATCATAATGTAAACCTTCAACATTTACTTCACAAACACACTGAAAGTACAGAACACACATGAAACACAAAGTCAGTCAGTAAGCTGACGTTTACAGCATCCTGTGTAAAAGCTCTGCGTGTACACTTCCCGCTGATATTATTAATACACACTAATAACAAGTTACTAACCTGTAGCCAGAGTTTATCGTGCTGGGACCATTTCCCTCCGGCAGTACACTGAAACGTAGCGTTCTGACCCACGTTCACCTCCACATTCTGCAGACGCAGGAAGTGCGGCGCTTTACCTGCAACACACACAGTTAAACGACACTGTAAACATTAAGGTAGACTATTCTGTAGAAAGGAAAAGTTATTTTTGTTGGACCAATAAGTCGATGGCTACGAGAGTCGCCATAAAGATAGTAAAGGATCTGATTTTCTTTACGTTTTTCAGTATTTTTTAAGGTATTTTTGGGTAATTTTGAGAAACAGTCTGAGATTCAATTCATTCTGTGTTTCAGACCTAATAAAAATTCAATAATCATGTATTTAAGCACTTGGCAGGCCACAGAAAGTTGCCATCTTGCTATTGAAGAGTCAGTAGATCCACACTGAATTATAATGGCAGATGCCACTGATAAAAAAAAGGAACAACATTTGCAGAAAAACCAACAACACTGTTAATTCAGCTCAATATTTCTGTCTGAAGCGAGGTGGAGTATTTCATTTGATGGCAATGAGACAGATGAGCAGGCAGACAATGAGACAGACTGCAAACCGGATGACTTTGGACTGGCATTGAAACCAGCCAGTGACTGGTTAATTTCATTTTTACCGTCTGCAGACAGAGAGAAACCTAACTGAGTATGCATCGATCATTTAACGATGATAATTCGCCCTGACGCTAATAGTCAGTTGATTACAAATGACAAGAACTTCAGATACGGAGGTTTTTTTTTTGTGTGTGTGTGTGTGTGTGTGTGTGTGTGTGTGGGGGGGGGGGGGGGTAATATGTCCTTCCTTATACATTCTTGTTTACATTGTTTCAGATGTTTTATATATTATATCAGTGAATACCTCTACTCTCTTCCACTTACTATGGACCCCACTTTGACTAATCTGATTAGAGATTGGCACAGTTGATCTTGGTGTTCTCTGTCAGACATTTAGAGAGGAAACAAAAAGCAAAGAAGAAAGGAAAAACTGATGGAAAGACAGCAAAGTAGCAGGAGGAAGACAGAAATGGCCAAAAAACTAAATGAAGAAGAAGTGATGCCGTGGGGTTAAGGCCGCTGCATCACATAACAACAACAACGGTGCTGCTATCTATGGGGAGAGATGGACCCATAGACTGAACTGTACTCTGAGTGGCTGCATGGGAATGAATTGGTCGCGGGTACAAGTGGCCGAATTGTGTTTCCTCAGGAGGGGGTCTGGAGTCTCCCTTAGAGAGAGGGTGAGAAGTTCAGCCATCCGTGAGTAACTCGGAGTAGAGCCGCTGCTCCTTTGCGTTGAAAGGAGCCAGTTGAGGTGGTTCAGGATCATCTGGTAAGGATGAACCCTAGGCGCCTCCCTAGGGAGGTGTTCCAGGCCCGTCCAGCTGGGAGGAGGCCTCGGGGAAGACTAGGTGGAGAGATTATATCTCCACACTGGCCTGGGAACGCCTCATGATCCCCCAGTTAGAGCTGGTTAATGTGGCCCGGGAAAGGGAAGTTTGGGGTCCCCTGCTAAAGCTGCTGCCCCCGTGACCCGACCCCGGATAAGCGGATGAAGATGAGATGAGATGAGATATATTTCTCCTTTTTCAGTGATGGTATAAGTCGCTAATTTGGTCGCTAGTAGCTTTTTATGAATAAAGTTGCTAAGAAGGTGTGAAGAGTCTCTAAATGTAGTTAGAAAGTGGCGCCTGTGAGGGCTTTGGGAAGGGGAAGGGGCTCCCAGCAGCACCCGCTGCTCAGTGAGGACACTAACTTTAGAGTGATTCATGCATCAAAAGTCTCCACTAACACTAGAAACAGTCGCTAGCTTTCTCTCTAGGATGGATGAGGATTTCGGAGACAGAGAGAACTAAGTAGGCCACAGAGCGATGCAGTAAGCAGTCTGGAGTTTTGTGAAGCAAAGTGTTTCTGTCAGATTTGAATGATGAAGACCCTGAGTTTAGACCTTCTTCCTGGCTCTCTGCCGTCTGTCTGCAAGCCTCACAATCTGTCCTTCACACAGCCTGTGTGTGTGTGTGTGTGTGCGTGCGTGAGTGAGTGTGTGCGCGTGTGTGTTGGGACACTATAAAACAGATGATGCTCAGTTGTGCAGGGTCAAACATTACAAAACGCACAAACACAGTCACTTACGGCAGGGGTGAGCCAGAACTCTTATGTCGTCGATGGCGATGAAACCTGGGTGGCCTTGAACTGATACTGCTTCGAATATTACCTGAGAGGAAAAGGAAGGAAGGAAGGAAGGAAGGAAGCAAGGAAGGAAGGAAGGAAGGAAGGAAGGAAGGAAGGAAGGAAACAGAAAGACAGAAAGAATCAGGTTGTGTCGACGTTTTCTCTAAAAGTAATGAAACCAAAGAAGAAAAAACCGTCTTTCTCCGGCAAACTGCGACATCTTGACGCCCCTGCAAACCCCAGGGGAATTTTCCACTGAAAGTCAGCAACTATTCCTCCCTTCACTTCATCCTTCTGTCTTCATCCCTATGCCAACCACACATGCCCTTCCTCCTCCTCCGCCACCTCCTCCTCCTCCTCCTTCCTGTCATCTTTCTTCATCTCACCCTCGTTCATCCTCTTCCTCTCTTCGCTTTATTCTCCCTCTATCTTCATCTATCATCTCTCTTGTTGTCCTCTTTTATTCTTTTAAATGCTCTTTTGTTTCTTTCTCCACCTCTCTTCCATCACATCACTCACACACTTCTTCTATTTTTGCATATTTCTTTGAACTCTGAATTTACACACACTGTCAGGGTGACAGGCAGTCAAGATGTGGCTGTCAAGGGGCCATGCACTTCTGACCCACACATATATACTCTACTCTATACACAAACACACACTATGGAGACCAACACACACATATACATGTATATAAATACATCTGTGCTGCGCTTGTCAGGATCCTCAACAGTATAAACCGGGACTCAGCCTGAATACTAAAGACTTGTGGGAAGACTTTAGTCTCTTCCTCTCCTTCAAAAAGTAAATCCCACATTCTGGCATGCATGTCAAGTTTCTTGATGTCAAAGACACAGGTATAGAGTTTCATCATGACTCTTGTGATGCCCCACAATGCTCTTTTTCTATCATTATGTCTTTCTCTCTCTAAAACAACCTAATATAGATGCTGAAAACGTTTTCAAGTGAGTGTTAGGTTACCTTAAAGGTTTGTTTTTAACTGTTTTTGTCCCTTTTTAACAACAGAATGTCATTTCTCCATGGGATGCAATTCCTCATTAGAGAGAGAAACACACACACACACAATGTTCCACATATCTGTGTGTGCGACACAGGGGTGTCTTTATTTACTGAACATAGCGCAGTCATTAGGTAAAACACAGTCGCCTTTGTGCTACCTCCATAAAACATCACAGCAGGGTATTTCTTTGCGTCTTAAACAAAACTGATACACACGTACAGAAAGAACAGCCATTAAATAGCAGAAGCTTTGTGTTTCCATGATAAAGAAATACACCAATGGAGAGAGGGCGTCCTTTTTCTGTGAAGTGAGGACGGTCGCACTTTGGTTATATTGAACCACTAGCCTTAACTGACTTCTGAGTGCCTAACTTATCACTGTTGACATGAAGTTATGTTTGAGAACTATTATTAAAAGCTACATAAAAATATATTTAGTTTGGTTCATTGATTACTCTAAATCACCCGTAGGTGTGAATGGTTGTCTGTCTCTGTTAGTCTCTGTGTGCCCTGCGATAGACTGGCGTCCTGTCGTGGGTGGACCCCGCCTCACGCCCGATGTCAGCTGGGATCGGCTCCAGCCCCCCCCCCCCCCCCCCCCCCGCGACCCCGACCCCGGGATAAGCGGTTGAAGATGAATGAATGAATGAATTAAGTCCGTTCTCTTTACATTGTAGCAGCCAATAGCGGCCGGCATTGCAGGTTGCAAGGGTTGTCTGTTGTTGCTATAGAAACAAGGAATCCGTGAGAGCTAGCTAGCTAACCGATTACACCCCACTCAAAGAAAGACTTCCAGTAATTGGTCAAAATGAGTCATTACCCTGTATGAGTCACTTGACATGGCGCAGGCTGATCACTTGACACACTCGCCAACGACCTGGCAACCCGACTACTGGAATTTTTTGTTGCGATTACGATCTTGAGACACTAGATGGTGTTGTTCTGCTCATTCCCCTTATTCAACCTTTACGAAAATATGTAATTCTTTGCACTAAATCTTTTGAGTAGTTTATTTTTATTTCACTGAATATGCGAACCTTTACCAACAAACACACAAAATAAACATATATGGATGAAAATAATAAAAATAGTATTTGTCGCTTGTATAGCTTCTCCTGGCTCTAAAGGTCTTATAGAGTGATCTTGATAGAGTATGCTTAAGTGTTAATCTTAATCAACAATGTAGACGGATTCATGTCCTCATTGTTAAACTGTAAATTATATTAATACGGAGCCCCCGCCACAGCGACTTCCTAGTTGATCCAAAGCAGAATTGCCAAAAACTGCAGTTCTCTGAGCGTCCAGTAGGAGTAGTTTGCTTAATGGAGCAGTTTCTCATATACCGCCATGTTAAACATCATAGTTTTTAATTGGAGGTTAAAGTTTATGAATAATTAGGGGCGTGGCGTCTTGAGTGACAGCTAGCCTCTGGCCCTCACTTTACCTCGGAGGTGAACGTCAGCCAGATGGACGAACCTCCCACCCTCCAGCGTCACATACATGCCCTTTTTTGATAAGAGGAAATGAGGCGGAGTCAAAGTCTGACAAGATGGCGACTCCCGTAGCCAAGGATGATTGGATCATTTCTTTATACAATCTATCATTAATGCTGATTCAAATGACTTACAGCTAACGTACACACTCTTCTTATGCTGCCCAAAAATATATCACGCCCAAAACATGGAGTGAGTCTGCGTGACGTCACCCACAGGTTTCTGAAAAGCCAGAGTGAAGCTCAAAAGAGGGTGGCTCCTGGTGGCTGCCACCTGTCATTAATGCCAGACTTTAATTACATTAATTCATTAATTCATCTTCAACCGCTTGTCCCTGTCGGGGTCGCGGGGGGCTGGAGCCGATCCCAGCTTACATCGGGCATTAGGCAGGGTACACCCTGGACAGGAAGCCAGTCTTTCGCAGGACACATAGAGACAGACAACCATTCACACCTACGGGTGATTTAGAGTCATCAATGAACCGAACACCTGCACGTCTTTGGACTGTGGGAGGAAACCGGAGAACCCGGAGAAAACCCACGCAGACACGGGGACAACATGCAAACTCTGCACAGAAGGGCCCCAGCCGGGATGCGAACCTGGAACCTTCTCGCTGTGAGGCGACAGTGCTAACCACTACGCCACATCAAAAATGTTATTTGTATCAGGCTGTGGGTCTGTGGGGATTGACTCATATTTGGAGCCAGCCTCAAGTGGCCATTCGAGGAACTGCAGTTGTTGGCATTTCTGTGATGGTTTCAATTTTCAGCCCAGGAGGTTGGCACTTCGTCAAAGCAGGGAAATCATAGATTAAACTGATAACTTTAATAAAGTTGGCCTTCAGTTTAGGTAATGAGGTTTATTTTCTGCTATGACGAATCAAACAGCCACGATAAAGGTCCATAGACAACAGTGTTTAAGTGACGTTTAGTTGAAGACATCTTTCATTTATTGGTCGTTTAGCAAAAGAATAAAAAAAAAACTCTTTGTTGTCCCTTTCACATCAATCAATTGTCAAAACGAGCATAAGCACCTCCCGCACTTGCCTGTCCATGAATTAAAGTAAATATTTCATTCAGGGGAGAAACAATTAAAAAGTCAAACATCCTCAGGCAGGACAGTTGACATGTTGACATTTTAAATATCTGCCTGACACATGACATTAGGGAGCGTAATTACATATATATATATATATATATATATATATATATATATATTTAATTATAGATGTCAATCACATTAAAGGACGAGTTTAATCTCTACAAGGGGGAAGGGCAAAGAGCAGCAGACAGCATTAGAAATAACGTTTCCCTCATCATTTGTGTGTGTGTGTGTGTGTGTGTGTGTGTGTGTCTGAGTGTGTGTGTGTGTGTGTCTGTGTGTCTGTGCGTGTGTGTGTGCGTGTTACCTGATAGGAGTTCGGCCAGAATGTAGAAATGGCGAGTTCAGCCTTCACCCAGCCTTCAGTAACAGTATCAGAGGCGTTCCAGACCGGGTTGCCTTGAGCGCCTCCATTCACCTGCAGGCGGACAATAAGAAGAGACAGAAAATAATAAAATGAGATTTAGTGGATGACCAGAATGATATTGCATCAGCAGGTTTCAGAAAGTAAAACTGGGAAGTTTGACTCTTAGGGCGCACTCACACTGTCCTTCCGCACCGTGCCCCGGGCTTTAGGGTACTTGTCCCCCCCCTCCCTCTCCCCCCGCGCCCCAGCCCCGTTTGTACTCACACTACCTGGGCCTCGGCGAATGCTTCTTGCTGCCTGTACGTCATCACGCCGTAACACGTCACACGCATTGATGACGTCATGGCGATGCGTGGCTTTGTTTCCAGATCTTTCCGTAGACCTCTGAGTTTTTGTGCGTCTTGTCGACTGTTTTTGAATCTTTTCATCGACCAAATCTGCAGTAAACACTCCACCTCCGCATCACACCAACGTGAACCTTTCACCGCCATTGTTGTTGTTAAATGTCCTCGCATGGTCCCTCCTTATATTTTCTATGTCCGAACAGGCGCACATAAATTACGTCAGAACGGTCGTAGGCCTCATGCTCGTGCTCGTACACGTGCAAAGGCGCTCTACAAAAGCCCACCTCTCTCAGACGGGCCGTGGACGGCCAGCTGGTCGCAGTTATGCGCGGAGCGGTTGCACTCGCACTGGTCAAACGCACTAGACTTTAGCTGAAAAAACCTGTTTTGGCCCGGTGCGGAAGGACAGTGTGAGTGCGCCCTTAAGTAAAACTGTTATTTGTATCAATTTTAACTAATGTAATTACACCGCAGCTTATAATATATTCACTCTATTTATTCAATTATCTCTGGATTCCTTAATATTCTAACATTTATTCCTTATTTCCCTCAGTTAATTAATTAGTCAATTACTAAACACTTTCATTCTCCGATCCAGTGACTTGTTAATCCCCTTGCTCAGTCGCTCACAGATCTTCATCCATCTCTTTATTTCACGACTTATCTTTTCATCCCTCTCATCCATCTTTACATTTTCACTCGTCCGTCCTTCGAACACGCCGTCCTCCATCCAAAGCTCCCTTACAACCTTCCCAGCTCTTTATTCTACCCATCTGTCCATCAGTGCCTACAGACCACGATATAAAACATTCACTCTGCTCCAGCAACACAGAGAATCTATTAATGCACACACACACACACACACACACACACACACACACACACCAGCATTCTTCCCTCCTTGATGAAGAATATAGGTTTGTTTGTTTACCTGTTTAATCCGTTCACTCTATCAGCCACTTCATCAGTGAAGCCATCCCTCCCTGTCAGATAGTCACTCACACACACACACACACACACACACACACACACACACACACACAAACACACACCTTAATGTAGACGTTGAGTGTGCCAGGGCTGGCTCCGTCCCGGCTGGACAGGGAGTACAGGAAGTCGATGCAGTGGGTGTCGTTCTCCTTCAGCGTGGGCATGTAAAGATGAGCCTTCTGCCCCGACGCCCGGCCTGACGCGTTCACGACCATGAACGAACCTACAGCCACACAGACAGGAAAGACAGGGCCAGAGACAGTTAAAATATGATCATAACAAACTGTTTGGGAGCAATTCAGAAGGTCAAACCAGGTTCCCTGCAATCATTTGTTTGGTGCTACAGGTCGGTATCTTCCCAAGGTTTCTTTCAGAGTTTGTTAGTGTGCTGCAGAGATGGTCGGGCTAGGTTTGCGTAGCGATCGACTGACATTTGACGCAGCAAGAAAAAAGCAAAAACAACTCAAGCTCTTTAATCCACCGGAGCCGTATATCAGCGTCTTAATGTATCCACGCCCCAAGGGTTCTGAACCACGGAGTAAAACACATTTTCTGCTTCGACTCGTCGTTTAAGTGTGTTTTAGTTTCTGCTTTATGGCACTGGATGGATTTTTTATGTGTCGGCGGGCTCCATTTGGCTGACTGCCACCAGCCAGACTGAGAGTTAGAAGTGACTGGGAGACAATTTGGCAAGAGAGTCGGAGAAGAGGGATACTGAATCAAGCAGGTGTGACCGTGCGGTTCTAACAGCGTCTGTGTGTGTGAGTGTGAGTGTGTGTGTGTGTGTGTGTGTGTGTGTGTGTGTGTGTGTGTTTGTGGTGGTCAGCTGCTTAGTTGAGGCTTAGGAATTCTGTATATGGTTCTTAGTTGGGGTTTTTATTGCGTTTTTTGTGTCTTTTTTTTGTGTTTTTGTGTCTTTTTTGTGTCTTTTTTGCTGTTTTTTTGCGTTTTTTCTGCGTTATTTCGCTTTTTTGTGTCTTTTTGTGTATGTGCGTTTTTTTGCGTTTTTTTTTAGTTTTTTTTTGCGTTTTTTTGGCGTTTGTTCTGCTTTTTTGGGGGTTTTTTTGGGGTTTTTTTGCGTTTTTTTTTGCGTTTTTTTTTGCGTTTATTTGCGATTTTTGGAGGTTTTTTGCGTTTTTTGTCGGGTTTTTTTGCGTTTTTTCTGCTTTTTTCTGCTTTTTTTGTGTCTTTTTGTGTCCTTGTGCGTTTTTTCCTTTTTCTTTTCGTTTTTTGTGCTTTTTTTTTGTGTTTTTTTTGCGTTTTTTTGCTTTCTTGTGTCTTTTTGTGTCTGTGCGTTTTTTTTGCTTTTTTTTGGCGTTTGTTCTGCTTTTTTGGGGTTTTTTTTGCGTTTTTTTGGGTTTTTTTTGCGTTTTTTTGCGTTTTTTTTGCGTTTATTTGCGATTTTTGGAGGTTTTTTTGCGTTTTTTGTCGGGTTTTTTTGCGTATTTTTGCGTTTTTTCTGCTTTTTTTGTGTCTTTTTGTGTCTTTTTGTGTCCTTGTGCGTTTTTTTTCCGTTTTTTTTTTTTGTTTTTTGTGCTTTTTTTTGGTGTTTTTTTGCTTTTTTTTGCTTTTTTTTGCGTTTTTTCTGCGTTTTTTGTAAAAGTTGGACTGTTTAACTGTGGAAGTGAGGGGAGAGAGAGGTAGCTCAGTCCATAGGTGACTTGGCTGGGAACCGGAGGGTCGAGTCCCTGTGCGGACCATGAATGGAGCGTGGACTGGTGGCTGGAGAGGTGCCAGTTCATCTCCTGGGCACTGCCGAGGTGCTGTTGAGCAAAGCACCAAACACCCAACTGCTCGGGCGCCGATCCATTGGCAGCCCCCGAGATCTGACATCTCTCCATTAATGCATGTATATAGGTCCTGTCTGTGCATGTGTTTGTGTGTGTGTGTGTGTGTGTGTGTGTGTGTATGTGTGTGTGTAACATGAATAACAATAATAGAGTGAAAATTGAATTTTCCCCATTGCGGGACAAATAAAGGAATTCTTCTTCTTCTTCTTCTTATCTCTGATGTCTGATTTTAATTGTATTGTTGGGTCACTCCAAGTCCTGTGTACTCAGGAGTCAGAGAATAACACTTCATGTACATTTATCATAAACATAATAACAAAAAAAAATCTATTTGTCACATTTGTTCATTCAATTCCTGATGCGTTTCACCAGAAACTGTTGCCTGGATGACATGGCATTTTGATTTGAAAGGGCAGTGCAGTGACTTTTGAAAGGTAAAGAGAAGGCAAGGAACAAACTTGGAGCCGTAAATCCACTGACTTGACTGACCAGACTACTGTACTTGTGAGGACAGGATAGCAGTTTACTAAGCACGCACTCACACTGTCCTTCCGCACCGGGCCAAAACAGGTTTTTCGGGTAAAGCCTAGTGCGTTTGACCAGTGTGAGTGCAACCGCTCCGTGCATAGCTGCGGCCAGCTGGCCGTCCACGGCCCGTCTGTGAGAGGTGGGCTTTTGTAGAGCGCGTTTGCACATGTACAATAACAAGCCTGCGCACGTGTACGAGCACGATGCCTACGGCGGTTCTGAGGTCATTTCAAGGAGGGACCATGCGCGGACATTTAAAACAATGGCAGCGAAAGGTTCACGTTGGTGTGATGCGGAGGTGGAGTGTTTACTGCAGATTTGGTCGATGAAAATATTCAAAAACAGTCGACAAGACGCACAAAAACTCAGAGGTCTATGGAAAGATTTGGAAATAAAGCCACGCATCGAGATGACGATCAATGCCTGTTACGGCGTGATGACGTATGGACAGCACGAAGCATTTGCGCGAGGCCCAGGTAGTGTGAGTACAAACGGGCCTGGAGGGGGGGACAAGGACCCTAAAGCACGGGGCGCGGTGCGAAAGGACAGTGTGAGTGCGCCCTAAATACACATATATAAACATTCACTTATATTCACACCAAGCGTACTCTACTACTGTGTACTCGTGCACCCACCCACACAACACGAATAATAATAATAATAGTGAAATCCAGTAAGGTACAACATAAATATACATCATCGTATGGATAGAAGGGGCATCATTAAAGGACAAAGGAAATTATTATTAGCTTAAGTTGCTTTTAAAGAACCTTTACAACCTTTAAACTCTTGTGTTACATTCCTACCCCAACAGATATGGGTGCAACAAACATGTAATATTTACTCTATACACACACAGGTGGGAAAAGCTGATTCTATCCATCACTTCTACCTTGACTAAAGGGAGCCAATCCAATGCAGCACTGCGCGTGTGCACTCTATGTGTCTGTGTATTGATATTGTTGAAGTGATATTACTGTGTGGTTGCCTGGCAGACGAATGCGTCTTATTACGTTCTTCAATATGTTTGTGTGTGTGTGTGTGTGTGTGTGTGTAAGTAATCTAGCCAGTTCCCTAACCAGGTCTTCCCGCAGTGAACCTCCTGATTACATTTCTTATTCACACCAAGCATGCGCGTGTACTCGCGCACCCGCCCACACAAACACACTCAAACACAAACCACTCACTGCCCACTTCTCCAAATTCATAAAGCTTTACTTTCCCAGTGCCTTGCTGCTCTGTAAAGTTATTTGTTAAGGGATTTAAAATTCTCTTTTTAAAGTAAAGTTGACTTGAATCAAGTTGACACACAGTTGATAAGTGGTGTTTGTTACCCAGAGACTCTTCTCACCATGACAACTGTCTCCATGGGAGAAGGGGAGTTAAAATGTGCGAAAAATGTGATTTCACATACAAGTGCACTAAGACCTATTCATGCAAAACACACACACACACACACACACACACAAACATATTGAAGAATGCTATCACAGTGAAATATCACTCACACAGTCTCTCACACATTCACAAGCAAACAATTACTATTGCGGACACAACAGTCATTTCACACGTTGCCTCCAGCTGTGAGGTCAGAGAAGCAATCTGTTGATGTGAGAAAACCTGATGGATGTGTCTTCCATGTTAACACACACTGTCTCTCTCTATCTCTCACACACACACACACACACACACACGCACACATCTAAAATAACTGGGTCAACTCGGTGCAACAAACGCTCCAGTTCATACTGCCACGTGAGACCAGCTGTTTTCACAAATACTGTTGAGAATTTGAGATATGGCTTTTATTTTTCAAAGCTGTCGACATCAAAAGGCAACAGAAGCCTAAACTGAGCCTTTCAGCCACTGAGGTACCTTTGAGCACAGCATTTAACCCTCTGCGGCTGCGATGCATCTCTACAGAGTAGTTTAGAATATTATGGTGTCAGCGTACACTCAACGAATGAAAGGTTCAAAATACAGTATGTGTCTCAGAACAGTGTGATTTCAGCAGCAGGTAAAACACGTTTTACAGATATGTATCAACAGTAAAGTGAACTGTTAAAATATAACTTTTATACACACTGTTGTGCTCGTCTTTGTCTCATGACTTAGCTTTTCTTACAACATTAAGCACCATTGAGCTTTCAATCGTAATACTCCAGAACAAGTGCGCACGCTCGTGCTCGTACATGTGCAAACGTGCTTTACAAAAGCCCACCTCTCCCAAACGGGCCGTGGACGGCAAGCGTGCCGCAGCTAGACGCGTAGCGGTTGCACTCACACTGGTCAAAGGAACTAGGCTGAATATAAAAATAGAAAACATGCATTCACTGTATAATTGTCTCAAATATTTTTGTGCGTCTTGTCGACTGTTTTTGAATCTTTTCCTCGACCAAATCTGCAGTAAACACTCCACCTCCGCATCACACCAACGTGAACCTTTCACCGCCATTGTTTTAAATGTCCGCGCATGGTCCCTCCTTCTTTTTTCTATGTCCCAACAGGCGCACAGGAAATGACCTCAGAAGAAGAAGAATTCCTTTATTAATCCCGCGAATGGGGAAATTCAATTTTCACACTATTATTATTATTATTCATGTTACACACACAGGCCCGGAATACACACACATGCACAGACAGGACCTATATACATGCAATTAATGGAGAGATGTTAGAGCGAGGGGGCTGCCAGTGACCGGCGCCCCGAGCAGTTGGGGGTTCGGTGCCTTGCTCAACAGCACCGAGGCAGTGCCCAGGAGATGAACTGGCAACTCTGCAGCCACCAGTCCACACTCCATTCACGGTCCACACAGGGACTCGAACTAGAGACCCTCCGGTTCCCAGCCCAGTCACCTATGGACTGAGCTACTACCGCCATAGGCCTCGTGCTCAGACACGTGCGCACGCTCGTGCTCGTACATGTACAACCATGCTTTTCTAAAGCCCACCTCTCTCAAACGGACCATGGAAGGCCAGTTAGCCGCAGCTAGGTGCGGAGCGGTTGCACTCACACTGGTCAAACGAACTAGGCTTTACCCGTAAAACCTGTTTTGGCACGGTACGGAAGGACAGTGGGAGTGCGCCCTAAAACTACATAGAGTCTTTTCTCCGGGCTGCATTTAAAAAGGGCTAAAATTGAGAGTATACCCGCTTCTCCAGAGACCACTGCACCACTGGATAGAAGCACAAATGCACTACCGTGACAATGTGACACGCTATAAAGATTAGAAAGCACATATGTAACTCCACGCAGATGACACACTGTGTAGAAGAGGACTGAGCGATTTATTTCTCAGATGTGAGTGAGAGGTTTCTTCAGGTGGGCCGGTTAACACACACACACACACACACACACACACACACACACACACACACACACACACACACACACACACACACACACACACTAAATACAAGAGGTGGCCAGGGGGGGTTTCGGAGTCCCTTTACGGGATCGAAAACTGGTTTCAAAGAGAGTGGGATGCCAGTTAAAGACGAGAAAATACCACACACACACACACACACACACACACACACACACACACACGTCCCATCTTCATACTTAGGATTCTTTTAAAGGCTGTCATTTCTTTCCCATTAGTAGCAGCAGGTTTCTTTATATGTTTGAGAAACAAAGTCTGTTTTTCTCTCACTTTCATCACAGTGGGGATGAGAGGGAAGATGAAAAATTGATTATTGATATTGCGAAGATTTTATAACTCTTGGTAAATCATTTTAAATTGAGGAAAATGAGTAAGAGCGCACTCCCACTGTGCCTCCGTCCCGTGCCCCGTGCTTTAGGGTCCTTGTCCCCCCCTCCAGGCCCGTTTGTACTCACACTACCTGGGCCTCGGCGAATGCTTCTTGCTGCCTATACGTCATCACGCCGTAACACGTCACACGCATTGATGACGTCATGGTGATGCGTGGCTTTGTTTCCAGATCTTTCCGTAGACCCTCAGAGTTTTTGTGCGTCTTGTCGACTGTTTTTGAATCTTTTCATCGACCAAATCTGCAGTAAACACTCCACCTCCGCATCACACCAACGTGAACCTTTCGCCGCCATTGTTGTTGTTGTTAAATGTTCGCGCATGGTCCCTCCTTATATTTTCTATGTCCCAACAGGCGCACAGGAAATTACCTCAGAACCGCCGTAGGCCTCGTGCTCGTACATGTGCCCATGCTCGTGTTCGTACATGTGCAAACGCGCTCTACAAAAGCCCACCTCTCTCAAACGGGCCGTGGATGGCAAGCTGGCCGCAGCTAGGTGCGGAGCGGTTGCACTCACACTGGTCAAACGCACAAGGCTTGACACGAAAAACCTGTTTTGGCCCGGTGCGGAAGGAAAGTGTGAGTGCGCCCTAAGAGAAGCAGAGAATTGTGGAAGGGAGAAAAGAAAGGGAAGTAAGAGAGAAAGGACAGATGGCAGTGAGGAAGGAGAGGAAGTAGGGAAGGAGTGAGGAAAGAGACGCTACAGGAGCATCAGCTGTGGTGCAGACGTGACTCGAGCCGGATGACAAAATACACTGTTGTTTGGTAAAATGGCTCATCTTCATCTTCATCATCATCATCATCATCATCATGAAAAGCATGGCAAAGGTATTCACTGGAGCTAGACACACAAACATCACTTTGGTCCTCGGCCCATTTCACACATTTAGTACACCCAATTCCCCCTGAGGTCTCTCTCTCACACACACACACACACACACACACATACACACACACACACACACACACACACACACACACACACACACACACACACACACACACACACACACACACACACATGCCAGTGCTGGAACCCATCTGTTCTGTGTCCTGAATGGGTAATGGCCCTGCATCATCATTATCATCATCATCACACACACATACAAACACACGCACACACACACACACACACACACACACACTCATATACGTAACTCTCCTGTATACATGTTACCAAAGCTGCCCGAATCCACTTGTCTTCTTCATGCCCTGATTTTCCTGCTTGTTTGATTTTCTGTCAACACCCATTAATTTACCTTTCTTTCCATCTCTATCTATCTGACCTATATCATCCCATCCACCCCTCCACAGCATCCATTTCTCTTTCTCTCTGAAACCTGTTTCACCTCGCCCTTCCTTCATTACCGCCTTTGTCCATGTTTTACTTATTTATTTCCTTCTGATGTGTTTTCACATTTATAGCATGGAGGCCCATTTACGCCAGTTACAGGGAAAACATGAAATGAAAACTTATAATAAGAAGCTCTCAAACTATAAAAAGTAAGTATAAGAAGCAGTATCTTAAAAAAATGACCTTCTTATCTTGAAACATTGACTAAGGGCGCACTCCCACTGTGCCTCCGTCCCGTGCCCCGTGCTTTAGGGTCCTTGTCCCCCCCTCCAGGCCCGTTTGTACTCACACTACCTGGGCCTCGGAGAATGCTTCTTGCTGCCTATACGTCATCACGCCGTAACACGTCACACGCATTGATGACGTCATGGCGATGCGTGGCTTTGTTTCCAGATCTTTCCATAGACCTCGGAGTTTTTGTGCGTCTTGTCGACTGTTTTTGAATCTTTTCATCGACCAAATCTGCAGTAAACACTCCACCTCCGCATCACACCAACGTGAACCTTTCGCCGCCATTGTTGTTGTTTTAAATGTCCGCGCATGGTCCCTCCTTCTTTTTTCTACGTCCCAACAGGCGCACAGGAAATGACCTCAGAACTGCCGTAGCCGCCGTAGGCGTCGTGCTCGTACACGTGCGCACGCTCGTGCTCGCACATTTACAAATGGCAACTCTGTTTGAAGAAGCGAACGGGAGCTTGGGACTTAGCACTGCTCCCAATGAGCTTATTGACCTCATCCTGTACCCTACACTGTGCAATATGTCTTTTGTCTATTAAGGTAACTTCTGTTTTTGCACTATTTGGTCATATTTACTCATATTTATCTATTCAATATATATATATACATATAATTACAAAACAAACAAAACAAGATCAACTTCACTATATCACGTGAATATGTATATATGTCTATTTCTATTTCTTCCCTTTTTAAATTTAACTTTATTGCTTATTTTTGCTGTATTTTTACCTTATTTTGTAATATTCTGTTGCTGCTGTGATGAACGAATTTCCCCGTCTGCGGGACATTAAAGGTTTTCTGATTGGTGATTACAGCACCAACACTGAGGGGATGAAAGTTCAATTCCCGCCCAGGGCAGCGTGTCTAAAGCCGTCCTTTATGCATAAAAATACCGTATTATGTACATCTCTATCAAAAGGGGGAAATATCCTCAGAACTCTGTTATCTACATAACAAACTTTTTTACAAAACAAGGGCGTTCGGAGATTCAGACATGAAAGCGGTTTGTGCAACAAAGCAGAAAGGAGCACAGACTAAATCACTCTTTAATAGATCAATTACGTCCCCAGATTTTCTGTTGAAACGTGACGTTGATGCAAGATGCTCACAGCGTTCGATGTGCTCAAATGGCTCCCTGGGGTCTCTGCTCAAAGCGTGCTGGTTTTTGTCTGTGTAGCTCTTAAATCTCTGTTTCATTCTCCTTATCGGATGTTTTGTGTCTGTTGTGTTTTGGATTAAGATGTCCTCTGAGCTCCGAGCAAGGATTTTTTTTTGCGGCTCTTTAAGCATCTGAGAAATCGCTTTACATTTGTAATTTTGACTGGGTTTTTGAAATACAGCAACAGATGTGATTTGATGGCATGGTGAGACAGTGTGTGTCCACATGTGGCCTGGAAATGTCTATCACACAGCTCCTGTGGATAGGTTTCTATTTTTTTTTTACTTCATCTTACTTTTCTGTTAACTTTTCTAATACACTTTCTCTTCTTTCAGGCACTTTAATGAGTATTTATAAACTAAAGTGCTGTGTTGAGAATAGTAAATCCATGCTTAGTGCAGGACAGTCTGAATAGGATCACATGCAGGAAGATATCTCATCTCATCTCATCTTCAGCCTCTTATCCGGGGTCCGGTCTCAGGGGCAGCAGCTTTGCAGGGGACCCCAAACTTCCCTTTCCCGGGCCACACTAACCACCTCAACTGGCTCCTTTCAACGCAAAGGAGCAGCGGCAGTTCCTCACGGAGGGCTGAACTTCTCCCCCTCTCTCAATGCTGTTAAAATGATGTAATTTAAAATAAATGTTTCTTTAGTTGTCGTTGTCGTTAACCCACAGCAGCGGCATCTTCTGAACCTTAAATAATGCGCGTGTGGGGGTTGAGGAAGTGACGTCGCCCAGACGCGAGACTGGGAGAGAAACTTCAAAATAATAATAATAATAACGTGACTAAACGTGTTGCCTCACAGCCAGAGGGTTCCTGGTTTGAATCCCGGCTGGGGCCTTTCTATGTGGAGTTTGCATGTTCTCCCCATGTTCTTTTGTAGAGCGTGTTTGCACGTGTACAAGCACGAGGCCTACGGCGGTTCTGAGGTAATTTCCTGTGCGCCTGTTGTGACATAGAAAAAATAAGGAGGGACCATGCGCGACATTTAAAACAATGGCGGCGAAAGGTTCACCTTAGTGTGATGCGGAGGTGGAGTGTTTACTGCAGATTTGGTCGATGAAAATATTCAAAAACAGTCGACAAGACGCACAAAAACTCAGAGGTCTACGGAAAGATCTGGAAACAAAGCCACGCATCACCATGACGTCATCAAGGCGTGTGACTTGTTACGGCGTGATGACTTATAGGCAGCAAGAAGCATTCGCCAAGGCCCAGGTGGTGTGAGTACAAACGGGCCTGGAGGGGGGGGACAAGGACCCTAAAGCACAGGGCACGGTACAGCCGGGCAGTGTGAGTGCGCCCTTAGTGGGCAGGGCTTGAAACCAGGAGTACCTCACCAGTCTCCTGGAGGTCACAAGAGCAGGCCTTCTCCTTCTCTCACTCTATCTCTCTCTCTCTCTCTCACCAGAAGGACCTGGCTTTCATCCGGCTCTGTTGTGTTGTTTTGTTGGCTTCTGCCTGGTTTTTACACTCTACAAATGCTCCGCACACATCACTCACATGCACCCATCGCAAGACACATTGATAACTACGTTCACACCTCATGTCGTCATTCTGATTTGAGCACTTTACTTTCATAAATATTGTTATCCCTTACGTTTATACGCGTCTCACAGTCTTTTGTCGAGGCTTCTTGAGTCAGTCATGACTATAGATTGCCACTAAAATCCAGATTAGAGGCAAAAAAATAATTTAGTTTTCAAAGATGTGAACTGATAGAAGCACCGATGCGTCGTGGAGGCCCAAGAGATATCAGATAAAATATCTGGACCTGTCTGTTTGTCCAAATCTTGTTTCGTGAGTATTGTTTTCACTGGTAACGACAGCAGCGATGACCTAAAACCAATGAGACCACTAGATACGGGGTGAGGCAAACACCATGGGGAGGAGCTGTAACATCTTTCAATATCATTGCAAATCTATTTATTCATCTCCAACTCTGCAGAAAAGACAATCCTTTCTTCCTTGGTTTGTGTAGTGTGTGTGAGTGCCATGCTTTATGATTGATGAGTGGAGCAGCTCAGATGCCACTAACAACAAAGTGTTTGTGCTGGGAAGCTCCCTGAAGCTGCATGTTGCTAAAAAACAAGCATCTGAGCTAAACCAAACTGTATTCCCCTTACACATAGGAATGTTAATTACGCTCACAGGTGGGTATGAAGATGCTGAGGAGGACATATGTTGTAACCACAGAGGTTTATTATGAATGAGTTAAGGGACCCTGAAGTGAAACTATCTGGATCAGATACAGGAACACGGTGTTGGCTGGCTGAAGCAATCTGCACTCTTGCACACTCTCACATTAGTTCTTACACTGTGAGTCGGGTGACGTGTGTGTGTATTTGTGTATCCACTCAAGTCTCCTTATTAATAAACTGACTAGTTAACAATCAACAAGCTGTTACTTTGCAATTAAGACCCTGTCAATCATGCACGTACAGCAGTGCATCATCAAAATGCATGCTGACACAACTGCAAACAACAAAAGGTCTTTATTTCCCTAAAAAAGAAACAATATGAGTGTTTTCCTATCTGCATCCTCTGTAAGTGTAATGAAAGGCAATACCAATCAACCTATTTAATCATTCAGGTAGGACCCCCGAAGAGATAGACACACGTGGCCACACATACCTACACACCGATCAGTATGAAGGAAGGGATGGATGATGTCTCTCTCTCTCTCACACACACACACACACCTGCAGGCCATCGTGAAGCTGCTATAATTCTTTCCTTATTAGGCGTTAAAGACAGGAAGAGTAGCCTTATGGATCCGGCCTTTAGGGAAAACCTTTTTCCCCTCATAGATAGGTAATCAATAGTAAGCCTATAAGTGACAGACACAACCATAGACATGTAAACCCCGTACAGTAAATCCTTGTGCTAGATTTGACCTGTGGGAACTCTAAAGCCCAAAAGCCCCTTGCCGTGCGGGTCACGGTTGGGTTGACCTATAGGAGATCGAAGACTGAGCATGTGACTGCTGACACTAGAGACAAAGGATGGGGAGGTAGTCTTCTTCTGCTTTGTTCTGCCCCCAGGAGTCTAATCTGTCAAGGAAACAACATGCAGCTATTGGAGAGTGTGCGTGCGAGCCCGAGGTGTCACTATGTATCAAGAAAGAGAGGGTTAAAGGGACGAAGGACAAAATAAATAAACAGTGAGGGAAGAGAGAGTGACTGATGGAGAAAACAAAGAGGAGAGAAAACTTAAACCATCAAAATGCGGACGAATTGAAAGAGCAGATAAAGAACAAAATGGATAAATATAAAAGCAACCAAGAGGATGAAGACAAAGCAAACAATAAAGGAGATGAAACAAAAGGGAAACATTTATTCTTTTATGCTGCTGTTTGTTTTTCTTTGTCCAGAACTGCTATGCACACACACACGCACATGCGCCTGTACTCACACACACACACACGCACATGCGCCTGTACTCACACACACAAAGAATTACTTTATTTATCCCGCAACGGGGAAATTTAATTTTTTCACTCTTATTAATCATGTTACACACACACACACGCACACACGGGACCTATATATATTCAATTAAGAAGCGAGGGGGCTGCCAGTGACCGGCGCCCCGAGTAGTTGGGGGCTCGGTACCTTGCTCAACAGCACCGAGACAGTGCCCAGAAGATGAACTAGCACCTCTCCAGCCACCAGTCCAAGCTCCATACATGGTCCACACAGGGACTTGAATCAGCGACCCTATGGTTCCCAGCCAAGTCACCTATGGACTGAGCTACTGCCGCCCCATGCCGCCTTTAATCACTGTTCACACATATACCTATGAAAAGTAATTCACTCTTATCCGTATATATAATCAATTTATTTATTACTGTAGAAATTACGTCCGGAGAGAAAAGGGCGACATTGACGTCTACGTCGTCAGCCAGTGCGTTACTGGTGGCCTCTGGCGAGGGACAACAGATGGAAATTTATGATTATACCATGTTAACAAGAAAAAGCATAAACCGTAAGAGCAAAGTCACACTGTGCTCCAACGCAGAGTCATAACAGACATCAGAAGCTGATTTTAATTCATCACACAGTCAAAACTTTTTGGCCTTTTCAGGAAACTTTAGTAAAACAGCTGAAGTTCAGTGGTTTCTCGCTATAACGCAGACAACCCCCGCGGGGCTGATGCGCTGCTGTAGCGTGTCTGTGACAAGTGTAATTATGTGATCTTTCCCCGCGTCTCTGGATTGCACAGATATTTACCAGTGGATAATGGTGTGTGTGTGTATGGAGTGAAATAGTAAACTTTAATATGGCTAGAGGAGGGGGCAGTGTGTCTGTGTGAGAGCCTGTGCGTGCAATGTGTAAGCTGGTGTGACCTCACACACTCTAGCTTGCATTGCAGATGTAACTGTGTTCGTATGTGTGTAGACGTGTGCTTTCTGCCTCTGTGAGTGTGTGTTGGATGATAGATGGCTCTCACAGAGTGTAAAGTGGATGTGAAAAATGGTAATAAAGTTTAATATTGTTCCCTGCAACGCAGATTTATGACTCAGTGAATTAAACATCCGTTTCTCATTGGCACTTTGATTTACCAACACACACACAAGCACACACACACACACACACACACACACACTTTAGTTCACGCATGCACGGACACAAAAAGTGTTCGCATATTAGCCGACGTGCACACAAGAGCTCACACACACACAAATGCACAAATGGCACATACACAGTCCCAAATTAATGCACAAAAAATACAAGGGCACACAATCGAACACACACACACACACACACACACACACACACACACACAGCAATTTGGTTTCCATATATCACAGGGCTTACGATTGGTCTCCACTATTCCCTGATCTCCTCCCTGTAGCACTGAACCTGTGGGTAATTGGCTTTTTAATGACTTCAGCATTTCCACACATTTCCCTTCTTGGTTATTTTCCTTCTCAAGCCTCATTTAGAGAGAGAGAGAGAGAGAGAGAGAGAGAGAGAGAGAGAGAGAGAGAGAGAGAGAGAGAGAGAGAGAGAGAGAGAGAGAGAGAGAGAGAGAGAGAGAGAGAGAGAGAGAGAGAGAGAGAGAGAGAGAGAGACAGGTGAGAAAGTAGATGAAAGCACAAAAGCAGGAAAGACAATCTGCGGAGACTTGATATCCATTCATGTTATTCATGCAAATTAAACATATCAAATTACAAAAGCAAAAAGGGGAAATAGAAATTTCCTCCGTGTGGGGAAATGTTTTTTAATTGATTCAATTAAAAGCAAAGTAAAAACATTTGGAGAGTAAATAATGACGTCGGCTCAGGAGGATCGGCCTGATGAATGAGGCAATATCACAAAAAACAATTCAAAGATGATGATGTCTGTAAAATGCCCGTCCACCATGACCTTCAGAAATTTCACGACTGCTATTTCTCTCAAGGAAATTGCTGCATTATGACCATTACTCTTTATGTTCTTAGGTTTATGTCTTTGTATGGCAGTGGAAAAAATAGTCAAACCCTGCAAACTCTTCAACAACAATCATTTATTGAAAACTTTCATATAACTTATGCTTATATATGTGTGTGTTTAGTCTGAGTTTAGTTCATGGGTGTCAAAGTCAAGGCCCGCGGGCCAGATCCGGCCCGCAATTGAATGATCTTGGCCCCCGGGATGATATTTGATTAGTATTAGAACCGGCCCGCACGCAGCAGCGACCTGCTGGTGTTTTTCACGCACCAAAAATACATTACCCACAATGCAACAGTAGCCCACAAACTCACTGCAGCACCGCAAGTGGGCCGCCCCGTCTTCATTATTCGTCAGCATTCAGGGCAGATGTCAACTTTCAGCCCAATTACTGACAGAGCCGTACAAAAATATTGGATTATTCATTTATTTTTTAAATAAAATACAGTACACTGTGTTAAGTCTTGGTTCAATAGGTCATATGCATCATTTTAATCTGTTTTAATAAACATTGAACCTGTCCGGCCCTCGGCTTGTAGCAAATTTGTTTTTTTGGCCCTCTGATGTATATGACTTTGACATCCATGGGTTAGTTAATCTGAATCTGAATGTCCATCCACCCCAATCTCCGCCATATGTGAACTTTGTGACTCTTTACACTACTACTAGTGTCTGATATGCAAAGGGTGTGTTTGCATTGGAGTTAGTTGAAAACGCAAAGGGTGCCTTGTGTGTCAGTATCAGATGCTTAGGGCCACTAATTAAACGGTCATGTTTGGGATTGAGAACAGGTCGACGTCTCCAACTGTAACTGTATTCGGTTGGTGTCTTTTTGTGTCACACTAATTAATGATGTGTGTATCTCTTAATGTGCACTGACATACAGCATACGTTTGTCTAATTGTGTTTGTGTCGCTGTGATTGAGTGCTTTCATTCATTTGCATGCATTTTAAAAGGCTGTGTGACTGTGTGTTTGTGCATACACACAACGGGATGTGCATTTTGCCTTTAAGCCATGTGGTTTTGAATGTATCTGAGAGGTATACCAAAGAGGTGTGTTTGAAAATTCTGTTTCAGACAAATGAAGGGAGAGAGACACACACACACACAGAGAGAGAGACACACAGACACACACACACCAAGAGACATAGAGAGATTCCCAGTACAGGAAACAAAAAAGTGCTTTGAAGTAACTTTGTTGCAGGTGTACCAGCCAGTCACCAGTCAACACACATACTTTCAAACTAAAAACATTAACTTTGTTTCACCCCTGGCCCAGTCACTTACACGTGAACACTCTTTTAAACATTATTAAACATAACAATGTTAATTATAATGGCAATTCAATGTTGCAAAATCAAGAGTTGTAGCTATCTGTGAGCAGGCCTCTGGGTAATACGTACCCTCTAGCCCTGCAGGCTAATAACCCAACAGCATGCTAGCAGGCATGTGAAATATCGTTATTGAATAATGTATTTTCATTATTGGTTTATAATCATTAGAGTATGAGTGTTTACAGAACAACTCAGCCTGGGTAATGAGTTAAAATGTGTTGTATTCGATTTTGGTGACTCAGTTATGGAATAAATGGCAGTACAAGGAATCATTGAGCCATGATGAGTATTTGAAATAACTTTGATTAGTCGTAGTATAATAAGCAAATACAGAAACTCTGACGTTGAATCCCTTTGCACAATAAGTATCGCTCTGCATCTGAGAATGATTTATTTTATCTCTCATCTCATCTTCAACCTCTTATCCGGGGTGGGGTCGCGGGGGCAGCAGCTTGAACAGGGGACCCCAAACTTCCCTTTCCCGGGCCACATTAACCAGCTCTAACTGGGGGATCCTGAGGCGTTCCCAGGCCAGTGTGGAGATCTAATCTCTCCACCTGGTCCTGGGTCTTCACCGAGGCCTCCTCCCAGCTGGACGTGCCTGGAACACCTCCCTAAGGAGGTGCCCAGGGTTCATCCTTACTAGATGATCCTGAACCACCTCAACTGGCTCCTTTCAACGCAAAGGAGCAGCGGCTCTACTCCGCGTTCCTCACGGATGCTGAACTTCTCCCCCTCTCTCTAAGGGAGACTCCAGCCCCCCTCCTGAGGAAACACATTTCGGCCACTTGTACCCGCGACCTCGTTCTTTGGGTCCTGACCCAGCTTTCATGACCATAGGTGAGGGTAGGAACCAAGATTGACCAGTAGATCGAGAGCTTTGCCTTCCTCAGCTCTCTACTCGTCACAACGGTGCGGTAGAGCGACTGCAGCACCGCCCCCGCTGCTCCGATTCTCCGGCCAAACTCACGCTCCATCGTCACCTCACTTGTGAACATGATCCCGAGGTACTTGAACTCCTTCACTTGGGGTAAGGACTTATTCCCTACCCGGAGTAAGCAATCCACCAGTTTCCTTTCTTTTGTCTCTATGTATGTTGACAGTTTGAAATAAAGATACGTGTCTGATAAAAAAAATCAGCTAGCTAAAACCAGATACAAATTGAGTGGTCTGCTGGATCCAGTGCAATGTGTCTATAACTTCGATCTTGTCATACTTGATGACGGTTTTATAAAAGTAATAGCTCACTTAAGAATGTGCTGAACAACACCCATTATCTGTGATATGATCAACTCCTACTTCTGCATATCGTGAGCCATTTTATTTGGATATCTAATCAGTGATGATGGTAAATGTAGTCGATTGATGCAATAAATTCCCCGGTGGAGAAAGCTAAATTCTCCTGCTCGTAGAGTGAAGTGCCAGCAACACCTACATGTACCAGGATGCACTGGGCGTGAATTACAGCCACCCAACGTAAACATAGTGTAGCTGAGTTGCGGCAATGCTTGTGCAGGTAATGAAATAACAAAAACAGAGGCTTCGTAGTCCGAACAACTGAGAACCAAAACGGCAACAACAGCAGCGCATTACAGCTTCATTACTTCTTTCCAGTAGCTCACACGCAATGCATCACAGTACATGTGGGCATTGCTGGACAGCTCATTAAGCCTCAGATGACTTACACATTTCCACACACTTGAATCTAAAGCACTATACTGTAATCTTTTATGAAGGTTGTTTAAAAAGGCCTGGAGATGAAAATGAATCATGGGTCTGGCAGTTTAGGGCCTTGATGCACTTATTATGGTCAGGTTCATCTCTATAGGTCAGGGGTACCCAATTCCGGTCCTGGAGGGCCACTGCCCTGCATGTTTTAGGTTTCTCTCTGCTCTAACACACCTTAATCTCATCATGTGCTCGTTATCAAACAGCTGAAGCTTGTGACAGGTTTGAAAATTGAAGAATCATGTGTTAGCGTGTGTATTAGTAATGATTAATGAGAGTGTGATAATAAGACGCAATAAGTATAATCATATAAGAGTTTGTTATTGTTATTATTTGACCAGGCTCAAGCTTTTCTCTGCTTTCTGCAAAGCACACAAACTTTTGGCAGTCAGTCAAGGTCACAAAGACAATGAAATAACCAGCTTGCACAAACGCACCTGGCAACTAGTTGAGATTAGAGAATTGCCGTTCGCAAACAACCAAAAGAAGGAGGCAGGAACAACCATATAGGGAGGCAGGCTGTAGGGAGGATGAGAGTATGTGCTTCGTTCACAGATAAAGAAGAAGAGTCATTCGGAACAGATGATACCCCGACGCGCGGGGAGGAAGATGGGGGAGTCGGGACGGCTGCTTCTAAAATACACATATGCACGCACAAGCGGACACATAACCACGCCTTTGCAACAAATACTGGAGTAGTTAGAATAGATACCAGAACTTCTTGGCTCTGATCCTGGGTACTGTGTTGCACACAGTTACTCTAGATAGAGAATAGAACATTTCTCCAGACGTCTGTATCATCTGATGTCCTCCTGCTAATAAATGCCTGCTGTTGCACTAAACTACCAACGACTCTGCTGACTCCAGGAAGCCTCCTGTAGAATTTGAATTACGCAATATATATACTCTGTGAGGTCCTTTGGATTTGACTAAAGTATTGTGTGTAAAATTCCTACAAAATCTTGTGGGTAAAGCAGGGAGAAACCGAAAACATGCGGGACAACGGCCCTTCCAGGACCGGAATTGGGCACCCCTGCTCTGGGTACTGCGTGTGAATGTGTTTAAATACCTGCCGTGACAATTTCATGTTCTCCATCCAACAGCAAGGCCGTAATAGACTAAATGCACAATATGTTTCAATCTTGCCAGGTTTACTGCCTTCACAGATTGCTTTGCACACATCGATATACAATAGGAATAATATGTCTCCATGTCAGTGAGAGTTTGTGCACGCAGTGCCATGTGCATACATGCCCCTTTTTGCGCTTGCCTGCATACATTTGCTTGTGCTCATGTCCATGTGGCCTTTAGTGAGCCTGAGTATGTGTCTATATCTCCCTATAAATGAGATTTGTTGTACTGTGTGTTGTTGATGAAATGTTATATATACTGTATTCATTACCCTTCGCCACGCATCATTAAATGTGTAGGATTATTTCCGAGGCCTTTAGTCGGCCCTACATTTGTGAAAAGGTGCATTTCACAAGGCTGAGTCATCTGAAGGTGTCTCATTCCGAAATAGACACTTGTTATTGATAGAATAATCTGTGGTTTTGAAATATTGACAAGAATTTCATGCACCAATTGTTTCTCATAACAGAAAGGGTGCTGGAATAAAGTCATTTTTCCTGCATTCATCGGTGGCGGTTAAGTCTCTAACATATGATTGCCCCCACAGTCTCAAAAAAGAGAACACATGTTTTGAAATACTAAAGTTATGATTGAAAATTTCCCTATTTCCTTGATTCATATCAGTGTATTATTATTGTTCTTGTATTCTTTCACATATTGCACACTGTATCTAACTCAAAAACTGTTCAAAAATACAGAAATTAACCATCATCTTTGGAAAAACACTCCTGTAAACAGTTTGGTCATGCTCTATTGCAACTCCAACAAATCCCCCTTGTACACTGCAGTCATTTACAAACTGATGAATTTCTTTTAAAAGACTTTTACAGATCCGGCTGAAGATTAATGCAGCATGCCTGTGTACAAAGACATACACGTGACACAAACTTGCTCTTAGCAGTGCAAATTGAGGCAAAGTCACATCTGCACAAGCTAAAGATGTTTCAGCTGGTGCAAAAAAAAACTGATCTCATCTCAAAATAAATAAGCCTGTGTCATGAACATACAGAGATAACAGAGGAAAGGAGAGGAAGAAATATTGCAGAAAGAACTGGTTATCCCTAAGATCAGCCATAGAAGCTGTCATTCAAACACGGACGCTCTACAAACAGGTGCACGGTGTGTACCTGGATAGAAGCTAGCTACAGCTAACACCTTTACCGTGGTCTAAACACTGCTGTGTCTCAATTTGCGTGCTTCCGTACTTGCATTTTCTATTTGTGTATGAGTTCAGTGCACTATGAGTAATGGGACGCTGCACTCATGGTCAAAGTGTTAAGCTTTGACTGCTGACTGCTCTACTTGTCCCCCTAAATGGCTGCCATATTGGCTTTGTTGTGGAAGAGGAGGTGACACTAAACTTGTGAAAATGGCACCTGAGGAAGATGCAGCGGTTGCTTTGGCGAACCGTACATCGATGGTGTAATCTCCACACTGTGTGAAACGCATCCACAAGCAAAAAACAGTAAAAGCACATTGGTTTTTGAAACAATTGAAGTGGGAAAACAAGCCGCCCGGCAGATACGTTGGGTGTAAAAACGTGGCTCTAATGCTCTGCCCGGTTGTAAGTCCGGTGCAGACAGATGTGCGTCCTCCACAGAGCTGGGTCTGTCTGACGTTCCTGTCTGTTATAGTGAAGGTTTTCAACGCCACCGTACTCTACAGGGAAATTGTTGGGTCTATGTAAATCATAAATAAGTCATAGAGTGTGGTCTTTACCTACTCTGAAAAGTGTCCAGAGATAACTTTTGTTATGATTTGACACTATAAATAAAATTGAAATGAATTGAATTCACCTTTAAAAGGAAGAAGAAGCAATCAAATGTTGCGATCGTCATTTCCTGTAAGTGCATAGCTGCATGCAATCTGAGACCACTGTCCAAATTCATACAGTGCACAAGGTCATATGTTTACCTAAAATCCTGTTTATTTAACAATTCATTCATATTTTATTTGAAAAGTGCTCAATAAGTACATTTCATTGTTATTATTATTATTTTTTTTCATCTTCAACTGGGGGGCTGGAGCCGATCCCAGCTGACATTGGGCGCGAGGCGGGGTCCACCCTGGACAGGACGCCAGTCTATCACAGGACACATAGAGACGAACAGAGACAGACAACCATTCACACCTACGGGTGATTTAGAGTCATCAATGAACCGAACACCTGCACGTCTTTGGACTGTGGGAGGAAACCGGAGAACCCGGAGAAAACCCACGCAGACACGGGGACAACATGCAAACTCCACACAGAAGGGCCCCAGCTGGGATTCAAACCAGGAACCCTCTCCCTGTGAGGCAACAGTGCGAACCACCACACCACCGTGGTGCCTTATTATTATTATTATTATTATTATAATTACACATGTAAGTGTACAAAGGGATCTGAATTGTGACTTTTGTGTTGGTGAATAGAGGCAGACATTCTTTGTGCTTTGCAAAATGTTGGAAAAACATCTAACTGTGATTAATTTCAGATTACAGGTTTGGTGTTGTGGTGAAAATTATTTTGGCTTCTCACAGTAACAACAATATAATTTGGCAAATATTGACTGTGGTTCTGCTAGATCCCACATCCACATGTCCATTCATGTTCATTCAACTCTATTCAAGTATATTTTGCAGTAGAGAAGCCATCTATAAATTATAGGTGATTGTCTATAAAGTAATAAAACATAAGAGATTCATAACTGGCTGTAAACCCCTCACACATCACTGTACATTGTACTCTCTCACAAACTGGTCTTCACTCTCCATGCACAGAACCCCTCACTGGTATCTATTTATCTATAAATCCATTATCGGACTGCTCCCCTCTTATTTGTCAATGTATCTGGCACAGAAACAGTCCGATCGCAGCCTCCGGTCCCTGGACTTCATCTGGTCCCGTCAATCCGTACTGAGCTTGGCAAGAAGGCATTTTCCTACGCTGCGCCTGCGACCTGGAACCAGCTCCAGCAGAGGCTGAAGCTGTCCAGCTTTACTTCTTTAGGGGACTTCAAACTGCTCGTAGGAAGGCTGTTGAGACAGTCTGCGGGGGTCTGCACTTGTACATAACTTAACTTGAACTTAACTTGTTCTTTGCCCTTTGCAGTTTGTACTGTTTGTGTTGTGAGTTGTGTCTCCTGTTTCTCCAGTTAGTCTGTAACATTGTGTTTTGCTGCTGCCGACCTGAACAGGTCTCTCTTGCAAATGAGACCCTGGGTCTCAATGAGATTTTACATCTCATCTCATGTTCATCCGCTTATCCGGGGTCGGGTCGCGGGGGCAGCAGCTTTAGCAGGGGACCCCAAACCTTCCCTTTCCCGAGGCCACATTAACCAGCTCTAACTGGGGGATCCTGAGGCGTTCCCAGGCCAGCGTGGAGATCTAATCTCTCCACCTGGTCCTGGGTCTTCCCAAAGGCCTCCTCCCAGCTGGACGTGCCTGGAAAACCTCCCTTGGGAGGCGCCCAGGGTTCATCCTTACCAGATGATCCTGAACCACCTCAACTGGCTCCTTTCAACACAAAGGAGCAGCGGCTCTACTCCGAGTTCCTCACAGATGCTGAACTTCTCCCCCTCTCTCTAAGGGAGACTCCAGCCCCCCTCCTGAGGAAACACATTTCAGCCGCTTGTACCCGTGACCTGGTTCTTTGGGTCCTGACCCAGCTTTCATGACCACAAGTGAGGGTAGGAACGAAGATTGACTGGTAGATCCAGAGCTTTGCCTTCCGGCTCAGCTCTCTTTTCGTCACAACGGTGCGGTAGAGCGACTGCAGCTCCGCCCCCGCTGCTCCGATTCTCCGGCCAAACTCACGCTCCATCGTCCCCTCACTCGTGAACGTGATCCCGAGGTATGAGATTTTACCTGTATAAATAAAGGTTTTACCTGTATAAATAAAAATAAATAGTTTGTAAAAGAAAATGCTATTAGGATAAAAAATAAAATTCAATATAATAAAGCCAGCTGGTAGAAGCCCATCCAGGTAAAGTTGTCTTATATCATTCCCTTCACATGAACATAAAAACTACGTTCAATGAGAGATAATAGCTTTCTCTCTGCATACCCTGCATGAGACATGTACACCTATAAGAGCTTATATTCTCTCCATTCGCCTCAAGGAGAAAATCACTCAGAGAATATTACGGCTATTTTTATAACACTGCATCAATGCTGGTTTAGACTCACACACAGGACTCGCACAACATCAGCAGTGGCCTCAAAGGCACATTCGACTCACATGCACAGTAATATGGAGCCCACAGCTGGTTGTTGGGGGGATATAATCTAACAACTAACTGCAGATGAAGCAAGACACACATCAGCAACTCAGATTAGATGGAGCTGGCAGAGATGGAAAATGACACAGAGGCTGTCAGTGATTCTTTCCGTTTTCTTCCAGGTTTTCTGTCATTTTCAGGCATTATTACCTTTCTCTCAGTGTCTCTTTCTTTCCCTTTCTCTCTCACACACACTCACATATAAACAGAGAGAGTTATCACTGGCCTACAGGGACCCATTACTTGTGTGATCCAAGGCTTTTATATGGTGGCTTGGTCTTAAAAATGGGCATTTATTGCTCCCTGTGATAAATAGTGTGCTGTGTGTTATTCATTCAATCTGCTGTTTGCTGGGTTCTCTTTGAAATAGCTAGACACAGCAAGGAGCCCCCCACACACACATGCACACACTCACGCACACATATTGTGTTTATGGATTGTGTGAGAGTTTAAAGAATCTAAAATGAGAAACAGAAAAGGCCATAAAGAAGCGAGATCTGATGTTATTTTACGCCATCTTATAAACACACATTAATATGGAGTCATAAAGGCTGCCAATGAGTAGGGTGTGGTCCATCGCTATACAAATGAATCAAGCTCATACGCAGCAGATCTAATGATATTAATGGACGGACCAGTCCCAGCCTGGTCCTGGTCCTGGTCCTGGTCCAGTCCCAGCCTGGTCAGATGCGTACATGAACTGATGAAGCCTCTTGGATCAGAGGTGAAACGTCTTCCTAGACAAATAACCAAGTCCAGGTGCTTTTGACAGAGTCGTGTAATCGCACCGTTGTGACATTTTCTAAAATTCGGAAGCAGCGTTGGCAATAATTTAGCAGCGTTTGGCCACAGCTGGAGCCGATCCCAGGGTCCACCCTGGACAGGATGCCAGTCTATCACAGGACACATAGAGACGAACAGAGACAGACAACCATTCACACCTACGGGTGATTTAGAGTCATCAATGAACCGAACACCTGCACGTCTTTGGACTGTGGGAGGAAACCGGAGAACCCGGAGAAAACCCACGCAGACACAGGGAGAACATGCAAACTCCACACAGAAGGGCCCCAGCCGGGATTCAAACCAGGAGCCCTCTCGCTGTGAGGCGACTGTACTTAAAAAAATTGGTCATCCCCTCTCTCTCCACTTTGCGCAACTGGGACAGGGACAGGACATCAATCACTCGCAAAATCATCACTACCAAATAAATACAGTGAGAGTACAACATTTTCTCTTCAAGGTGACAAATAGGGATTTTACTGTTTATCGGACCACAAATGAGACAAGAATTAGCACAGTAGCTAGCGCACCCCGCAGCTCAAATTCACCTCGTGCAAACCCCAAAGAAATGGGTCACATGGATCGAACCTGCATATTAGTAGAAACAGAAAGTTTGGTTTGCTAATCTGGCAGGGTGTTGGGTTGGACCAGGATCAGCAAACTTTCTGTTAACCCTTACCCTTAACCGTATTATTATAAATGATACCCCAGAATACCCCTCGTTTTTATGAGTTGTAAAACAACAAATATGATAAAGCTTTACTGATCCAGAGGGAAGAAACTAAGGGCGCTTTCACACTGTCCGCAACCCGGGCTTCCCCCGCTAGCCAGTCCGTTTGTACTCACACTGCCTGGGCCTCGCGCAAATGCTTCTTGCCTGTCCATACGTCATCACGACGTAACATGTCACACGCATTGATGACGTCATGGCGATGCGTGGCTTTGTTTACAAATCTTTCCATAGACCTCAGAGTTTTTGTGCGTCTTGTCGACTGTTTTTGAATCTTTCATCGACCAAATCTGCAGTAAACACTCCACCTCCGCATCACACCAACCTGAACCTTTCGGCGGCATTGTTGTTATTGTTAAATATCCGCGCATGGTCCGTCTTTTTTTGTCCGGACAGGCGCACATAAAATTACGTGAGAGTCGCTGTAGGCGTCGTGCTCGTGCTCGTACACGTGCAAACACGCTCTACAAAAGCCCACCTCTCTCAAACGAGTTGGCCACGGCCAACTGGCCACAGCTAGACGTGGAGCGGGTGCACTCACACTGGTCAAAGGAGCTAGGCTTTACCCGAAAAACCAGTTTTAGCCTCGGAAGGACAGTGTGAGTGCGCCCTAAAGTCATCAACCTGGTGAAGATGTTGGTTTTACTTCAGTATGAGGTGGACAACTGGACACCCCACAGTTAGTGGGATATTAATGTTTACAGCCCATTTCTTTATCGTAATGTGAGTAAATGGCTACGACTCGTTTTCTTGAGACAGTCTGTCCAATCCAGCACTGTCACCTCACAGCGAGAAGGTCCCTGGTTCAAATCCCGGCTGGGCCCCTGCTGTGTGGAGTTTGCATGTTCTCCCCGTGTCTGCGTGGGTTTTCTCCTGGTTCTCCGGTTTCCTCCGACAGTCCAAAGACGTGCAGGTGTTCGGTTCATTGATGACTCTAAATCACCCGTAGGTGTGAATGGTTGTTTGTCTCTATGTGTCCTGTGATAGACTGGCGTTCAGGGTGGACCCCGCCTCACGACCAATGTCAGCTGGGATCGACTCCGGCTACACTTCAAAGAAAAGTAAGACCGGTTTAATCTCATAGTGCCCTAGAAGACTGTCCAAAACCTGAATGGAGGTGAACTATGAAACCCTGGCTGTAAGTGACTAAAGAAATGTGTAAAACAGAAGAAGCGTATTTTGGCCCATTTGGCATAAAAATGCATATATGTTTGAAACATACTGAGATAACAGATGGCCAATGAAGTGGTTTGAGAAATGACTGCAGATTATTTCATACTTTTATTTGCTGCGAGACTATGTTACTGTTGACTTGCCCTCCACTGTCGTGAGTGTCGCTTCCTGTCTCTCCATAGAGAAGGGAATGAATCATTCTGAGAAAGGGCCCCAAAAAGAGCCAAGAAGACTAGAAAAGACACACTAAGAACAGGGACAGATTGTAGGATTGTCTCAAGAGTGAACCCAGGAATAGAAAGGGACGCTCCAATCTAATCTAAGGTGAAACAGAGAATTAAATTAACTCTGGGAAGAGACAGTGCAAAGAAAGATCCAATCAGAATCATTAAAGATTTGGACACAATTAGATTGTACTGGATTTAAGAAACAGTGACGAGAGTGACCCATGTTCTTCGAAGCCAATCAGAATTGTTCTACTTTTCGTCTTAAAGGTTTTTATCAAGGCCTTGATGCAAACTTTAGGAACTTTCATATGACTTTACTGAACTACCGTATTTTCCGCACTATAAGGCGCACCAAATTATAAGGCGCACAGAACAGACGCTACAGTTGAGGCTGGGGTTACGCTAAGGACCGTTAAGTTGGCGTGCTAGCGCTGTTGCCTTCAGTGGAACAGTGATTGTACGGACACTTCTACTTGCTGCTCTCTGTTCAACAACCCACTGTTGGAGTTTGTCCTCCAGCTGCAGCCGTCTCGCTCTGTTCCCTCTGAACTCTGTTTAGTCTTCTTTACTTGGCGCAGGTCGTCTTGTTGCTTCCTCCACTTCGGCACCATTGATTGGTTCATGTTAAACTCTCTGGCTGCTGCTCTATTCCCGTGTTCTACTGCGTGACTAATGGCCTTGAGTTGAAACTCTGCGTCGTAAGCGTGTCTCTTAACAGGAGCCATTTTGGGCTCTTTACACAAACACACACATGGAAATGAAACGGCACGCTTCACGCAGTCGTATATCTCAACATGCACATGCACGTTACTTCTTCTACGGGGGAAAATAGAGTCGGCGGCTGCTCACCGTAGTTGCGAGACCTGTTGTGGTTCAATATTGGTCCATATATAAGGAGCACCGGATTATAAGGCGCACTGTCGGCTTTTGAGACATTTGAAGGTTTTTAGGTGCAACTTATAGTGCGGAAAATACGGTAAGTTGGATCGCATCCATGACTTTAATATGCAATCCCTTCTCGGTTTGTCATGGTTTTGTTTCTGAAAGTGTAGCACTCTGATTTTATTACTCTGACTTATTCGTCAAACTAATTGTTTTAAGTTGGAAAATAATGGTTTTGTAAAATGCCCTCACATCTCATGAGAATGTATTCAACCTTCAGATTTATTTTTCTGGAAAACGTCTCTGTGTGTCCAGTGATCTTCCTCACTGGTGCGAAATAATCCCATCTCCCCATCGTACCTGATCTTCCTATATAATTATCTGTTTGGAAATCTATCCAATCCCCCACCCGCTCTTTCCCCCCTCTCCATTGCTCACTTGTCATCCCATCCTCCCATTTATCCTGTTTCTCTCATCTCCAATTGCCATTTCTGAGTCTGGCACTGACAGCTCTATCTGCTCCTGTCGGAGTTACAAAGGGATTTTACCAGTCGGCTAATCCACCTATCTTCACATCTGTGGATGTATGACATTGTGACACTCAATGGGAGCCGGGATTCAAAACCACCCTCTCTTATCCTTAAACAAAAGTAATGTTTTCAAAACTTACAGAATGATCTTGAAGATTTCAGTCATGAGATGAAATTTTACTTTTCATGCAAGGAACTATGTATCGGCAAAATCCCATATTTAACCACATATTTGAAAACTAATCAACCCTCATGCACAAACAAGCACCAGATGCAGATAATGAGATACAGTACTTGCACTGTTAATACTGTTTTAATTTAACTTACTTTGCTCAAAGCTGTTGTTTCCTTAATGGGGCATTTAAATATTCTGCCTGTCATTAAACGGGCCACTTGGCATGCAGACTCATGACAGAATTAAGCTTGTGTATGCATCAACTGCAGAAAAACACTTGATCTGCAATCTAACAAAAACAAGTAGTGTGATAACTTTTATCATGCAGCAATGAGAATAACAGCTGACAGGTTTAGCTGAACTCCAGGGTAAAAGATGGACTCTGGCTGGAAACAACCAGCCATCTGCAACATTTTCATGAAACTTATTCACAAATATATTCACATTTTTCTTTCCCACTTCTAGCTTTTGTCAGTTTGATCATGGTTGGGGCAGTTTAGAGTCTTCTCAAAGACAGCAGGGTAAAAAAAAATGTGACGTTTGTGTGTGTCTGTCTGTCAACGACTCATACTTCTCTACACTCAAATCTAAAGCTATCCAGTTGCAGCTCTCTCTCAATTAACGCTGCGAAAAATGTAGTTATTTACACTGGCTGTCAATCACCCTGTCAATGTGTTATTATCGCTTTGTGCCATTTTTCATTTCTCCAACCCTACCTCGCTGCTTCCTGCCCGCCCACAAATCACAAATGCAATCAAGTCGGCCCCGACAAGAGCCCTCGAATCACCGCCAGCAACCGAAAAGCGGACGGGATATTTAACCCCTGTACCCATCAACAGCCACTTGACACACACACACAGAATTAATGCTATACTGCTGTGACATGCTATAATTCAGAAGTCTATTACTGATTTTAAACCAGGCATGATAGTGTGTGTGTGTGTGTGTGTGTGTGTCACTGAATGGTAGGGTACTCTCTGATTAGTACTGATTTGTTTTCAGCCTCTCGAAGGAAAAATAAGAGGCAGCACTGACGAGCAGGCGTGCATACACACGAGTGAAAACACACACAGACGGAGAAAAATGTCAGAGACGCTCAACACAGTTCAAACATGCTTTTCTGTCAAGCTGTCAAATCTGAAAAAAATAACATCAACAGAAACTGAGAGGCAAATTTAGGACAAAGAAGCCTCAGGAGGAATGGATGTCTGCGAGAATGAAGGTGCACAGAGAGAGAGAGAGAGAGAGAGAGAGAGAGAGGGATAAAAAAAGAAAGAATAAAAGTCTTAAAAGGAAGAGCGAGGACGGGCAGAGCTGTAAGGCTTTCTGCAACACGGTTTGGGTCCTGGATTGTCAGTCAGTGCAAACATCAACACAGCAAATGACAAGGTACACCCGCAAACACATACTGCACACACACACACACACACACAAACACACACCTTTACCATTGTTAGCTGTGCCCTGGCTAGCTGAACCTAAAACCTCACCATGGAGAGAACAAAAAGACTGTATATTTCATTTGGCTGTCAAACTTTCGCAACCCTGCAAAATGCCGAAGGAAAGTGGGGATTTGTGCAAAAAAAAAAAAGTGACAGAGAAAAGTTAAACTAAGGGGGAAAAAGACTCAATGAAGACAGCCTGATCTCAATTTCATACACTTGCACACAGAGTAGAGGAAAGCAGGTAGGAAAGGGGGAAAAGGATGATGTATGAGAATGCTAAAAATGTACTGTGACACCCATAGGTGGTGGCAGAGGGGAGGACCCAGAGGGTAGACGGACTGAATGATCAGTTGGCTGACACGTCCTGATCAGCTGAATTCAGGTAAGCACTGAAGTAGTTTTCTCAGGTTTGACTGTAGAAGTGTGTGGACGCCTTTCTTTCACCCAGCATTTACCCCCCGCAGCCCAGACAGTGTGTAGAAATGAACTTCTCATAATTATTATTATACAACGCGTTTGAAGACATTAATAGGCCTTTACAGACCCGGGGTTCACCCACGCAAGTGTTCTCACATGTGCCCTATTAGACCTCTTCTCAGGGCTGTGTGGGCGGGTGCAGACTGTGCTTGACTGACATCTCCCTCACTCTCCATTTGACAGGACAACTTCGTTTGTTGCAATTCATCTGATGAGTTTTGGTGACACATAATTGGATAGCTCATGTATCACCACTTCATTGCTTTTGATCATTGCTTCATTCGCGTCTATCGCAGCTAGCAGCCGAGGCGGCTAGCTAATTGAAGCTAACCTCCGGCTCAGCCTACTCTTCTGTTGTGCTAAATGGAAATTTATGCTAGTGCTAACAGAGATCTGAATGCTTTTAATGCTTCTCAGAGGAAGTGTGTCGTCGTGTTGTAGTGAGATCAGGCCGTCAGTGATTTAACCTCCGAAGCTGTTCAGGCTGCTGCCCTGTCTCCCCCTCATTTTCACTCTGCACTGACGGCTTTCTTCTTCTTCTTCTTCTTCTTCTTCTTCTTCTCCTTCTTCTTGGTGGAATATGTGTCTAAAGGCACGTCGCTGCCATCCACAGTTATACCCAGACTGCAACAATAGGCTTTGGTGAACCCGGTGAGCCCCTGGATGTCTCAGGAGAACTTTGATAACGCTTGCCGCAATCTCAACACTGGCTGTTGCAGCGCGATTTCGCCTGAAAAGTTCAATATTTTCAACTTTATTTGCATCATTTCAGACGCTTCAGACGCTCCAGATACACCATACGCTTCATTCACGCTTCAGCTTGTCGTGCCAGACGCTCCATTCGCGCCGCCTTTGCCTTGATCGCGTCATTGCGTCATTTACATTGATTTTCAATGTAGAGTTGTCGCTAAATTTACTTCTATCGCCTTTGGTGTGACCGCCCCATTATGCTGCGATCACACCGCTTGTGATGGACTCGATAGAAGCAATGTGATTAACAGAACTACTGTAAGCCAAACCAAAAAATTTTTCTGATTGTAACCAAGTCATTCTGGTGCCTTAACTGGACATTCACCTTCAGTTGCCTAAACACCATGGTCATGTCATTACACAAACTCATATGTCATAAATTATACAAATTGTTGTGCCTGAGATATCGATACTTTGGAATATTCCAAGGCAATCTTACTCTCAACTCATCAAGAACGCCCTACACTTCAAACTATGACGCACCTCTAACCCTATAGCGTCAGTTTTGCATGTGGCATGATACAAAGAGCGACAAAGTCTGCATACGGATGAGTTTGGGGTGCATGGGTGGGCCAAACAAACGCAGGACTGTCCTCCAGGAGACCGCTGTGCATGTCCTGTGTGAAACTTATTTTCGCATAAATGCGTGAGTTAATCTTACGTAACGTACTGTGGTTAAGGTTGAATTTGGAGAATGAGCAGAACACCGCCATCTAGTGTCTCAAGCTTGTACAACAACAAAAAATAATTCCATCAGTCGGGTTGCCATGTTCGTTGCCAAGTAGCCAACAGGAGACCGGAGTCTGTTTGAGCCTGTTTGAACCCATCACCTCCTGCAAATCGCGCCGCAACTTAGCTGCATAACATGAAAGTTAGCTTACCGATCAAGGAGAAACGTAGCAATTTGGACGTGCGTTTTAATGCCTTTGAAGTCCTTTATCTCAGTCCATCGAGTTAATGCTTGGCCAATATTGACTCTCGTTTTTGCCCGTCTCCAGTCTATCAGCTGCTGAGACAAATAACGCCCCCTTCGCTTCAACCAATTCCAGCCTACAGTAGCTGCAACGGACAACAGACAACCCTGGCAACCTGTAATGCCGGCTGCTATTGGCTGGTACAATGTAAACAAAACACGACGGAAAGTCGTTGTCAAACCTGTCAAAAAAACGTTCAAATATTAATTCAGACTAAATATATATTTTATGGAAAAGTAATGCTTTCATTCTGTTCCTTTCAAAATGTCCCATGGGTGAATTTTATGTTTTAAATATAGCTTTTAATAAAGATTCAACACATTCAGCTTTTAACTTGCCAACTGTACGTTATGTACCTGACTCTATGTACTGAGCCTCACTCAGTGCCGGATCATACCCTCTACATACCCTGATGTCTCCCTGTGTACCTGGCCTCTTGTGTCCACTCATCGTGTGAGTTTCTATCTAGTTCTACGTGTTTTTCCTTTGTGTTTAAAGCACCTTTTGTAAATAAGTTTTATTAAATTTGTTAATACCGTCTCCTGAGTTCCGTGTCTGCGTTTGGGTCCCCTCCTCCGTGTATTCTCCATCATCACACATGACAACGTCAACCATTTGTTTCACAACATGTGCCTTTCGCTTGTCCACTCCAATGGGACGCATTGATAAACTATAAAATTACTATAAACTACTCATCATTGATCATGTTTGCCACCATAATTATTATCATTTTCATATTCTATAACCTTAGCTGTGCTTGTTTCTACTATTTTGTTGTATTAACTGTCTTAACATATACGTTATATTCACATTACTATAAATATTATTATAGTTACTGTTAGGCTTTGCTTGCATCTCTGGAAGTGTGTCTGTCTCTCTCTGTCCATCTGGGTGTCTTTTCTCTCTCTCTCTCTCCTTTTCTTTCTCCCCAACCGGTGCAGACAGATGTGCGTCCTCCACAGAGCTGGGTCTGTCTGACGTTCCTGTCTGTTATAGGGAAGGTTCTCAACGCCACCGTACTCTACGGGGGAATTGTTGGGTCTGTGTAAATCATAAATAAGTCACAGAGTGTGGTCTTTACCTACTCTGTAAAGTGTCCTGAGATAACTTTTGTTATGATTCGACACTATAAATAAAATTGAATTGAATTGTACAGCGCTGCATTTGCAAATGTAGAGCATCATTGATTGAATCATAGGGCCACTGACCTGGCTGCCATATGGAGTATTTGCACTTTTGGGACATGTAATGGTACATTTGAATATTCCTTTTTCCTTGAGAAGCCTTTCAGACAGGCAGAACAGAAGGCTTTCCCCCCAAGACATCAGATCTCTTTTTCTTTGCTACCCATTTGTGTATTTTAATCAGTCAATCAACCGCTCACTGTCTCATGATGTATTCAACCCTTTTGAATTCTGAACTGTGTTGATCAGACCTGTTAATTATACGGCAGGATGTCTGTGAAAAGACAAGAGTGTGAACTGTGTTGACTAGATCTCTTAGGGCGCGCTCACACTATCCTCCCGGACCGAGACCCGGACTTTAGGGTACTTGTCCCCCCTCCCTCTCCCCCCGCGCCCCAGCCCCGTTTGTACTCACACTACCAGGGCCTCGGCCAATACTTCTTGCTGTCCATACGCCTTCAAGCCGTAACACGTCACACGCATTGATCGCGTGTGTGGCTTTGTTTACAAATCTTTCCGTAGACCTCGGAGTTTTTGTGCGTCTTGTCGACTGTTTTTGAATCTTTTCATCGACCAAATCTGCAGTAAACACTCCACCTCCGCATCACACCAACATGAACCTTTCACCGCCATTGTTGTTGTTGTTAAATGTCCGCGCATGGTCCGTCCTTCTATTTACATGTCCGAACAGGCGGACATAACGCTACTGCCGTAGGGCTCGTGCTCGTGCTCGTACACGTGCGCACGCTCGTGCTCGTACATGTGCAAACGGCTCCGCTAAAGCCCACCTCTTTCAAGCGGGCCGTGGCGGCCCAGCTGGCCCCAGTTGAGCGCGGAGCGGGTGCGCTCACACTACTTAAAGGTACTAGACTTTAGCTGAAAAACCGGTTTTGGCCGCGGCCAAAAGGATAGTGTGAGCACGCTCTTAATCATACTACAGGATGTCTGGGCTGGTCAACCCCACAGTAGACAAAGGATGTAATACACATTCAAGGGGTGGGCTTTCCCTCAGGTATCAATGTTCAAGGTTTCTTTATGCTCATTGTCTTTCCTCATTCGAGCCGCTCGCATGTCGATTGACCTTTTCTTTGCAAAGAAAATAAACTTCGTCGGCCGGCAAGAATTCGTTATTTCATTCTTCACCAAGAGCAGAAAATTTCCACGACAGACATTTCTTCCATCTGCATGTGTGAATGTGTTTGAGACTGTACATACGGCTTTTCTGTGCACTTAAATCTCCGCATGTGAGGCTAACAATGCCTCTTTTTGTAGACCTGATACTGTGAATATATCACTGCACATTCATAAACGGTAAACATGTCAGTCAAGATCCTTTTTATCTCAGTTGTTATTAATAAAGTGTTTTCTTCTCTTGTAATTACTCTCAGTATCATTTTGAACCCTCTTTTCTTATATTCTCTTTTCCTCTCTGCTCTCTTGTCTCAGTTTCTGCAACAGCTCAATTTCCCTTTAGGGATCATTAAATCTTCATCCACTCCATCTAATTCACAGAAAAGGCTCGAGAGAGAGAGAGAGAGAGAGAGAGAGAGAGAGAGAGAGAGAGAGAGAGAGAGAGAGAGAGAGAGAGAGAGAGAGAGAGAGAGAGAGAGAGAGAGAGAGAGAGAGAGAGAGAGAGAGAGAGAGAGAGAGAGAGAGAGAGAGAGAGAGAGAGAGAGAGAGAGAGAGAGAGAGAGAGAGATAGCCTGTCTGGGTTCGAACCAAAACAAGAACAGGTTTAAGTCTTCACTGACTTCAAACGCAGAGAGACACACAACTGCCACCCTGGCGCCATTTTGCAGGGGTTGGGTTTTGAACATTCGGCCTCTTTCCAGAACATAAAAAAATAAACATTCACAAAGACAAATAAATATATGATGTAGACCCAAAGGCAAGACACCAGGAGAAAGTACTCTGAGTACAAGAGCAGACACACAAACACAGTGTCTGAGGTGATAAAAAAGATTTCTCCTCCACTTTGATTACTCCTCTGTGGAAGCAATGAGGCTCTGTCCATTCCCACCTGAGCCCTTCCATATCTCCATCTCTCTGTTTTTGTATCGGTGGCAGTAAAAGCACCTCAAACCTGCTGTTGTTCACAGTGTGTTACAGCAGGAACAATCAAACGTTTTCAGACAACAACAACAACAACTGAGAACATTTCATCGCAACTATCCTACGCTAAACTACAAGAATGTTTGTATGATTGTATTTTTATGTTTGCATGTACGGTTGCTGAATTAAGTACTCAACAATCAACTCAGTGTCTCATCTCATCTCATCTCATCTTCAGCCTCTTATCCGGGGTCGGGTCCCGGGGGCAGCAGCTTTAGCAGGGGACCCCAAACTTCCCTTTCCCGGGCCACATTAACCAGCTCTAACTGGGGGATCCTGAGGCGTTCCCAGGCCAGTGTGGAGATCTAATCTCTCCAGTTTAATTGTTTCAGTATCGGTATTGAGATATTTAAGGCAGGTATCGTACCAAAGTCATAATTTTGGTATCTTGACAACACTACAATGAATATTAGCAGCATCATCCACATAAATTGGTTCGACAAATTAGTTTCTGAGCAAATTGGTTCGCTAGAAAATCCCAAAACTTCACTGTGTGAGCGGTACATGTGTTGCGTCGGTTGGTTAATTATGACAAGCAACAACTCGGAGTAATTTTCACACAGAAAGAAATAAAGAAGATAAAGCTGCAAACAAGACAGCACTATCATTAGAAGTCAAATTCAGCTTATTACTTTTCTTTTTTTGATGATACTGAACTTGATAAACATCCAGCTATGCAACCATTTCGTAGGATAACATCCACATTATGTTGCTGACCTTTTTATACGATATATGAACCTTTTGGGCTACACTGTGGTGTAGTGGTTAGCACTGTCGCCTCACAGCGAGATGGTTCCAGGTTTGAATCCTGGTTTGGGCCCTTCTGTGTGGAGTTTGCATGTTGTCCCCGTGTCTGCGTGGGTTTTCTCCGGGTTCTCCGGTTTCCTCCCACAGTCCAAAGACGTGCAGGTGTTCGGTTCATTGATGACTCTAAATCACCCGTAGGTGTGAATGGTTGTCTGTCTCTGTTCGTCTCTATGAGCGTGATCACACTGTCCTTTTGGCCGCGGCCAAAACCGTTTTTTCAGCTAAAGTCTAGTACCTTTAAGTAGTGTGAGCGCACCCGCTCCGCGCTCAACTGGGGCCAGCTGGCCCTCCACGGCCCGCTTGAAATAGGTGGGCTTTAGCGGAGCCGTTTGCACATGTACGAGCACGAGCGTGCGCACGTGTACGAGCACGAGCCCTACGGCAGTAGCGTTATGTCCGCCTGTTCGGACATGTAAATAGAAGGACGGACCATGCGCGGATATTTAACAACAACAACAACAATGGCGGCGAAAGGTTCACGTTGGTGTGATGCGGAGGTGGAGTGTTTACTGCAGATTTGGTCGGATGAAAATATTCAAAAACAGTCGACAAGACGCACAAAAACTCAGAGGTCTGTGGAAATTGTAAACAAAGCCACACACGCGCGATCAATGCGTGTAACGTGTTACGGCGTGATGGCGTATGGACAGCAAGAAGCATTGGCCGAGGCCCAGGCAATGTGAGTACAAACGGGGCTGGGGCGCGGGGGGGAGAGGGAGGGGGGACAAGTACCCTAAAGTCCGGGTTGTGGTCCGGGAGGACAGTGTGATCACGCTCTTAGTGTCCTGTGATAAACTGGCGTCCTGTCCAGGGTGGACCCCGCCTCACGCCCGATGTCAGCTGGGATCGGCTCCAGCACCCCCGCGACCCCGACCCCGGGAGAATGAATGAATGAATTAACCTTTGATGAAATACGTGACCCAGTGAATATTGGACATCAGATCAAAAACCCAACTTCAATGGGATGTTCATGACCCCGTGTATCTGCTGGATGGTACTGGTCTTTCTTTGCTTGCATGTTAATGCTAACTTGATAGGATAGTGATAAGCTGTTTTATGTCAGTCTGAGGCTTTCTGCCCCAAAGTGGTCATAGATCTCTTTAATAATAGCTTTAGATAATAATGACCTTCACTAAAACTGCAACAACCTTGTAAGACTACTCTTCAGTCTCCACATATGTCCAGGAAATTGCCTTTCAGAATAAATGAGAGAATTAAACTCCCCCTACCTTTGTGTCAGTCTGTGAGTTGTCTCTGTCCTTGTCTCCTTTTTTTTTTTGTTAGGTTTCTTTCACAGTCTCCGTCTCTTTCCCTCTATCTCTCTGGATGCTTGTCCCTTTGCCTCTTTTGTGTCTTTTTCCATTTACATGGTTGTGTGAAGTCTTTCTTTGTATTCTGCAGTGAGTGCGGGCTATCTCTCAGTCTTCTTGAGCCTCCTGTCAAGCACTATCTCACTTTCACTTTGTCTGCATTTTAAGAAGTGACTCCATTTTTGTCTCGTCTCACCTTTTCTTATATCTCTGTCTCTTATAACGGAAGAAAAACTTCCTCTTATTGTGTTCTATAGCAACTACTGTATTTTCCGCACTATAGGTGCACCACATTATAAGGCGCACCTTCAATGAATCTCTTATTTTGAAACTTTTTTCACATATAAGGCGCACCACATTATAAGGCGCATAGAACAGACGCTACAGTCGAGGCTGGGGTTACGTTAAGGACCGCCTCTAAACTCACTGATGTTAAGTTGGCGTGTTATCGCTGTTGCCTTCAGTGGAACAGTGATTGTACGGACTCTTCTACTCGCTGCTCTCTGTTCAACAACCCACTGTTGGAGTTTGTCCTCCAGCTGCAGCCGTCTCGCTCTGTTCCCTCTAAACTCTGTTCAGTCTTCTTTACTTGGCGCAGGTCGTCTTGTTGCTTCCTCCACTTCGGCACCATTGATTGGTTCATGTTAAACTCTCTGGCTGCTGCTCTATTCCCGTGTTCTACTGCGTGACTAATGGCCTTGAGTTGAAACTCTGCGTCGTAAGCGTGTCTCTTAACAGGAGCCATTTTGGGCTCTTTACACAAACACACACATGGAAATGAAACGGCACGCTTCACGCAGTCGTATATCTCAACATGCACCGCGCGTTACTTCTTCTACGGGGGAAAATAGAGTCTGCGGCTGCTCACCGTAGTTGCGAGACCTGTCGTGGCTCAATATTGGTCCATATATAAGGAGCACCGGATTAAAAGGCGCACTGTCAGCTTTGGAGACATTTGAAGGTTTTTAGGTGAAACTTATAGTGCGGAGAATACGGTACTCTTACCCTTCCACTCTTTGTCATCCCAATTTTCTCTCCGTTCCGTCTTCATGACTGAGATTTCACCATTTGGTTTAACTATCACAATCACATAGTTTGCATATTTCTTTTTTATGCCTGCATGGGTCACGGTGTGTCTCTTACTATTTGACAGTGTATTAATGTGCCTACGCAGGCACACGACAGCACGCACACGACATATGTGACAAATCGAGCTCTGTACTATAAACACACACATAGGTTCAAACACACATTTTGATTAGGGTTTCATATGTGGATGATGATGACGTTAACAGATGGTGATTTGTTTAAATATTTATACATTTCTCTCAATCATCCTCTACCTCTCTCTCCCTCCGTGTGTTTTATTCTGTCTCACCATCGTCACTCTTCGCTCTCCTAACTCTAACTCCCCCCTCTTCACTCTCTCTCTGATCATTTTTCACGTTCCAGATCGTGGCCGTGTTGATGGGTGCTCAAAACATCGACTGGCTTTGATGTTTGATGCTTGCTGCTCATGTGAGTTTGTCTCGCTCAGCCTGGGGTTTGAAGGTAATAAGAGGTATGAGGTATGAGAGTGTGTGTGTGTGTGTGTGTTTGTGCGTGTGTGTGTGTGTGTGTGTGTGTGTGTTTCCAGGTTTGCAAAAAATCTAGATTTATTGTTATTTTCCAGCCAGAGCTCATCTATAAACCAGAGGTGCGCTTTTGTTCCATTTCCTACATATTCTTTACGGCCAGTTTACACATCCAAGTTAACCCTCCTGTTCTCCTAAGGCTCAATTTGACCCCATTTAATGGTTAAAATCTCTAAATAATGTCATTTTTTGTTGTTTTTTTTGCTTTATATTTATGACTTTTCCTCATTTTATGGGGACAACTCATAAAAAACCTAAAATTATCATGATTATATATATTTTTTATTGTTCTTATCGTACATGTATTTGTCGCATCGGTGTTCCTTTGGGTCAGTTTGATCATCTGGATGATTTAATCATTATTATTATTGTTTATTTTACAATTCAAATATCATATGAGGTCAAATTCATGCTGCTGTCGTTGATAACGGACGTTACTTTCATTCCAGATGTTACAAATAACACAAAATAGCACTTAAAATAACAGACTTACTTTAAAATACACAGACAGAAATCCCTCCATGCAGTTTAACATCAGTGATATTTTTCATTTTGTTAAATAAAAACATAAAGTACCCGACTTCACTTGAGTCACACATTGATTATGATCATTTTCGAGGTGTTTAACGGTCAAATTGACCCCTAGAATAAATGGTTTTAGTCAAATTTGAGGGCAACAGGAGGGTTAAAGACCTCTCAAGAATTCAGACAGTGAGATTATTATATCTGTATGTATGAGACGAGCCCATCCACGTCTATAACTTGTCACAGTATGTGGATTACGTCAATACAGAGATGATGAAAGAAGAAGTTAACAAAACACTCATTCCAATCCAATCACGCCTAACCCCCGAGATCCATAAACCGTCACAACTATGGACTATATGTCAACGATGTCTAAATGGAGGTGATGAAAGAGAGATGGAGCGAGCGATGCTGCCAATCCAATCTTGTCAGATCTACAAGCTGGGGGTTACGCTCTATGACAACCGTATCAACGGCATCAATACCATGGAGGTGAGGCGAGAGGATGATATGATAACTGTGTTGAAAATGGAGGCAAAGAGGCAAAAGCAGGAGGCTCATTTTCTCTTGAATACATGTTAATGCTGTACCCAAACTGGGGGCAAACGTCTAAAACGTGGCTTTGAATTAACATTTTTCTAATTTGACTACGGCAAAACAGCTTGTTTACCCAGTAGACCTGTTATTCTTTATGCTACTTTATAAAAAAAAGCCCTCCGCTGTCCAGTATGAGTACATCAGCAGACGTGACATCATGAAGACAAAATGACTAAGAGCTAGAGACAAGACAGGAGACTGACACACAATTTGTTCTTGTCCTGCCTTATCAGATCTATAGTGGTCAGGGCAGCGTGCAGTCGATAACGCGCCTATAATGAGAATGGCTTATGGGACATGATGGCTATTGCCCTCGACAACCACCGCCCGCACCGATAGATGAGGCAGATAACTGACATGAGGCATAAATACGGGGAGAGAGACGGACAGGCATAGTGATCATACCCGTTCAATCGCATCAGATCTTTGGTGTGGCGAGCAGTGGCTGCGGCTGACAGAGCTCTCTCTCCACCATCACTTCTGAAATGTCAAACAATGATGGGAAAAACGAGACAGAGCGAGAGAGATATGATGTATGGGAGCGATAATTGACATGACTGAGAGATAATGTATGATAGAGAGCAGGAAGAAGGGAGGAGTGTAGGATCATTGTGGGTGATATGTGAACGTAAGAGAGATAAGGGAGATCTTAACGACTGAACTAGGAAAGATTTATAGTAGTTTCTATGAGACAACAGGGAGATGGACATGTGCTGTACCTGTGGAAGAGCTCCTTCCTTCCTTCCTTTGACCGGCTGTATCAAAATCTATGAAAAGTTATGCACAGAAATAAACCTGTGAATGTTCTCATGTGTCCAGGTCGTCGTTATCCTCAAAGCAATTTCAGTCAAAAGCAACTGGACTTGGTTGTTTGTCTAGGGAGACGTTTCACCTCTCATCCAAGAGGCTTCATCAGGTCATGTACACATCTGACCAGGCTGGGACTGGACCAGGACCAGGACCAGACTGGGACTGGTCCCAACGACGGTCGTTAAGACAAACATAAAAATACAACTGATGTTCTACCTGTGGAAGATCTCCTTCCTTCCTTCCTTCCTTCCTTTTACACGTCTATCAAAATCTATGAGAAGTTATGCACAGAAATGCAGCCTTGGACCAGGACCAGGCTGGGACTGGACCTGGACCAGGACCTGGCTGGGACTGGACCAGGACCAGGACCAGGCTGGGACTGGTCCAACTAACTGGTGTGGAGATCCAGGTATTTAACCTCTCACAAGGCCGATGATGTCACTGAAACCCTTTGTGCTCCAAGTGCCAACGACCGTCGTAAGAGTGGCAGTCGTTGGTGGGAAGTTGGTTTTGACTTCGTTAGTGCTCTATTGAGTCTTAACAACAGTCGTTGGGACGTCCTGGGCCAGTCCCAGCCTGGTCTTGGTCCAGTCCCAGCCTGGTCCTGGTCCAGTCCCAGCCTGGTCTTGGTCCAGTCCCAGCCTGGTCCTGGTCCAGTCCCAGCCTGGTCAGATGCGTACATGAGCTGATGAAGCCTCTTGGATGAGAGGTGAAACGTCTTCCAAGACAAATAACCAAGTCCAGTTGCTTTGGACTGAAATTGCTTTGAGGATGCACAGAAATGCGTACGCAAAAACCAGCTGACAGACTGCAGGACTGATCGATTGGTTTAGTACAGACGGGAATTGAACCCTGCTCTCCTGGCTTAGTGTAAAGTCCAGTGTTTTATGAAAGCCACCGCCACAACCTGCCTCCTGAGACAGCAGCTCGCTGTCTTATACCACGTCACTATGGAAAATCCTAGGGATTGACAGATATGGATTCTTTAGGGCAGATTCATCAACTTTAGCTGATGACCAATTTAACCCTCCTGTTGCCCTCAAATTTCAATAACACCATTTATTCTAGGGGTCAATTTGACCGTTAAACACCTCGAAAATGATCATAATCAATGTGTGACTCAAGTGAAGTCGGGTACTTTATGTATTTATTTAACTAAATGAAAAATATCACTGATGTTAAACTGCATGGAGGGATTTCTGTGTGTGTGTTTTAAAGTAAGTCTGTTATTTTAAGTGCTATTTTGTGTTATTTGTAACATCTGGAATGAAAGTAACGTCCGTTATCAACGACAGCAGCGTGAATTTGACCTCATATAATATTTGAATTGTAAAATAGACGATAATAATAATAATGATTAAATCATCCAGATTATCAAACTGACCCAAAGGAACACCGATGCCACAAGTACATGTACGATAAGAACAATAAAAAACATATATAATCATGATAATTTTAGGTTTTTTATGAGTTGTCCCCATAAAATTAGGAAAAGTCATAAATATAAAGCAAAAAAAATGACATTATTTAGAGATGTTAGACATTAAATGGGGTCAAATTGACCCTGAGGAGAACAGGAGGGTTAATAAACCATTTATTTGACTTAAAAAAGGCGTCTCCAGCACGCCTGTCTGTAAATACGATACAACACACCTAAAGAAACGCAAATATCAGCCGATATCATCATCCAACCGATGTATCAGTCTATCACTAGGTAATAAATATACGATAAATATGTTGAATACACACAAATTACTGTGCAGTACTTTGTTTTTTGTTTACTACATTCATTCATCTTCAACCGCTTATCCCAGGGTCGGGGTCGCAGGGGGGGGCTGGAGCCTATCCCAGCTGACATCGGGCGTGAGGCGGGGTCCACCCTGGACAGGACGCCAGTCTATCACAGGACACATAGAGACGAACAGAGACAGACAACCATTCACACCTACGGGTGATTTAGAGTCATCAATGAACCGAACACCTGCACGTCTTTGGACTGTGGGAGGAAACCGGAGAACCCGGAGAAAACCCACGCAGACACGGGGAAAACATGCAAACTCCACACAGAAGGGCCCCAGCCGGGGTTCAAACCAGGAACCTTCTCGCTGTGAGGCGACAGTGCTAACCACCACACCACTGCAAACTGCATGAGAACAGCCTGGACAAACCTATCAACAAACGCAGGCACCTGTTACTGCAGCTGAGCCACACGCTGAGTATGTGTAAGGTTAATTGGAGGCTCAGAGGAGCTTCTTTTGTGCCCCCTTACACTGCTCTCCTCTTCACAATAGCACAGCACATTATTATATCACTGAGGTATACCTATTCTGTCAGTGTGAAGACACAGTCGAGTCCCTGACACCATTATCTGACACCAGTAACATTACAACATACAAAAAAAAAGCAATCAGACGCCAAGTAGTTTCATTACAACTAGAGAGTTTTAACGCTACAAACACTCGTGTCAGCCAAATAAGTGATGAGAGAGAGGAGAAGGTGACTCAATAGAGAGGAGAGAAATGCAAGAGACTGAAAGTGTGAAAGGGAGAAAGAGAGAAAGAGAGAGAGAGAGAGGGGGGAGTGAGAGTGGGCGAGAAGAGCAAAAGGGCAGAAGTGTGTGAGAGAATGAGACGGGTAGACGGGCTGTCTGATTGCCATTTGGAGTCTGACAGGCGAGGAGAGAGAGAGAGAGAGAGAGAGACCCGACCGGGGTCACGTCACGATCTGTCTACCAAGTTATATCAATGTGCCAACTCAAGATGGACAGAAGGAGAGTTGGATGTATTAAGAGAAGTTAAAATTTTAACCTTTTATCCAAATGCATTAAAAACGTTTTCATGCACTTTAAATATAATGTTTCAAACTTTAACGATGAAGGGACAGAAATGGAAAGCGCGTTGCAAGAACAGTCTTTCTATATTCCCCTTAGATGCCTTACCTGACCTGGATTGTGTCCTAAATACAGGGTTCATGCACCTTTTCCGATAAAATTCAAGCAATTTTCCAGCACCTTACAGTTGTGGTAATTTACATAGTTCTAGGAATACATATAGATATTGAAAATGATTATTTCCCCCCTATTGTTTTCATTAAAATCATGTTAAAAGTGATGGTATTACGCTTTAAACACCAAAAATGTTTTGTAAAACCCGAAGGATAAGAAGCTAAATTATATTTGTAATCTATAGCTATTTGTTGTGGATACAATTTCAAGTGTTTTCAAGCACTTTATCCAAAATTCAAGCACTTTTCAGACCTTGAAAACATCTCATCTCATCTCATCTTCATCTTCATCTTCATCCGCCTCCTTGAAAACCTTGAAAACACAACATTGCAATTCAAGCATTTTCAAGGATTTCAAGCACCCGTACGAACCCTGTTTATGAAATACAGAGAGCTTGAACAGAATCAAGGAAGGCATGAGGAGAAAAATCCTACCGATGGGCAGGGCGCCTCCCTAGGGAGGTGTTCCAGGCACGTCCAGCTGGGAGGAGGCCTCGGGGAAGACCCAGGACCAGGGGGAAAGATAAGATCTCCACACTGGCCCGGGAACGCGTCAGGATCCCCCAGTTAGAGCTGGGGCAACAGCTTTAGCAGGGGACCCCAAACTTCCCTTTCCCGGGCCACATTAACCAGCTCTAACTGGGGGATCCTGAGGCGTTCCCAGGCCAGTGTGGAGATCTAATCTCTCCACCTGGTCCTGGGTCTTCCCCGAGGCCTCCTCCCAGCTGGACGTGCCTGGAACACCTCCCTAGGGAGGCGCCCAGGGTTCATCCTTACTAGATGATCCTGAACCACCTCAACTGGCTCCTTTCAACGCAAAGGAGCAGCGGCTCTACTCCGAGTTCCTCACGGATGCTGAACTTCTCCCCCTCTCTCTAAGGGAGACTCCAGCCCCCCTCCTGAGACAACCCATGTCGGTCGCTTGTACCCGCAAACTCGTTCTTTGGGTCCTGACCCAGCTTTCACGACGATAGGTCATGAAAACCTTGAATACCTTGAAAACACAACATTGAAATTCAAGCATTTTCAAGGATTTCGAGCACCCGTACGAACCCTGTTTATGAAATACAGAGAGCTTGAACAGAATCGAGGAAGGCATGAGAAAAAAAATCCTACCGGTGGGCAGGGCAGGGTCCATGGTGGGTTTTTCCCAGGAGTTGACTTGTTCCCAGGTAAATCCATTGGTTCCGAGAGAAACGCTGTACCCACAGCTGCTGTACGACTCTTCAAACGTACAACCACCTGAATGAAGAGAGGAAGAAATGCATGCATTTAGAGATGGCACACATTTTCACTGAGCAACCAGTTTGAGATTTTGTTACTTCGACAACGCACCGTCAGAAACAAAGTAAGAGCATCTAGTGCAGGGGTGTCAAACTCGTGTCTGGCCCGTGGTGAAATTATATTTGGCCCACAAGATCATATCAAGGTTCTATGAGTATAAGGCACATCCACCGCTACTTTGCTGTTAACAAACATGAGCATCCATGCTACCAGTCTCTTCGGACACACTTAATCCACCCCTCCCCAAAAACGACCCAAAGAAAGATGGAGAACAGGAGCTTTCAGCAGCGGTGGAAGGCAGATGATCTGTGTCTGAAGGTAAAGAGCTGTTTGTCTCGTCTGCAGAGCCACCGTGGCTGTAAGTGATGAGAAACGATGACTAAACGACTAAAACCGACGCAAAACACCACAAAAACGTGACGAAACGACTAAAAACTGACGCAAAACTCCACATAAACAACTAAAAACAGATGAAAACACAACAAAAGCGTGACAAAACGACTAAAAACAGATGAAAACACCACAAAAAGATGACAAAAAGCCTAAAAACAGATGCATAACACCACAAAAAAATGACAAAACGACTAAAAACAGATGCAAAACACTACAAAAACGTGATGAAATGACTAAAAACAGATGAAAACCAAAAAAAAAAAGCTGTTTGTCTCGTCTGCAGAGCCACCGTGGCTGTAAGTGATGAGAAACAATGACAAAACAACTCAAAACACCACGAAAACATGATGAAATGACTAAAGACAGACTAAAACACTACAAAAACATGACATAACCACTAAAAACAGATGCAAAACACCACAAAAACGACTAAAAACAGATGAAAACACCACTAAAACATGATAAAATTACTAAAAACAGACGTAAAACACCACAAAAATGACTAAAAACAGACACAAAACATCACAAAAACGTCCAAAAGAAAGATGGAGGACAGGAGCTTTCAGCAGCGGTGGGAGGCAGATGATCTGTGTCTGAAGGTTAAGAGCTGTTTGTCTCGTCTGCAGAGCCACCGTGGCTGTAACTGATGAGAAACGATGACAAAACGACTAAAAACAGATGAAAACACCACAAAAACGTGACAAAAAGACTAAAAACAGACGCAAAACACCACAAAAAGATGATGAAACGACTAAAATCAGACACAAAACACCACAAAAACGTGATAAAACGACTAAAAACAGATGAAAAACAACACAAAAACGTGGAAAAATGACTAAAAACAGATGAAAAACAACACAAAAACGTGGAAAAATGACTATAATCAGATGAAAACTCCACCAAAATGTGACAAAATTACTAAAAACAGACGCAACACCACAAAAACGACCCAAAGAAAGATGGAGGACAGGAGCTTTCAGCAGATGATCTGTGTCTGAAGGTAAAGAGCTGTTTGTCACCGTGGCTGTAACCAAAGAATCAAACAGAAGAAACACCACGACAAGAACAAGGAGCTGCACTGGAAAGGTTCAACGTTACACATCTGGAGAGAAGGAACACATGCACATTTGCAATCTTTAAAATTTTTTTTGTAGATATTGAGTTTGTCCCAGTAAATTTGCCCCACTGTGAATTTGAGTTTGACGCCCCTGTTCTAGTGCATCTGTTTAAAGTGCAACCACGAAATGTGGGGTGAGAGGATCGTGTCTCATTGTTTTAATTAAAAAGACGTTCAGCAACCACACTCCCTCTTCCAAATACCTTACACGCGCTGTTATTTTTTGCACATCCAGCATCCATGCATTATTTTCTGTATGAGGTTAAATACTGGAGAGGCGGACGCCAGCAATACAAGAAAACAGATATATAGAAAGGGATTTACAGAGTGAAAATACACTGAACGCTGATTTGTTCATTAAAATAATCAAAAGATAGGGTTTGGTCTTCACATCTCATCTCATCTTCAGCCTCTTATCCGGGTTCGGGTCGTGGGGGCAGCAGCTTTAGCAGGGGACCCCAAACTTCCCTTTCCCGGGCCACATTAACCAGCTCTAACTGGGGGATCCTGAGGCGTTCCCAGGCCAGTGTGGAGATCTAATCTCTCCACCTGGTCCTGGGTCTTCCCCGAGGCCTCCTCCCAGCTGGACGTGCCTGGAACACCTCCCTAGGGAGGCGCCCAGGGTTCATCCTTACCAGATGATCCTGAACCACCTCAACTGGCTCCTTTCAACGCAAAGGAGCAGCGGCTCTACTCCGAGTTCCTCACGGATGCTGAACTTCTCCCCCTCTCTCTAAGGGAGACTCCAGCCCCCCTCCTGAGGAAACACATTTCGGCCGCTTGTACCCGCGACCTGGTTCTTTGGGTCCTGACCCAGCTTTCATGACCACAGGTGAGGGTAGGAACCAAGATTGACCAGTAGATCGAGAGCATTGCCTTCCTCAGCTCTCTTTTCGTCACAACGGTGCAGTAGAGCGACTGCAGCACCGCCCCTGCTGCTCCGATTCTCCGGCCAAACTCACGCTCCATCGTCCCCTCACTTGTGAACAAGATCCCGAGGGACTTGAACTCCTTCACTTGGGGTCAGGACTCTTTACAACCGCTGTTATTCCCCAGATTTGTGATTAAGTTCTACCCCCCTTGCATGTTTTAAAATCACTTCAATAGGTTTTCTATGAAGTTTTTGATAAACGGAGCTTTAATAAGCTGCACGGGGTTCGTTAAAAAATGTTATACTAATTAAGTTATTAGCATGAATTTGAAAGAGCCAGTGCAAGACAGACACTGTCTCTGTTTATCAGAGAAAGGAGCAGAGAGGGAGAGAAAGAGCGAGCACGCCTTTAAATATGAGAGACAGAGTGAGGGGTAGATGAAGAGAACGCTTTGTGTGTCAACATGATTAAGTCAGAGTATCATCGTTATTTCATGGCCCGGATAAGACACATTTTCCACCGCATTAGCCTTCTCCGGTAGCCTGGAGCTCTGCACACACACACACACACACACACACACACACACACACACACACACACAACTGCGCTTCCCTAATTAGACATATGCATTGACACACAACCATTTTAATTTGTTTTGAAGCATTCGAAGCATTTGAAATGGCGTAACATCATTGCTTTTTTCATGACATCACTTACTGCCTCCTCTTTTTTCTATCTGCCTTCTTGTTGGTGACATCTCCACAGAGCGCATTTGTCAGTTTAAACGTCATCAAAACAACCAAATTCACCCGTAACACACTCTTAAGTGCACTTGAGGTGCTTCACAGTACTAGAAACTTGCTGAAAAAGATGTAAATTAAGACAATTCTGAGCGGCATTCGGCAAAAATTTGAAGACTTTTTCAAACTGAACAACTTTCGGATGGACTGCAGTAAATGGACTTGTACTCATATAGCTCCTTTCTAGTCTTCTGACTACTCAAGGCGCTTCACAGTGTCTGTCACATTCACCCATTCACACAGATGGCAGTGGACATCTACAGACCATCTAATTTGATCTAACCTTTCACACCTCATTTACACACCCATGCGCAGCACGAGGAGCAATTCGGGGTTCTGTGTCTTGCCCAAGGACTCTTCGACATGTGGGGGGGGGGGGGGGGGGGGATGGGGATCGAACCACCAATCTCTCGAACAGTGGACGACCCACTCTGCCACCAAGCCACAGCCGCCCTGAAACCTGGTACTGACATTCATGGTTCACATACATAAGAGCCGTTTACCAGTTGCATGTTTGTTTAATATTTGGTGTTACTTCATTCCTGTACGTTTCTACCACCATTTGTTTGTTTGTTTGTTTGTTGCATTTATTCCGAATATTTCTCCAAAAAAATAATACACACGTGTATATACACAAATGCACATACATATCTACAAGTTAATCGCATTCATCATGAAATAAAATATTCGAAAAGGAGAAGAAGTTAAACTTATAAACTCCCACCCCCCCTGATCCTTCTTTATAACTTAGTACAGAAATAGAAATGAGCTTCCTAGCCCAACAGATTTCTTATATAAAAAAATAATAAATAAATAAATAAAACAGAAAACGCTTTGCCGAGTGCTAAGCAAAAAAAAACTCCTCAACGCACAATAAAGTAACACACATATAGCTGTTGAGGCTTTTGAGACATTTGGAGGTTTTTAGGTGCAACTTATAGTGCGGAAAATACGGTACTATACATCCCTGGCTGAATCGGTGGTGACTGCATTCAATGGAAAAGTGTCAAAAAAGCCGCATTTGTGTTTTTCAGCCTGGTTGTAATCCAGGTGGAAAGTGTACAGACACTGAGGGCCACTGCCTCACTTCATTTACTGGACTCAAATGTGTGTTTGCCAGCTTCCTGTTACAGATATCAACCCACTTCCTGATCTGCATCACTTTGTAGTGCTATTACAGAGCAGCTACCGTATGAGATCCAGTCTGAAAATCACAAAAGTGCTAAAATATTCACAGCCTTCATTAGATGGATGGGTCCAACAAACACAGGGCTTTTACGGAGGTTACCGCTGTTTGTGTACCATGTGAAGTCCATGTTCATTTATTTTAACTTACATACATAAGGTTAAGTTATGCTAGCGACGTCGTTACGCTATGTAGTTACACCAAGTACCGACTTTAATCTAAATCATGATCTTGGCTAGGGTTATAACGGAAAATACGGTAAATAAGCGCCCCCCCTAGATGGTACGCATGCCCCCGTTGAGTTACCTAATACCTGAACATCATAGTATAGCTGATACTTTCAAATTTGTCCAACCAACAAAATGCATCCAGAAGCACTCGAAGGCCAAACTTAGGCTTAGACTTAGAAAGTGAGGGTGCCTCAGTATCATCCGCCCATCACTATGTGTTTAAAATAAGTTATACATTGAGAAAATTTGTGAAAACTATTGAGTTTATCTTGAGTTGTAACTAAATAAATCATTACTTTGGACTGTGGTTTAAGCCTCTTGCGTCTGCCTCCTACAGTACGTTCCCAGCCCCTCTGGCCACACAGTAATGCATATTAACATACCGTACGCCCTGAAATGTTAAATGCAAGAAATGTATGGTATAAGTTTTCGTTATGCCTCTTCAAGCAACACTTACATCAACTGGGAAATAAAAAAAGAAAACTCCTCCGCCTTATCTGTAGTCTGTTTGAAAAACAACCTCCAGCGGTGAAAGATGTGAAAAACACATTTTTTCTTAAAGATATGAAAATAGCTGTTATGAATTAATCAATACTGAGATAATTAGCCTTTATCGCCCCCTCATTGTTCAGTGATCTCATTAGAAATGAAAAGAAATCAAAGTGATCTCATTAGAACATAGTTATAAACAGGGAGGGAGGGGGACTGTGGGGGATCTGGCATCAATATTCAGTATCAGATCTGCAATTTTAAGACCACTATCAGGGGATGAGAAGGAGAAGTAGCTCACAGCAGTAGGCGGCAAGACTCTGTGTGTGTGTGTGTGTGTGTGTGTGTGTGTGTGTGTGTGTGTGTGTGTGTTAATGCCCCTGATCTAGTTTTGAAAATCAGTACGACACCTCCCCTCCCTGCGTCTCATTGACACAAACACACAAACATAATTACACACACGTGTTCTGTGTCAGATTATTTGCATAATGAAAATATAACACTGCTCCTCTGGTTTGATCAGGAATGCGGATAAGAGCGTGCGTGTGTGTGTGTGTGTGTGTGTGTGTGTGCGCGTGAGACACTGTCTTTTCATGGAGTCAGGACAGTGTATGAGTATCAACAATAAAGTATCAGTATATCATCCGCTATTTCCTTAGTAAAGCAGACTGTGTGTGCTTTATGTGCGTGTGTGTGTTTGTGTGTACGTGTGTGTGTGTGTGTGTGTGTGTGTGTGTGTGTGTGTGTGTGTGTGTGCGCGCGCGTGAGACTGTCTTTTCATGGAGTCAGGACAGTGTATGAGTATCAACCATAAAGTATCAGTAAATCACCCGCTATGTCCTTAGTAAAGCAGACTGTGTGTGTGCTTTATGTGCGTGTGTGTGTGTGTGTCTGTGTGTGTGTGTGTGTGTGGGTCTGTGTGTGTGTGTGTGTGTGTGTGTGTGTGTAGGAAACATGTTGGTGGTCATGTATGTGCACAGAACAGTACGTGACCACACCGTATACTGTATGTGTGTGCATGCGTGTTGAGGGTGTGTGCATACATGTATGTTAATGTGTGTGTGCATGCATGTATGTTAATGTGTGTGTGTGCATGCATGTATGTTAATGTGTGTGTGTGTGCATGCATGTATGTTAATGTGTGTGTGTGCATGCGTGTATGTTAATGTGTGTGTGTGCATGCGTGTATGTTAATGTGTGTGTGTGTGTGCATGCATGTTAATGTATGTGTGTGCATGCATGTATGTTAATGTGTGTGTGTGTGTGTGTGTGTGTGTGTGCATGCATGTATTATTGCAACATCAAAACAAGCAGAACGCCTTCATCTCTGTTAATTAACATTCTTGTAATAAATATAATAAAATATTGATATGATGAAAAAATACAAGCACTCAAAATGTATTTAAAAGTAAACTTAAAGGGTCAACGCAGTTTCAATTTTGCTTGTTTTTTTGTTGTTTTTAAATAAAACAGTTTCCTGACACCAAAATGCATCTGGAAGGTAAATCTAAAGCACAGCTTGAGCTTTTATTTTAAATGATTAGTGTCAGACGTGCTAGGACAGTCATGAATGATGTTTGTACACATGTAATCTAACCTACAATGTGGGTAGTTTGTTTGCTTTGTTCAGATTCAGGGCCCACTCCCACTGTGCCTCCGTCCCGTGCCCCGTGCTTTAGGGTCCTTGTCCCCCCCTCCAGGCCCGTTTGTACTCACACTACCTGGGCCTCGGCGAATGCTTCTTGCTGCCTATACGTCATCACGCCGTAACACGTCACACGCATTGATGACGTCATGGCGATGCGTGGCTTTGTTTCCAGATCTTTCCGTAGACCTCAGAGTTTTTGTGCGTCTTGTCGACTGTTTTTGAATCTTTTCATCGACCAAATCTGCAGTAAACACTCCACCTCCGCATCACACCAACGTGAACCTTTCGCCGCCATTGTTGTTGTTGTTATTAGTTTTTTTCTATGTCCCAACAGGCGCACATAAAATGACCTCGGAGCCGCCGTAGGCCTCGTCGCCGTACATGTGCAAACGTGCTTTACAAAAGCCCACCTCTCCAAAACGGGCCGTGGACGGCCAGCTTGCTGCAAGCTAGGTGCGTTACGGTTCACTCACACTGGTCAAACGAACTAGACTTTACCCATGAAACCTGTTTGGGCACGGTACGGAAGGACAGTGTGAGTGCGCCCTAAGAGACGTAAATTATACAATTGCATCATTTGCCCCTTGGTTCATTTGTGTTCACATGACAACCTGTTCTCATTAGTCAGAGATCTTACAGGAATAATTTGGCTCAAGTCAGGTCACGCTAGCGTCTTGGTCTTCCAGTCAAACTTCGGTAAACCGCTTCCTGTCATGCACAATGCCAGTCTTCTTCTTTCCTGTTTATGATGGGTGACCACCTTCTGTGTTGAACCACAGTTGTGAGTCACTTGTTTCTGATGCTGGATGGATTGATCGTGTTTGCACTGCAAAACAAACTGCTCCAGGGATCGCTTGGCAATTTTGGCCGCCTTGTTTTATCCTTCACCTGAGTGCTACTGCTGTGTTCTTATGAACCCATCTTTCTATTTTCAGAACTGCTCCAAATAAGCCGCGTATGAAAACACCTGTACTTCAAATACCAAAACTAACTAACTCATTGATTGTTTCCTATTTCGGTGGTGGAGCAGATAAAGTTCATGTACATTCAAAGTTCCTTTACCATTAAATTCGTCCCCTTTGAAACCAAAAGTAAATGTGACTTTGTAAGTTAACTTTCTTAGAGAACATTCTTTAGTATTATAACCCAAACCACAATCTCTCCCTAAACCTAACCATGTAGTTTTGTTGCCTAAACCTAAACAAGTTATTTTAACAACATATTTTCGTTTGCAGGTGTTGTGGAAATAGATTCTTCAATAAAGATCAACAAACAGGATCAGCTTTTTCTCCGTGGTTTATTTTGCCAAAGCATTTTCCTCTGCAGACAAAAATACGTTCATCCCTGCGTCCTCACAAAGGTAGAGTCTAGTAGGGAATGACGATTTGCCAAATCTCGCACAGTCTTTTAGGGAGAGGGACAGGACGCGCTAAGCCTTGGTTGGGTGACGTCTTTAGACCAAACAAAAACATGCCTTAGACACCCTGAACCTCTCTCATCACAAGGTCTCTAACACAGGGTACAGATGCACAAATATGCCACTATACCATCATGAGTTAGTTATTTGCATTATCCATTAAGAAGGTGAGACAGAGGAGACACTGAACTGTGTCCGACCTGACAAAACTATGATTATGAATTACAAATATCCAAAATTCCCACAACACAAGTTAAAAAGTGACGCCATGGGGTCCTAACAGCACGGCTGCTATTAGGACGATGTCGATAGATGACAACAGCCTTCTGAACCTACTGGTAAGTCTAGCAGGCAACTTCAAACCCTTATCTACAAGGCTGATAACCACTGATTGCAACCATTCAATGGAGTGATAAAGTCTAAAGCCAGTGTATGAATAATTACTCTATTAATCAAATGTATATATGCATACAGTACAGCCCAAAGGTTTGAACACACCTTCTCACTCAATGAGTTTCCTTTCGTTTCAGGGCTATTGACGTTGTAGATTCGCACTGAAGGCATCAAAACTATAAATTAACACATGTGGAAATATGTACTTAACAAAAAAGTGTGAAACAACTGAAAATACGCCTGATATTCTAGGTTCTTAGAGTAGCCACCTTTCGCTCTGATTACTGTTTTTGCACACACGCTGCATCCTCTTGATGAGCTTCAAGAGGTCGTCACCTGAAATAGTGTTCAATAAGTGGGCTTCTTGCCTCGCCTCGAAGCTCATCAAGAGAACGCAGAGTGTGTGCGAAGCCGTAATCAGAGCAAACGGTGGCTACTTTGAAGAAACTAGAATATCAGGCGTATTTTCAGTTGATTTACACTTTTTTAACTATATATTTCCACGTGTTCATTCATAGTTTTGATGCCTTCAGTGTGAATCTACAATTTTCATAGTCATGAAAATGAAGAAAACTCTTTGAAGGTGAGAAGGTGTGTCCAAACTTTTGGTCTGTACTATACATACATACATATTAATTCATTCATCTTCAACTGCTCATCCCGGGGTCGGGGTCGCGGAGAATGCTGGAGCCGATCCCAGCTGACATCGGGTGTGAGGCGGGGTCCACCCTGGACAGGACGCCAGTCTATCACAGGACACATAGAGACGAACAGAGACAGACAACCATTCACACCTAAGGGTGATTTAGAGTCATCAATGAACCGAACACCTGCACGTCTTTGGACTGTGGGAGGAAACAGGAGAACCCGGAGAAAACCCACGCAGACACGGGGAGAACATGCATATATGTAAGTTAATTTTGTATTTTTTGGATCATGTATTTGATTGTAATTTACAGTACCTCAATGGGAAGTGTAGCATGAATCATAGGTTAACCAAAGTCACGTTATGTTTCTTATGTTAGAGGCCAGCATCACGACAAACCTTGATAGGAACCGGTCTCCGAACACGACATGTTTATTTCGTAAGGCTCTGAATTGCTGGGATAAACTTGTTTTCCGCACTTGCCGAACAGAATAATTTATCAAACATGAATTTGCTTCAGCGGGGAGGGAGAGCAGCAGAAATCTGATTGTTGTAGTTCACAGCCAATTAAACATTTCATCTCTGCGAGAGCTTGTTGAACAGTTTCCCCTCAGTAAACCGCTGCTCCGTAAATCAAAGCTGTGGTTCCAGCAGGAGAAAAGCCTCTCCAGGTATTTGGTCCATTTGCTGTTTCAAACTTGTTTCCAATTGTCCAATTATAAGTCCCAATGAAGTTTGCTTTTTCAGTTAAAAAAGTTATTGTCCGCAAATGAATAACTAAATGAAAGGACTTGTTGAGATGTAATTTGTTTGGCTGTCAAACTCAAATTTTCTCACTAACGTCTAAAAGGCAGAATGGCAATTACCTTTAACAGAATGGGGTGTTAATGGTAATGTGTGAGCACACGGTTGCAAAACTTAGCACATCACACGATTCTTTTCAACTTTTGCAAGTGATACAACTGTTTGATTCACCCTTTTTTCCTTTTCCACACTAATTTTTAAGTTATTGTAACATTGACACGTTTCCTCAGGAGGGGGGCTGGATTGCTTACTCCAGGTAGGGAATGAGTCCTGACCCCAAGTGAAGGAGTTCAAGTACCTCGGGATCATGGTCACGAGTGAGGGGACGATGGAGCGTGAGTTCGGCCAGAGAATCGGAGCAGCGGGGGCGGTGTTGCAGTCGCTCTACCGCACCGTTGTGACGAAAAGAGAGCTGAGGAAGGCAAAGCTCTGGATCTACCGGTCAATCTTCGTTCCTACCCTCACCTGTGGCCATGAAAGCTGGGTCAGGACCCAAAGAACGAGGTCGCGGGTACAAGCGGCCGAAATGTGTTTCCTCAGGAGGGTGGCTGGAGTCTCCCTTAGAGAGAGGGGGAGAAGTTCAGCATCCATGAGGAACTCGGAGTAGAGCCGCTGCTCCTTTGTGTTGAAAGGAGCCAGTTGAGGTGGTTCAGGATCATCTAGTAAGGATGAACCCTGGGCGCCTCCCTAGGGAGGTGTTCCTGACACGTCCAGCTGGGAGGAGGCCTCGGGGAAGACCCAGGACCAGGTGGAGAGATTATATCTCCACCTGGTCCTGGGAACGCCTTGGGATCCCCCAGTTAGAGCTGGTTAATGTGGCCCGGGAAAGGGAAGTTCGGGGTCCCCTGCTAAAGCTGCTGCCCCCACGAACCGACCCAGATAAGCAGATGAAAATGAGATAAGATGAGATAACATGGACACACTTTATCAAACACTCAATATCTGGTGTGAGAATCACTGAAATTAGCATATTGGTTGTTGTGCTATGACCACACATACAGCATGGCCTTGCAACTTCATTACTGCTATAAATTGAGTCAAAATCCCTCAACTATCATTTCTTTTAATATGTAAAGATGTTATTGGGTATTCATGCATTTAAAATTGATTATTCTGCTTGAGCTCACATCTGGTCCATTAGACATGTGGTTCGACAGACTTACTCTATATCACTTTAACGCAAACACACTGACATTATGCAAGCAACCTGGCCTTCATCCACCAACACTCATACACACACACACACACACACAGATGCAGCAAAAATAACTGTTCAATGAACACTTAGACACATCCTCCAATGATAGCAGTTATTTAAGCAGAATCCCGTCTTTCTCATGTTCAGATTTCCATTCCCCGGGGGCGCAAATAGCAGCCATTAGAGCCTTTCATGTCAGCCAAAGCTAACAAAGTGCGACAGGACCCACAGAGTCCCAAACCAGAGGGAGGCACCCCGAGGCGAGCGGCTCTAAAGAGTCTGTTTACTGCTCACTTAGATAACATCGACTGATCCTGTGTTCAACTGTGTGTGTGTGCGTGTGTGTGTGCAGTTTCTATGTCAGTGGTGGAAAACATCCAAGTGTCATTTGGAGGTACTGTATCCATTTTGATACTTCTGAGAGCTAGCCTATATATGTTTTAAACATGAACCGTAACATCTTGTTTTGTTAACTGCTCATGCATCACAATAGCCAGCTGTATTAACTGGGTTATAGTTCAAATGTGCCTCACGTCAACCATGAAATGATGCATAAACATTAACAGATTATGTTGAAGCCCCCGCGACCCGACCCCGGATAAGCGGTTGAAGATGAGATGAGATGAGATGAGTTTGGCGGTCAACATCTTGTTTATTTTTTAACCATTCGTGATCATATTTGGATGCGAGGGCGGAGCTGAGCCCAATTCCACTATCGTTTCAATGGTGCTGCACTAAGCTACTGTAAATGCTAAAGAGGGAACACGATTATTCAATCTTATCACAAATTATTCTCATTTCAATTACCAAATTTCAGGAGGACATGTGCAAGTTCTTGTTTATGTTTTAAACCAAATTTTGGGCAATATGTGGAGTGTGCATGTTGTCCCTGTGTCTGCGTGGGTTTTCTCCGGGTTCTCCGGTTTCCTCCCACAGTCCAAAGACGTGCAGGTGTTCGGTTCATTGATGACTCTAAATCACCCGTAGGTGTGAATGGTTGTCTGTCTCTGTTCGTCTCTATGTGTCCTGCGATAGACTGGCGTCCTGTCCAGGGTGGACCCCGCCTCACGCCCGATGTCAGCTGGGATCGGCTCCAGCGCCCCCGCGACCCCGAACCCGGGATAAGCGGTTGAAGATGAATGAATGAATCTATTATTTTTCAGATTTTTTTTTTGCTCAATTATCGGTAACAGAATGCTTTGAAATTTAAGTATCCAGGTATTTTTTTTCCCCAATCTGCCCTTTTGTTTAATAATTTTGCTGACATGTACATTTTTTTAAAAACATTTTTTAGTAAGTAACTTTAAAACATTTTTAAATTTTAAACATTTTGTCACATTGGCTCCACGAAAGAAGGCTCTTAATACTTATTTTCTTTAAAAGTCTCACTTCATCTGTTTAATGTACACATTTAATTAACCATTGGTGTTCATGCATGCATGTGTGTGTTCTGCTCACTGTGTGTTTGCATGCATGCGAGTCAGGGTGTATCTAGGCTGAGGAAGTCTGGAAGCAAAGGTGTGAGTGTATATGAGCATGGTTGGGTTGACTGACTTGCGTGTGCGTCTCTCGTCTCATAGTTAAGTCATATTAAATCCACTGTCAGCTAACATGCCCCTAAATATTCCCATTAAGTCATTTAAGAACATATGCCAACATATGCCATCTGCCTCCATGGACCCCTCTCACACAAACACACCCTGCGGCACACAAATTCACTGGCTAAATGCTAAATGCCATTACTGCCACTCCAATAAGCCTGGATAATAAGAGAAAGCATGCAGAGGTTTGTTAGTGAAACACACAGCTGGGGCAGAAGTGTTTGCACACTGCGTATGTGTGTGTCAGAAAGAGAGTGAGACAAAGCACCAAAACCACAAACCAAAAAAAGCAGATAGTGTGTCAGGTGAAGTCAGTTCTCTTCATACAACCAACACTCTGAAGAGAAAAGTTGTGAGGTGAGGAGTTTGGGTTTACCATAAGTGTGTTTGTGGAGAGTAGTGGTTCACTCACACTGTCCTTCAGCACCGCGCCTAAACAGGTTTTTCGACTAAAGCCTAGTGCGTTTGACCAGTGTGAGTGCAACCGCTCCGCGCATAACTGCGGCTCGCTTGCCGTCCACGTTCCGTCTGAGAGAGGTGGGCTTTTGTAGAGCGCGTTTGTACATGTACAAGCTCGAGCGTGCGCACGTGTACAAAACGAGCACGAGGCCTACGACGGTCCTGACGTAATTTATGTGCACCTGTACGGACATAGAAAACAATGGCGGTGAAAGGTTCACGTTGGTGTGATGCGGAGGTGGAGTGTTTACTGCAGATTTGGTCGATGAAAAGATTCAAAAACAGTCGCAAGACGCACAAAAACTCCGAGGTCTACGGAAAGATTTGTAAACAAAGCCACGCATCGCGATGACGTCATCAATGCGTGTGATGTGTTACGGCGTGATGACGTATAGGCAGCAAGAAGCATTCTCCGAGGCCCAGGTAGTGTGAGTACAAATGGGCCTGGGGCGCGGGGGGAGAGGGAGGGGGGACAAGTACCGGTGCGCGGTGCGGAAGGACAGTGTGAGTGCGCCCTAGGAGGTGAGAGGAGAGGCAATAGGATGTAAGTTTAATAGAAAGACAGATTAAAACATCAGGTGCATTTCCATTAGTGTAAATTTGGATGCTTGGAAAGTTTAAGGGCACACTCTCTCAAATGACTGTTCACTCGCCGTGTTTCCATTACAAAAAAAGGCCAGAGAGGGATTTACGTGACTCTGGAAGTGTCAAGGTGAAAGATGTGCGCGCACAGATCATATTCTGCGCTGCTTTCTACCACCCCACTGGATAAAAAGTGTCTACTCTACTTCACCGTGTTGTTGGTGCTTCCTTACTACCACACGTCAAAGCTACATCCTATCAGCAACCGGGCTTCTCTCAGGGGCTTGAGCAGCCGTCTGTTGGCCAAGAAACAACCACTCAAATGGCCGCTCGAGCGACTCACATGAAAATTTGGGCCATTTTCGCAAGATATACCCTCCGGTTCCTCCTTTCTCGTCCGACCTCTCAACTGGGAGTTCACGCTGGACCTGATCCACCCTGTGGAGGACGGGATCCTGAACTCAAAGAGAGGATCAAGGGGTCAACGGGAAGACGGGTAACCTCAGTAACACCATCCAGGTCGGCAGCATGAAGAACAAGATCAACGTCAGGTCTGAGAAGCGGTTCTCCAAAAGGTACCTGATCAAGAAGTACCTGAAGAAGAATAACCTCCGCGACTGGCTGAGGGTGGTGGCGTCCGACAAGGAGACGTACGAGCTGCGCTACTTCCAGATCAGGACGACGAGGAGTCGGAGGCCGACGAGTAAATGGGTGAACGAGTTTGTCAAAAAAAAAAATACCCTCATTCTGGGTATTCAACCAAAGTGGAAACACACTATAAAACAAATTTAATACAATCCTTTCCAGTGATATAAAATGCAGAGCATCCAAAGGGGTTGTGGGTTGTGTGTTTGGGTGGCTCCCTGAGTGTGTTTGTGTAGAGCAGCAGGGGTTAAAGGTCACTGGGTATGATTGAGGGTGAAAGAGGAAGTCAATCTGTGCTTAGTTACAAATGATTCATAAAAGAGAACCGGCTGAAATTTCTACAAAGATGTGAGGGCCAGAGTTTGTGCGTTTGTGTGTCCTGAAAGCTTTTCATTGAGGTTTCTGCAGTTTGCATAATAGCAGCAGGGCAGTGGATGTTAAAGAAGCATAAAGAGCGCTATTTGAAACCAAAAGAAGGGAGGAGAAAGGCTGGTGTGCAGCTGTTTACACTTTCCTATGAGGTTGCTTGGTGTATCTTTCACCTCCCTGTGGATGAATACGGCATCTTGTTGAGATAGTTAAAACAGCTACAATGAGAGTAGTTGGTGGGAAATATATGTGACCCCAATTCACATGCAGTTGGGATGTTGTGTAAAACATAAATAAAGGATACAATTATTTGCAAATCCTTTTCAACCCATATTCAATTGAATGCAGTACAAAGAAAAAATCCAACATGTTCCAAAGAAGTTGGGGCAGGGGCGTGTTTACCACCGTGGTTCTGTGTTTGGGGGGTCGGTAGCTCAGTCCATAGGTCCATAGGTGACTTGGCTGGGAACCGTAGGGTCGCTGGCTCAAGTCCCTGTGTGGACCATGTATGGAGCGTGGACTGGTGGCCGGAGAGGTGCCAGTTCAACTCCTGGGCACTGCAGAGGTGCTGTTGAGCAAGGCACTGAACTCCCAACTGCTCGGGGCGCCGGTCACCTGGGATTGCCTCCAAATGGCTCTCATAGACTGTTCCGCAATTGGTAAAATACTTTTCATTCATTCATTCATTCATCTTCAACCGCTTGTCCCTGTCGGGGTCTCGAGCCAATCCCAGCTGACATCGGGCGTAAGGCGGGGTCCACCCTGGACAGGACGCCAGTCTATCACAGGACACATAGAGACGAACAGAGACAGACAACCATTCACACCTACGGACGATTTAGAGTCATCAATGAACCGAACACGTCTTTGGACTGTGGGAGGAAACCGGAGAACCCGGAGAAAACCCACGCAGACACGGGGACAACATGCAAACTCCACACAGAAATGCCCCAGCTGGGATGCGAACCTGCAACCTTCTCGCTGTGAGATGACAATGCTAACCACTACGCCACCATGTCACCCAAAACAGAGAACAGAGAAACTTTAATAACAACACACACAGAGGGAGAGTGACTGAATGTTGAAGGACAGCTACTTCAAATCGCCTTCTCTCAGTTCGAGCCAGTGTTGAAGTCTTACAGGGGAGGAAATGTCTAAATCTGTTGTGACTTTAATTATCTGCTACATAAATCAATAGGGGACCAGCCTTATAACCTTTAGTTACGCATGAAAGTAATAGAAAAAAAGTGTCACCACCGATCACTTTCACTGGCTGTCACACACACACACACACACACACACACACACACACACACACACACTCACTCGTCAAGCTTCATGACCACATGAACGATGTTCATACAAAAAACACACACTATGCCTGTACGCATGTCTCAATTAAATCAAGTGGTTTGGACAGAGGGGTGACTACAAAGGGGAAGAAGAAAGATCGGACGCGTAGGAGATTGACGCACACACTCACACACTCTCTCTCTCACACACACACACTCACTTTCACCCACAGCGGCAAACAGTCGTAGTGAATTAGCGGAGAAGAAGTTGACAAAGCAGACAAAGGAATGAGGATGACGCCCACTCATGAATACACACGACTGATTGAATTCATGCGCTCCCTAAAGTTTCTCTAATTGTATTCTGCTTCCCAAAATACACTCACACACACACACACACACACACACACACACACACACAGACACACAAAGAAAATAACCCATTTCAGTGTATACTGTATATGCAGAGGGCTACACGGTGGTCTGGCGGTTAGCACCGTTGCCTCACAGCGAGAAAGTCCGGGGTTGCATCCCGGCTGGGGCCCTTCTGTGTGGAGTTTGCATGTTGTCCCCGTGTCTGCGTGGGTTTTCTCCGGGTTGTCCGGTTTCCTCCCACAGTCCAAAGACGTGCACGTGTTCGGTTCATTGATGACTCTAAATCACCCGTAGGTGTGAATGGTTGTCTGTCTCTGTTTGTCTCTATGTGTCCTGCGATAGACTGGTGTCCTGTCCAGGGTGGACCCCGCCTCATGCCCGATGTCAGCTGGGATAGGCTCCAGCCCCCCGCGACCCCGACAGGGATAAGCGGTTGAAGATGAATGATAAACACAGTTGAAAATGGAGTTGAGCCTGTCCGGCCTTAGTTCTGCTCGTTTAGATTCCAGTCAAAGGTGGTTTGACCGCACACTGGAACTAGGCCTGTTTACTGGGAGCTGTTCTCAGTCTAATCCTCTTTGTAAGTGAACCAGGAGGGCCCTGTTATATGTGTAGCAGGCCTAAAAGCCAGCTTAGCCCAGAAGGAGAATCAGGTTATCTCTGTTTTGAGTTTTAAAAAAGATATTAAAATCTGTGAATCTGTTTAGATTTGACCCCTTTGAACCACGAGGAACCTTTTTAGAGACACAGGGTTACTTTAAACATGGGAACCTTGTTTTGTTGTTCTGCTCAGGGATGGGAATCAAACACCGGTTTCAGTTGAGAACCATTACAAATTGGATCGTTTGCCTCCTCTTCTTGTAGAGGAGTATTTTCACAGTGGTGGTACTGTTACCTGTTACTCAAGTAAAGGATCAGAACGCTTCTACCACCACTACATCCATGTGTCTATGTGTGTACCTCATATTTTATAAACAAGAGTGAAAGTGGTCAGACTGCTAAAACAGACACCACACACCCACTCTCCCTCTCATAAACACACACACATACACACACACACACACACACACACACACACACACACACACACACATAGGTTTTGTGAAGTTCCTGATGAGGTCTTGTCGCAATTAGCATGCTAATCCTGCTACGGATTGAACTGCTGTCAGAGCTCTGCATTAATAACCAGTTCCACTGCTGCCTTGCTCTCTCTTACACTCATTTTTCATCTCTCTCTCTCTCACACACACACACATCCACACACACACACACACACACCCCTCAACTGTCTGAGGGGTGTGTGTGTGTGTGTGTGTCTCATTTCTTTTGTCAGGTTTGTCAAATATCTGTTGCTCAATAAAATTGGAATCAAAAGCAGCTTCATTTGGCAGCACTGTCAAAAAAGAAGCCGAATTTCAGACACACTCGCTCACACTGTCCATCCGTACCGTGCCCAAACAGTTTTACGGGTAAAGCCTAGTTCGTTTGACCAGTGTGAGTGCAACCGTACCGCGCCTACTTGCGGCACGCTGGCCGTCCACGGCCCGTTTGAGAGAGGTGGGCTTTTGAGTGTACAAGCACGAGGCCTACGGCGGTTCTGAGGTCATTTCCTGTGCGCCTGTTGGGACATAGAAAAAAGAAGGAGGGACCATGCGCGGACATTTAAAACAATGGCGGCGAAAGGTTCACGTTGGTGTGATGCGGAGGTGGAGTGTTTACTGCAGATTTGGTCGATGAAAAGATTCAAAAACAGTCGACAAGACGCACAAAAACTCCGAGGTCTACGGAAAGATCTGGAAACAAAGCCATGCATCGCCATGACGTCATCAATGCGTGTAACGTGTTACGGCGTGATGACGTATAGGCAGCAAGAAGCATTCTCCGAGGCCCAGGTAGTGTGAGTACAAATGGGCCTAGAGGGGGGAACAAGGACCCTAAAGCACGGGGCACGGGACGGACGCACAGTGGGAGGGCGCCCTTGGTTTCAAGTTGAAGATGTATCTGAACCCTCACTCAGTAAAAAAACATTATAATATTCTACTATTTGTCCCTTTTTTCTTTGCTTACTGTCAGCACAAGACTAGATGAGCAGCACAAATATAGTATGAGCAAGCTGTCTTTGACACATTTGCACACGATCACACATACACACACACACACACACACACACACGCAGCGGGTAGGAGGTTTAATCTCAATACTCTCATTAACACCCTGAAAAACACAGTGTTGGTTTAGATGCTACACAGAAATATAAAGGGTGACAGCGAGAGAAAAGCAGCAGTTGCTGATACAACTACTACTCATACTAATAAAGGAAAGTTCTTAATATTAAACTCATCACAATCATTAATCAACCAATCAATCATCATTTTGTACGGTGGTTTAAAACTTATGCTGTTATATTTCACACACCAACTTTGGGTCCAACCTTCTGGCTCTCTGTTTTTTACCTCTTTTACCCTATTTTAACCTCTTTCTTTCTACTTTTTTACTCTTCTTGTGAAGAGATTGTGTCTTTTACATATATCCTAACCTATATCTAACTTTAAAATGCAACCAAGAGCCAGTTTTCTCAATTACTAAAGAGAGGAACTTCTGGCTCTACGCACAAAGGGATGAGCTGGGACACGTCACCCCGTCCCGGCGGGGGTTGGGAAATGAGAACCAGGGGCTGCTAGGATGGGGGAAGCTAAAGGCTGAGCGAGCGGAGAATCGGAGGTGTTACAAGCCATCGATTCCCTCCGTAATCATGGTGCCCCACTACAGCTCAACACCTCTGAGACGAAAGAGCTGGTCAATGATTTTGGGAGGTCCAGACCAAGACCATGACCAGTCCTGCTAGAGGGAGAGGCTGTGGACTCAAAAACCTCAGGCCGTGGCTGGACAATAAACTGGACAACACACACCAGCCACCTGTACAGGAAGACACAAAGCAGGTTGTGCTTCCTGAGGAGACGGCGGTCCTTCAACATCTGCATCAAACTGCTGTGGATGTTCTACCAGTCTGGGGTCACCAGCGTCCTCTTGGGGGGACAGCATGTCCAAGACGGACACCTCCAGACTGGATACACTGATCAGGAGGGCCGGCTCTGTGGTCGGCATGAAACTGGACTCAGAGAGGAGGACACTGGACAAACTGCTGGACCTTATGGACAATGCCATCCACCCACCCTGCACCCCGTCATCAGCACCCAGAGGAGCCTGATCAGTGGAGGGCTGCTCCTGCCCAAGTGTAGGACCAACAGGGTCAAGAACTCCTCTGTCCCTCAGGCCGTCATCCTCTACAACTCCTCACTAAAGAGGACAGAAGGAGTGGGAGCCACTCACTGTGACATTAATAATCTACTCTTACACACCTGCACACTTATCTTCTTTTCTCGTGAAACAGGAAGGGGAGGGATATAGCAGGCACGCACACACACACACACACACACACACATATGCACATATGGAGTAATCCTGTACTTTCCTGATAACGGTGCAGATGGGCTTGCTGTCTGGACCTGTAACACTGAGATACGAAGGAAGCAGATTGTGGGTCAAGGGTCAGTTGTCCCAGTGTCAGTAGCCTCCTTACACAGAGATTCTGATCTACTACCATAAACAATTTCCACCATTACCCTGGCTTTTGTTTTGTTTTTTTACATTGAATTTACATTGTATCGCCTTGCCAGACCTACCTCCGCAGTGTCCCGCTTATCGCTGTATTTCTTTAAACCAATCACAAATGTCTAGGGCAGGGCCAAGCCGAAGGTTCCCTTGCAAAATAGATTGCAGAGAAAGCCAAAGGGGCATGACGTCCGGCGTGGGAGATTGCATGCCAGCAGCCAGCCATACTCTCAAGGTCTATGTCTCAAAATGTGCCTCACAAACATAGACGTACAAGTCCCTTGCCATTTGTCACCGTCACACCAGGGTGAAAGTGACAAACGCACCGGCATTTCAACTGTAAACCCATCTGAAGTGATTTTAGCTGCTCAGAGCAACTGTTGCAGGAATAAGAGCAGGAATAAGACTGGACTTTCACCCCAGAGACCACAGTTTGTGTCGCTCATAACCCTCACTGCATAGTTACGTTTCAAACGCGCCTATTATACCTTTGCCGCCTGCTTAATAGCGAAATACCTCTGTCATTCTCCTGGTACCTTTCATCCAGAACAGAGAGGCAGGATAACTCAAACTGGCGGTGTTAAAGGGGCGGCTAAATGAACACCTTCGTCTGCAGCCTAGGCGTGTGAATGACACGCACCTGACTATAAGCCGCACCAGCTAAATTTAGGGGAAAATACAGATTGCTCCATATAAAAGCCGCACCCGACTATAAACCGCAGGCGTTTTGATGTGTAATTACCGTAGTATATAGGGGTTCCTGCTACCACGGAGGGGATTGTCGGGACAGAGATGACTGTTTGGGAACGCAAAGCGTCCCATTTATTAACAATAAATCTTTCTATCATTCAATCAAACTTTCACATCTTTGACATGGCGAACAGCATTCGTGCAGAGTACAAATAATACAACGGAGCAAAGTAATACAAAGTGCTCGCCTGTAACACGGCAGTAAAAGTGCAGTCCCGCGGCCGTTTACGTTATCAAAATAACCAGCCATTCATTGATGTCAAGGGTACGTGCAGCAGCTCTATTTCCTTCTTTGACAGCCAGATCGATTGCCTTTAACTTAAAAGCAGCATCATATGCACTTCTCCGTTTGTTTTCCATGTTGAGGGTGTTTGCATGAACACTTCCTTCGCGCAAACTGTCGCTGACGCTCTCCTACTCTTTGTTTGGCTCTCGTTACCTGGCGCCAGATGTCTACCTCGGTCTCGCACATCCTCGGTAGTGCGCGCCCCTGGTTACCGTAAGCCGTAGAAAAGCCGCACCGTTGTATAAGCCTCAGGGACCAGAACGAGGGAAAAAAGTAGCGGAAATTACGGTAATTACAACGCATGTCATGATTTTTGCGTGTCATTTCGCGCCATGTAGTCTCAATTGACTTGTATAGTGCAGAGATGGCGTTGTCATTTGACGCACAAATGTCATTGAGGGAAAACCCACGTGTCAATATTTCATGTGAAATGCCCTAACCCTAACCCTAACCTACGGGCGTTAAATGACATGCGAAAAGCTTAATATGCGTAGACATGCACGCGAAAAGTCATGAAAGTCATGAAAAGTGGCGTGCTATTTATACGCCCTCTCATGAGACCACGTAGTCGTCTGAGATTCAGGTAGTTTTTGTCAAATCAACAGGACAAAACAGGTCTTGTAGTGTGTGCCCTGCAGAAGTTTGGAGAGTTTAATCCTCTGTATCACCTCAGCCGTAATGAAAAAGTCAATGTTACACTCAACCCTAACACAGATTCTTAACCCTCAAACAGCCCGTTGGAAAATTGAGGGCCAGCCAAGCTCTCAAGGTATATGACTCAAATTGGCCCTCACAAGCATAGATGTACATGCACACATACACACAGAGCCGTAGGAATAACACATCACACACACACACACTGATTCGTCATACAGATGAAGGCTGACCCGGGCAGACAGAAAGACAGACATCTGCACGGACAAACACGCTATTTCATGCGCACTTGAATGCAGCTGCAGACACGCTCTCTCTGTGGTGCTCATTAGGAGAGGTAGCAGGTCCAGACCTCCTCCGAGCAGAACTGCAGGGGTGACCAACTCCCTCCCAGTCCTCCTCTGCTGTCAGCATCACTCCCTCTCTGTTTCTCTGCTCCTCTCTCACCTTTCTTGCCCTTCCCTTTTCCCTTTTTTCCGTCTTTGATATAAGATCAATTGGCTCTTTTTCTCTCTTTTGTGTTCTCTATATATTCAATTCAAACACAACTTCTGTGCCTTTTATTCCAATTTACCTTGTTCAGCTCACCGGCCCTCCTGTTTAATGTGAATTTTAACGTGTTCGCACCTCCTCCCTCTATGTCCTGTGTTACATATTGCTTAATTATTGAGCTGTAAACTCGGGAAATCGATGAGCATTGATAATTCAGAGGCTGTTCATCAGACCGAGAGAGAGGAAGAGAGCAAGAGACAGAAAATAAGAGAGGAAAAACAAAGTGACGAGACATATTTTACTTTGAAATGGAAACCAGTCAAGGTTGCAAATAGCAGCTATGTGTGTGTGTGTGTGTGTATGCACTAAGATTAATTCTTAACAACACACACACACACACACACATAAATACAGTGCAAAAGTGCAGTTAAGCCTGGGTGAGGGTGAGGCCACATCCACACTGACGTGGCAGGAGATTTCTTTCTCGCCTTCTCTCAGCAGAAAGCTGACATTTCAACACCGGCAAATTAAGCTCTTTAAAAATGTGCCTTCAACATGGTGAGAAAATCTAAAGTTTCTGTGGCTTGTTGACAGTACTCGTGTTGCCACTGATGGTGCCTGCCTCAGCCAGTGTTCACTCAGTGCGTCAGTTTCTTCTGACCCCTCTTAACCCTCGTCACGTGGCGTGCCAGTCACCTGTCAGCAATACGGTCTCTGTGTGGGGAGGCAGACCCCTGGCTTTACCATCAGAGTGGGTAGCAAACAAGCTAGTTGAGATTAGGAGTTTTAAAAAGATGAAATTGGTTTCAAAGCCGAATGTGACGGCTGCCGTGTAGGAACACTTTGGTTTCAAACAGAAGGACTGTGATATTGTGTCGCATTTGCTCTAAAACAATAGCAACTAAATGCACCAACACAACAAACGTGCATCTCCACCTGAAGCAGAACCACCCGATGCTCTTTGTTTACATCCATTTGATTTGTGACGTTGACGCTGCTGTTTGCACGACACCTTCTAACAGTTAAACAGGAACGGAGGCACATGTACAGGTGTATGTAGGCAGGCTGCAGCAGGGTTTGTTACCTGCTACACACACTCTGTCTCTAACGTGTGACTCTGTAACGTGTGACTCTGTAACGTGTGACTCTGTAACGTGTTCGCTGTTTACAAAAGGTCCTAACTCGCAGTTTTGCCTGTTAAGGAATGTATCACTCTTTATGTCTGAGCCTAGTGTTTTACATTCTTTGAAGTGCAACTGTTGTGTATTTTTACTCAAGTGCATATAGACAGAGTCCATTTTAATTATTGTTATTGTTTTTAATTATTTATTTGGGATATTTTAAATGTTTTCCCGTTCTATTGTTAAATATTTTTTTATTTAAATTGATCTTTTAAAGGGTGCACTTGCATTATTATGCCATAATCATTATATCAGTTAAAAATGGTCTCAAAACAGCAACATTATCACTTATCGCAATAATTTCTCTTATCGTCACAGGCCTAGCCCCTGATCTGTACTCATGTTTAGGTCTTAAGACGAGTTGATCTCCAGGCTTACGCTCTCATTGCACTCATTGGTGAACTGACTGTCCCATTCAGCGCTCATGTCATTTAAAGCTACCTTGTTAATTCATATGCTAAATGATTTGTTCATGAATACCTCATCATTTGTAGCCTCAGACACAGACACAGCACCAAAAACACTTCCAATATTAACCCTCCTGTTCTCCTTGGGGTCAATTTGACCCAATTCAATGTTTAACATCTCTAAAAACATGGTTGACGTCTGTTTTTGCTTCATATTTAATGACTTTTCCTAATTTTGTAAGGACATCTGGGAAAACCTGGAACTGACATGAGTATATTACTTCGTTGAATTGACCCCGTTCACGCCACTGTCCTTGATATTGGACATTTGCTTTCATTCCAAATATTATAAATAACAAAAAATAGTCCTTACAAATGATTTACTTACTTTAAAACACATAAACAAATATCCCTCGATCCAGTTTCAGGTGTATCTGTACGGTAATTAATTGTGTTTTCTGTATATTTCCCAAGTCACGTTAAAGATATTCTGGATGTTTAAGAAGGTTTTTGGTGCTGCGTTTAATTTAAAATGCTATTTAGGCCGTCAACAAATACCCTTAAGGGCGCACTCACACTGTCCTTCTGTCCCGGGCCAAAACCGTTTTTTCAGCTAAAGCCTAGTACGTTTGACCAGTGTGAGTGCAACGCTCCGCGCATAACTGCGGACAGCTTGCTGTCCACAGCCCGTTTGAGAGGGGTGGGCTTTTGTAAACCGTTTGCACATGTACGAGCACGAGCGTGCACACCTGTACGAGCACGAGCCCTACGGCGGTAGCGGTATGTGCGCCTGTTGGGACATAGAAAAAAGAAGGAGGGACCATGCGCGGACATTTAACAACAACAACAATGGCGGTGAAAGGTTCACGTTGGTGTGATGCGGAGATGGAGTGTTTACTGCAGATTTGGTCGATGAAAATATTCAAAAACAGTCGACAAGACGCACAAAAACTCAGAGGTCTATGGAAAGATCTGGAAACAAAGCCACACACACGTCATCAATGCGTGTGACGTGTTACGGCGTGATGACGTATGGACAGCAAGAAGCATTTGCGTGAGGCCCAGGTAGTGTGAGTACAAGCGGGGCTGGGGCGCGGGGGGAGAGGGAGGGGGGGACAAGGACCCTAAAGCACGGGGCGCGGTGCGGAAGGACAGTGTGAGTGCGCCCTTAGAGTACCTGACATAAAAACTTAAGTAACAACTTTGATTATGATCATTTTTAAATTGTTACGGTCAAATTGACCAAGGATAAAAAAAAAAAAGGGTTAGTAAAATTTAAGGGTAACAGAAGGGTTAAAGAAAATTCTGCTTTGCGCTCAACTTGACGGCATCACTGTGTTATCGTCACTTTAAGCTTTTGTCTGTATTGATTCACAGTAAATAGAGGGACAGTCTCACAGTCCCAGGAATATTTGAGGAATACAAGTAGTACAGGTAGTTGTGTAATCATCCGGGTTACTTAAGACCCGAGGAATGCATTTGCCAGCCTCGGTGTGGATGCGGCCTCAATCAGCTCTAAGATGTGCTTGTGTGTGAGTGTGTAAGTGTGTGTCAACCATGTGGAGGGTTTTCAAGCATCTGTGTCTTTGTAAACAGGCACACACAGACACACAGGGGAATAAGAGCAGAAGTGCTTATTTATCACCCGCTGAATCCCCACGACTGAAGAAGAGGAGTGTTTTTTACTGCCGACAGCCTCTCTCTCTTTCTCACACACACACATATCTCTCACACACACACATACACATACCTTACACACACATACACACACACACGTACACATATCTCTCACACACACACATACACATACCTTACACACACATACACACACACACGTACACATATCTCTCACACACACACATACACATACCTTACACACACATACACACACACACCTACACATATCTAACACACACACAGACACAAAAAAATGATGATATCAGGGAAAGAAACAATGAAAAATAGAGAAATCTGAGGAGGAATGAGCAGAAATTAATCAGCCGGTTTATAAACGTGCACCTCTCGTCTCATTTAAGAATGTAAAAAGAACGATTCGAGATAAAGGCACACAGTTTTTGACCGCTGTTGTAGTTTGTCACGTCACATGTACTATATTATTGAGCCTTTTGTTTGTTCGTGTTCATGCGTTAGTACGCGTAAGTGCGTGCAGAATGCTGTCACTGATGGATCAGGTGGTGTTACAGATAAACGATGACAAAAATAAAGACGTTATTATTGTTACAATGGTAAAAATGTAGCCTGATTCATAATGAAACCCCCTTAAAATAAATTACTCTTTTTATTTTAGTGCGCAACTGCTGCTGTAAAAAACCTACAGGCAACCGGGTATGTCACTTAACCCTCCTGTTGCCCTCAAATTTGACTAACACCATTTATTCTTGGGGTCAATTTGACCGTTAAACATCTGGAAAATGATCCTAATCAATGTGTGACTCAAGTGAAGTCGGGTACTTTATGTTTTTATTTAACAGAATGAAAAATATCACTGATGTTAAACTGCATGGAGGGATTTCTGTGTGTGTGTTTTAAAGTAAGTCTGTTATTTTAAGTGCTATTTTGTGTTATTTGTAACATCTGGAATGAAAGTAACGTCCGTTATCAAGGACATTAGCATGAATTTGACCTCATATAATATTTGAATTGTAAAATAAACAATAATAATAATGATTAAATCACCCAGATTATCAAACTGACCCAAAGGAACACCAATGATACAAGTACATGTACGATAAGAACAATAAAAAAATATATATAATCATGACAATTTTAGGTTTTTTATGAGTCGTCCCCATAAAATTAGGAAAAGTCATAAATATAAAGCAAAAAAACAAAAAAAGACGTCGTTATTTAGAGATATTAAACATTAAATGGGGTCAAATCGACCCTCAGGAGAGCAGGAGGGTTAAACCTTGATCTAAACTAGAGAGAAAGGAGCAGAATATGCTGAAAGTTGTTTTAAACCCAAGTAATAATACCATAATGTAATGTGTGTACCTGTGTCTACTATATTTTACTCCATACCACATTACTTTTGCATGTTGGTGTCACTCGCCATGAATTTGCAAGTAAATGCGCCACGCAAGTCGCTTAAAACACGGGCAGAGTTTACACAGAATAGAGGCTGGTTTCATGCATTTTTTCTACGTATAACAAAGGAAAGTAAAGCGCAATAATTTGTGTGATGGGTGGCGAGCCATGGACATGAAGCAGACAGCAGCAGGTGCACGTGAGTCCAGCGCTGCGCGGTCACGCGTGTCAGGCAGAGGGTTACTGACAGATGTGATCTCTGATTTCTGACGGGAGCATCTTATCAAAAGTATTTGTTGTTATAACATCAATGTGTTTTGTTTGTATCTTTCTTTGACAATAGCTGAAGGTGTATTTAGAGCTGTAGTTTCACTTTCACGCCACTGTGTCAGACGTCTCTAATAAAAAACAACATATGGGGAAATATTTAAATTAAATGATGCTGATGATTAAACAGGAGCAGACGGTTGCATTTCCCAGATAGATTTAAAGCCCAGCCAAGATGAGCTCCGACGGTGCCGGACCCTGGATAGTACAACTTAGTCTACGAGGGCGAGGGGGTTTATCCCGCTCACAGAGGAACCCAAAAAGACAGAAGGATCGTGAAGCCCCGCTTTCACGGTCTGTATTCATACTGAAAATCAAGATCAAGCGAGCGTTTGCGCTTCTGCTCCACGGGAGGTTACTGTCCTCCCTGAGCTCGCCTTAGGACACCTGCGTTACCGTTAAAAGCACATGAGTTATTTCACATTTTTAACAACGGTATTTATCAATAGGCTTATATTTATACCCAAGTAGGCTATTTTGTGACGACTCGATTATGAGATCGGCAGTTGAATCTGGCTCCTCGGAGCGAATCGTCGGTCACCCCTAGAGTAATGCAGATCTAGGAAGAGCCCATGTCTTCTAGTCTTTTTATAGACCCTCCCCAACCCTCCCCTGCCCAATAGCTGGCTTGATCATGCTTCCCAGCACCTGTCACATGATCCTTCTTACTGCCAGCACACCTATCACGCATTTACCCCGTCATTAGCATACACAGAGTCCATTTACTGCAAGCAGCTTAGCGTCTAATTTCTGCAGTTCTTTGCATACATTCTCAGCCAGTTTGGGGATTTTAACCTTAGACCAGAGTGCTTACTGTAAATCAATGCCGCGATTTATCATTTCTTAAGCTTCTGCTGCTTTTTACAGTTCAACATGAATGACAATGAGAACTCTTACTCATCCCTATGAGGAGAAATGAAAGACTTCTATAATGCAGCTGGCCTTAGAATAGTATTTGAACAACCACCCACATCCGCAAACACACACACACACACACACACACACACACACACACACACAAGATAAAAATGTAAAGTCTCATAAGTCAGTAGCTTGAAGTTTAACAATAACTCTCTCTCAACACACACTAGAAGGCCACATTCACTCATGCCCTGCTAACACACTGCACAGCTGCGCTAAATAATTTCCCCTGAAGCGAAAGCCAGTTTAATCCCTGTAAATATTCATAAGAGGAATGTGTAGGTTGAAGTGGCCCTTCACTCAGCACCCGTAGCAGGCTTAATACTTGATTTAAATTAGCTTGAACGTTAAAAGCTCCTCTTAGCTACGCTTTAGGTTGTGGATACCACAGACTGTTTGGCCCACACTTTAGATTGTAACTGACATATTCGCAGATAAAGGTTATTTACTGTAGGTCGCCATTAGCTCAGTCAGCACTTATTCTCCAGTTCTGGTTTTATCTAGAATGACTGGTGACACGTTTTGACTAGTTCTGCCGAGGGTGGACGATACCCACTGCTTCTGTTCATTCCCCTCTATAAGCTTCCGTAAAATGCACAATCAAAGTTCCTCATTTGCATTAAGTAGGGGTCAAGTCTGCTTTATGCAAATCACATGCTTCCAGGATGAGCAGCTGCCTCTAGAAGCTCACAAATCCTGTAAACCAACTTGTGAACTGTGTGATTATGACTTGACACTTGCATGCCTTTTTTTATTTTGCCTTTAATGCTTTCAACAGTAGAGTTGGTGATGTTGTTTATTTAATGTGTGACTATTGATGAACACGTGGCCTACGGCACACTGTAAGCCTGTGAATTACTCATAACAGGACACAGATGAGGGGGAGAAGTTCAGCATCCGTGAGGAACTCGGAGTAGAGCCGCTGCTCCTTTGCGTTGAAAGGAGCCAGTTGAGGTGGTTCAGGATCATCTGGTAAGGATGAACCCTTGGCGCCTCCCTAGGGAGGTGTTCCAGGCACAGACACATGGAAATGAAACGGCACGCTTCACGCAGTCGTATATCTCAACATGCACCGCGCGTTACTTCTTCTACGGGGGAAAATAGAGTCGGCGGCTGCTCACCGTAGTTGGAGACCTGTTGTGGCTCAATATCGGTCCATATATAAGGAGCACCGGATTATAAGGCGCACTGTCGGCTTTTGAGACATTTGAAGGTTCTTAGGTGCAACTTATAGTGCGGAAAATACGGTAAGTGGAGTTTGAGAATTATTACACTGATTTCCAGAGTACTATGTAAACGTTGTATATTAATCTTACACTGGACTTAGTTGAAAGCCTGGTATGTTGGATATAGCAGTGTATTCTCATCAACAGGTTTGTATATCACACAAAATACGATGTTTTATTTAACGCGAGTACACCACAACGCGAGTACACCACAACGCGAGTACACCACAACAGAGGTGACGGTTGGGGTTAGGCATCAAAATGACTTGGTTAGGATTAGAAAGACATGTTGTGGTTTGGCACTTCCAGGACACGAACGCCAATCCCGCCAATTAATCACTCCAACCCTGCAGGAAAAGGGCTGCAGGTGGAAATCGAACCGGGTCGAGGACTTCTTGCCTCGGCTCTAACCACTGAGCCACCAGGTGCACCAAGTTAAGCACTCTGAGGGCGCACTCACACTGTCGTTCTGTCCCGGGCCAAAACCGTTTTTTCAGCTAAAATCTTTAAGCAGTGTGAGTGCACGGCCCGCTTGAAAGAGGTGGGCTTTAGCGGAGCCGTTTGCACATGTACGAGCACGAGCGTGCGCACGTGTACGAGCACGAGCACGAGCCCTACGGCAGTAGCATTATGTGCGCCTGTTCGGACATAGAAAATAGAACAACGGACCATGCGCGGACATTTAACAACAACAACAATGGCGGTGAAAGGTTCACGTTGGTGTGATGCGGAGGTGGAGTGTTTAGTGCAGATTTGGTCGATGAAAAGATTCAAAAACAGTCGACAAGACGCACAAAAACTCCGAGGTCTACGGAAAGATCTGGAAACAAAGCCACACACACGCGATCAATGCGTGTGACGTGTTAAGGCTTGACGGCGTATGGACAGCAAGAAGCATTGGCCGAGGCTCAGGCAGTGTGAGTACAAACGGGGCTGGGGCGCGGGGGGAGAGGGAGGGGGGACAAGTACCCTAAAGCCCGGGTCGCGGTGCGGAAGGACAGTGTGAGTGCACCCTTATACTGCAGAGCCTGATTTCCTTTGTTGCTCCACATGTAATTCCCACAGTAATAAATATGTTTTGTAGTTATATGTACAAACAGTGAATGAGAACAGCCTGCGTACAGGTGTAAAAGGGTGCCACGGTAAATATCAACATTTCTGTCGTCTGCAAAAACACTTTTTCTGGCGCCCAGATTGGGCTTTATTATTAACAGCAGTAATTATAGGTGTGAAGAAGTGTGTAGGTGTGAAAGTACAGTACGTTTCCATCACTTATACATACAAGAAATTTTTGAATCGTGAGTTTTGTGTTAAATGTGATATTTGACTTAATAATTAAAAATAATAATAAACACTGCAGTGTGAATATGAAATCACGAGCCGTCTCAGCCCGTCGGGGGTTTCAGGTGCTAAACTGGGGTTTACCAGTTTAATCCAGGCCTACTCTTTCATCAAAATAAGATTAGCTCCACACACACACACACACACACACACACATATTGATCCGCACAATAGGTCTCATTGAACCATTGGCTGCCGCACACACACACACACACACACACACTTATTGATTAACTTTCTCGTTCTCTCTCCTCAGAGTCCGAACAATTATAGACCAAATTTATGCTTCCTCCCTCCATGACGAAGATTCAGTATCAGAGTGGGTGGAATGAGCCAAACATCCTCTTCTCAAGCTGTGTGTGTGTGTGTGTGTGTGTGTGTGTGTGTGTGTGTGCAATTATCTGTGCAGGCATTTGTGTGCATGCACCTGCACTTATGCATTTATTTGTTTGAATGTCATTGTGTGTATTTGTTTTGTACCACCTGAGGTCATATTGTTGAAACCAGGTCAGCCTTTCGCCCCCCGACCGCAGAGCAAGGACAGGCACACCCAAGGGCTCCAGTGAGTGTGTGTGTGTGTGTGTGTGTGTGTGTGTGTGTGCGCGTGTGTGTGTGTATGTATGTATTTGTGTATTTATAGCTTTGGACAGGTGAATAATCCTCCAGCACACATCTACCCCTCTGCCTTTCATCGTCGTCCTGATTTTATACGTGCATATGTGGCTGTGCCTTTGTGTGTGTGTGTGTGTGTGTGTGTGTGTGTGCGCGTGCATGTGTGTGTGTGTGTGTGTGTGTTCTCCCCAGAGCCTGCCATTGGCCTGTTTCCGACTGAAATGCTAAACTGTAATGTATTTTTACCCCCTTTCTGACTCCAGCTAACATCAGTGACCTTGGTCCAACAAAACAACCTGCAGTTGAAGGCACCTTCAACTTTAAATCAGATTTCACAGCAAACAAGTGCACACTGGGTCTTTAGAGGACATGACATTGGTGAAATATAATTTTTTTTCCCAGGAAAGTGCAGATCTAAAGCCTTTCTTAAAGAGCGTAGGAAAATAACTGATATGATCGGGGAAGAACGTCTACGAAATGTACAAAACTGTTTAAAAACTGCATAAATTTGATCCGGATGTCCCACCCACATGTAACTGAAGCAAATCCTCGATAGGTACCTGGCACCCAACCCTCTGGTCGCCATTCTCGTGGCCTCAAGTGTCATTTCTTCTGTCAATGAATTTGAAAGAAGAGCAGTTTAATTTGGGATGGTGAATCGCTAAAAAGTTGATTTCACAAGTGTATTTAAAACACAGATTACATCTGGAGAGACTGAGAATGAAGAAAGATGTTTGATAAAACAAGGGACTCAGCACTGAATTACCTTTAAAAAGTGAGCACATAGACACTGGGTATTGTAAAAAGCCTTACACTTGTCACGCAGCGGTGAGGTCTGTCATGTCTTTGGGTTATTGTCTTGTGCATTTCCTGTTTTATTTTGAAAGATAACTCTCCTCTCGTTCCAGGTCACTTCCCCTTTCTTTTGTACGTGTGTTAAAGTGTCCTCTAGGGGCCTAAACGTGTGCTAAAGTGCCCTCTAGGAGCCTAAACGTGTGCTTAAGTGTCCCCTAGGAGCCTAAACGTGTGCTAAAGTGCCCTCTAGGAGCCTAAACGTGTGCTTAAGTGTCCTCTAGGAGCCTAAACGTGTGCTTAAGTGCCCTCTTGGAGCCTAAACGTGTGGTTAAGTGCCCTCTAGGAGCCTAAACGTGTGCTTAAGTGTCCTCTAGGAGCCTAAACGTGTGCTTAAGTGCCCTCTTGGAGCATAAACGTCTGCTTAAGTGTCCTCTAGGAGTCTAAACATGTGTTAAAGTGTCCTCTAGGAGCATAAACGTGTGCTAAAGTGTCCTCTAGGAGCCTAAACGTGTGCTCAAGTGTCCTCTAGGAGCCTAAACGTGTGCTACAGTGTCCTCTAGGAGCCTAAACGTGTGCTAAAGTGCCCTCTTGGAGCCTAAACGTGTGCTTAAGTGTCCTCTAGGAGCCTAAACGTGTGCTTAAGTGTCCTCTAGGAGCCTAAACATGTGTTAAAGTGTCCTCTAGGAGCCTAAACGTGTGCTTAAGTGTCCTCTAGGAGCCTAAACGTGTGCTTAAGTGTCCTCTAGGAGTCTAAACATGTGTTAAAGTGTCCTCTAGGAGTCTAAACATGTGTTAAAGTGTCCTCTAGGAGCCTAAACGTGTGCTAAAGTGTCCTCTAGGAGCCTAAACGTGTGTCAATTTGGGATGGTGATTGAAGGTAAACCATTCATGCAGCAAAAGAACCCATCAGTAATCGTTTGAGGATGATCTATCTGTTCATAGAATCGTCCAAACCGTCCTCATCCCTGTTTTGTCACGACCCTCATGCTGTGATCACACCGCCCGTGATGGTCGCGATAGAAGCAGCACGGTTACAAACAAAGTCAATCTACAGACGTGCGTTACCTGCGATGCGATAGACGGGAAAATCAAACCATATTCGCACCCAACGCCTCCAACGTACGAGTTGAAAATATGGAACTTTTCAGCTGAATCGCGTGACGCAACGTGTCCTTAGGCGTCTAGTCTGCTGGAAATTCAGAGGAAGAAGAAGAAAGCCGTCACTGCGGAGTGAAGCATATCCCAGTCTGATCTACAGGAGAGCCGTGGAGGCAGGTCAGCACCCTCTTCAGCTACGGAGGTTAAATCACTGACGATCTGATCTCCCTGTAACACAACGCCTCTTTTAAGAGCCGAACACTTCATCTGAGAGCTCGTTTCTGTTCTTTTAAGCACAAAAGCAGAGTATAGCTGCAGGCAGCTAGCCGCCGGCTGCTACCTAACCGCCTTGACTCTCCAAACGTGCGATTGGCAATGCGATCAAGCACCGCGTTGGTCACGTTTCTTGTGATTTCATTACATCTATCGCGTGCGGTATTATCGCAGCTTTAGGCCTCAACCGGTCAATATTTGGAGTAGCTGTGTGTCAATCACATGATGTTCCACTACAGTCTTTGTTTTAAACACGGGGAACACTTTAATGTTGTAAGTTCACACAAAACTATGTGATGAGTTTAGGCAACAGAACCATTTGGTTAGGTTTAGGAGAAGAGTGTGGGGTGGGTGGGGTTAAAATAGGTCGGTTTGTAAAAGACAAAGTGACTTAACTTTGCTCTCCTGGGTGAAAATCCAGTGTTTGTTGGACCCATCCACCACCCTGGAGCACTGAGCGTCTAATATCACCAGAAATGTTGGCCATTTCCCCAGATGCCTTTGTCAGACAGATAGCTGATTGACTGTCGGTAGGGAACAGGAAGCGAACAGCGTCTTGAAGTTTGACGTTTTGTCGACTCATCCATTCAAGCCCACCGCACTTTCCTATACTTCCTCCTTTGCTCCCCAAAGGCACACATCATTATCCCCCATGGAGGCTGGAGCTTTATAGCTTGAAAGGAAACATATGTTGTTTTTGGGCATCTGCTGAAAGTCTTAACTGGGATGGTACCCGCAGGCCTTCAGCTGTGCAGTTTTTTCAGAAGCTGCTGAATACAAAGCTAGTATGTTAAACTCCTTCTGGGAGAACTCTCATCCACAATGAGCCAATAACCCAACTGGCGCATTAGTATTGAGAGTGTTTGTCAGAACAGAAAGTCTCTCTCTCTCTCTCTCTCTCTCTCTCTTTCATTCCTGTCTTTCTGCACCAATCTGTAGATGTAAAGTTAGCTTTGAGAAATACGAGACGAGACGGGGCCATAATATTGACAAGCTGTGTGAGTGTGTGTGCTTTCATCTATAATGCAGGCCAGCGGTCAGAATGGAGACTGTGATTAATGAGTCTTCCAGCCAGTGATGCTAATCACTTGCAGCCACACTCTCACAACAAGAGCAGTGTGTGTGTGTGTGTGTGTGTGTGTGTGTGTGTGTGTGTGTGTGTGTGTGTGTGTGTGTGTGTGTGACACCTGACTTGTTAGTTAAAGCACTGTGTATTTGGGTAACGCATGTACTGGATTATAGGTAAAATACAATAAGATGCCCATGTGCCTTTCAATGTGTGTGTGTGTGTGTGTGTGTGTGTGTGTGTGTGTGTGTGTGTGTGTGTGTGCCATCTGACTTGTTAGTTAAAGCACTTTGTATTTGGGTAACGCATGTACTGGATTATAGGTAAAATAAAATGAGATGCCCATGTGCCTTTCAATGTGTGTGTGTGTGTGTGTGTGTGTGTGTGTGTGTGACATCTGACTTGTTAGTTAAAGCACTTTGTATTTGGGTAACGCATGTACTGGATTATAGGTAAAATAAAATAAGATGCCCATGTGCCTTTCAATGTGTGTGTGAGCTGCAGCTAGTTTAAGTTGTGTGTATATGTTTTTGTCTGTGTGCATGTGTGTGTGTGTGTGTGTGTGGGGGGGGGGGGGGGGGGGATGGGTAAAATGATCGACAGCTAGTCTGGACCAGGGTGGTCGTGTGGAACGGAGCCTCACCACAGCCCAGCAGACACACACACACACACACACACACACACACACACACACACACACACACACACACATAAAGAACCCTCACAACAGGCCTAAACACATGAGCATTGAATCACTTTCTCTCCCATACAAAGCCACACACATACACACATACACACATACAAACACCGCAGGGACCTCTCCTCACCTCAACTTGTCTCCCTCTGACAGCTTTCAGCAGTGGTCAACACACACACACTCATACAAAGCACACAAAACACAGCACACTGAACTCTTGACAGATACATCCTCCCACTCTCCTCCCTGCCACAGTGCTAGCCGCCTCACTACCAATGCATGCACACACACACACACACACACACAAACACACTGAAGGACAGCCTGGATCTTGGTCAGGTCAATGGTTTGTGCTACAGAAACACCTTAACTTGTAAAAAGCCAAAGGATTATTTTCTCTCTCTACACAAACTCCATCCAAAGGTCTCTCCCCCGGCTCTGTCTCTCCCTCTCCCACTGAACAAACACGAGCCTCAAACTCACAAATTCAACTTCAGCAGAACTTTTCTGTTTACTACACTTTGCATTGTTTTGTCATAAATTGGTGGCTGCAAGCAGGTGGCGAAAATGTGCTATCCTGATATAAGTCATGGCATATCTGGATATATATATATGAAGAGCTCTTTTCCAAAACGAGATAAAAGCCAAATTTTAAAAAATGAGTTTGAGCCACTTTGCTGTTACAGAACCTTTTCACTGCTTCATCAGTGTTTCTGCCAAATCTCTATATTTCCTTGTTTAAAATGGTCTCAAGATGCAGTTCCTTTCCAAACCGCGACCAGCGCCAAACCTATTTTTAGCCTAAACGCGATACGTCCTCTCGACCAATCAGAATTCAGTGAGCGTTCTATGCGATCCAACATGGCGGCGCTCTGAAGCGGGAGAGTTTTTGGTTTCGTCCGTCCGTTCAACACGTTCAGACTGAGCCATAAAAAACATTTTGACAAGATACATGAATATTAACCAAATGTGTGGGTCTAAAGGTAAAAAATGTAATTTTCCTGAAAACTATTAAAATGGATTTATAGCGTTTTGGAAAAGAGCTCCTCAAATATACCTACATATACATATATATACATATATACATATGTATATATGTATATATATGTATATATATATTAGGGATGTCTGTTACTATCGGCCCTTCGATATCGGCCGATATTGAGTTAAAAATGTAATATCGGGAATTATCCGTATCAGGTTTTAGCAACCGATGTTCGTTCTGTAGGCTTCAGCATTTCTGAGGCTGCATGAATGCAACATGGGACGTTTACAGGCGCGTGCTTGATGACGTTTAACAACAACAACGCGCTAGACTCTAACAAGCTTGCATGAGATGTCCGCGGTTTGGAAGTATTTCCAAGTGTCACCTACTAACAGTAACTGCATATATCGGTATCAGGTGATATCGGTATCGGATATTAAGGGTTGGACAATATCAGAATATCAGAATATCAGAATATCAGAATATCGGAAGAAAAGCCAATATCGAGCATCCCTAATATATATACTGCTTCATGCTTCATGGCCAAGAGCACCATGCAGCATTACCCCATTATAAAAGGAATATGACACACCGACTGTAAGGCCAAGAGCTCTAAAACCAATAAAGAAACATTTGTTGGCGCCCGGGACACAAAGAAGAAGTTAGGAAGTGAATCCTGTGTGGCCTGCATGAATGAGTATGGCCATATTGCAATTCCATATCCAGTTTCCTAGCCTGAAGTAGCCTGGCAAGCAGTTCGGAGGCCACTCCTTTCACTCCTCTACATAATCTACACTTATGTGTGTTCTCATTTGGTGGTGTTTCCTTTTATCTAATCGTACAACAGTCATATTTATCCAGCATTTAAGTTTTGTCTAATTGAGTCTCATAGCACCATCGACTTTCTGGCTTGTAGCAGCTTGTTCAGCTGTTTTAATTGTTTGTTCACTTTCATCCACAGCATCAAAAATCATGTTTCCTCATAGGGTGCATTTAAGAGCGCACTCACACTGTGCGTCCGTCCCGTGCCCCGTGCTTTAGGGTCCTTGTCCCCCCCTCCAGGCCCGTTTGTACTCACACTACCTGGGCCTCGGTGAATGCTTCTTGCTGCCTATACGTCATCACGCCGTAACACGTCACACGCATTGATGACGTCATGGCGATGCGTGGCTTTGTTTACAAATCTTTTCGTAGACCTCAGAGTTTTTGTGCGTCTTGTCGACTGTTTTTGAATCTTTTCATCGACCAAATCTGCAGTAAACACTCCACCTCCGCATCACACCACCGTGAACCTTTCACCGCCATTGTTTCAAATGTCCGCGCATGGTCCCTCCTTCTTTTTTCTACGTCCCAACAGGCACACAGGAAATGACCTCAGAACCGTCGTAGGCCTCGTGCACTTACATGTGCGCACACTCGTGCTCATACATGTGCGCACGCTCGTGCTCGTACATGTGCAAACACTCTCTACTAAAGCCCACCTCTCTCAGACGGGCCGTGGACGGCCAGCTGGCCACAGTTATGCACGGAGCGGTTGTACTCACACTGGTCAAACGCACGAGGCTTTAGCCGAAAAACCTGTTTTGGCCCGGTGCGGAAGGACAGTGTGAGTGCGCCCTAAGTTATAAAGTATCTAATGTATCGTTATCTAAAGGAACGACTGACCCTGCTGGGTTCAACACAACACACGCTCCAGGCTCAGATCTCTTTCCCCCGATCCGGGCCAACATGAGTGAGTCTTCAAATATTTTACACATGACTGGTTCAGACTAGATTCTGCTTATTTTGGAAGGAGTCAAAAGAAAAAGATGAATCCAATGGAAAGGCATCAAACTGAAAAGAGAGAAGGTACAACCTCGTCTCAGCCTGGGATTTTAAAGTTCAAACTTCTGTAGCACTGAAAATACGGTTTGTATGTGAAGAAAGATGCTTTAACTGCTCGAAGAAAGGAAAAGATAAATCAAAAAGGGAATAAGTGGGCTGCTGTATTTTATTGAAATGCTAATCATAGTGAGCCGTCTCTGCTGTCCATCACTGAGAGAAAGCATCAATGCGTGGAAAAGCTCTTGAAAAGTAGCCCTTGCTTTGAGTCAAAAAGGGGTTAGGAGGACAACAAACAAGTCTTTCCACTCAATACACCATCCACACATGTAAACACATACACAGCTTTTCATCCAAGAGCTAAGTCGAAGAATTTGAAATGAAATTAAGCCGTGCAAATTTAATTCTGTTTACCAATTTGCTAATTAAGATGATTTAATGCTTGAGTGTGGAAAATGAGGCTTCCACGTCTCTGAAAACAAGTTGTACAATTTAGTGATGGTGGAAAAAAGCCTCCACCAATCTGCTTCTGACATGCACACACACACACACACACACACAAACACACACACACACACACACACACACACACACACACGAATCTCCACTTCCAATATCAGAGCCTCGGGGTCACTGACTTGAAATAAGAAAGGGAAACAGTGTGGTTATGTGTGTGTGTGTGTGTATGTGTGTGTGTTTGCTTGTGTGTGTGTGTGTGTTAGTGTGTGTGTGTTTGCTTGTGTGTGTGTGTGTGTGTGTGTGTGTGTGTGTGTGTGTCTGTGAGTGTGTGTGTGCGTGTGTGTGTGTGTGTAGGGTAGCCTAATTAAACCTCCTAGCGCCTCCCAAATGGACTAACATGCCTTGGCTCTAGCAGCTGTTTTCACAGTCATTAGCTACTTAGCATCCAACCATGCTAACATGCTAATAACATGGTGTTGATAGCATTTTGTCTTGCTAACCCCTGTGTTTACCCGTCTCTTTGAGCTTTCAGTTATAGAGCCTAAAGCTTCTCTCATATTGCCACACTGCAACCACCCTGACTACCACCTACCTTCAAGAGCGTTTCCCAAAAAAGCAAAGTGTTTTTAAAAGCTACTCCTGCCACCAGTTCAGCATGGTGAACTCGGGGAAGCAGAGGAAGTCTGTGCACGGTCTTGTGGGCAGCAACCACATCATCTTACCACCGTGATCAGAATTACCACAGATTTTGAATGAAATGAAATACATGTTTCTGTAAAATCATAGTAATACGCTTATCCAAAGAAAAGTATAGCATACTTAGGGCGCACTCACACTGTCTTTCTGTCCCGGGACAAAACCGTTTTTTCAGCTAAAGCCTAGTACCTTTAAGCAGTGTGAGTGCAACCGCTCCGCGCATAACAGCCGTCCAAGGCCCGCTTGAAAGAGGTGGGCTTTAGCGGAGATTTTTGCACATGTACGAGCACGAGCGTGCGCACGTGTACTAGCACGAGCACGAGCCCTACGGCAGTAGCGTATACATTAGATACTTTATAACTTAGGGCGCACTCACACTGTCCTTCCGCACAGGGCCAAAACAGGTTTTTCGGCTAAAGCCTAGTGCTTTTGAGCAGTGTGAGTGCAACCGCTCCGCGCATAACCTGCGGCCAGCTTGCCGTCCACGGCTCGTCAGAGAGAGGTGGGCTTTTGTAGAGAGCGTTTGTACATGTACGAGCACGAGCGTGCGCACGTGTACGAGCACGAGGCCTACGGCGGTTCTGAGGTCATTTTCTGTGCGCCTGTTCGGACATGTAAATAGAAGGACGGACCATGCGCGGACATTTAACAACAACAACAATGGCGGTGAAAGGTTCATGTTGGTGTGATGCGGAGGTGGAGTGTTTACTGCAGATTTGGTCGATGAAAATATTCAACAACAGTCGACAAGACGCACAAAAACTCAGAGGTCTACGGAAATATTTGGAAACAAAGCCACACACGCGATCAGTGCGTGTGACGTGTTACGGCATGATGACATATGGACAGCAAGAAGCATTCGCCGAGGCCCAGGCAGTGTGAGTACAAACGGGGCTGGGGCGCGGGGGGAGAGGGAGGGGGGACAAGTACCCTAAAGCCCGGGTCGCGGTGCGGAACGACAGTGTGAGTGCGCCCTTAGTGTCCCCATGAAGACCTCAAGCCTCGACTGTCATCTCAAATGATTCTCGAACACCCAATCAATTTGGTATGGAGGTGTAATGGTCTAACCACAGCTTCATGTCCAGCTTTTCTCTCATGCACAAGTGTTTTCCTCTCCTTATGTTGTTGGTCTGCTTTCAGCCGTTGTGTCTTTGCCTGAGCTAAGTAGAACCACTGAACAAAACAACGACTGACGATGTTTTCTCTCTCTCTCTCTCTCTTCACACCCGGTGCATTCAGAAGACAATTAACATGACCAACGCTCTGCTTAACAGCATCAGTGGTTTTCTATTCAGTGGTCTGACATGTCTTCCTGCTGCTGCTGCTGCTGCTGCTGCAGTGCTCCTTGATTTGTTTTTACCATATAGTCATAATTAAGGTCTTTCTCTCTCCCTCTCTCTGTTTCTTCCACCCACACTTTCCTTTTCTTTCCTCCTATTGTTATTTAGTGTGTTTAGTTTTGCTTGTTATTTCATTTGTGGTAGTCAATTTCTTCTTTCTCTTAAAGGACACAATGGCAACCTCTAAGGGCGCACTCACACTGTCCCTCCGTCCCGTGCCCCGTGCTTTAGGGTCCTTGTCCCCCCCTCCAGGCCCGTTTGTACTCACACTACCTGGGCCTCGGCGAATGCTTCTTGCTGCCTATACGTCATCACGCCGTAACACATCACACGCATTGATGACGTCATGGCGATGCGTGGCTTTGTTTCCAGATCTTTCCGTAGACCTCTGAGTTTTTGTGCGTCTTGTCGACTGTTTTTGAATGTTTTCATCGACCAAATCTGCAGTAAACACTCCACCTCCGCATCACACCAACGTGAACCTTTCGCCGCCATTGTTTTAAATGTCCGCGCATGGTCCCTCCTTCTTTTTTCTATGTCCCAACAGGCGCACAGGAAATGACCTCAGAACCGCCGTAGGCCTCGTGCTCGTACACGTGCGCACGCTCGTGCTCGTACATGTGCAAACATGCTTTACAAGAGCCCACCTCTCCCAAACGGGCCGTGGACGACCAGCGTGCCGCAGCTAGGTGCGGAGCGGTTGCAGTCACACTGGTCAAACGAACCAGACCTTACCCGCAAAACCTGTTTTGCGCCCTAAGTCAGTGCCTTGGCAGTTTGTAGCCCTTTCTTCTCATCTTCTTCGGCTTATATTGCTTCCTGAATGCCTCTTCTTTTGTTCTTCTGATGTTGTTTAGATCCCTTATTTCTCTCCACTCACTTCCTTTTTCCCTCGCGTGTCAACAGAAATTCTGACTGTACTGAAGCTCAGAGTACTGTAACTGGAGGTCGGCTCGGCCATGCAGAACACTCTGGTGCAAGCAAGTCCAGTTGCTTTGGACTGAAATTGCTTTGAGGATGTTTGCTTGATATGTGGTGAGAAATTAACAAACAACAATTTACTTTTATATGACAGTAATAATATAATATATATATAATAATATAATAATAATCATAATAGCAATAGGAATGAAATTTCAACAGTTTTCTTTATTTTGCTATAATTTCAACTGTAGTTTTTTTTTGTATATATATACAACTTTAATAGGTGTGAGATCAAATAGGTTTTGCGGCTCCAGACAAATTTTACTGGGTGAAGAGGCGGCAAAATGGCTCTTTTGATGGTAAAGGTTGCAGACCCCTGCAATAGACGATAATAAAGCTAGAGCTAGAGGAGCGTAGAGTAGGGCCACACCGCCTCATATCTGACGGTCGAGTTGGCTGGGAAAAATAAAGCAGCAATCATATATGACGACAGCATGTGAGCAATTTGTTCGACACACACACACACACAGTCGCACACCTGAGGACCCTCTACAGTCATAATTGGGCTCAACTATTTTGGCTGTGTGTGTGAGCTGCCAGGTGCAAATACACAGCAGTGCATCTTCACACATGACTGAAGCTCCACAGTTAAAGGGGATGCAGTTGCAGGAACCACCTGCACAGTGAATAGAAAGGGCACTTTTTGCTGTTTAGCACTGTGTGAATGCACTCTAACATGCATGCACATGGCTATGCAATTTTCTTTACCGCCTATATTCGCGTCCAAGCACAGTTGGGTCTTACTAAATTACATTGATTCTGTGTGCTGGTGTGTGTCGGGGGGGGAGAGAGAGAGAGAGAGAGAGAGAGAGAGAGAGAGAGAGAGAGAGAGAGAGAGGTTGGTAGCTCTATTTCATAATGTGAATTATTTCTTGTAATAGAAATTTCAACATTTCTATTGCCTCTTGTTCTTTGTCTTTAAATTTGCATTGTTCTATTTTCTGGTTTTTGGGGCGGCAGTAGCTCAGTCTATAGGTGACTTGGCTGGGAACCGGAGGGTTGCCGGTTCGATTCCCTGTGTCGACCACGAATGGAGTGTGGACTGGTGGCTGGAGAGGTGCCAGTTCATCTCTTAGGGCGTACTCACACTGTCCTTCTGGCCGGGGCCAAAACTGTTTTTTCAGCTAAAGCCTAGTACCTTTAAGTAGTGTGAGTGCACCCGTTCCGCGCACAACTGCGGCCAGCGGGCTGTCCACAGCTCCGCTTGAAAGAGGTGGGCTTTAGGGGAGCCGTTTGCACATGTACGAGCATGAGCGTGCGAACGTGTACGAGCACGAGCACGAGCCCTACGGCAGTAGCGTTATGTCCGCCTGTTCGGACATGTAAACAGAAGGACGGACCATGCGCGGACATTTAACAACAACAACAATGGCGGTGAAAGGTTCACGTTGGTGTGATGCGGAGGTGGAGTGTTTACTGCAGATTTGGCCGATGAAAATATTCCAAAACAGTCGACAAGACGCACAAAAACTCTGAGGTCTGTGGAAAGATGTGTAAACAAAGCCACACACACGCGATCAATGCGTGTGACGTGTTACGGCGTGATGACGTATGGACAGCAAGAAGCATTGGCCGGCCCTGGCAGTGTGAGTACAAACGGGGCTGGGGCGCGGGGGGAGAGGGAGGGGGGACAAGTACCCTAAAGCCCGGGTCGCGGTGCGGAAGGACAGTGTTTAGTACACCCTTAGGCACTGTTGAGGTAGGCACTGAACCCCCAACTGCTCGGGGCGCTAGTCACTGGCAGCTCCCTTGCTCTGACATCTCTCCATTAATTGCATGTATATAGGTCCTGTTTCTGTGTGTGTGTGTGTGTGTGTGTGTGTGTGTGTGTGTGTGTGTGTGTGTGTGTGTGTGTGTGTGTGTGTGTGTGTGATTCTATGCACTGGTGTTGTTGTTCTCTCCTTTTTCTGTGTGGGCTCTTTCTACTTGGAGAAAAGTTGATCAAAAAAGCGAGAGAGGGAATAGTCTTGTGGGAGAGAGCGAAAGAGGAGGTGGAGTATCAGGAGGCTGTGGAGAGGAAGAGAAAAAAAGGGAGAAACAGAATGTGTGGGATTGCGGAGAGGGAGCGATCGATAAGTCAGGTCTGGTTTATCAGTCAGTATTAATGGGAATTAACCTTTAACCTGCACTCTCAACGACACGCTCACGCTCACAAACGCGAAGCGAGTACTCTAATTGCAAATGTCATGTAGCTGCAAGGTGCTATCGACACCGACTTATTACTAACTGTTGGTGTGTGTGTGTGTGTGTGTGTGTGTGTGTGTGTGTGTGTGTGTGTGTGTGTGTGTGTTCTGGTATTGCTATCGTTCTGAGAGCCAGACTTAGTTTAAGGGACTAGCTTAATCACAGACTATGTTAACTGAAGATATTAGATGCAGGATTAAGTTTAATGTTGGAGATGCACCGATCCAATACCAGGAATAACTCTTATAATAGTTTTTATAATTTTTTGGAGGTTTGCTTGTATGCGCAAAACAAAGAAATCATTCATTAGACAAAATGTGATCATGTTGCAGCACACACACACACACACACACACACACACACACACACACACACACTCACACGAGCACACACAAGCACACACACTCACACACACACACACACACACACGAGCACACACACACGCACACATAGGTAAGCAAATCACATATGTGAAAACTCATTATCACATATCCGTCCACACAAACACACACACACACACACACACACATACATTCAGCCAATCACTTATGTGACCCACAGATCTAGATATAATTACACCCCCCCCACACACACACACACACACACACACAAGTTTCTCACTCATCTAAATGCTAATGCAGTATCTAACCTTTATGCAGCGTAGCTAAGCTAACAATTGGCTTTGACTGTTGCATACTCTTTAGCACTGAACTATATGCCAATTATGAGAGAGAGAGAGAGAGAGAGAGAGAGAGAGAGAGAGAGAGAGAGAGAGAGAGAGAGAGAGAGAGAGAGACAAAGGGAGGAGGGTCTACAAAGGAGCATAATGTTCAGTTGTTCCATAAAATGTAGAAACAAATGGACGTCGACACCGTAACGGCACATATTGGTTTGTGGACAACCGTTTTCAAGCCTTAGGTTTAGAATTTGGCTGTCGGCCAAATCGTTGGCTATTTCCAAGCCTAATTGACCATATCTGGAGCTGGGTAGGAGTGCTACGTTGCTGTTGTTTCAATGCTGCTGCGGCAAGCTAAATGCTAAAGAGAGGAACCTTTACAGATTTTCAACTAGCTGATACCAATCATTTTATCTGCCTTGTGCTGGCAAGGGAGCTTGTAGCTCATGACACTCTGCATCTGTTGTTACAGCAGTGAAACAGCGCTGGCTACAAAATTGGTCATTTGTTACCTGCCGACGCTAGTGCTAGCTAGCTTGGTTAAGCAACCAGAATGCTACAATTAGCTCCGATGAGAGAGGGTCAAGGTTCACGGTACTTTAATGTTCACAGCGCTGTGGATCTGTATCTCTAAACCTCTAATTGATTGATTGAGGGGTCCTCCCTACAGCCCTGCTTTAGCATCTATTTGACTCTTAATTGGACCATATTTCACAAAATGAACATCATCCTGTATTGAAGAGGACTTGAAACTAACCAGTGAGTATATGAAGTCAGTAACATTGTACTGAGAAGTAGTAGCTCAGTCCGTAGGTGACTGGGCTGGGAACCGGAGGGTTGCTGGTTCGAGTCCCCATGAATGGAGTGTGGTCTGGTGGCTGGAGAGGTGCCAGTTCATCTCCTGGGCACTGCCAAGGTGCTGCTGAGCCAGACACCAAACCCCCAACTGTTCGGGGCGCCGGTCACTGGCAGCCCCCTCGTTCTAACATCTCTCCATTAATTGCATGTATATAGGTCCTGTCTGTGCATGTGTCTGTATTTCGGGCCTGTGTATGTGTAAAATGAACAATAATAGATCAAAAATTCAATTTCCTCATTCGCGGGACTAATAAAGTAATTCTTCTAGGGACTCTTCTCATGCTACTTCAGAGGTTTGGTGTTATTTTGAGCAGTTCACCGTACTGCCCTGAGCTAATCAGTGTTAGCCACGCCCGGTTTCCCGCTCTCTGGGATTTCTCTGTTAATATTTCATACACCAAAAAAAACTGTCTTGTTGGCTTATTTGATGTATGTTAATGCCAGAAAAGACCATGAGATGACTTTGTGCCGGATTTACACTTTAAGGGTACACACAGTGCCAGAAGTGTGCTGACACAGAAGTAATTTACAGTCACACACAAGTTCCACACACCCTAAGAACCATATATGCACACAACCTACTTCTCACAATAGGTGGTGGATTTAAACATTTGTGAATGGATATTTCCTTGTCAATATTTGTGCATGTATAAGTGCAAGTCTATCTACAGTATGCATCTATCATGTTTGGTTTATGGGTCCGTATGTGTGTGTGTGCAGGCCTGTGTGTGTTTTGGTATTCAGGGTCAGGAGCAGCTAGTATCAGTATTCCATGACTGTATTCATTCACTGTTTTCCCCTCCCAACTAGACACCAATTACTGCTGCCAATCACACACACACACACACACACACACACACCAACACAAAGTACTAGGCAAAAACTTAGTCTGACACACACACACAACGCAGTCCCAGTGTGAACAAAACATAAGTAAATTATCACTCTCACACACACAAACTCATACTACCTATCTCTTTCTTTGTTGCCATCGCAATTCCAAGATCATTAAAAACCATTGTATTCCTTGATATATGAATCATTAAAACAAACCATCATCTGTGCAGCCTCAGCATGTATGTGCGCGGACAATTCAAGGACATTTCTTCAGGTCTTTTAATGAAAACCGTTGGGTTTTCAACGTAGATTGTTGAACCCCACTGGGTGCACAGGCATACACCTTCATTAATGTTTTACTTATTTTTGTGGAGGCATGCTATGAAAAAACCAGACATTCACACTTGGGATGAGATGGTTGGTGACCTTGTAGCTCTACACACTGCCTGTAGGTCATGGAACAAACACACGCACACACGCACACACTCCCACACCCCAAGGCTTGGTGTCACGTTTGTTCATCACCACACAGTGATTTGGTTTCCTTTTTTTGGTTTGTGCGGTAAAACACAAGCACACTCACCCACAGTCATCAGTATCACCTAACACACAGACACAGACGTACACGCATCGCACTACACACATGAGCCTTGCGCACTCAGGGCGCACTCACACTGTCCTTCCGCACCGGGCCAAAACAGGTTTTTCGGCTAAAGCCTAGTGCGTTTGACGAGTGTGAGTGCAACCGCTCTGTGCATAACTGCGGCCAGCTGGCCGTCCACGGCCCGTCTAAGAGAGGTGGGCTTTTGTAGAGCGCGTTTGCACATGTACGAGCACGAGCGTGCACACGTGTACGAGCACAAGGCCTACGACGGTTCTGAGGTAATTTCCTGTGCGCCTGTTGGGACATAGAAAAAAGAAGGAGGGACCATGCGCGGACATTTAACAACAACAACAATGGCGCCGAAAGGTTCACGTTGGTGTGATGCAGAGGTGGAGTGTTTACTGCAGATTTGGTCGATGAAAATGTTCAAAAACAGTCGACAAGACTCAGCTACTGTGTGTGACGTGTTACGGCGTGATGACGTATAGGCAGCAAGAAGCATTCTCCCAGGCCCAGGTAGTGTGAGTACAAACGGGCCTGGAGGGGGAGACAAGGACCCTAAAGCCCGGGGCGCGGTGCGGAAGGACAGTGGGAGGGCGCACTCTTTGAAAACAGAGCTAAATGCACAAATATACAGGTATGCACACAAACACTGCTTTCTTTGCATGTAGCAAATGACAGCAATGTAGCAAACTAGTTTTCTACCATCTATTCTCTAAACACATTCATCTCATCCTCCATCAACCATCAGAGACACGATGGGAGAGAGAGAGAGAGAGAGAGAGAGAGAGAGGAAATAAACACGTTGAGATTGTTGTAAGGGGTAAAACAGATGTGAGAAAAAATAAATTAAAACATATATTTGCAAACTCAAAGTTTATATCTGATATCCCTGAAACAATTCCTTTGTCTCTGACTCTCTCTCTCTCTCTCTCTCTCTCTCTCTCTCTCTCAACCATCCACCTGATAACACTCACAATCCAATTTTCACAAATTCAATTAACTCCAGCCGTGTCCTCAGCTCATTAGACCGCGTGCCTCGCTTGTGGCAACAATAGCGGAAATGGAACATTCACACCGGTCCTGCAGTAATGGTACATCTCATTTGCATGTCCTTCACACACTGTTTTCATGTTTGACCTACTGCTCTCTGATTGCATTACAGCTTACCTGCATTTGAGTGTTTGTGTTTTTAATGTTCTTTGTGTATTAAGAGGTGAGCAGGTACAATAATAAACCAAGGCTGACAGAACCCGGATATTTGAAATGGATGAAATTCAACTAAGATGACTTATTAACAACAGAAAATGTCTTAATTCTGTCTGTATTTAAACCATTGGTGTTAAAAGGAGTGGAGTATTCAGAATCCCATCTTTGCAGGGCAATAACAAACCATCTCTTATGAGGCAGCTGATTTAAGACATTTAGATACTTGAATTCATCTCATCTCATCTTCAGCCTCTTCTCCGGGGTCGGGTCGCGGGGGCAGCAGCTTTAGCAGGGGACCCCAAACTTCCCTTTCCCGGGCCACATTAACCAGCTCTAACTGGGGGATCCTGAGGCGTTCCCAGGCCAGTGTGGAGATCTAATCTCTCCACCTGGTCCTGGGTCTTCCCCGAGGCCTCCTCCCAGCTGGACGTGCCTGGAACACCTCCCTAGGGAGGCGCCCAGGGTTCATCCTTACTAGATGATCCTGAACCACCTCAACTGGCTCCTTTCAACGCAAAACTTGAATTCAATCCTGCATAAAAGGTTGTAAGACTAATTCAGTCCGTGTTGTGTTAATATTTGCCAACCAGAGACTACAAAGGTATACTGCCACAGGTGTCACTTATTTTATTTTGCATGATTTGAACTCTTGTAAGGACTACGACAGATATCTCACTCCTTTAAGTTTGTAGAGCATGTATCGTTTTAGTGCACATTTGTATAAATTTGACCCTGAATTTGAGCCTACAGAAGTCCTTATTTTAACAGGCTTCACTCCCTGTTTCCTGTGCAATATAGTCTACAAGGTGCAGCTTCGTTGTCATATACTGTTTACACTATAATCCACATTTTCTGCGTTGAGTGTGGAGCAATTTCATTTGCCCGAAGGCTGCGTATCTTTAAACTGTGGTTCGGTGACTTCAGGTAGATCCAGCCAGCCTGGTCGCCGCAAAAAAAGATGTTGACGTACATTTCTGTAAACCAAAGAAACATTGATATGACACCTCTGAGTGTCTGTATCACACACACTGGACTTTTACGCAGGAGACCACAGTTTTTTTGTGTTAACCCATGTGAAAGTAAAACTTAATCACACAACAGATGCACTGATTTTAACCCAAACCATGATCTTTTCCTGAACCGTGTCATTTTGATGCCTGAATTTAAGTAATGTCAATCTGAGCAGATGTCAACCATAATGATAACTGATAACACCTGTAGCATGCACTCTCAGTTGGCAGTTGGAACGAGAGCAACAAATGGTAAAAACAACAATAACAGCGTGAACAGAATTTCAACATTTTACAAAACAGGGTTTTAGGAGCAGTTAGGGTTAGCTTTCATGTGTTCATGTGTACATTGAGATGTCTGTCTGTGTGTGTGTGTGTGTGTTTGTGTGTGTGTGTGTGTGTGTGTGTGTGTGTGTGTGTGTGTGTGTGTGTGTGTGTGTGTGTGTTAGTGTGTGTGATATGAAGATAATGTGAAAAGAGGCCATTGAGTCAAATGTTGTCAGCATCTGCAGCTGTGCTGTAATAGCTGACATAAACACGATGACTTGAGCGTGTACTGTATATATATATATATATATGTGTGTGTGTGGGGGGGGGTAACTAATGCCTTTAGCCTAGGTCATCCCTATGTTTCCCATAGAACCCTTTCTGTGCAAAGGAGCATAGGACCCGGGGAACACAGGTACGCTCCCCTTCAGCCAATCAGTAACAGATTCCTCTGACTCTGTGAATGTTGACTCATGCTTACAAAGAATTACTTCCCGCTTGAAGCATGAACACCCCTCCTAGCAGCCACAATAGTTCTTCAGAAAGCACAAGTCAGAATTATAGTTCCAGGAACTAAAGTTTGTTTTAAATATAGGAAAAGTTCTTGCCTATCCACTGACAGCAACTCGGTCCAACTGTGTTTCACAAAGTTGTGAACCCTACAGGGAGAGGCATTTGGCTGAAACGCGCAAGGAGGGAAAGTTGCAGGAGCCAGATCAAAGCACAACTCCAGACTGAAACACTGGGAGCTGACTGGAAGTCTTCACATTTTTCTAAAGATAGTCACTAAAAAATAGGCCACAGTTGAAGGTTTTGCACAACCTGCTTTCATCTGTCTCTACCCTCTGCGTGCGCCTACATATGATATATTGTAGCATGGCAGCTGACCTTTAGCTTTAGTCCTGAGTCTGTAGCTTCTATTTCCTCATCACTGCAAAACATTGATCATTGTGCTGTGCAGCACAAAGCACACACAGCACTCATCCAAGCACAATACCAGTCCTGTGTTTAAAATGGTGCATGACCCCTTCGCCCCCCCCCCCCCCCATCCTCTGCTCATAGACAGCTTAGGGCGCACTCACACTGTCCCTCCGTCCCGGGCAAAAACCGTTTTTTCGGCTAAAGCCTAGTACGTTCAAGCAGTGTGAGTGCACCCGTTCCGCGCATAACTGTGGACAGCTGGCCGTCCAGGGCCCTCTTGAAAGAGGTGGGCTTTTGTAGAGCCGTTTGCACATGTACGAGCACGAGCGTGCGCACGTGTACGAGCACGAGCACGAGCACGAGCCCTACGGCGGTAGCGGTATGTGCGCCTGTTGGGACGTAGAAAAAAGAAGGAGGGACCATGCGCGGACATTTAACAACAACAACAATGGCAGTGAAAAGTTCACGTTGGTGTGATGCGGAGGTGGAGTGTTTACTGCAGATTTGGTCGATGAAAAGATTCAAAAACAGTCGACAAGACGCAGAAAAACTCTGAGGTCAACGGAAAGATCTGTAAACAAAGCCACGCACACGCGATCAATGCGTGTGACGTGTTACGGCATGATGACGTATGGACAGCGAGAAGCATTTGCGCGAGGCCCAGGCAGTGTGAGTACAAACGGGGCTGGGGCGCGGGGGGGAGAGGGAGGGGGGACAAGTACCCTAAACCCCGGGCGCGGTGCCGTAGGACAGTGTGAGTGCGCCCTTAGTGAGAGATATCAAGGATGCAGACTTTTGCTATAGTAAACTATCAGAAAGCTCCTGCAGAATGTAGATTAATGCTAGTTTACTCCCTGTTAACGAAGTGACATTTTTTCCAACACTGTTTGTTAAAGTTGTGATTTGAGAATAACAGCAAACTAAACCTGAGTACGGATTTTTTTTAATGTAAACATAGCTGATACAAAGGGCTTGCACACTTAGCAGTCCTTTTAGAGGACACAGCGAAAAAAGAGCTGCATCTACATTATGCACACACACACACACACACACACACACACACACACACACACACACACACACACACACACACACACACAGACACACACACACACACACACACACACACACACACTTGAAGCCAGCCTAACTCTGACCCTCTCCTATGGGAGTCATGCATGACGGTGGCATTAACTTCCCACAGAAAATTAGCCTCAGCCAACCAATTAACCAGCTCTTAAATCTCCTCAGTTAAGACATAGTATCTGCGTCCGTATGTATGTGTGTGTGTGTGTAAGAGAGAGAGAGAGAGAGAGAGAGAGAGAACAAAAGAGAACATGATGGTGTGTGTGTGTGTGTGTGTGTGTGTTTGAGTGGGACAGTAAAAAGAGAGAGGGTGTGTGCTTTTGTGTGACTGTTGAGCAAAGGTTAATGGGACCTCAAGAGGGATAAGACAAGGGCCTTGTTACCTTCCCAGAGCTGTCTCCTCCTCCTGCCATCGACCCACACACACACACTCACACACACACACACACACACACACACAGTGCCAAAGCTGCATCTCCATCTTTCTCCTCTTTACACTCCATTTTCTTTCTTTTACCGTCTTCTGCAGTATTCATATGTGAAATACAAGCATTGTAAATCTTTCTCTTTCACTCTTTCACTCTTTTTTAACTCTTTCTCTCTCTCTCTCTCTCTTTCTCTCTCTCTCTCTCTCTCTCTCTCTATCATCGCCTTCCTTTCTTCTCTCTCTTGTTATCTCTCTCCTCTCTAAACCGTAGAAAGTGAAAGGGCAGCTCTCTTGTCATAGGTAATATCTGAAGTGAATTACAGATACAGTCGACGCGGTCGGTTCTTCTGGTGTTGTTGCTCCTTTGTCCGTCATGTTATTCTGGGCTGCAGACTGACAGTTTGTCACAATACGTCAATGACTCTCAGACAGTTGGAGCCTCTTTTGCTTTGCAGCTGTTAAGGAAAAGTTATAAAAGTCATTTAAAACTTTAATGAAGTGAAAAGCTTTCGACCAAAAACTGCAGTTCCTCAAAAGGCCACTTGAGGTTGGCTCCAAAAGGGAGTCAATCCATATTAAGATCTTTGCTCAGCAGTTCTGCATAATGAAGGGCTGGGCGACACGGTGGCCAAAACAGGTTTTGCGGGTAAAGCCTAGTTCGTTTGACCAGTGTGAGTGCAACCGCTCTGCACCTAGCTGCGGCACGCTTGCCGTCCACGGCCCGTTTGGGAGAGGTGGGCTTTTGTAGAGCGAGTTTGCACATGTACGAGCACGAGCACGACGCCTACGGCTCTCACGTCATTTATGTGCTTCTGTTCGGACATAGAATTAAAAAAAAGACGGACCATTTAACAACAAACAACAATGGCGGTGAAAGGTTCACGTTGGTGTGATGCGGAGGTGGAGTGTTTACTGCAGATTTGGTCGATGAAAAGATTCAAAAACAGTCGACAAGACGCACAAAAACTCAGAGGTCTACGGAAAGATCTGGAAACAAAACAACGCATCGCCATGACGTCATCAATGCATGTGATGTGTTACGGCGTGATGACGTATGGACAGCAAGAAGCATTTGCGCGAGGCCCAGGTAGTGTGAGTACAAACGGGCCTGGAGGGGGGGACAAGGACCCTAAAGCACGGGGCACGGGACGGACGCACAGTGTGAGTGCGCTCTTAAACGTCTATATCTTTTTTCCAAACTCAGCTCCAAATTCTCAGACACACGGAGAAAATAACTGTCCCACAAGCAATGGCGGTTTTGATCACAGCTTTTTCATTTTCTTACGTTGTCATTGTGTCTAACGCGATGCTGCGTTTCAAGACGGATTAAATTTCATTGCTTCAGTGAATCTTTGTGTGTGAGAAACAATCTGACAAGTCAGGTTAGGGAATAAAAAAACAGCTTAGTACCTGCTTATACTTATTCTTCTTCAGTTGTCTGGCTATCACTTCACATTAAAGAGCGTCATGTCGTTATAAAGCCTCGAGACTAAAGAGTAAAAGCAGTGGAGGCATCAAACGCACCACCCTGATCGCTCCATGGCGTTTATTTCTCCGCCTGAATTAAAAAAAAGAGGCCAGGACTAGCGTATACAGTAAGAGGGACATTTTGGCAGCTGAAGATGTAAGTTTTAGAGTTTGAAGCACCAATCTGTTGACGGCATCTCTGCTGTTAATTAGGGCTCGAGCCTGAGCTTTAAAATGATGAGACTATTTCAAACTCCACTTGTGCTGCTGAAATGGGTCGTGCACCTGTTTCATGTGGGTCCGTGAATGTTAAGAGTGTTTTAATGGACCATTATCTCACCGCATACAACTGTGGAGGACTTAGAGTATATTCATAATTAGTCATGATTCATAACTCAGCGGTAGCCATCAACAAAGTCTCATGCAGCATCTGCTCCGCGGTTATCGTCAGCGATAGTAGAAGCCAGTGCAGCCTATTGTGGAGAGAAGTGGGAGAAGCGTTTTGTAATGCAAACCTATAGCCGACTCTTCTCAACTGCGTGACAAATTAGTCTTTACACTTCCTTAAAAGCTGAAAAATGGGTGAAATATTAAGTTTGTGATCTAGACAACGACCTGGACAAATGAGAACATTCACAGGCTTGTCATTGAGAATGTGGCGAGTTAGAAGAAGTTAGAAGCATAAAATTGTAAGGTTTTGGGGAATGGTACACAATGTCATGCAGAAGATACTGGGATATAACATCCCCATGACCTGGGAGACTCTGTACATGTGTGACCTGGATGAAGGACATATATCGTATTTTTCACCTTTAAAAGTCGCTCCGGAGTAAAAGTCTCACCAGCCGAAAATGCAGAATAAAGTAGGAAAAACACATATATATCGGCGCACTCACACTGTCCTTCCGCACCGGGCCAAAACCGTTTTTTCAGGTAAAGCCTAGTGCTTTTGACCAGTGTGAGTGCAACCGCTCCGCACATAACTGAGGCCAGCTGGCCGTCCACGGCCCGTCTGAGAGAGGTGGGCTTTTGTAGAGCGCGTTTGCACGTGTACGAGCATGAGCGTGCGCACGTGTACGAGCACGAGGCCTACGACGGTTCTGACGTCATGTATGTGAGCCTGTTCGACACGGAGGGACGGGAGTAGCAGTAGACCTGAACCAGCACGTCTCAGACCTGAACCAGCACGTCTCAGACCTGAACCAGCACACTTTACACGTCTCAGACCTGAACCAGCACACTTTACACGTCTCAGACCTGAACCAGCCCACTTTACACGTCTCAGACCTGAACCAGCCCACTTTACACGTCTCAGACCTGAACCAGCCCACTTTACACTCCACCAACTCATCAGTACGGAAGTAGCAGCTAGCATCTTTATTTTCACAACGCACTTCTGCCATGACCCGCCCCCGCCCAATTTTGATTGGTTGTCGTGTGTGTGTGACCATTGCTGATATACGCCTAATCTCTTACGTGACTGACATAAATAATAGCCCAGGCATGTGTTAATAATTTCACACATAAGTCGCTCCAGAGTATAAGTCGCACCCGCGGCCAAACTATGGAAAAAACTGCGACTTATTATCCGAAAAATAAGGTAACTAGAATTTGGTGTAAGGTAGACCCACCTAACCAGGATCAGTGGATGGGAATTGTTGAGGAGATATACACAATGGAGTAGACAACATTTGGTATGAGACTACAAGCGGTGCAAGGAGAGCAAAAATGGGAGAAATGGACTATATACGAGAACTCAAACAGCGATAGACACGAGGACGTGGGAAACAGAGACGGAAATATTCAAGAGTTTCAACAGTCTACTGCATGTTTACATCATATACACCCGTTCACATGTCTGCTTACATCGGATACACGCATGTCCTTCTACATCTCACGCCGACGATGTTCTCCGTATCTAACCTGCACTAACACACTTACATCCTGACACTTATTCTTCTTTAACACTTTATCCTTGTTGTTAGGTTAAAATGTTTTGTATAGTTGCACTGTTGTTATTTTTGCTGCTCTGTGTGCCCTGAATTGCCCCCCGGGGACAAATAAAGTTTTTTGAATTGAATTGAATTGAATTGTCAGTAGTGTTTTTGCAATGTCTGTTAAATGAAAACAACATTAAAAACTGCAGTGAATGCTGAATATGTCCTACTTAATGACAGTAGGAAAGGATTTGAACACTGTAATGGAGCGTAAAGTACTTAATCACCATGAATGTATAGTACGTCTGTCTCTTTCTCTCTGTCTGTTCTCCTTTTCTGGGTGGTAAGACTTTTACTGCACAGCTTTCATCTAAAAATATGCATCACAGACTCTTGTGTTGTTTACAGTCAAAATGCCTTTTGCTCTTCAGCTTTCTATTAAGTCAAAGTTGATGTGAATTTATTTATAGCGTGTTTAGTAACAAACAGGCGCTTCAAGAAGTGCTTTACAGAGAAAATGAGGATTGAATATATCATCTCATCTCTCTTCCTGGAGTCTGTCAGCAGCTCTCTGCCTCTGGCTCTGCCTCTGTAGCTCTATTCAGACATGAGATGAGAGATTAGCACGAGAGGAATCGCCTTAAAAACAATCTAATTGACTCGTTCACAGAATTTCATGGTTTATTAAACTGATTTATTTTAATTCTTGCAAGTTATGGATGTAGTGTGGTAAATGATGCATTCAGGTGCGTCCGTCCCGTGCCCCGTGCTTTAGGGTCCTTGTCCCCCCCTCCAGGCCAGTTTGTACTCACACTACCTGGGCCTCGGTGAATGCTTCTTGCTGCCTATACGTCATCACGCCGTAACACGTCACACGCATTGATGACGTCATGGCGATGCGTGGCTTTGTTTCCAAATCTTTCCGTAGACCTCTGAGTTTTTGTGCGTCTTGTCGACTGTTTTTGAATCTTTTCATCGACCAAATCTGCAGTAAACACTCCACCTCCACATCACACCAACGTGAACCTTTCACCGCCATTGTTTGAAATGTCCGCGCATGGTCCCTCCTTCTTTTTTCTACGTCCCAACAGGCGCACAGGAAATGACCTCAGAACCGCCGTAGGCCTCACTGCTCGTACACGTGCGCACGCTCGTGCTCGTACATGTGCAAACGTGCTTTACAAAAGCCCACCTCTCTCAGACAGTCAGTGGACGGCCAGCTGGCCGCTCCTAGGTGCAGAGCGGTTGCACTCACACTAGTCAAACGCACTAGACTTTACCCGAAAAACCTGTTTTGGCCCGGTGCGGAAGGACAGTGTGAGTGCGCCCTCAATCTCTTGTCAAACAGGTTCACACAATGCTGATTAAGTCAATTGTGCCAGGGAAGACTCTCTGCATACTGGAGTGTGGTGTCTGGTGTCCGTGCTGACACGGCGGATGGACATGTTTCACGTCAGACAGCCAGAGCTAAAGGGGGCACGAACGGGCCATAGAGACGGAGCAATAGCTATATGGCAGAAAATCTTTACCATGTCTAGAGTTCAGGCGTCTAGGAAGCGTTTTTCACTTGCCTGTCTAGTTTAATGCATGTAAACGAGAAGTTTTGCAGCCTGGGTGGAGCGGATCATGCTGTGTCTGTGTCTGTGTCTGTGTCTGTGTCAGAGCCTGAGAGCAGTAAATAGACTCTTCGTTCACTTTTGTCCCGCAGCTGGGAGGGATGAAACAGGAACACTGAGCAGCTGCTGTGTTTATCTGCAAACTGTAACCTACACTGTACATTTACTGATAATTCATTGTCCTCCTTGCTGCTGGACGCTCTTAAATTTGAAGATCAGTCAGAATCGGACACTTACTTCAGCAAGTGTGAAGTAAGTGTCCTCCATATTTCAAGACCCAGAGTAGGAAGTGACAAAGGAGGGTTTCTGGAGTGGATGCATTTATTCAAACTGGTAAAATCACCAGCTTTTGTCTCCTTATCTCTCTCGCACATTGCTCTAAGACTGCAAGGGAGGCTCAGAGTCCCCTAAAATGTCACCAAAAAAGAAAAAGTGGTGACATATGTGCTTCTGTGTGTACATTTCATTGACTAAATATGCGCGAGAAAGCTTCAACTTTGTTCAGAATCAGCTCCTTATCACAGGTAACCGGTGCAACTTCCTTCTCCTTCATCCCTACAGCGCCACAGCTCTTTACACAGCGGACGCTTCTACTGACTTCAATGGGGAAGCGTAGAGCGGGTTGTTCCACTGCAGTCAAACTAGACTGTCATTGGATAAATGCTGGGCTTTGTCCCGCCCATTGGACGCTCAGCATCTCTGGGGGTCTGTGGGACAGTGAGATGGCCCGGACGCTCGGCTTCTGCATGATGATTGGATGAGCTGTCTGAGGCAGAATCCTTTTTTGATTGACAGCTAAATGAGTGAATCAGCAATCTTGAAGAATTAACATCCAGCGGAGCATTTTCCAAGTTTTTCATTCCTTTGTTCTGAACTGATCTGGAGACTTTACCGATCCCCAGAGACTTTGTCTTTGTTAAAAATGACTAGCTTTGTGTTTGGAGAGTCTGTTCTGTCACTCTACGGTTTCTTTCCCTAACCATCAGTGGCAGCTGCGGAGCTTCTCCCCCCGTCTCTCACACTCACACTCACAGGTGGTCAATCTTCACAGTAGCCTGGCGCAGCAGCTCCAGCTGGGCCAAGGCTGTTTCAGGAACCTAACTCTGCTGCCATTGAGAGGACACTGGTCAAGTCCCTGGAAAAGACGCCTAGTTGGTACGACAATGGCACAGATAATGTTCTTGAAAAGGAACGAAGGGAAGAATTTACATATAAATAAACAAACACATTTATGATGTAGGCCGGAAAAATGAGCTTCCCCTCCTCGAAAGACCAGCAGCCGCCACCGCTCTTAAACTTTCTAATCTGCTACATTTCCTTTCTACACCTCCTCCTCAACAATCAACAATCTTTCTTCCTTCTCCTCACCTTTCCCCCACTCTTTCTGCTATCATTTATCATTTCTGCCCTTTATCCTGCACGGCTGATCACTCTCACTCTCCCCGCTCTCTCTTGTCTCCGTTTCTCACCTCTTCCCCGCCGCCTCCTCGTCATCACTTCACTTCTCCCTCCTTCTTTTCCTCTCAATCTCCCCCACTTATTTATCTCCTTCCATCACTCCTCCTTTCTCTCTCCCCTCTCTGTGAGTGACAAGGAGAGCAGCCACTGCCATGCTTACAGGCCGTGAAAAATGGTTTTTCTGTCTATCTGTCCGTCCACCTGTCGGTCTGTTTCACTTAACTAGGCTACATTTCCTGTAGCTGGCAATGATAGAGTCAATTATCTGTTAATCAGAATTCAATGGGAGCTCACACACACTCACACACACTCACACTAAACGCACATGAGCACATACACAAGTGGTGTTTTCCCTCTCACTGTTTTACTAAACAACAACTTTATGTGAGTGACAGATGGATGCATGATTGATGAGATAATGAAATCGCATGTGGGTGGATTGACAGGCAGATGGATTGGTTAACAGGTGGAAGTGAGGGTGAGTGGTTGCGTTGATGTTCAGACAGAATGATCAGAAGGTGAACGGATGGATTGATGGATGAATTGACACACATCAAGAAGGAACGAAGAGTGAGGAAAAGAGAAAAGGCAAACAGATGCTGGATCACGGTTGCGTACACTTGGCAGTGTTTAAGTCAAGTGAGTGCAATTGTGCAGAAGATGGTTGGCTCCTATAGACTGCTCCATTAATGGCAGGTGTGTGTGTGTGTGTATGTGTGTGTGTGTGTGTGTGTGTGTGTGTGTGTGTGTATTATTGGCTTGTGTGTGTTTTTGTCTCTGTGTGTAAAAAAAATGAGGCAAAATCCAACTGCCAGGCAAATATTATGATGTTTGCACTCCGTCTTCCATATGCAGAGCTCTTGTCGTCTCTCTCCTTCCTTTCTTAATTAATTCCTCATCTCCCGCCTTTATATTCTCTTTTAATTACTTTTTTTGTGTGTATCCTCCTTCCTCCGGTAGTTCTGTGCAGAAGAGTACAACTCTTCTCTCGTCATCTTCGATCACTTTCCCCGATCATAACTCCCTTTCGTCTACACCTCTTATGCCCTTGACTCGATTACTCAATCCATCAGAGTTTTTGTGCGTCTTGTCGACTGTTTTTGAATCTTTTCATCGACCAAATCTGCAGTAAACACTCCACCTCCGCATCACACCAACGTGAACCTTTCGCCGCCATTGTTGTTGTTGTTAAATGTCCGCGCATGGTCCCTCCTTCTATTTTCTATGTCCCAACAGGCGCACAGAAATGACATCAGAACCGCCGTAGGCCTCGTGCTCGTGCTCGTACATGTGCAAACATGCTCTACAAAAGCCCACCTCTCTCAGACGGGGTGTGGACGGGCAGCTAGACGCGGAGCAGTTGCACTCACACTGGTCAAACGAACAAGGCTTGAGCCGAAAAACCTGTTTTGGCCCGGTGCGGAAGGACAGTGTGAGTGCGCCCTAAGACTTCCTACACAGTGTGACATAAATTAAATTGTGGGAATACAGTGAATAATGCTTGGATATTATCTAATATCTTTTCATTCCCTTCTCTTCCAGCTAAACTCCATAACTCTGTTTCTTATTACCTTCCCCCTTCACCCACACTTTTGTCTCATATCCTCTGCCATCCATCCTCTCCATATTAACTCCCTGTCCTCCCAAGCTTGTTGATTCAGCCGACTAAACAGCCTCACTCACCTAACATCTTCTATTAAATATGGATTAATTACTTCAAAAACCGCGTTAAGCTTCGTTAAGACCTCTTGCATTAATCAGCAGTTATATAAATTGGAAGAAAGGTAGTTTTCAATGTGCGGCACTGTGTGTGCTTTACACCTCCGACGCTCTAATCAGCTCAATCACGTCTAGCTTTGTCTCCAAATTTGTTTTGCAGTTTGAGAAAGCAATTTAACCTTCATACAACTAGAGAGAGGTTGACTGAGCATGTGCCCTCTTTGTAATAAACTGAAAGCCATGCTAATGTTCCCAACTTACTCTAAATCCCAACCTTTTAACTTCTAGACAGATTTCTTTGTCTAGCTTTCCACAAAAGCTGCAAAAGAACAACCAGAACGACCCATCATGCCCATTCTTTGCTCATACCTATTCAACAAATGCCCCGAAATGACACACATATAAAGGTATAAGTGAGGAAGCTAGCTAGAAGCTGTTATAATGTCGGGAGTAAATGTTGTTATCGAGATGCAAAGACCAACAAGAGAGGAGGACAAGGTGGAGGACAGAGCGAGGGCAGATGGAGAAAAACTCAACGAGGGAGAAATAATAGCTACCTTCTCCTGGTTTTGTTTTTTTTACTTGCTATGAGGGAAGCCATGTTGTTAGCCATGTCAGAAATGCAAAATCATCAGTGGTGGCATCAGAAAAGGCTGGAAGGCAGGGACCAACGTGGATATTTGATTTATTATGGAAAAATACCAAAAATACAAGACCGTTCATTCAGACATCATTTTAACCAGACACCAGAACTCTGTTCTACTTGAACACTACCGAGGAAGTCGGCGCAAAGAGCTATTTTCGTACCCTTTTGTTAAGAAAATACAGAAAAAAACGTACTACCGTCAGCAGTAAGACTGATACTTCTACTGCATCCTGACGCTTGTAGCGGATCACAACAGTAGATAACACATGGACATACACAAGCGCCGTTCTGAAACTGAGGATTACGGTGCTTCTGGGCCAGAGGGTTGATTCCTTCGACAGAGCGGAACAATGGAGATCCATTTGAAGAATAAACTATAAAGTTTTGTAACCATAAAAACATCACCAGTGGTATGTCTCGCTGTATCGTAGATGCTATTGCCGCTACTCATAATTGATCATGTTTGCCACCATAGTTGCTGTCATTGTCATAATAAGGAAACCGGAGTGCCCGGAGAAAACCCACGCAGACACGGGGAGAACATGCAAACTCCACACAGAGGGGCCCCAGCTGTGTCACCCTTGTTACAATGAAAGTGTTGTGAACCACGCATATCTTTTATTTAGGCTATTACTGCTGAACAGAAGCGTGGGCCCAGTGTTTCTGACTTTTCCTGTTTTGAAATATTGGATTAGATGTTCTTTTGCTTTAATGTCGGAACATTACTGTGCCTTTAATAAAGATGTTCAAAGCCAAATCAACTGATTTGTTGGTCTCTACTGAATTAAGAGGAAAGGAAGGGAATTACGTCTGAAGATGATCCAAGCAGACACCCAAGCTGCAAAGATAGAGAACATGTTGCCTCTATGCTATCATGCAGTTATGAACTTTAGTATGGAAATCAAGTTTTGTGTCGTAGCATTAAAAAATAAAGTGTCAGGGCGGCCGGTGGTACAGTGGTTCGAGCAGTCGCCCCGTATAAAGAGGCTGAAGATCCTCGAGGCAGCAGCCACGGGTTTCGCTCCGACCTGCATCCCTTTGCTGCATGTCTCCCCCTCTCTCTCTTACTCCATTTAGTGTCCATCCCATAAAATAAGGTGGAGCCTGGGTAGCTCAGACGGCAGAGCATCAGACTCTTAATCTGAGGGTCCAGGGTTCAAGTCCCTGTTCGGGCAATAAGTTTGTTGGGGGCGGCAGTAGCTCAGTCAATAGGTGACTTGGCTGGGAACTGGAGGGTCGCTGTGTGGACCATGAAAGGACTGTGGACTGGTGGCTTGAGAGGTGCCAGTTCATCTCCTGGGCACCAAACCCCAAACTGCTCGGGGTGCCGATCACTGGCAGCCCCCTCGCTCTAACATCTCTCCATTGATTGCATGTATATAGGTCCTGTCTGTGCATGTGTGTGTATCTCAGGCCTGTGTGTGTAACATGAAAAAAAAAAATACAGTGAAAATTGAATTTCCCTATTTGCGGGATGAGACTTGAAAACTGCCACAAAAAATAATCTTAATAAAAAAATAAAGTCTCCATATTCCTACTTTAAAACATAACTAGTCATCTGAACCAACTCTTGTTGAAATGTTAAATTAAATGATTTTTAAAGTTTGTATTCGGGGTTTAATGGGTCTACAAACAGCACATAAGATGCATTACATCAGTCTGTGTACTCGTAGAATAGATTTGCATATATTATTTGCATTTTAAACATTACACTCTCTTCACCAAATATGCTCAGACCATTTAAGAAAGAATTATCCGTAGTAATAATGGTCGAATGCTTGTGCGTTAATGGCTACAGCTGCACATTTGTTTCCACTGAGTCGTGTGTGCTCTGCTCGCTCTGTTGATGCATCGTGCAAATTCGCCCTCAGGGCCACTAAATATCAATTTTCCTTGTCTTTCCATTAGATGTGCATTTCAAAGCCGTGTTATCGTTCACTGCTCATAGTATCTCATTCAGTTTTCAACTGTCAAATATCCCCTTGGCAGACAGAACTGTCACTCTGGAGCCATATCCCATCACTGAAGAACTCAGCACTGTTTCGCTCCTGCAGGGAAATAACTTTGAGTATTTTATTTATTTATTTTACGTAATACCTTTAATAAACAGTCCAGAAGCTTCCAGACAAATAGCACTTCAATCAGAGCATAGGGGGAGCAATATAATGTGTTTTGTCAGTGATAACTTTTATCTTAAATGTTGTTTCTGCTCTTTTCCCACACGCGATTTTCGTCTCCATATGTTTTTATTCTATTCTTATTTTAGTTCTGTTTCTTTATATAAGCTGCATCTTATGATTTCTTTATTTACTTTCTCTATTTATCGTACTATTGCTGTATTGTGCTGCTTTAACAACTGAATGCCCCCTTCAAGGGATCAATGAAAGGTTTATCGTATCTTAAGTACCCTCATTTGCAGATGACATTGTCATCTATTAAGTACATCGAGCTAAAACAGTGGTGCAGGTTCACATTGATTCACCTTTACACAACAGTCATAACATTATTTTATAACAACGACACGGTGATGTAGTGGTTAGCACTGTCGCCTCACAGCGAGAAGGTTACAGGTTCGTATCCCAGGCTGGGGCCTTTCTGTGTGGAGTTTGCATGTTGTCCCCGTGTCTGCGTGGGTTTTCTCCGGGTTCTCCGGTTTCCTCCCACAATCCAAAGACGTGCAGGTGTTCGGTTCATTGATGACTCTAAATCACCCGTAGGTGTGAATGGTTGTCTGTCTCTGTTTGTCTCTATGTGCCCTGTGATAGACTGGCGTCCTGTCCAGGGTGGACCCCGCCTCACGCCCGATGTCAGCTGGGATCGGCTCCACCGACCCCGACAGGGACAAGAGGCTGAAGAAGATGAAGATGAACATTGCTGACCAAAATAAATTAAAAACATGGAGCTAACAGAGGTAAAGTAAATCTGTCACACAGTTGATAAATGTTGACGCTAATTAGCACTTTCATTCATTCATCTTCAACCGCTTATCCCGGGGTCGGGGTCGCGGAGGGCTGGAGCCAATCCCGGCTCGGGCGTGAGGCGGGGTACACCCTGGACAGGACGCCAGTCTATCACAGGACACATAGAGACGAACAGAGACAGACAAACATTCACACCTACGGGCAATCAACAGAAATATGTCTTTATATTGCTGCTCTTTCAGGGAATGGACGATCAGAGGGGGCAAAACAAAACAATCTATAATAATAGCTTTTGGTAAGAGGTGGCCAAACCAACCAATCAGATTTGTGTAACGCACATTTACAGATAAAAGGCACAATTTCAGGTGCCTGGTCCATATTCCAACTCAAGGAACCAAGAGAAAAAACCATTACCGAGCAGCTGATCTCATCCGTGGAAGCCGTCATGTTGTTTACACTGAACAGTCGCTTCTCGTTGCGTCACACTTCGACCCCTCAAGAACATCGGGGATTGGGTCGGTTGCTTAGCAAACTCTCAGCCTCTGCGTGTAAAACAATGGAGCTTGCGAGACCATCCTGATCTTGCGGGTGCCATTGTATGTTACTCGGCTAGGCTAGGTCTTGGGTGGATGGTACAAAAACATGTCTGAATAAACGTTGTTATCTATTACCAGGTAAAGGATCAAGTAAGCTAACTAGCAGTTAGCAAACAAGGAGAGAAAAAGGGTGCTGTAGGGGCAGGTTTTATTCTGTGTGGTGAAAAATGTACTAAAATAATTAAATGTTCTCAGTTAATGGGTGTTTTTAACAAGAAAAAGTGAATATAAACCCTGCTACAGAGGCCTTTCTAGTGCTCACCTTGGTAGTAAACACAATACGTACGAGAGGAGAAGATCAAACACTTATTACTCTCTCACCTCCACACACCTGCTGCGTGAAGTGTGTGTGTGACTCTGACATAGAGGAGGTGAAGAGGGAGGAGCTGTTTGACCGCGCAGTAAGCACTTCTACTCGGGTGTACTGACACCTTTCACTGGCATCACTAAGACCCGGTGAGAGGCCTCGCAACCAAGTCAGCTTGGGAGGCTGTTGTGGCTGACCGGCGTCAGCACGTTCCCGGTTAGTTAGTGTGTTCCTGGTCCGCATGCCAACAACCGCGGCTCGCCAACTACCTGTACAAGATGTCGCTTTGTCCGCATGCTTCCAGCACTACTTATACCTCACGGGGGCATTTCTCAGTGCCACTTCCAGGTGTAACCAGGCATGAATACCACACCTCACACACCCGTGCACAAACATACTTATTTCTCTCTACATGCATATCATTGACTGCACGGAGTGGTCTCACTTTCCTCTGCCCACTTAAGCATTCATTCAATGCATCTCTCTCTCTCTCTCTCTCTCTCTCTCTCTCTCCCTCACACACACACACTTACACACACGACGCCACAGCACTCAGCATGTCCTGCTATTAGGCTGTCAGTTAGTCAGGCCAATAGAATAAGTGCCTAGGATTAGGCGGACACACACACACACACACTGAAGGAGGATGGACAGAATACTAAACAGTGCGGGGCATGAGGTGACAGACATCCTGTCGTAACGCTCTCTCTTATGCGCACACACACACACACACACACACACACAGAGCAGAGGAAACAGTTATAGCCACTCAGACAGTCGATAACAAAGAGACATAATCAACTTAGTCTCATATTTTCTCTTTTTTTGACCTCCTGTCATCCGAGGTCTTTGTCATTTCCCTCAACCACTTGTCCTTTGCTCCTCCTTCTGCTTTTTTTGTGTCTTCTCCTCCTCCTCCTCCTCCTCAGCTCGTCTAGACAGGAGTGATGAACGAGGGAAGGGACGACAAGACCATCTCTCTTTCCAGTCTTGTCCTTTCACCTTCTGTTTGCCTTCAATCTCCTCCTCTCCTGTCTTCTCTTTCTCTCTCCTTCCCTTCATCCTTGTCTCCTATATTTCTCCCTTTTCCTTCTCCTTGTTTATCCAATCCCTCCTTCACGTCTGCACTCCTCTCCTACCCTACATCCTTCTCTCTCCTCCCATCTTTTTTCATTTCCTCCTCCTCTCACCTCTCCACACCATCCTCCACACCCTCCTTTCCGTCCCGTGTCCTTTCCTTCTCCTCTTCTCCTCCTCTCTCCCAATTAAAAGTTTCCCTTTCTTCGCCCTTACCCTCCTCACCTTTACCTTTCCACACTCCTCTGTTTGTATGACACTGTCTCTCTCTGTGTCACAGTCATATGAAGCACAACACACACACACACACACACACACACACACACACACACACTAATCACATAAACGGTTCTATAATTGGGGGATTGTAGGCAGTTGATTTGATCAAAGCCAACGCCTTCTCTGCGTCCCTCCATCATGTCAATACACCGGGCGAACGAGTCAAGGAGAAGCCGAGAGACAAAGTGATCTCTTTCTCCTTTTTGTACTCTTTCCCCTTCTGTCCTCGTTGCCAAAGAAATCTAATTAAGGGGAATATAAATCGTGAAATGGTTTCCCTGAAAAGCACACACACACACACACACACACACACACACACACACACACACACACACACACACACGCACACACACACATAGCTTCACTCCCTAGTCGTCACCTCTAGATCCGACCGGATGTTCAACAATTAGCGACCACTGGAGCTCAAAGGCATGGATGAGGAGCACAGCTGCACCCAACACACACACACACACACACACACACACACACACACACACACACACACACACACACACACACACACACACACACACACACACACACACACACACACACAAGATGAAAAAGACAGCCTTGGGTAACACATGCCTTTGCTTTGTTGACCTTAAAGCAGTTGTAAACTAAAGAATGAAGCGTTTTTAGGGGTAACTTTACTCAAATCACAAGAAGAAGAAGAAGAAAGTCGTCTTTTCAAAATTAAAAAATAGATCATTTGTTAATGCTTTTTCCAAAATGACCTAAATGATATTTTTTAAAGTATATTATTTAACCTCGGGTGTGGTTAAAGCAATGGATCAAATATAATTTAACTTTTTTATTCTCACTAAGCCAATCCAGCTGCTTCCCTCTGTTTCCAGACCATATGCTAAGCTAAACTAACAAACTCACAGACACACACACACACACACACACACACACACACACTTACAGACACACACACACACTTACAAACACAGACAAAAACACACACACACTCACAGACACACACACACACTTACAGACACACACACACACTTACAGACACACACACACTTACAGACACACACACACTTACTAACTTACTTGCTAAACTAACAAGCTGCTGGAATATCGCATCATAGTAAACACACACACACACACACACACACACATACACACACACACACACACACACACACACACACACACACGCACACACACACACACACACACAGAATAATGTGGAGTACGGCTTCTTTAAATTAATAGTTTAACATGTTTATGATATGTTCTCTTAGTCTTTAGAGAGTAAAAATGAAATTAGGCCTCACGCAGGAGCGATTTACAGACACATTTACTCTTTCTTTCTTCTCTTTGTAGCAACGGTGTGTTGTTGTTTTGTTAGTTCCTGTTGATTTTTGGGATTCACAAAAAATGTTTTGCTCTTCTCTGAGGTAAGAGAAGATTTCAAAAGTGTTTTCAGTCTGAAAATTATTAAACCAACGCAAAGAAACATTAGTTTTAAATCTGAGGAACATAAAAAAATACATGGATATCATATAATGTAATTTAGATAATTCTCATCGATATATATATAATGTGAAAATCACTTTTATTTTAATACATCAATTTAACTTACAGCCCTTTTCTGGTGGCATCTCTAAGGGTTTTTGGGCATTTTTGGCCGTTAACACCGACCTGTGTGAAAATGCGGTTTATAAGAAATATAAGAGAGTTTCTGCTTAAGGCCCTGTGTGTGTGTAGAAACATTTAAAAAATAAGTCACTGATTGGATAGATATGGCACACATTTACCCAATCAGCTGCCGTCACGTGCCCGGGTTCTTAAGGTCGCCAAATGATACATCACTCACTGTTACTACACAGTAAAGCGTCAAAATGTCAGAAAGGAAATGTGATAACTGAAAGAGCAGTGCTTCACATCAGCAAGAATGCACATGTAACCAACATGATCCTGTATGAGGGAATAAAGGGTGAGTGGAAAGATCGCTGTAAGGAGAATGAGACTTGCAGGGCACTGCCAAAGACACCCAGAACTATCAGCCAGCAAGCTGGGGCTGTGGGAACCGACACGACACGCGGGCGCCGGTCAAGAGGACGTCCCACACTAACATACGTGGACGTACTCAAGAGGGATGCAGGAGCCCAGAGTACCAGCGGACTGGAAAGAGGAGAATCGGGACGACTGGAGACAACGATGGACGGCTCGTCTGAGGACGACCTAGAGAGAGAGCAGCGGGACCAAGATCTACTAAAGGAAACTCCTAAATTGACAGGATTTTAAAAGGTTGCGGACTCTTCTTCTGTTCTAGCCGAGGGCGGGGGGGGGGGGTGTCTGATAAAACATGGTTAATAAGATGGGGGGCCCCGAACAAACAGTAGCCTAGGGGCCCATGACAACCTTAATCCGCCACTGTCAACACAGATGCCCTTTCTTGCTCTTCAGTGAGAGTGATGACGGTCGTGAGCTACATGATCTGAAAATTGAGCTGTTTGTCCGGGCGACCGCACGCCCGAGACCTCCTGTATGAGGACGGATGAGAGAGCAATTACAACTTCTACAAGACGGCAAATGACAGACTCAGGATGAGATCATTTTCTTCATCACTGGCTCTTAGTCTATTATCATTAACACTGAATGGGTTTCTGCACTTTTCCCTTCTTCTAAAAAACAAAACCAAGCAGCTGCAATTGGAATGAAAAGAAAGATTATTAAAACGTGATAAAGTGTGTGTGTGTGTGTGTGTGTGTGTGTGTGTGTGTGTATGTGTGTGTGTGTGTGTGTGTGTGTGTGTGTATGTGTGTGTGTGGGACTAGATCTGATGTACCAATATCGCCCCCCAATGGCATATGAGCAAACAACAGCCAACGAGATATCCCTCAGCTCTCTCTCTCTCTCTCTCTCTCTCTCTCTCTCTGTGTGTGTGTGTGTGTGTGTGTGTGTGTCTGTGTGTCTGTGTGTGTGTCTCCCCTCTCTCTCTCTCTCTCTCTCTCTCTCTCTCTCAAACACACACGTACTCGCGCACAGTGCACACACACAGACTCGCACACGCCCAATTAAAACCGGTTAAGTGCAAGTCATGGTACAGTGGATGTCAGGATGAGACCGCACACACACACATATCCCGGCACATAAGACACAAAAGTCCAACTTGTAAAACAAAATAAAGACTGAATATTAAGTCAGAAGCGACCACATCCTCATGAGCAGACGGGGCTGTAATATTTACTGTGAGCCTACAGAGAGGAGCAGCTCCCGTTTCATTTCTCTTAAATGTTGGTTTAAAAAAGTTGGCTCGACTCCGCTTCTGCTGATATCAATAAGAACATAAAAACCGTGTGTTTTAGGGTTTGAATCCGACATTCGCGCATTTATATATGACCCAATGTTTACGTTTTAATTCACCAAACGCGCGGGATGTAGAGGTTTCCTCCGCTGCACCATTACGCACGGAGACAGAGACGGCTGCTCCGCTGCGCTACTGGCCGGAGCCAGAGACAGACAGAGAGAGAGAGAAGGAGGACTCAGTGTTTGGAGCTAGTCTTCCCTTGATATACCCTTTTTTTTGCAGCCTTACAAGTCATGAATACCAAGCAATAGGTGTCGAGAGCTGGGGCAGACACAGAGCCGACAGGCGGCTGCTGCAAACAAAACTGATTTAAAGAGAATGAACTCGTGAAAATTGGGTCTTGCTACTTTACGGAGTTACAGCACGAGGCACACTCAGACCTCTGGTGTGTGTCTTTTATCGTGGTATTTTAAAAGCAGACGGAGAAGACAGTTTTAACTGATGGATGAGGCGAAATATTAGATTATAATCACAGAGTTAAAGTGACACAAGGTGCTTTTATTCTGGCTTTATAATAAACTGTGTAGGCTACATGTTTCAACTTCTATATAAGCGCAAATTAAATTTTGGACATTTGTGTTTTATCAATGAATGAAACATGGTGAGAGCTGGATATGCGGGAGCAAACTTCTGTTAATCCGGCGCGTGGGTCGTTTTATTCCTCTTTAACGCTTCAGTTTCTGTTGATTGATCATAAGAATAACCTCTGCTTCAAGGCTGGAACAAACCTGCGAACCCGTAAACTCTTCAAACCTCTCCGGCGCGTAACAAGTGCCAGAGGAGTTTTGGCTCCTGAGTCCCGACCGCCGTGCAGAGATGCAGTCAGATGTCAGGTCAGTTATTTGTGTAAACGTTATCCCACTATATTGTGGTAAAATTATGTTCGTGTGTGTTTACGGATCCACACGAAATATAAATCTAAACATAGCAAATACATGAGAGGAACCTTTTAATAGACAGTTCGCCGCTTTGCGCTCAGACTGAGTCAAGACGCACCGACCCGCGCGCTTCCAGACACCCATCGAGTTCACAGACAAATGTACCCGACTTAAAAAACAACAACATCCAAGTATTAATGCGTTACTTGGATGTTGTTAACAGCAAACAGCCCACGCGTAAAGGGGGCTTCACGGAGCAAAACCTCCCGAAAAGTCCAAACCTTTACACCAAACCAGTGCGCACATCATATGTGCAGGCGAGCTGTCACACAACTATCACTATCATCAGCAAAATTAGTTATATTACCATCCATAAACCACTTGTTTATTACCACAATCAAACAATGTATGGCATTTTTATCTCATGGCATTTTGTGCGCGCACGCACAGGTAAGCAATATAATCGATGTCACAGCTGAAAATATGCCCAAAACTGACTCAAGGGTTTATTTAAAATCACAACAATCAACAAAATAACACATGCAGTTGCACGCTGAAACGCACAAATCGACGTGCATGTCCACTTTGTATTGTGCCACCTCGATGCCGTAACATCTATTAACGATCCGGGCTAAAAAAGAAATCATCAAAACGCCTGAAAACACAGAGAATATGACAGTTTTTTAAAAATCCACTAATGCAATAGTTCGCTTTACCTGGAAAGAATTGTCCGGCAGTAAATCCCAAAAGCGCAAAGTAGATGAAAGCTGCAGGCGAAACGAGAGAATAACTCCGTTTATCCATTTCTTGTCTTCTTTTTCTTCTCAGTCGCGCGGGTTACTTTACATACTCTCGTGCGGTCCTTAGACTGGCTTCACTTCGGGACAGCAGGGGTGATAAGAGTGAGGACAGAAGTGCAGTCCTCGCATTGGTGGACACGGAGGAGACAGAGAGACACAAGTATACGCAAAGAGAGAAGTTGGAGGCAATGACACAGAAGCTCTCTCCTTTCCTCTCCTCTCCTCTCCTCTCGGGTCCGACAGAGCGCGTCTGTCAGTGTGTGTGGGCGCGTGTACGTCAGTGCGCGCGTGTGTGTGTGTGTGTGTGTGTGTGTACCACGGAGTTTGTAAGAGGGGTACAGTGTGTGTGTGCGCGCTCAGACCGTCTCTGACAGACTGACGTTGAGTTGGAGAGGAATGGAGAGCAGTTCGCACCACACCGGGCGTCAGGCACCCGCGTAAAGACGAGGGCATTAACGCGCATAGCACTTCCGTTTGAGAGTTTCAAAATAAGATCAAGCGTCGACGAGGGGTAACGTGGACAGTTTCAGGAAGAGGAATTAATATTATAACGGGAATATGTCTAATGATAGTATTGGCTTTCAAATTGGAGACGTGACGAATTGTGTCAACTTCAATACATTAATAATTTAAATAAAATGTGAGCTTTTATATGTTTACAGGGAATAAATTAATTAAACCTTGAAACTTATTTATTTCAAACAGTTAACCTCAAACTCCTAAAGGATTTTAAAGATTAAAAATAAGGGCTGAGTGGTTAGAGCAGTCAAGAGAGGCTGATGGTCCATTTCCTGTCTGTCCTATCTTATAAAAGGCTGAAGATAAACTCCTTATTTTACAGAATATGTTCCTTAACTTCAGGTTTATTCCACATTGAATGTAAAGTAATTTCATACAGCTTGAAGCTCGTTTCTAAATCCCCTAATAGATGCTTTTATTTGAAGGGACAGACGCCCAATTTCCCATCAGCCCTCAGGGTTGTTTGGTGAACTTGACGCGCTGAAGGCCTTTCAGTTGTCCGGTTTCCCCCGGGTCCTACCGCCGGCATCCTCCGCAAGGATAGGGTTCGCGCACACAGGCTCTACTTCTACCGTGTGTGTGTGTGTGTGTGTGTGTGTGTGTGTGTGTGTGTGTGTGTGTGTGTGTGTGTGTGTGTGTGTGTGTGTGTGTGTGTGTGTGTGTGTGTGTGTGTGAATTCAGTCTCAGTTCACTCATTTTACTGTCATAACATTTTTCTTCTTAATAATAATATTTAATTTCACTCACTTCTATTTCAAGGTCTGTCTCTCTAATATGCCCCTACACACACACACACACACACACCACCACCACCTCTCTACACACACACACACACACACACACACACACACAAACACTCACACACACCACCACCACCTCTCCACACACACTCTGACTCCTAGGTGTGTCTTAGTGACTGACTGGACTCCACCTCTCATGTTACTTCTGCGTGTGTGAATTCAGTCTCAGTTAACTAATTTTACTGTCATATGATTTTAATAATAATAATAATGAATAATAACTAAAAATAATAATATTTCATTTCACTCACTTCTATTTCAAGGTCTGTCTCTCTAATATGCCACACACACACGCACACACACACACACACACACACACACACACACACACACACACACACACACACACACACACACACACACACACACCACCACCTCTCCACACACACTCTGACTCATAGGTGTGTCTTAGTGACTGAGTGGACTCCACCTCTGCGTGTGTGTGCGTGTGTGTGTGTGTGAATTCAGTCTCAGTTAACTAATTTTACTGTCATATGATTTTTCTTATTATTATTATTTATAATAATAATAATAATAACTAAAAATAATAATATTTCATTTCACTCACTTCTCACACACACACACACACACACACACACTCCCACACACCACCACCACCTCTCCACACACACTCTGACTCCTAGGTGTGTCTTAGTGACTGACTGGACTCCACCTCTCATGTTACTTCTGCGAGTGTGTGTGTGTGTGTGTGTGCGTGCGTGTGTGCGTGTCCACATCTCATGTTATTTGGACCACAGCACAAGGACCCCACTTTACGTGCTCTGCTCACACATTTGTGTTGTTTTGTGACGGCTAAAAGTTGAGAAACACACGACGTGAGTAAACGAATCCAGTGGTGAAGCCGGCTTTCGCTTTGTGAGGTTACGAAAGGGGAACCTGCCTAAATGCCGTTCTCTCTGGCTTACCTGGCAGCAACAATCCTCCAGTTGATGGAAAACATAGCGGCCAGAGTCCTCACATCTAAGAAGTTTGAAGAATAAAAAGGCGAGACTTGCCGTTGCTGAGGAGCATGTTGTGTACACAGATGAGAACTGGTCCAGACTGCACTTCAGTGATGAGAGGACCTTCAATTTATTTGTGTCTGATGGGAAACATGAGGTTCGTCGTAGGAGTAGGGAAACTAATTTTGCTCTCTGCTTCTCACAAAATAAATGTTTTTTGTTGAAGTGGTTTGGTTGTTGAAGAAACAAACATGCTAGAACAGCAGAGGTATAGCCACAACGCATATTCTATCAAATTTTGGACCCCGAAAAATAACAGTATTTCAGAATGAATTGAATTAAGTAGATAAGATAAGTCGCTCTACCGCACCAGAGAGAGCTGAGGAAGGCAAAGCTCTCGATCTACTGGTCAATCTTGGTTCCTACCCTCACCTGTGGTCATGAAAGCTGGGTCATGACCGAAAGAATCGCGGGTACAAGCAGCCGAAATGTGTTTCCTCAGGAGGGGCTGGAGTCTCCCGTAGAGAGAGGGGGAGAAGTTCAGCATCCGTGAGGAACTCGGAGTAGAGCCGCTGCTCCTTTGTGTTGAAAGGAGCCAGTTGAGGTGGTTCAGGATCATCTAGTAAGGATGAACCCTGGGCGCCTCCCTAGGGAGGTGTTCCAGGCACGTCCAGCTGGGAGGAGGCCTCGGGGAAGACCCAGGACCAGGTGGAGAGATTAGATCTCGACACTGGCCTGGGAACGCCTCTGGATCCCCCAGTTAGAGCTGCTTAATGTGGCCCGGGAAAGGGAAGTTTGGGGTCCCCTGCTAAAGCTGCTGCCCCCACGACCCCAGTGTCCCCAGGTAGGAACCCAAATCAATGACTGGTTTACCTCGTTGACACGTAATTTAAAATAACTAACCTTAACCTTGTTGTTATATTAACATTATTACCTATTAATGATGGAAAAGATAAGATATCAGAATAATGTATTTGGAGGTTTTGACACTTCACTTTGTTCTTATTTAGCCTTGCAAGAAAAAAAAAGTCCATGAATATGAATCCTAGTAACATCCTGTTTGGCCATTACACAGAAGACACGTATAAGGTCGCACTCACACTGTGCGTCCGTCCCGTGCCCCGGGCTTTAGGGTCCTTGTCCCCCCCTCCAGGCCCGTTTGTACTCACACTACCTGGGCCTCGGCAAATGCTTCTTGCCTGTCCATACGTCATCACGCCGTAACACGTCACACGCATTGATGACGTCATGGCGATGCGTGGCTTTGTTTCCAAGTTTTTGTGCGTCTTGTCGACTGTTTTTGAATATTTTCATCGACCAAATCTGCAGTAAACACTCCACCTCCGCATCACACCAACGTGAACCTTTCGCCGCCATTGTTGTTGTTGTTAAATGTCCGCGCATGGTCCGAACAGGCACACATAAAATGACGTGAAAGCCGCCGTAGGCGTCGTGCTCGTGCTCGTGCTCGTACATGTGCGCACGCTCGTGCTCGTAAATGTGCAAACGCGCTCTACAAAAGCCCACCTCTCTCAAACTGGCTGTGGACGGCCAGCTGGCCACAGCTAGGTGCGGTACGGTTGCACTCACACTGGTCAAACGCACTAGGCTCTACCCGTAAAACCTGTTTTGGCACGGTGCGGAAGGACAGTGTGAGTGCGTCCTAAGTGATCGTCGGTGAGTAATGACGTGGACGAGAGCAGGACTAAATATAAAAATGCTAATTAATGGTAGAAAGTGCTTTTTAATCATCACAATTATTGTTTCTGATTAGATATCCATGATGGTGTTTTTGCTTTTTGCTTTAAACTTTATTAATTTTTTAATTTCCTAAATATATTTGCTTCAACAGCTGACGTAATTCCTGTAAATTGGAGCTTAAAAGGGTCTTTAAAACCACCATAGGCGGATGATTCTCCGAAACAGCTTCTCACACAACCATGTCAGAGCTTCCTGAGCCCGGTGCCCTTCACAGATCCCTACTGACTGGCTGGTATTTGTTTCTGACCATTTCCAGGTGAGCGTGACAGGGTGTGTTAAATATAGTAAATTCTAACAATCCATTGGGGAGTGTCTTGGCATTTTTTGGTCCTTAGCGCTAAATGTGGCTGGGCTCAACGGGCTGGCTACCCATACAAAGTATCTGTGCTGCATTTTGTCCACGCCTCTTCTCCCTCGCTCGTCCTAAATTCAGGTGAACTCATTTGAATTCAAGGAGCTTTATTGGCATGAGGTTGCTTCAGCCTTGCCAAAGTTTGCATATGAAGACAAAAAAGGACTCAGACAGAAGGTTTTATGGAGGAAAATGGCCCAAAACGCCGCTGAGTCTTCAAGCCAAGTGTTCAATATACACCAAGGACTGAGAGACAGGAAGTGGTGACCATTATCAGTCAACTTAATGGGCATTATCAGTTAGAAGTATGAAAGTAGAGAGTTCAAGCTTTCAGCATGCAGGACAGAGCTCTGAAACATGAAGACAAGCATCGTGTGTCTGAGAGCAGAGGAGCTGTCTTGTGTTACTGTGCTGCTGAAACCACAGTTTACTTCAACACATACTTGGAGTGGAAACATTACTCTGTATTGAAGTGAACAAGCCGCCATTGCTGTGGTGGCGTCTCCCTCCAGTATGCACGCGATTGAATGGGTGCTGTCATTATTGTCATGTGGGGTGACGGGGAATTCACACAGGATTGGACCCAAATGCAGACACAGCACTCAAGAGTCAGTTTTAACTGATTGAGGGCGCACTCACACTGTCGTTCTGTCCCGGGCCAAAACCGTTTTTTTCAGCTAAAGCCTAGTACGTTTAAGCAGTGTGAGTGCACCTGTTCCGCGCATAACAGCTGACAGAGGTGGGCTTTAGCGGAGCCGTTTGCACATGTACGAGCACGAGCGTGTGCACGTGTACGAGCACGAGCCCTACGGCGGTAGCAGTATGTGCGCCTGTTCGGACATAGAAAATAGAAGGGCAGACCATGCGCAGACATTTAACAACAACAACAATGGCGGTGAAAGGTTCACGTTGGTGTGGTGCGGAGGTGGAGTGTTTACTGCAGATTTGGCCGGATGAAAATATTCAAAAACAGTCGACAAGACACACAAAAACTCCGAGGTCTGTGGAAAGATTTGTAAACAAAGCCACACACACACGATCAATGCGTGTGACGTGTTACGGCGTGATGGCGTATGGACAGCTAGAAGCATTGGCCGAGGCCCAGGTAGTGTGAGTACAAACGGGGCTGGGGCGCTGGGGGAGAGGGAGGGGGGACAAGTACCCTAAAGCCCGGGTCGCAGTGCGGAAGGACAGTGTGAGTGCGCCCTTAATAAACTTACTTTAACAAAAAAGGTGCACAACAAAGGCAAACACTAAGAAAACTGATACAAACTTGTCACGAGGCATGAACACAAGAGGCCAGGTACGCAGGGAGACGTCTTGGTGGATAGAGTGTGTGGAATAATGATCCGGCCCCGACTGAGGCTCAGGACCGGCTTAATATACAGAGTGGCAGGTGATCGATGCCAACGAGAATCACCTGCCAGGAAAACCAACTCGAACCAGGGAAACAAAGGGGAGCACATACGGAAAAACAACGACAGAGGGTACCAAAACAACGAAAAAGAAGAGTAGGACTGTCCTGATCCAATCATGACAATTATAACTGTACCTTTTCTGGGGCGCTCTTCATGAGTTAAAGGTTTGTGTAGTTCGCGTTCAGTTTTTTCCCAAGTTGAAGTTTCCCACTGCTGTTGGAGCAGCAGAGAATTACACATGTTCTTCCCGACTTCCTAGACGTTGTTGTCCAAAGTAATGCTGCATAAAAAGTAGAGGTAAAAGTAGAAAAGGTATACTAAACAATGACAGCTCCCATTCAAGTGCGCGCATACTGGAGTGAGACACCACTGCGCCACTAGATGGCGAAACACACAAACAGCTCGTAGGATTCGTCTATAGTTGAAATGTAACATACATTTCTAATTAGGTGCCAAAACAAGGCAGAAATTGACTTTATGGTGCCTGTGGATTGAAGACAACTCAACAACAACTCTCTCACAATACACCTAGTCCTCGTACACCTAGCAGCCGCAGCACCTCCCGTTCCCCCATCAGCTTCAGTTGCTCGTCTATATTAGGGTTCGTAAAGGACGCCAAAAACATCTGATTCAAGCATCAGGTCTTTGAAATCTCCTTCTTCCATATGAGACTGAGAACCTACCATAATTGCAGTAACTTCACCAGCCTTCTCAACAGCACCTGTTATGTTAGCTTAGCTTCGCTTAGCTTCCAAATAAGATGGCCAATGTTAGTTACGTCAAGTGAATTCAGTCCAAAAGTCGGACATTTTCCCCCCGTTTGTGATTTTGAGAAAGGTCAACCAGAAGAAAAAGCCTTATTCCGACCATCTGTATGTAGGTGGACCGCCACCTACTGTACCGGAGGAGGAGTTACTCCGTCATTTTTCCAATTCAACCCTTCAATAATCCAATTAACTGGGGTAAGACCATTTTCGGGTTACTGTTGTGCATGTACACGTGCCTATCACGCCGTAGCACGTCACATGCATTGATGACGTCATGGCGATGCGTGGCTTTGTTTCCAAATCTTTCCGTAGACCTCAGAGTTTTTGTGCGTCTTGTCGACTGTTTTTGAATCTTTTCATCGACCAAATCTGCAGTAAACACTCCACCTCCGCATCACACCAACGTGAACCTTTCGCCGCCATTGTTTTAAATGTCCGCGCATGGTCCCTCCTTCTTTTTTCTATGTCCCAACAGGCGCACAGGAAATGACCTCAGAACCGCCGTAGGCCTCGTGCTCGTACCAGCACGGCCATTTTCCCCCCGTTTGTGATTTTGAGAAAGGTCAACCAGAAGAAAAAGCCATATTCAGACCATCTTTATGTTGGCGGACTGCCACCTACTGTACCGTAGGTCGAGTTACTCCGTAATTTTTCCAATTCAACCCTTCAATAATCCAATTAACTGGGGTAAGACCATTTTCGGGTTACTGTTGTGCATGTACACGTACTGACTTACACTTGTAGTTTCGCCAGAGCCCGTCGCTCTAACACTTCCTGCTTAAAATGACCCAAAATGACCATTTTGACAGCATGTAAAGCACAAAGTGATCAAGGTAGATACGGCTTTCTCCCTCTCAGGGGAAAAAATGAGGGAGTAATGCATGCCCATTCAAAATATGACTGGGTTTATAACGATACAAAGCTCTATGCAAACGGGTGAAGTATTCCTTTGAGAAAAGGCATTTTTGGTGCAATTATCCCACAAGGTCCGCTCTCTCTGTGGGCCCAAGGTTACCACACTATCCATATTTACGCCCCTGACTCTCTAATTCAGTGCACCAGCGAAAGCCTGACAATCAAAGTTAGTACTACTCTGAGAACCTGTTACATTGCAGTGACTGCGTCGGTTACTTGAAACGAAGATCCTGAATACCACACGGCAACATTTGAAGTCTTATTTCTCGCTTGATGTATTTTGTTATCTGTATAACTCTTATCCGACCCATGCTGATACCGCAAGACAAGAATCAGCCTCCCTTTAACTTCTTTAACCCTTTCCCTGGCTCACTTTTCCTTTCCCCCACCGACATTGCTGTATTTATTTTCCTGCTGAACGCAAATTAATATTTACATTATTTAGTGATGAAGAAATCAATGTCTCATTAACATGAGGGTGTGTTTGTCCAAGCCAACATCAGGACACAAGCACCCATGTCCTTCTCACCTCTGTCATGACTTATTTATTAGAAATCAATTATGCAGAGTTGAAGCATTCTCCGTTCGAGTCCGTCTCAACTACTTTATAGTCTTCTACTTGTAGACGAACGTTGTCAATCTCGGGGTCTGAACAACCCTAAGGTCTTTATAATAAATGCTTCCTTTCTGTAAAGAAACACAGTATTTAAAACCTCAGCTTCTGCTTCAGCGAACCAAATTAATTAGCATACTCGCTATGCACTGACACACCGGGGGACGCGAGCAGCAAAGGATTTGTTTTAGAGTTAAAAGGTCAAAAAGCACCACTGAGATAAACCCTGTGTACAGACAGACATGACATGCACCACCACCACCACACACACCATATATCAGAGACACATTAGGGGTTGCTACCAATCACTACTAACATCAAGTATGCAAGCCGGGCCACCTAAGGTGTGTGTCCGTACATGTGTGTGTGTGTGTGTGGGGGGGGGTGTTGTATATATTCATATGTAAAAAGCCACATGATGCTGAGGTGCAGTGCTTTATGTCTGAATATAGCGAGATGCAAACGTAGTTCAACCACAGCATGACACATATAATGATGTTGTTAAGTATGGATGTAAACTGTGAAACACTGTGTTAAGATGGAGTGACTGTGCGTACGGGTCTGGGTGATATGATCATAAATATTATCAAAACAATATATAAACGTCTCTGTGTGTTTCTTCTGTTTTTATAATCACAAAACGAAAAACCACAGCAGAACGGCTACGGCCAAACAGGATATTAAGGGATTCTGCTTTCTAGATTTTGTATTATAGGGCGCACTCACACTGTGCCTCCGTCCCGTGCCCCCGTGCTTTAGGGTCCTTGTCCCCCCTCCAGGCCCGTTTGTACTCACACTACCTGGGCCTCGGAGAATGCTTCTTGCTGCCTATACGTCATCACGCCGTAACACGTCACACGCATTGATGACATCATGGCGATGCGTGGCTTTGTTTCCAAATCTTTCCGTAGACCTCTGAGTTTTTGTGCGTCTTGTCGACTGTTTTTGAATCTTTTCATCGACCAAATCTGCAGTAAACACTCCACCTCCGCATCACACCAACATGAACCTTTCGTGCTCGTACATGTGCAAACGCGCTTTACAAAAGCCCAACTCTCTCAGACGGGACTTGGACGGCCAGCTGGTCGGAGTTATGCGCAGAGCGGTTGCACTGACACTGGTCAAACAAACTAGACTTTACCCGTAAAACCTGTTTTGGCCCGGTGCGGTAGGACAGCGTGAGTGCGCCCTAAGGGCCCTAAGATGTTTTGTGGGGTTGTGTAGGAGGTCAGTGTGTTACCTACAGTTGATGGTGGTCGGCGCGCCCCCCAGTTTGGAGAAGCGGATAGGAGTACCAACACAGAAGTTCATTTAAAAAGAATTCTTTCCACAGCTTTACCTTGTTGTCAGACGGACTTTTCTGACAGGAAACTGAAGCCGTTATCTAGGCTCTCTTCAAAGCCACCAGACACCTTTAACAGAAACAACAGCTGCTTTGATCGGTTTGCTAGATTTAGTTCAAGTTGACCAAACTTAACCCTCCTGTTGCCCTCAAATTTGACTAACACCATTTATTCTAGGGCTCAATTTGACCGTTAAACACCTCGAAAATGATCATAATCAATGTGTGACTCAAGTGAAGTCGGGTACTTTATGTTTTTATTTAACAGAATGAAAAATATCACTGATGTTAAACTGCATGGAGGGATTTCTGTGTGTGTGTTTTAAAGTAAGTCTGTTATTTTAAGTGCTATTTTGTGTTATTTGTAACATCTGGAATTAAAGTAACGTCCGTTATCAAGGACAGAAGCGTGAATTTGACCTCATATAATATTTGAATTGTAAAATAAACAATAATAATAATGATTAAATCATCCAGATTATCAAACTGACCCAAAGAAACACCGATGAGACAAGTACATGTACGATAAGAACAATAAAAATATATATAATCATGACAATTTTAGGTTTTTTATGAGTTGTCCCCATAAAATGAGGAAAAGTCATAAATATAAAGCAAAAAAACAAAAAAAGACGTCGTTATTTAGAGATTTTAACCATTAAATGGGGTCAAATTGACCCTTAGGAGAACAGGAGCTAACAAACTAACTGATCAACGCCAACATCTTGTGTTATAAGAGGAAACAAATTGTAAAAAGAAAGAATAAGAAGCAGTACAGACCTAAAACGAGATACAATAAAGGGACGATTTTGTTGTTAAACTAATTGACATGGCTCTAAAACATGTGGCTCTTCGTTACCTCTCTCTGTCAAAGCCTTGCAACCGGTACGACAGCCTGGTCTCACCAAAAGGCGTGTGAATGACACGCTATTTCTCTCAAGCCATCTCGCGTATAATAACAACGCATGTCATGATTTTTGCGTGTCATTTCACGCCATGTAGTCTCAATTGACTTGTATAGTGCAGAGATGGCGTTGTCATTTCACGCACAAATGTCATAGAGGGAAAACCCTCGTGTTCGTATTTCCCCGCCACCTCGCGGAGAAATACGAAGTGGTGGAGCTTTCTGTCAGAGGGTTGTTTTTAAATCAATAATTCATGTGAAGGATGGCTGAAATAACGGTCGTGAAATGCCCTAACCCCTAACCCTAACCCTAACCCTAACCCCTACCCTAACCCTAACCCTAACCCAGACCCTAACCCTAACCCTAACCCCTACCCTGACCCCTAACCCTAACCCCTACCCTGACCCCTAACCCCTACCCTGACCCCTAACCCTAACCCTAACCCCTACCCTGACCCCTAACCCTAACCCCTACCCTAACCCCTAACCCCTACCCTAACCCCTACCCTAACCCCTACCCTAACCATAACCCTAACCCTAACCCCTACCCTAACCCTAACCCCTACCCTAACCCCAACCCTAACCCCTACCCTAACCCTAACCCCTACCCTAACCCCAACCCTAACCCCTACCCTAACCCCTACCCTAACCCTAACCCTAACCCCTACCCTGACCCCTAACCCTAACCCCTACCCTGACCCTAACCCTAACCCCTACCCTGACCCCTAACCCTAACCCCTACCCTAACCCTAACCGTAACCCTGGGGAACTATGGGCATTAAATGACACGCGAAAAGTTTAATACGCGTAGACATGCACGCGAAAAGTCATGCAAGTCATGAAAAGTGGCGTGCTATTTATACGCCCTCCCATGAGACCACGTAGGGTACGACTGTTGAGCAGCCACAGCCCACAGATACAGGCTGGACTGCACCAAGCAGCAGCAGCAGCAGGCAGAGAGCAATACTGAGGAGATTAAATTATTAATAGTATTTTTTATTGAGCACATATAACTTCCCAGTGAGGATGGCATACATCAGGCTGTCCAGAGCATAAATTACCTTTTTTTACAAATAATTCATACAACAACAGTAGTGAGTAGGGTCACGCATGGAGACCGCAAAGCCGGGTTGAAATCTGACAAACATGAGATCCATGAAACACATGAACACACGTTGTTTTGCTTGTAATCTCTGAGCAGCCAGCAGTTTTTAATATGGCAGCATTTGCATTGGCAACATGTCCATACCAGTTTTCTCATGAGCCACAATTGCACATAACCAATTTCAGGTGTGTTTATAAAAACTAATTTCATCCATCGCAGTACCTGGTGAGCTCGCTGACGTTCTGGATTTGGTTTCTATTGGTTCTTGTTTGCCTCCCTCCGGCTCCACTTCCTTTGCTCTGATGCTTTGACATGACTCAGCATTGACTGTGAGTGACAATAACGTCGGAGGAAGCAATACAGACAGCGCTGATGTGCTGAGTCATGGCGTTAACCTAAATGTATTATGTCGGTGGTGCTAAGAGCAGTTAAACATCTCTCATCTCTCATCTTCAGCCTCTTATCCGGGGTCGGGTCTCGGGGGCAGCAGCTTCAGAAGGGGACCCCAAACTTCCCTTTCCCGGGCCACATTAACCAGCTCTAACTGGGGGATCCTGAGGCGTTCCCAGGCCAGTGTGGAGATCTAATCTCTCCACCTGGTCCTGGGTCTTCCCCGAGGCCTCCTCCCAGCTGGACGTGCCTGGAACACCTCCCTAGGGAGGCGCCCAGGGTTCATCCTTACTAGATGATCCTGAACCACCTCAACTGGCTCCTTTCAACGCAAAGGAGCAGCGGCTCTACTCCGAGTTCCTCACGGATGCTGAACTTCTCCCCCTCTCTCTAAGGGAGACTCCAGACCCCCTCCTGAGGAAACACATTTCAGACGCTTGTACCCGCAACATGGTTCTTTGGGTCATGACCCAGCTTTCATGACCACAGGTGAGGGTAGGAACCAAGATTGACCGGTAGATCGAGAGCTTTGCCTTCCTCAGCTCTCTTTTCGTCACAACGGTGCGGTAGAGCGACTGCAGCACCGCCCCCACTGCTCCGATTCTCCGGCCAAACTCACGCTCCATCGTCCCCTCACTCGTGAACATGATCCCGAGGTACTTGGACTCCTTCACTTCACTTGGGGTCAGGACTCATTAATCTTAAATGTTAATTCATTAGTAATGTTAAACTTGAATGGCCATGTCCAAATTCAATGAGTCTGAAGCATTTGCCAATTGTCAGTAATTCATAAAAGTTGTGGACTGTGTGTAAGAATACAGAGTAATCATTCTTGGTGCAGAGATCGCACATCCTTGAGTTCCTGAAGAACAGGTGTCTGAGTGAGCGACTGCACACAGAATCAACCTATTCTTTGCTCTTTCCCTTGGAGTTGGTGTTTTCTAGTTATTAATTTTCTCAGTGTGTGACTGTCAGGGTGATTGCCTCATTTTATGCTTTATGTTGTTTGAATTTTCTATTGTCTATATATAATTATTAATTATTTAAGTCTATTTTTTCACAAAGTTGTTGGAACAACTTTTTCTAAGCACTCACACTGTCCTTCTGCACCGGGCCAAAACCGATTTTTCGGGTCAAGCCTAGTGCGTTTGACTAGTGTGAGTGCAACCGCTCCGGGCATAACTGCGGCCCGTCTGAGAGAGGTGGGCTTTTGTAGAGCGCATTTGCACATGTACGAGCACGAGCGTGTGCACGTGTACGAGCACGAGGCCTCTGTGGTTCTGACATAATTTCCTGTGCGCCTGTTGGGACATAGAAAAAAGAAGGAGGGACCATGCGCGGACATTTAACAACAATGGCGGCGAAAGGTTCACGTTGGTGTGATGCGGAGGTGGAGTGTTTACTGCAGATTTGGTCGATGAAAAGATTCAAAAACAGTCGACAAGACGCACAAAAACTCTGAGGTCTACGGAAAGATTTGGAAACAAAGCCACGCATCGCCATGACGTCATCAATGCGTGTGACGTGTTACGGTGTGATGACGTATGGACAGCAAGAAGCATTTGCGCGAGGCCCAGACAGTGTGAGTACAATCGGGCCTGGGGCGCAGGGGGAGAGGGAGGGGGGACAAGGACCCTAAAGCCCGGGGCGCGTTGCGGAAGGACAGTGTGAGTGCGCCCTTAGTTCACGCAGCGTTTCTTCAGCACAGTGTCTCTGGCTGCATCCAAAAACAGCTCTTATGAAGCAGTTTCTCCGACACTGTTTCTGCTGTAGGGGGGATTTGTACCAAGGCTGACGCTGTACGCTGGTCATTATTTACGAGTTGGAAAACAGATGGAGCATGAATTATTTTACAGCAAAACTTGCTTTTACAGTTTCAGATAATGTTTGTGTTGCTAATAGCACAAGTATTATCTCCACCATATATTCTGGTCATGTAAATATCAATTATACAATTTCTTTTTTCCATTTTCCATTGTAAAATGATCATTACAAAAATGTATGCAGAGGGTATTTAAGAAGAAGAAGAAGAATTCCTTTTATTCATCCCACGAGGGAAATTCAATTTTTTCAATCTGGATTTATTATTATTATACAGGTTACACACACACAGACAGGACCTATATACATGCAATTAATGGAGAGATGTCAGAACATTTGGGGGGTTCGGTGCCTTGTTCAACAGCACCTCAACAGTGCCCAGGAGATGAACTGGCACCTCTCCAGTCACCAGTCCACGCTCCATTCATGGTCCACACAGGGACTCACACTACAGCTTTACATCTGTAAATGTGTGGATACATTTAGTTGAGCATCACAACTCCTTTGAAATGACTCCATTGATTTGAGATGTGGTCAATGAAGACCTGTGAATGTTCTCATGTGTCCAGGTCGTCGTTATCCTCAAAGGAATTTCAGTCAAAAGCAACTGGACTTGGTTATTTGTCTAGGAAGACGTTTCACCTCTCATCCAAGAGGCTTCATCAGTTCATGTACACATCTGACCAGGCTGGGACTGGACCAGAACCAGGACCAGTTTGGGACTGGTCCAACTAACTGGTGTGGAGATCCAGGTATTTAACCTCTCACAAGGCCGATGATGTCATTGGAAACCTTTCTGCTTTGAGCACTAACAAAGTCGAAACTTACTTCCCACCAACAACTGTCACTCTAACGGTGGTGGTCGCACTTGGAAGACAGAAAAATGTCACTTGACCACTCATTTATTGTATTACTTAAGCCAAAGTCATACCCTCCAGCGGTTTATTGTGATCAAATGGTGACTATGTCAGCGTTTTTTTATAATGACTTTAGATTTTGCATCTTTAACATGAGAAGGCGTCGTGTGATTGTTAGTTAATGAGTACACATGTCATGGACACAGGTTTTTATTATTCCATTGTGGCTACTTTTGAGGGCAGTATATGGTGGATGAATTTGGTAACTGGACTTGTACTTAGGGCGCACTCACACTGTCCTTCCGCACCGGGCCAAAACAGGTTTTGCGGGTAAAGCCTGGTGCGTTTGACCAGTGTGAGTGCAACCGCTCCACACCTAGCTGCGGCCAGCTGGCCGTCCACAGTCTGTTTGAGAGAGGTGGGCTTTTGTAGAGCGCGTTTGCACATGTACGAGCACGAGTGTGGGCACTTGTACGAGCACGACGCCTCTCACGTCATTTATGTGCGCCTGTTGGGACATAGAAAAAAAACCAGACGCACCATGCGCGGACATTTAACAACAACAACAATGGCGGTGAAAGGTTCACGTTGGTGTGATGCGGAGGTGGAGTGTTTACTGCAGATTTGGACGATGAAAAGATTCAAAAACAGTCGACACAAAAACTCTGAGGTTTATGGAAAGATTTGGAAACAAAGCGACGCATCGCGATGACGTCAATCAATGCGTGTGACGTGCTACGCCGTGATGACGTATGGACAGCAAGAAGCATTCGCCGAGGCCCAGGCAGTGTGAGTACAAACGGGCCTGGGGGGGGGGGGACAAGTACCCTAAAGCCCGGGGCGTGGTGCTGAAGGACAGTGTGAGCGTGCCCTTATATAGCGCCTTTCTAGTCTTCTGACTACTCAAGGCGCTTTCACAGTGTTTGTCACATTCACCCGTTCACACAGACATTCACACTGATGGCAGTGGACATCTACAGACCATCTAATCTAACCATTCACACCACAATTTCACGCCTATGCACATCACAGGGAGCAATTCGGGGTTCAGTGTCTTGCCCAAGGACACTACAACATGTGGACTGGGGGAGGTGGGGATTGAACCGCCAATGTCTTAAATGGAGGACGCTCCACTCTACCACTGAGCCACAGTCGCCCCAATTTAAGACTGACATTATATCTGGATGTTGAAATACTAAGGTACTAACTAAAAAAGGTCTGAAACATATCTTGATGCCACAACAAATTTGATTTTGTTTTTTGTTGGGTTTAATTTTTACTGCCTGGCAAAATTAACAAGGGTTTAAACATGACATTCATGTCATCCCCAAAAATTCTGTGATTTTGGAGGAAGATTCCTTATTTTTTCTTATTTGTGGCTACTTTTGAGGCACTATATGATGAATTTGGTAAATGGACTTGTACTTATCAAGTGCCTATTTAGTCTTCTGACTACTCAAGGCGCTTTCACAGTGTTTGTCACATTCACCCATTCACACAGACATTCACACTGATGGCAGTGTACATCTACAGACCATCTAATCCAAGGGTGTCGAACTCAGGCCCGTGGGCCAAATCTGGCCCGTGGTGTAATTATATTTGGCCCGCAAGATCATATCAAGGTTCTCTGAGTACTGGCCCGTGAGTTTAAAGCACATACACGTCAACTTTCTGTTAACAAACATGAGCATCCATGCTACCAGTCTCTGCAGACACACTTAATCCACCCCTCCCCAAAAACGACCCAAAGAAAGATGGAGGACAGGAGCTTTCAGCAGATGATCTGTGTCTGAAGGTAAAGAGCTGTTTGCCACCGTGGCTGTAACCAAAGAATCAAACAGAAGAAACACCACGACAAGAACAAGGAGCTGCACTGGAAAGGTTCAACGTTACACATCTGGAGAGAAGGGACACATGCACATTTGCAGTCTTTTTTATGTTGAGGTTGGCCCAAAACTTTGTCCCAGTTTTTAAATTTGTCCCACTGTGAGTTGGAGTTTGACACCCATGATCTAATCTAACCATTCACACCACAGGGGAGCAATTCGGGGTTCAGTGTCTTGCCCAGGGACACTAGGACATGTAGAAGTGGGGATCGAACCGCCAATGTCCTGAATGGAGGACGACCAAAGGTCTGTAACAGTGATATCTTGATGCCACAACATCTGATTTTGTTTGTTGTTGGTGTTTTTTTTTTACTTCCGGCAAAATAAACAAGGGTTTAAACATGACATTCAAGTCATCCCCAAAAATGATGTGATTCTGGAGGAAGATTTCTTATTTTTGGCTACTTTTGTGGCACTATATGGTGGATGAATTTGGTAAATGGACTTATAAAGCGCCTTTCTAGTCTTCTGACGACTCAAGGCACTTTCGTCGACTTTGTCACATTCACACTGATGGCGTTGGACATCTACAGACCATCTAATCTAAGCATTTACACCACAATTTCACACCTATGCACATCACAGGGAGCAATTCAGGGTTCAGTGTCTTGCCCAAGGACAATACGACATGTGGACCAGGGGGAGGTGGGGATTGAACTGCCAATGTCTCCAATGGAGGATGCTCCACTCCACTACTGAGCCACAGTCGCCCCAATTTGAGACTGACATTATATCTGGATGTTGAAACACTAAGGTACTAACTAAAAAAAGGTCTGAAACAGTGATATTTTGATGCCACAACATTTGATTTTGTTTGTTGTTGGTGGGTTTTTTTACTTCCCGGCAAAATAAACAAGTCTTTAAACATGAAATTCATGTCATCCCCAAAAATGATGTGATTCTGGAGGAAGATTTCTTATTTTTGGCTACTTTTGGGGCACTATATGGTAGATGAATTTGGTAAATGGACTTGTACTTATAAAGCACCTTTCTAGTCTTCTGACTACTCAAGGCGCTTTCACAGTGTTTGTCACATTCACCCATTCACACAGACGTTTACACTGATGGCAGTGGACGTCTACAGACCATCTAATCTGACCATTCACACCACAATTTCACACCCATGCACATTACAAGGAGCAATTCAGGGTTCAGTGTCTTGCCCAAGGACACTACAACATGTGGACCGGGGGAGGTGGGGATTGAACCGACGATGTCTCGTTTGGAGGATGCCCCACTGAGCACAGTCGCCCCAGTTTGAGACTGACATTATATCTGGATGTTGAAACACTAAGGTACCAACTAAAAAAGGTCTGAAACAGTGATATTTTGATGCCACAACATCTGATTTTCATCCCCCAAAAACGATTTCTTAGATTCTTAGAGAGATTTCTTATTTTCCCATGGGTTCCTCTGACCTCCAGTTAATTTATATCAATACTCTTTTCCCAATTAAACTTACATCGTTCATTCTGAAATAAGAAAAGCAAAAAAAAAACAATCAGGGGAAAAAAGATTAACAGCAGAAATACTTCTAATTGAAGAAGCTGAACATCCAATTCCCTCCGTGTGAGTCGGAGCCTGAGGAGCTGGGAGGTAATTCATAATCAAAGCCGGCACTTCACCTGGACTTGAAAACACCCGTTCTCCCTGGAGGCACACATGGCATTCTGCAATAATACTTAGTAAATTGCCAGAAAAATCTCATTTTCTTTTCTAAAGGGTGCCTTAAGTTTTTAGTTCATGCTGTACGGATATTATGTGTGTTCATCTGGGGGCCGGTGTTGTGCCAAACTACAGCTTTTTTTTTTCTTATCTTGACCATTAAGGCATTTTAGTGCCTTATCACCTTATGTCGCCTAAACTTAACCATTCATTTCACAGTGTTGATTAAAATATTTCATAAAATATCCAAATAAATTCATGGACAGTGTTTCGGTGCCTCATGACCGAAAGAACGAGGTCACGGGTACAAGCGTCTGAAATGTGTTTCCTCAGGAGGGGGTCTGGAGTCTCCCTTAGAGAGAGGGGGAGAAGTTCAGCATCCATGAGGAACTCGGAGTAGAGCCGCTGCTCCTTTGCGTTGAAAGGAGCCAGTTGAGGTGATTCAGGATCATCTAGTAAGGATGAACCCTGGGCGCCTCCCTAGGGAGGTGTTCCAGGCACGTCCAGCTGGGAGGAGGCCTCGGGGAAGACCCAGGACCAGGTGGAGAGATTAGATCACCACACTGGCCTTACAGAGGATGCAAACTGTGGATTTTTTCCCCTATCATTAAAATGTCTTAAGGGAGTTATGTCTCTAGGGTCAGTATGAACAGGATAAATGATTACAGCAAGAAAAACCCACACCTGGATAATTAATAAACCTATTCTCCCCGTGTCTGCGTGGGTTTTCTCCGGGTTCTCCGGTTTCCTCCCACAGTCCAAAGACGTGCAGGTGTTCGGTTCATTGATGACTCTAAATCACCCGTAGGTGTGAATGGTTGTCTGTCTCTGTTCGTCTCTATGTGTCCTGTGATAGACTGGCGTCCTGTCCAGGGTGTACCCCGCCTCATGCCCGATGTCAGCTGGGATTGGCATTTCATCTAATGTCCATATTCTCATCTTCATTTGTGATCGGGGAAGCACTTCATAAATGCTGTTTTGAAAAATGCCCTACAATTAAAGTGACCGTCAATATAGTTAAATGTTGAATATGGAGATTGAGCAGAACACCGCCATGTAGCGTCTCAAGATCGTAGCCGCAACAACAAAAAATTAATTCCAACAGTTGGGTTGCAAGGTTTGTTGCCCAGTAGCCGCCTCCCAGCTGGACGTGCCTGGAACACCTCCCTTGGGAGGCGCCCAGGGTTCATCCTTACCAGATGATCCTGAACCACCTCAACTGGCTCCTTTCAACGCAAAGGAGCAGCGGCACTACTCCGAGTTCCTCACGGATGCTGAACTTCTCCCCCTCTCTCTAAGGGAGACTCCAGACCCCCTCCTGAGAAAACCCATTTCGGCCGCTGCAGTTACTTGTATCAATTACAATTCTTTCATTCATTCATCTTCAACCTCTTGTCCCTGTCGGGGTCGTGGGGGGCTGGAGACGATCCCAGCTGACATCGGGCGTGAGGCGGAGTCCACCCTGGACAGGACGCCAGTCTATCACAGGACACATAGAGACGTACAGAGACAGACAACCATTCACACCTACGGGGACAACATGCAAACTCCACACAAACCAGGAACCTTCTTGCTGTGAGGCGACAGTGCTAACCGTCACACCACCGTGTCACCCATCAATTAGACTTGACCATTGCTTTTGGCAACACTGCTTCACTCATCATTCTGCGTTTGCTTTTTGTTGCACTGTTGAACAATTATTCACTGACAATCGTGGTTAATAAAGCTGGATAGAACTGACAAAGAAATATATATCATACACATCTAATTCCTGCATAGCGAGAAAAGCCTGAGAAAAAGAGACAAAGATGAAAAAGAAGACATCGTGACGTCTGCTAGCGTGAAGTCATTACAGCAGGGAGTCCCACTTTCAGCCGCGGAGACTAAGAATCTCCATTTACCAGTCAGATATCACTTCGACTATCATAGAAGATTGTCTGAAATTCCTATGTAGGTGGTACGTGTGTGTGTGTGTGTGTGTGAGAGAGAGAGAGAGAGAGAGAGAGAGAGAGAGAGAGAGGGAGAGAATACATAGACTTGCAAATGTATCAGTGTGTGTTTCACATAAATTGGAGACGAGATTTTTATGTGATTGACAGTGATTTGCAACTGTGCTCACTACAGGACGCACACACACACACACACACACACACACACACACACACACACACACACACACACACATGCACACTCTCTCTGCAGGAGTGATAGATATTTATGCTTCTCCATTTGGGAAATCAAAAGAATGGAAGTCGCACGCTGCCTCGCTCTCTCTCTCTCAGTCCTCACATCTCTCTCTTTCCATCTCTTGCTTTCTCTCTTTGCGCTGAGAACCTGATCCATTTGTGTTTCGCTTGCTATTTGCATTGAAATCACATCACGGCTGCATGCAGAGTAATGAACCAGCGCCTGCCTGAGAGAAAGCAGGAGGCAAGACAGGCAGACGCATGTGTAAGATAACTGACTGGAAGAAGGGAAGGTGAGAAGAAGCACAGGCGGCAAAGAAGGAGAGGTTGGAAGAAACATGATACAAAGAAAGAAAGTACAAAGAGAGAAATAACTTAAAGAGATAAAATGACCAAAAGTGATGCAGAGGCAGGTTGAGAAAAGTAAAGAAATAAAGTAAGAGAGGAATAAAGCAAGAAAGTCAATAAACAAAAGAAAGAGAAGAGGGGGAGGTCTAGACATAGGGACACTTGACGGCCCCCCACATTGTTCCACCACCATTCACGATCATTTGATAGCCTGTGAACATTCATTCATTCATTCATCTTCAGCCTCTTGTCCCTGTCGGGGTCGCAGGGGGCTGGTGCCGATCCCAGCTGACGTCAGGTGTGAGGCGTGGTCCACCCTGGACAGGACGCCAGTCTATCACAGGACACATAGAGACGAACAGAGACAGACAACCATTCACACCTACGGGTGATTTAGAGTCATCAATGAACCGAACACCTGCACGTCTTTGGACTGTGGGAGGAAACCGGACAACCCGGAGAAAACCCACGCAGACACGGGGAGAACATGCAAACTCCACACAGAAGGGTCCCGAACCTGGAACCTTTTCGCTGTTAGGCGACAGTGCTAACAAGTACACCGCCATGTCGCCCCAGCCTGTTCTACTTTCTCATACATCACAGTCATGGTGGTAGGGAATCAAAGTCAAGTCATATATTTTCTCCTGCTTCTCTTCATCTCATCTTCAGCCTCTTATCCGGGGTCGGGTCTCGGGGGCAGCAGCTTTAGCAGGGGACCCCAAACTTCCCTTTCCCGGGCGACATCAACCAGCTCTAACTGGGGGATCCTGAGGCGTTCCCAGGCCAGTGTGGAGATCTAATCTCTCCACCTGGTCCTGGGTCTTCCCCAAGGCCTCCTCCCAGCTGGACGTGCCTGGAACACCTCCCTAGGGAGGCGCCCAGGGTTCATCCTTACCAGATGATCCTGAACCACCTCAACTGGCTCCTTTCAATGCAAAGGAGCAGCGGCTCTACTCCGAGTTCCTCACGGATGCTGAACTTCTCCCCCTCTCTCTAAGGGAGACTCCAGCCCCCCTCCTGAGAACAACCATTACGGCCGCTTGTACGCGACCTGGTTCTTTCGGTCTTGACCCAGCTTTCATGACCACAGGTGAGGGTAGGAACCAAGATTGACCGGTAGATCGAGAGCTCTTTAATATGTTTAATTGGTTTCAGTTATGATACTTTGGCAAATAAACATACATTAAAGACAAGAAGGAGAAAATATATGAGTTAGGGGATTACATACCACCATGACTGTGATTTATGAGAAAGTGGAGAAATACCAGTCAGCTCTGTATTGTTACTTAAAGAACTGTTCACAGGCTATCAGATGATGGCGAATAGTAGTGGAACAGTGTTAGCGAGGGTGGTGCGTTACACTGTAAGCACTGTCCTTACGCCCGTGGGCCCAGCGCAAGGCTTGCACCTGAGCTTAGCACAACTACGCTAAGCCACTGACCAGACACAAAATAAGATGCAAAGGGTAAATAAATGACTGAATGGTAGCAAAGAGAAAAGACGCAAAACAAACAAGCAAAGAGAGGTAAAGAAAAGAACAAAAAGAAAGAGAAACAAAGAGGTAAGAATGAAAGGAAGGAAGCAGCAACAGGCGGTCGAACAGCGAAACAGTGATAGAGAGAGAATTAGATTTAAAAGCTGACGCTTGACAGACAGAATCGGATTTGTTGAACGAGGGAGACTGTGAAACCACCTGTGTGGTATTAAATGAATGCAGTAGCATAACTGGTAATGTGGGAGCAGGATGTGGAAAGAACATTATCACAGCAGCAGCAGGATATTATCAGTGACGCAGTGGTAAATCAGAAGGTGGGCAGACTGTATGACCTCCAGTTGGCTCCAATTGTAACACAAAACACCATCAATTTAAACAAACTCCATTGGATTTTAAGAGGATTCACTTTTGCTATTTGAAAACAACCATCTCAACATGTTCTCATGCGTCCAGGTCGTCATTATCCCCGAAGCAATTTCAGTCAAATTAACTAAACATGGTTATTTGTCTAGAAAGACGTTTCACCTCTCATCCAAGGGGCTGGACCAACTGGATCAGTCCCAGCCTGGTCCTGGTCCTGGTCCAGTTGCGTACATGAACTGATGAAGAGGTGAAACGTCTTCCTAGACAAATAACCCAAGTCCAGTTGCTTTTGACTGAAATTGCTTTGGGGATAACCATCTCAACAAAACAGCAACTATCAACCCGCCACTATACTGTATATCCCTGAACATTACTGTACTTTTAGGGCGCACTCACACTGTCCTTCCGCACTGCACTCCATGCTTTAGGGTCCTTGTCCCCCCCTCCAGGCCCGTTTGTACTCACACTACCTGGGCCTCGCACAAATGCTTCTTGCTGCCTATACGTCATCACGCCGTAACACTTCACACGCATTGATGACGTCATGGCGATGCGTGGCTTTGTTTCCAAATCTTTCCGTAGACCTCTGAGTTTTTGTGCGTCTTGTCGACTGTTTTTGAATCTTTTCATCGACCAAATCTGCAGTAAACACTCCACCTCCGCATCACACCAACGTGAACCTTTCGCCGCCATTGTCGTTGTTAAATTTCTGCGCATGGTCCGTCTTTTTTTTTTTTTTCTATGTCCGAACAGGCGCACATAAATGACGTGAGAACTGCCGTAGGCCTCGTGCTCGTGCTCGTACACGTGCGCACGCTCGTGCTCGTACATGTGCAAACACGCTCTACAAAAGCCCACCTCTCTCAAACGGGCGTGGACGGCCAGCTAGGCGCGGAGCGGTTACACTCACACTGGTCAAACACTCTAGGCTTTACCCGAACAACCTGTTTTGGCCCGGTGCGGAAGGACAGTGTGAGTGCGCCCTTACAGACAGCAAAGACATTTAGAGGAGAAAACTCACGGATGACCCTGACATCTCGATGCTTTCCTGCTGGTGTGGACAGTAGGCCGTATAGGGAAATGCAAAGAGCACCAGGGTACCCAAGGGGTACACGATGACTGGGAAGAAGTATGAGGAAGAGCAAGAGAGAGGACAGAAAGAAAGAAAGTAGGGTTAGGGTTAGTATCTTTCAGATAAACAACTGCTACACAGCATACTCCATTTTCATTGCTTTATCTTCTTTGAGGTTTTACAGCAGGTGCGTCACGAGACACAAGCTGTTACCAATGCAACGCGCACAGGTGGGATCTGGGGTGTGGCGTTTCATCTCGTAGAGCAGGGACGTCAAAGTCAAACACATCAGAGGGCCAAAAAACAAATATGCTACGAGCCGAGGGCCGAACTGGTTCAAAGTTTATTAAAACATATTAAAATGATGCATATAACCTATTAAACCAAGACCGAACACAGTGATCCGTATTTTATTACATAATTAAATTCATAATCACATATTTTTGTATCTGTCAGTAATTACAAGTGAAAGTTGACATCTGCCCTGAATGCTGATGAATAATGAACCCATTTGCGGTGCTGCAGTGAGTTTGCGGGCTACCGTTGCATTGTGGGTAATGTAGTTTTGGTGTGTGAAAAACGCCAGCAGGCGGCTGTGGCGTGCGGGCCGGTTCTAATACTAATCAAATATCATCCCGGGGGCCAAGATCATTCATTCACGGGCCGGATCTGGCCCCCGGGCCTTGACTTTGACACCCATGTCGTAGAGCAACACTAATGATCAATGTGCAGTGTGCGCATGCGCCATCTTTCACCGTCAGCTTGTTATGTCAGGTGCGTAATCAACGCCAGTGCGTCATTGATGCACTCCAGCAATTAAAAGAAATAGCTCTACACCCTGGAGGCTCGTTATACTACGTCTGCTACATTCAAAGCACTTCCTCTGGATGTGTAATATTAACATTGTTTACGGTGACCAGGCTGACAGAGGGGAGGGGAGGGGGGGGTTGATTTTCAAGTGGTTGTGTTTTAGAGTTTCATTTGACAAGTCTGTCCTGCAGCAGTAATTTTTGCCTTCTCTCAACCATGAATTCATTTAAAGCATAAATTTGAAGAATTTGTTTCTAAAATGTTGAATGTTGTCAGAATAAATCACATTTATAAGGGTTTTATGAAAACCTGTAAAACCTTGGAAGGGAAAAATACAAAGATCAGAAATGTACTACTTAATTTTACACCACACACACACACACACACACACACACACACACACACACACACATACAGTATTCAGTTAAGACACACTCAAATGTTTGAGGATGTATTGCTTAAAAGAAGATAGCTTGTTATATTTCCAACCTTCAATTACCAATTCAATGCATTCTCTACTATATTTTTTTATTCATGACTGGTGTGGTGGTTAGCACTGTGGCCTCACAGCAAGAAGGTTCCTGGTTTGAATCCCGGCTGTGGCCTTTCTGTGTGGAGTTTGCATGTTGTCCCCGTGTCTGCGTGGGTTTTCTCCGGGTTCTCCGGTTTCCTCCCACAGTCCAAAGACGTGCAGGTGTTCGGTTAATTGATGACTCTAAATCACCCGTAGGTGTGAATGGTTGTCTGTCTCTGCTCGTCTCTATGTGTCCTGTGATAGACTGGCGTCCTGTCCAGGGTGGACCCCGCCTCACGCCCAATGTCAGCTGGGATCGGCTCTAGCCCCCCGCAACCCCGACAGGGACAAGTGGTTGAAGATGGATGGATGGACTAGAGATGCAACAATCACAGTGTTCCCAGTTCCCCCAGATGGGAGGTAGTTTCCCACAGTGTGACTATGTGAACATATTTTGTCTCCGCACATATTACATAACACACACACACACACACACACACACACACACACACACACACGCGCGCGCGCGACTAGTGTCCTGCTCACACCCAGACACCCATTCAGTATGCTGTAAAGCATGAGAGCTACATCAGTACTCTGTCTGCAGCTGACTTTGTTATGTCCTGTGTGTGTGTGTCGGTGTGCGCGTGTGTGTGTGTGTGTGTGTGTGTGTGTGTGTGTGTGTGTGTGTGTGTGTGTGTGTGTGTGTGTGTGTGTGTGTGTGTGAGAGAGAGAGAGAAGGAGAGAGAAAGAGAATTACATTGTGGGGACTCACCTGATATCTTGGGCCACAAATCCAGTCCCCACAAGGTTAGCTTCTTATTTTTGAGTTAAGCTGGTTTCTGTGCCGCCCAGTCACCAGAATAAATTGTACATTTCTGCAAATTAGACGCTTTAAATTAATTAATCAGACATTTTAAACACGTGGTTAACGTGAAATCAATTAAATTTCAATGTAATTCAGTTTTATTTATGGTGCCAAACCATAACAAAAGTTATCTCAGGACACTTTACAGAGTAGACATAGACAACACTCTATGTATGTTCTTTAAATCGTTGGTACCAGCCTGCAGGATCAGCGTGGAGGCTGAGATGTGTTGTGCACAGCTGGAGGACGGAAGACTCAACCTCCCTGACGTGGGCTCCAGGGCGGCAGAAGGTCTGGCCGCTTCGTACCCTCATGTGCCTGACCATCGAGGTCCCAACAACCAGCACGAAGGGAATGCGCTATTGCACGGGCTGCCTGGAGCCGGCTGGTCAGCGGCTAATTCCTAACCGAGACAGAGGGGAGGGATCGGGTTGGGCAAGCAGCCCCCGGTTCCTGGGTCGGCGAGAACCACGACCGGCTGTATGGACGGATCCCGGGACGAGTTGGAGCGTGCATCCATCCTGCAGGCTTAGGACGCCATACCTGTTATCCAGTGGTAGATCCAGAGGTGGAGGAGGGAGAGACCGGCGAGCCCCAGTGACACAGATCACCACTGACCAAGGTTCACTCGGCTTGAGTGGAGCTGAGCTCACCAGAACCGGAGCCAGCGCTCCGCCCTCCCTAATCAAGCACTGCCACTCCGCGGGGCGAAAGATACGCAAACTCTTCTATGTCTCTTCCATTCAAGTTGCAGGCTGGTCGTCTTTACCTGTGCTTGCACTCACATACCGTGCATCTTCGGGCAACGTGCCCCCTGACCCCTGAGATCTGTGTAATGTTTGGGTGCTGCAGGAAAGATGCTGTTTGGGACTTTTCCAAACCTTTCACCAGCTATTATTTACTTATATTTCACCAAACCGCCATAAACCACAACATTTACGGGTTTTGCTGGAATAAAGCACCAATGGGCTCCTTCCTTTTGGATTAACTTTGGTAATCCACTTGAATGGACTTTACTACGAGAGGAGCTGTTACAGGGGCCAGTAGGTAAAACACTCTTTCAATAAACTCTGTGTTCACGAACTACATTGTTGGTGCTTCGGTTAATGTGTAAGGACTCTTATCATGCTACTGCAGAGGTTTGGTGTCATCGTGAGTAGTATTAGTGGATAAAAAATCTGTGTTAATGCGTTCAATGTGCTGCCCCGAGCTAATCCGTGTTAGCCACATTTGGCTGTTAGTGTCTGTCCCTGATTTCTCCGTTAGTAGTTCTCTCCAAGGCTTATTTGATGAGCCTGGGATGATTTTAAACCTGTAATTTCACTTTGACCGGAGAGGTAGCATAGGAGCAAATGAATCTTTTTTTGTGATGTTAATATGTGTTGTCCCTGACGACAGGGACGCCCGATCAGAAAACACACCGGTGGATCTTTTTTGGAAGGGACGGGCTTTTTTTGTCTTTTGAGGTAAGGACTTGGAATACATCATGAGTTGGTCCAACAGCATTAATCATTACACTCTCTGAGGGCGCACTCACACTGTCCTTCTGGCCGGGGCCAAAACCGTTTTTTCAGCTAAAGCCTAGTACCTTTAAGCAGTCTGAGTGCACCCGTTCCGCGCATAACTGCGGAGAGAGGTGGGCTTTAGCGGAGCCGTTTGCACATGTACGAGCACGAGCGTGCGCACGTGTACGAGCACGAGCACGAGCACGAGCCCTACGGCAGTAGCGTTATGTCCGCCTGTTCGGACATGTAAATAGAAGGACGGACCATGCGCGGACATTTAACAACAACAACAATGGCGGTGAAAGGTTCACGTTGGTGTGGTGCGGAGGTGGAGTGTTTACTGCAGATTTGGTCGATGAAAATATTCAAAAACAAAACTCTGAGGTCTACGGAAAGATTTGTAAACAAAGCCACACACACGCGATCAACGCATGTGACGTGTTACGGCGTGATGGCGTATGGACAGCAAGAAGCATTGGCCGAGGCTCAGGTAGTGTGAGTACAAACGGGGCTGGGGCGCGGGGGGGAGAGGGAGGGGGGACAAGTACCCTAAAGTCCGGGTCGTGGTCCGGGAGGACAGTGTGAGTGCGCTCTCAGATGCATTACACACCTCAGGAAAGAGTCCTGTTAACGACAGTCGTTGGGGTCACACGGGGCCATGTGTGAACAGCTCTAAGGGCCTGATCACACTATCCTTTTGGCCGCGGCCAAAACCGGTTTTTCAGCTAAAGTCTAGTACCTTTAAGTAGTGTGAGCGCACCCGCTCCGCGCTCAACTGGGGCCAGCTGGGCCGCCACGGCCCGCTTGAAATAGGTGGGCTTTAGCGGAGCCGTTTGCACATGTACGAGCACGAGCGTGCGCACGTGTACGCGCACGAGCACGAGCCCTACGGCAGTAGCGCTATGTCCGCCTGTTCGGACATGTAAATAGAAGGACGGACCATGCGCGGACATTTAACAACAACAACAATGGCGGTGAAAGGTTCACGTTGTGTGATGCGGAGGTGGAGTGTTAACTGCAGATTTGGTCGGATGAAAATATTCAAAAACAGTCGACAAGACGCACAAAAACTCCGAGGTCTATGGAAAGATTTGTAAACAAAGCCACACACACGCGATCAATGCGTGTGACGTGTTACGGCTTGAAGGCGCATGGACAGCAAGAAGTATTGGCCGTGGCCCTGGTAGTGTGAGTACAAACGGGGCTGGGGCGCGGGGGGGAGAGGGAGGGGGGACAAGTACCCTAAAGTCCGGGTCGTGGTCCGGGAGGATAGTGTGATCACGCTATAACAGACTAAATGGAGCACTAACTAAGTCTGAACCAACTTCCCACCAACGACTGTCACTCTAACGACGATCGTTGGCACTTGGAGCACAAAGGGTTTCAGTGACATCACCGGCCTGTGAGAGGTTAAATACCTGGATCTCACACCAGTTAGTTGGACCAGTCCCAGCCTGGTCCTGGTCCTGGTTCAGTCCCAGCCTGGTCCTGGTCCTGGTTCAGTCCTAGCCTGGTCCTGGTCCTGGTCCAGTCCCAGCCTGGTCAGATGCGTACATGAACTGATGAAGCCTCTTGGATGAGAGGTGAAACGTCTTCCTCAACAAAGAACCAAGTCCAGTTGTTTTTTGACTGAAGTTGCTTTGAGGAGAACCACGACCGGCTGTATGGACGGATCCCGGGACGAGTTGGAGCGTGCATCCATCCTGCAGGCTTAGGACGCCATACCTGTTATCCAGTGGTAGATCCAGAGGTGGAGGAGGGAGAGACCGGCGAGCCCCAGTGACACAGATCACCACTGACCAAGGTTCACTCGGCTTGAGTGGAGCTGAGCTCACCAGAACCGGAGCCAGCGCTCCGCCCTCCCTAATCAAGCACTGCCACTCCGCGGGGCGAAAGATACGCAAACTCTTCTATGTCTCTTCCATTCAAGTTGCAGGCTGGTCGTCTTTACCTGTGCTTGCACTCACATACCGTGCATCTTCGGGCAACGTGCCCCCTGACCCCTGAGATCTGTGTAATGTTTGGGTGCTGCAGGAAAGATGCTGTTTGGGACTTTTCCAAACCTTTCACCAGCTATTATTTACTTATATTTCACCAAACCGCCATAAACCACAACATTTACGGGTTTTGCTGGAATAAAGCACCAATGGGCTCCTTCCTTTTGGATTAACTTTGGTAATCCACTTGAATGGACTTTACTACGAGAGGAGCTGTTACAGGGGCCAGTAGGTAAAACACTCTTTCAATAAACTCTGTGTTCACGAACTACATTGTTGGTGCTTCGGTTAATGTGTAAGGACTCTTATCATGCTACTGCAGAGGTTTGGTGTCATCGTGAGTAGTATTAGTGGATAAAAAATCTGTGTTAATGCGTTCAATGTGCTGCCCCGAGCTAATCCGTGTTAGCCACATTTGGCTGTTAGTGTCTGTCCCTGATTTCTCCGTTAGTAGTTCTCTCCAAGGCTTATTTGATGAGCCTGGGATGATTTTAAACCTGTAATTTCACTTTGACCGGAGAGGTAGCATAGGAGCAAATGAATCTTTTTTTGTGATGTTAATATGTGTTGTCCCTGACGACAGGGACGCCCGATCAGAAAACACACCGGTGGATCTTTTTTGGAAGGGACGGGCTTTTTTTGTCTTTTGAGGTAAGGACTTGGAATACATCATGAGTTGGTCCAACAGCATTAATCATTACACTCTCTGAGGGCGCACTCACACTGTCCTTCTGGCCGGGGCCAAAACCGTTTTTTCAGCTAAAGCCTAGTACCTTTAAGCAGTCTGAGTGCACCCGTTCCGCGCATAACTGCGGAGAGAGGTGGGCTTTAGCGGAGCCGTTTGCACATGTACGAGCACGAGCGTGCGCACGTGTACGAGCACGAGCACGAGCACGAGCCCTACGGCAGTAGCGTTATGTCCGCCTGTTCGGACATGTAAATAGAAGGACGGACCATGCGCGGACATTTAACAACAACAACAATGGCGGTGAAAGGTTCACGTTGGTGTGGTGCGGAGGTGGAGTGTTTACTGCAGATTTGGTCGATGAAAATATTCAAAAACAAAACTCTGAGGTCTACGGAAAGATTTGTAAACAAAGCCACACACACGCGATCAACGCATGTGACGTGTTACGGCGTGATGGCGTATGGACAGCAAGAAGCATTGGCCGAGGCTCAGGTAGTGTGAGTACAAACGGGGCTGGGGCGCGGGGGGGAGAGGGAGGGGGGACAAGTACCCTAAAGTCCGGGTCGTGGTCCGGGAGGACAGTGTGAGTGCGCTCTCAGATGCATTACACACCTCAGGAAAGAGTCCTGTTAACGACAGTCGTTGGGGTCACACGGGGCCATGTGTGAACAGCTCTAAGGGCCTGATCACACTATCCTTTTGGCCGCGGCCAAAACCGGTTTTTCAGCTAAAGTCTAGTACCTTTAAGTAGTGTGAGCGCACCCGCTCCGCGCTCAACTGGGGCCAGCTGGGCCGCCACGGCCCGCTTGAAATAGGTGGGCTTTAGCGGAGCCGTTTGCACATGTACGAGCACGAGCGTGCGCACGTGTACGCGCACGAGCACGAGCCCTACGGCAGTAGCGCTATGTCCGCCTGTTCGGACATGTAAATAGAAGGACGGACCATGCGCGGACATTTAACAACAACAACAATGGCGGTGAAAGGTTCACGTTGTGTGATGCGGAGGTGGAGTGTTAACTGCAGATTTGGTCGGATGAAAATATTCAAAAACAGTCGACAAGACGCACAAAAACTCCGAGGTCTATGGAAAGATTTGTAAACAAAGCCACACACACGCGATCAATGCGTGTGACGTGTTACGGCTTGAAGGCGCATGGACAGCAAGAAGTATTGGCCGTGGCCCTGGTAGTGTGAGTACAAACGGGGCTGGGGCGCGGGGGGGAGAGGGAGGGGGGACAAGTACCCTAAAGTCCGGGTCGTGGTCCGGGAGGATAGTGTGATCACGCTATAACAGACTAAATGGAGCACTAACTAAGTCTGAACCAACTTCCCACCAACGACTGTCACTCTAACGACGATCGTTGGCACTTGGAGCACAAAGGGTTTCAGTGACATCACCGGCCTGTGAGAGGTTAAATACCTGGATCTCACACCAGTTAGTTGGACCAGTCCCAGCCTGGTCCTGGTCCTGGTTCAGTCCCAGCCTGGTCCTGGTCCTGGTTCAGTCCTAGCCTGGTCCTGGTCCTGGTCCAGTCCCAGCCTGGTCAGATGCGTACATGAACTGATGAAGCCTCTTGGATGAGAGGTGAAACGTCTTCCTCAACAAAGAACCAAGTCCAGTTGTTTTTTGACTGAAGTTGCTTTGAGGAGAACCACGACCGGCTGTATGGACGGATCCCGGGACGAGTTGGAGCGTGCATCCATCCTGCAGGCTTAGGACGCCATACCTGTTATCCAGTGGTAGATCCAGAGGTGGAGGAGGGAGAGACCGGCGAGCCCCAGTGACACAGATCACCACTGACCAAGGTTCACTCGGCTTGAGTGGAGCTGAGCTCACCAGAACCGGAGCCAGCGCTCCGCCCTCCCTAATCAAGCACTGCCACTCCGCGGGGCGAAAGATACGCAAACTCTTCTATGTCTCTTCCATTCAAGTTGCAGGCTGGTCGTCTTTACCTGTGCTTGCACTCACATACCGTGCATCTTCGGGCAACGTGCCCCCTGACCCCTGAGATCTGTGTAATGTTTGGGTGCTGCAGGAAAGATGCTGTTTGGGACTTTTCCAAACCTTTCACCAGCTATTATTTACTTATATTTCACCAAACCGCCATAAACCACAACATTTACGGGTTTTGCTGGAATAAAGCACCAATGGGCTCCTTCCTTTTGGATTAACTTTGGTAATCCACTTGAATGGACTTTACTACGAGAGGAGCTGTTACAGGGGCCAGTAGGTAAAACACTCTTTCAATAAACTCTGTGTTCACGAACTACATTGTTGGTGCTTCGGTTAATGTGTAAGGACTCTTATCATGCTACTGCAGAGGTTTGGTGTCATCGTGAGTAGTATTAGTGGATAAAAAATCTGTGTTAATGCGTTCAATGTGCTGCCCCGAGCTAATCCGTGTTAGCCACATTTGGCTGTTAGTGTCTGTCCCTGATTTCTCCGTTAGTAGTTCTCTCCAAGGCTTATTTGATGAGCCTGGGATGATTTTAAACCTGTAATTTCACTTTGACCGGAGAGGTAGCATAGGAGCAAATGAATCTTTTTTTGTGATGTTAATATGTGTTGTCCCTGACGACAGGGACGCCCGATCAGAAAACACACCGGTGGATCTTTTTTGGAAGGGACGGGCTTTTTTTGTCTTTTGAGGTAAGGACTTGGAATACATCATGAGTTGGTCCAACAGCATTAATCATTACACTCTCTGAGGGCGCACTCACACTGTCCTTCTGGCCGGGGCCAAAACCGTTTTTTCAGCTAAAGCCTAGTACCTTTAAGCAGTCTGAGTGCACCCGTTCCGCGCATAACTGCGGAGAGAGGTGGGCTTTAGCGGAGCCGTTTGCACATGTACGAGCACGAGCGTGCGCACGTGTACGAGCACGAGCACGAGCACGAGCCCTACGGCAGTAGCGTTATGTCCGCCTGTTCGGACATGTAAATAGAAGGACGGACCATGCGCGGACATTTAACAACAACAACAATGGCGGTGAAAGGTTCACGTTGGTGTGGTGCGGAGGTGGAGTGTTTACTGCAGATTTGGTCGATGAAAATATTCAAAAACAAAACTCTGAGGTCTACGGAAAGATTTGTAAACAAAGCCACACACACGCGATCAACGCATGTGACGTGTTACGGCGTGATGGCGTATGGACAGCAAGAAGCATTGGCCGAGGCTCAGGTAGTGTGAGTACAAACGGGGCTGGGGCGCGGGGGGGAGAGGGAGGGGGGACAAGTACCCTAAAGTCCGGGTCGTGGTCCGGGAGGACAGTGTGAGTGCGCTCTCAGATGCATTACACACCTCAGGAAAGAGTCCTGTTAACGACAGTCGTTGGGGTCACACGGGGCCATGTGTGAACAGCTCTAAGGGCCTGATCACACTATCCTTTTGGCCGCGGCCAAAACCGGTTTTTCAGCTAAAGTCTAGTACCTTTAAGTAGTGTGAGCGCACCCGCTCCGCGCTCAACTGGGGCCAGCTGGGCCGCCACGGCCCGCTTGAAATAGGTGGGCTTTAGCGGAGCCGTTTGCACATGTACGAGCACGAGCGTGCGCACGTGTACGCGCACGAGCACGAGCCCTACGGCAGTAGCGCTATGTCCGCCTGTTCGGACATGTAAATAGAAGGACGGACCATGCGCGGACATTTAACAACAACAACAATGGCGGTGAAAGGTTCACGTTGTGTGATGCGGAGGTGGAGTGTTAACTGCAGATTTGGTCGGATGAAAATATTCAAAAACAGTCGACAAGACGCACAAAAACTCCGAGGTCTATGGAAAGATTTGTAAACAAAGCCACACACACGCGATCAATGCGTGTGACGTGTTACGGCTTGAAGGCGCATGGACAGCAAGAAGTATTGGCCGTGGCCCTGGTAGTGTGAGTACAAACGGGGCTGGGGCGCGGGGGGGAGAGGGAGGGGGGACAAGTACCCTAAAGTCCGGGTCGTGGTCCGGGAGGATAGTGTGATCACGCTATAACAGACTAAATGGAGCACTAACTAAGTCTGAACCAACTTCCCACCAACGACTGTCACTCTAACGACGATCGTTGGCACTTGGAGCACAAAGGGTTTCAGTGACATCACCGGCCTGTGAGAGGTTAAATACCTGGATCTCACACCAGTTAGTTGGACCAGTCCCAGCCTGGTCCTGGTCCTGGTTCAGTCCCAGCCTGGTCCTGGTCCTGGTTCAGTCCTAGCCTGGTCCTGGTCCTGGTCCAGTCCCAGCCTGGTCAGATGCGTACATGAACTGATGAAGCCTCTTGGATGAGAGGTGAAACGTCTTCCTCAACAAAGAACCAAGTCCAGTTGTTTTTTGACTGAAGTTGCTTTGAGGAGAACGACGACCTGGACACACGAGAACATTCACAGGCTCAGTCCCGTTAACGCCTTATTAGCTACTGTACATTATGACTGCATGCTTTGGAAAGTAGTTGACAATAATGTAAATCAGACAAATGCAAAAACTGGACTTTTTCTGTCAAACCAAAAGAGATTTCTTCTGTGGACTGAAGTTGTTTTTCTCCTCCAAGTACAACATCTCTTGTGCTCTTGTGTGTATTATGTGACAATAAGAGTGAAGTTTTCTGCATCTGGATGTTCCTGGATGCCTGTGCCTGTGTCTGTGTGTGTGTTTGTGAACGTCTTCCATCAAGGGCGTGGGTAGGTTGTGCCGCAGACAGAGATATGTAGTTGGAGGTGAGTGCGCCGACATTTCAGCAGGAACAAGCCGTTTTCCTAGCGCACGACTCCAGCATTTGTCGCTGTGATTTATAGTGAACTGGCTGTGGCCGCACAGCCTGCATCGCTCATGTGGGCCACTGGAACGTTAAAGGACATGGACACACACACACACACACACACACACAATCAACCACAGAGAAGAAGACAGGCACTCAAACACAAGTCCAAGGTTTGGAAGGTGTGTTTTCACAAACATAAACACACATTAGGAAATGTTACAGACATCTGTGGAACCTCTTCAGCTGATTTTCAGAGGTACATGCAAACAAAAACATGCACACACACTCACGTACATGCAACAGCCTTAATAGTGCCAAGCCACACACTATAGCATGTTATTCTGAGCTGTGTGTGTGCGTTCTATTTATGTGTTTAAGTGATACTTATCTCCAAAACGCTGTTTCTTACATCTGATGTCTTGGGAGATACAAGAAAAAAGACATTAACATGAGATATGAGCGAGTTCACACAGCGAGTGTATGTATGTATGTGTGTGTGTGTCTGCATGTGTGTGTGTGTGTGTGGTGCTCAAGGGCATATCTAAATCATTCAGACCTTCTTTGATATAAATCTAAAATACTCGCATGTAGGATTTATCCTAATTCCCGTGACACACACAAACAAACAAAATCACACGTCAAGATCACACAGTTGCATGTGCATTTCAACACAAAGCACCCAAACACACTCCCCAAAAAAGCCCCAAAAACACCCAAAATGCCAGCACACACACACACACACACACACACACACACACATCTATAAACACCCATAAAACAGGCACAACATTCATTCATTCATTCATTCATCTTCAACCGCTTGTCCCTGTCGGGGTCGCGGGGCGCTGGAGCCGATCCCAGCTGACATCGGGCGTGAGGCGGGGTCCACCCTGGACAGGACGCCAGTCTATCACAGGACACATAGAGACGAACAGAGACGGACAACCATTCACACCTACGGGTGATTTAGAGTCATCAATGAACCGAACACCTGCACGTCTTTGGACTGTGGGAGGAAACCGGAGAACCCGGAGAAAACCCACGCAGACACGGGGACAACATGCAAACTCCACACAGAAAGGCCCCAGCTGGGATTTGAACCAGAGACCTTCTTGCTGTGAGGCGACAGTTCCCATAATCTGCTCATTTTCAGGTTCATACTTGTATTTTGGGTTTCTACTAGAACATGTTGACATGATTTGATTTTCAACAAACACATAAGGTTTGTGTGAATATCTCACTTTTTACAGTATGGGACCTTTAAAACCCACACAAACTCACCAGATGATTGAAAAAAAACCACATCACTGTCTCTTCCCAGACCTTTTTATTGAGCTTTTACTAGTTATGGTTCTTCAAAGCCTGAGGAGTGGGTTGCATGGTCTCAAGGAAATCTTTTCTCTTCCTCTCCACATGTGGTATATGCAATGGCAGCCATGAGAGAAGTCCCCCTACGTGTGCTGATGGTGCATAACAATAAATCAACAGCACATTAATGCAAAGATATTCGTTTGAATGCCATCAACAAATGAGATTATGGCTGAAAGGACTGCCGGTCTTGTCAGACAATCTAGACAAACTCGTTTTCTCAATCCTACACATGGAGGCTCTGAAGAAGCATCAGCCAAGATCACTTTGCGAAATTACACTCGTCTTCTTGTGGATGAGGTTAAAATGGAAGCTATGTAAGCAGAACATGCTAAGGGCGCACTCACTGTCCTTCCATACCGTGCCCAAACAGGTTTTAAGGGTAAAGTCTGGTTCCTTTGACCAGTGTTAGTGCAACCGAACCGCGTCTAGGAGCGGCATGCTTGCCGTCTACGGCCCGTTTGGGAGAGGTGGGCTTTAGTAAAGCACGTTTGCACATGTACGAGCACGAGCGTGCGCACGTGTACGAGCACGAGGCCTACGGCGGTTCTGAGGTCATTTCCTGTGCGCCTGTTGGGACATAGAAAAAAGAAGGAGGGACCATGAACGGACATTTAAAACAATGGCGGTGAAAGGTTCACGTTGGTGTGATGCGGAGGTGGAGTGTTTACTGCAGATTTGGTCGATGAAAAGATTCAAAAACAGTCGACAAGACGCACAAAAATTCCGAGGTCTACGGAAAGATTTGTAAACAAAGCCACGCATCGCCATGACGTCATCAATGCGTGTGACGTGTTACGGCGTGATGACGTATAGGCAGCAAGAAGCATTCTCCGAGGCCCAGGTAGTGTGAGTACAAACGGGCCTGGAGGGGGGGACAAGGACCCTTAAGCACGGGGCACGGGACGGATGCACAGTTTGAGTGCACCCTTCACACGCCGTAACACGTCACACGCATTGATGACGTCATGGCGATGCGTTGCTTTGTTTCCAAATCTTTCCGTAGACCTCTGAGTTTTTGTGCGTCTTGTCGACTGTTTTTGAATCTTTTCATCGACCAAATCTGCAGTAAACACTCCACCTCCGCATCACACCAACGTGAACCTTTCACCGCCATTGTTGTTGTTGTTAAATGTCCGCGCATGGTCCGTCCTTCTATTTTCTATGTCCCAACAGGTGCACATAAATGACCTCAGAACCGCCGTAGGCCTCGTGCTCATACACATGCACACGCTCGTGCTCGTACATGTGCAAACGTGCTTTACTAAAGTCCACCTCTCCCAAACGGGCCGTGGACGGCCAGCTGGCCGCAGCTAGGCGCGGAGCGGTTGCACTCACACTGGTCAAACGCACAAGGCTTTAGCCGAAAAACCTGTTTTGGCACGGTGCGGAAGGACAGTGTGAGTGCACCCTAAGAGCAGAATTAGTCGACTGATAGACTAAGAGGGGGCAGCGATAATGGATGGATGGATGCTTCACGTCATTTCCGTTGAGATACTGTTCAGACGGAGTTTAGGATGAAATTAAGAAGTGCTTGTTCTTTGGCTGCATCCGTACGCCCTAATTTTAGATGTTAAAGAGCATGTTAGCCCTCCGTGTCTTGATGTCACAGATGATGTTCAGCTATTTAGAGAGCAGAGCTTGGCTCCCCAAACAAGCAGAAAAGCTGCTTTCATGCTAATGGCTAAGAGGCTCTACACCCACTGCTCCCCATCATCGGCTCTCTATCCACGGCTCGCTCACTTTCCATCCATCCGCACTCATCGCTCTGAGATGTCTGTCTGTGATGAGCTCTCTCAGTGCTGGGCCATGCTCTTCAAATTTACATTTAAAATATTACAACAGCAACATTGCTTCCAGATACATTGATAAACCCACGGACACATCATGAGACAATGGGTCCCTGGGCACAGACACGTGCGAGACCCCCGACTCTGAACTGGACACTAAACTTAACGTCTAGTTTTAGTAATTTTGCACCTACTTGTGGTTAATAATGGTTGTTTTGCATCTGTTTTTAGTCGTTTTGTCTTCTTTTTGAGGTGTTTTGCATCTGTTTTTAGTCGTTTTGTCATCTTTTTGTGGTGTTCTGCATCTATTTTTAGTCATTTTGTGTCTTTTTGTGGTGTTCTGCATCTGTTTTTAGTGGTTTTGTCATCTTTCTGAGGTGTTTTGCATCTGTTTTTAGTTGTTTTGTCATCTTTTTGAGGTGTTTTGCATCTGTTTTTAGTTGTTTTGTCATCTTTTTGTGGTGTTCCACATCTGTTTTTAGTTGTTTTGTCATCTTTTTGTGGTGTTTTGCATCTGTTTTTAGTCGTTTTGTCATGTTTTTGTGGTGTTTTGCTTCTGTTTTTAGTCGTTTTGTCATCTTTTTGTGGTGTTTTGCATCTGTTTTTAGTCGTTTTGTGTCTTTATGAGGTGTTTTGCATCTGTTTTTAGTCGTTTTGTCATCTTTTTGTGGTGTTCTGCATCTATTTTTAGTCGTTTTGTGTCTTTTTGTGGTGTTCTGCATCTGTTTTTAGTCGTTTTGTCATCTTTTTGAGGGGTTCTGCATCTGTTTTTAGTCGTTTTGTCATCTTTTTGTGGTGTTTTGCATCTGTTTTTAGTGGTTTTGTCATCTTTCTGAGGTGTTTTGCATCTGTTTTTAGTTGTTTTGTCATCTTTTTGAGGTGTTTTGCATCTGTTTTTAGTTGTTTCTTCATCTTTTTGTGGTGTTTTGCATCTGATTTTAGTCGTTTTGTCATCATTTTCTGGTGTTCTGCATCTTGTCAGATGCGTACATGAACTGATGAAGCCTCTTGGATGAGAGGTGAAACGTCTTCCTAGACAAATAACAAAGTCCAGTTGCTTTTGACTGAAAGTGCTTTGAGGAGAACGACGACCTGGACGAATGAGAACATTCACAGGCTTATGCACTCATACACTTAAATAAACACAAATGTACTTTCTCATCAGTAATGGAAATATGATCGTTTCTGCTCTGTCAACATGTAATTACCCACCTACACAATATGCCCTATATACTGACCGTACCTATTAACCGTATGGCTGCTGAGGGTGAACTGTAAACAATGTAATTTTAGATATATTTTGAAATTACTCTATTTCAATCATGATAATAACATTGTAAAAATGCAACCAAATGTAAAGGCCAAGCATATATACCGTGTATGACAGTTGCCTATTTGTGAACCTTACTTAAGTACATTTTTATTATATTTGTATTATGAGCTGTAACCATTTTTAACTCTGTCCGTCCATCTTTGTTTCCTTCACTCACCTTGGAGCGCTGTGCTTTCCAGGCATAAAATTAGTCCTATCGCTGTAATGTCCAACAGTAATTAAACTAACACCACACACACACATTCACAGTATGTAAACACAAGCAGATGAGGTGTGGAAGCGGACAGAATCATCCATGCATGTAGAGTAATGTAACACACACACACACACACACACAGAGCTATCCTATGTCTTGGGGGAGGATTTAATTAAAAGGTGTCAGATTTAATGAGGCTGAAGTCATTGCTATCGGTCAACATACACACACACGCACACACACACACACACATGTACACACACACAGACACGCACACACACACACACACATAAAGCACACACACAGTCTGCTTTACTAAGGACATAGCGGATGATATACTGATACTTTATGATGGATACTCATACACTGTCCTGACTCCATGAACAGACAGAGTGTCTCACACACACACACACCGGACACACACACACACACACACACACACACACCGGACACACACACACACACACACACAGCTTAAAGTCTGTTCCTGATTGAGGACATACTTAATGACACAAATGTCCTGTCCTGACACTGACACAGTTCACACACACACACACACACACACTGACACGCACACACTTGTCTCACGTTTCCTTCAGACTAAAATTGGACACACAGCTCCAGGTGATGAGTCATGCAGAGGAAGCAGGTTAATAAGACAGTTTAAGTCACCAATGTCCTCTCACAACACACACACACACACACACACACACACACACACACACACACACGCTACAGTTAATGTCAGTAATGTCACAGATAGGGGTACCTAAGTTCCTTCTCTAGACACCCACACAGGCGCTGGGTCAGCTGCATAGACGGATTACCACATGGGCAATGTGTGATGACTCAATGACGTCAAACGGGAACTCGGTGGGTCAGCTAAAAGAAAACAAAGGAGAGAAAAAGAAGCCAGAGATGCCGCTTTGGTGCAGCAAATTTCATCCATCTCGACATTTTTCAGCAGAAAAATGAGGCAAGATGATGGCACTACTACAAATCACGGGGATGACCTGCAGGATGCCAACACTGCCAGCTCAAATTCACCGGAAACGTTTGGCCTCCTTGTGCGTGTCTGCTACCGCTGCTGCCCATTTTGTGCCGACCGCCGCGGCCGCTTTCCCCGGGCTCTCCTGCTGCTGGTGCTCCTTGAATAAGATGCGGGCATTTATCCCAGCCAGATCGAGGTGGATGTTAATAAAGACTGTCACTGGCCGGCTGTCTTCCATACCGCCTTCGACAGAGTAGCCTACCTCTTTCGCATCGTGTCCGGGTTGTCCTCGTCGTACTTGGTGTTGTTATAGCACATCACAGTTTCTGGTGTTGCCTTCGTCCCACTAAAGGTGCCCACACCAGCGCGCAAGGTGCTCAAGAGGTGCTTCCTCGGCTTTCCCTGCTCCACAGAGTCGCATTATTTCAGCACCGAACTGTTCCACTCGCTGTTTCACGGAGGGGAACTCCCGTTATTGTTTGCCCATGGTGCCAACCAGGCGATATAATACAGCTATATAATAATTGACTTACAAGTAAACTCACAATGAGCCACAGCTGGAGACCGAGAAGATGCAAGAGAGACAATGAAAGCAGCAAACCGCATGAAAGATGTAACAATGAGACCTGAAAAATGTAAAACATCTCATATTTTCTTTACCTTTTGTGTAATTTATATAAAAAGTTATTATTATTGTTTCACAAAAACAAACACACAGCAAGTATAACGGTACTGTGCTCTTTTCTTCGTGCTTTAGCAATATTGTTGTTGTGGCAACAACACAGTTGAGGGTCAGCAGCTGGATTTTGCATGGTCAGCATTATTAGTGGGTGTCTGCGGTTTATTACGTTTGCTGGCGTCACACCACCTTTGCGTGTATGCGCACTGTTTGCATGTGTTGGCAGGGGGCCTTGGTGAGTTTGTGTCCAGGGCCTGTGGTCATGATAATCCGTCTATGGTCAGCTGACGTGTATAATTTAGACAGGTGTTTGAGACAGAAAGCATAATGATACCAGGCTATGTGAAGGAGGCCTAGTCCTCAATCCTCCATAGTGGCATAATGCTTCCTCTGATTTATGTACATAGCTTCATTATGTTTCAATAATGCATTGTGTGTCAAGCCTAATGGTAGCATATTACTTATGTAATTAATTATGGGAACTATTACCATCTTAAGAATATTAATTTTACCTAGAAGTGACAGTCCCAATTTTGTCCAATTTTGTAATATAAGCTCAATTTTATGAATTAGAGGGAGAAGGTTGATTGTCATAATACTATCCAGCTGTGGAGTGATCTTTATACCCAAATATGTCAAGCCAGATGGCTGCCATGTAAATTGCCATCCCTGCCTGATACTAGGTGGACAGATTCTTGGTACAGGCATTGCTTCAGACTTTGACCAGTATCTCACTTTTAATAAATTCCCCTGAATGTTCATTCCTGAGCAGAGATGAGTTAAATCTCCACCTAGTGGGCCAGCGCTTTGTTAACTGGACTAAACGTTGTGCCATCCCCCCCTGTGCATGATCTGATATTAAATTAGTACCTATCGTTGTTTGTTCAGTGATAGAGAGCAATGATTTTGAAATCAGAAAATAACCTATTCTTGAATAAGAAGTATGTGTATGGAAATGAAAAGTAAATTCTTTGCCTGAGGGGTGAAAAAATCTCCAAGCATCTACTACTTCTAGCTCCTCTGAATCTTGAATCTTGAATATCAATTGCTTTTCGTGCCTGTGTGTGTCAGGAACGGTACAGGGAATAACACAGAGGAACGGGACCCAAATGCAGACACGGACATGGAGTATGGTTTTAAACAAATATTTAATGAACAAAAAGAAAACAAGGGTGTCCATTAACAGGGAAAAAGGTACAAAACGAAAGACGACGAAATGGTCGAGGGTAGACAGGAACGGGTAACAGACAAACAGCTGGGGATGCAGACGAGGGAACGGGATCTCGGGAAACCACAACGAAAAGGAACAAAGAAAAACACTTAGTGACAAACAAAGAAATACGGAGCGAGAAAATAAGGATACTGGATATTTATGTCAATATGTGAAGGAGTTCAAGTACCTCGGTATCATGTTCACGAGTGAGGGGACGATGGAGCGTGAGTTTGGCCGGAGAATCGGAGCAGCGGGGGCGGAGCTGCAGTCGCTCTACCGCACCGTTGTGATGAAAAGAGAGCTGAGGAAGACAAAGCTCTGGATCTACCGGTCAATCTTCGTTCCTACCCTCACCTATGGTCATGAAAGCTGGGTCATGACCGAAAGAACGAGGTCGCGAGTACAAGCGGCTGAAATGTGTTTTCTCAGGAGGGGGTCTGGAGTCTCCCTTAGAGAGAGGGGGAGAAGTTCAGCATCCGTGAGGAACTCGGAGTAGAGCCGCTGCTCCTTAGCGTTGAAAGGAGCCAGTTGAGGTGGTTCGGGCATCTAGTAAGGATGAACCCTGGGCGCCTCCCTAGGGAGGTGTTCCAGGCACGTCCAGCTGGGAGGAGGCCTCGGGGAAGACCCAGGAGTAGGTGGAGAGATTATATCTCCACACTGGCCTGGGAAAGCCTCGGGATCCCCCAGTTAGAGCTGGTTAATGTGGCCCGGGAAAGGGAAGTTTGGGGTCCCCTGCTAAAGCTGCTGTCCCCGCGACCCGACCCCGGATAAGCGGATGAAGATGAGATGAGATGAGATAACGACTATAGCGCGGGGTAGGGAAGCCCAGCAGAGCGGAGCCAAAAGCTATGCACCAATGTTGGTGTCGCACCTCATCCTAAGTCCAAAGAAAGCATTTATACAAGTAGGTATTATTATGGTTTAAAATATCAAATTGTATAAATCAGGGGTGTCAAACTCAGGCCCGTGGGCCAAATCTGGCTCGCAGTGTAATTATATTTGGCCCGCAAGATCATATCAAGGTTCTCTGAGAGCTGGCCCGTGAATATAAAGCACATCCACGTCTACTTTTCTGTTAACAACATGAGCATCCATGCTGCCAGTCTCTGCAGACACACTGAATCCACCCCTCCCCAAAAACGACCCAAAGAAAGATGGAGGACAGGAGCTTTCATCAGCGGTGGGAGGCAGATGATCTGTGTCTGAAGGTAAAGAGCTGTTTGTATGGTCTGCAGAGCCACCGTGGCTGTAAGTGATGAAAAAAGATGACAAAACGACTAAAAACAGATGAAAACACAACAAAAACGTGATGAAACGACTGAAAACAGATGAAAACACCACAAAAACATGACAAAACCACTAAAAACAGACGAAAATCACCACAAAAACGTGGAAAAACAACTAAAAACAGACGCAACACCACAAAAACGACCCAAAAAAAAGATGGAGGACAGGATCTTTCAGCAGCGGTGGGAGGCAGATGATCTGTGTCTAAAGGTAAAGAGCTGTTGGTCTCGTCTGCAGAGCCATCGTGGCTGTAAGTGATGAAAAAAGATGACAAAACGACTAAAAACAGATGAAAACACCACAAAAACATGACAAAATTACTAAAAACAGATGCAAAACACCACAAAAAGATGATGAAACGACTAAAATCAGACACAAAACACCACAAAAACGTGATAAAACGACTAAAAACAGATGAAAAACAACACAAAAACGTGGAAAAATGACTAAAAACAGATGAAAAACAACACAAAAACGTGGAAAAATGACTATAATCAGATGAAAACTCCACCAAAATGTGACAAAATTACTAAAAACAGACGCAACACCACAAAAACGACCCCAAGAAAGATGGAGGACAGGAGCTTTCAGCAGCGGTGGGAGGCAGATGATCTGTGTCTGAAGGTAAAGAGCTGTTTTTCTCGTCTGCAGAGCCACCGTGGCTGTAAGTGATGAGAAACGATGACAAAACGACTAAAAACAGACACAAAACACCACAAAAACGTGATAAAACGACTAAAAACAGATGAAAAACAACACAAAAACGTGGAAAAATGACTAAAAACAGATGAAAAACAGCACAAAAACGTGGAAAAATGACTAAAAACAGATGAAAAACAACACAAAAGCGTGGAAAAATGACTATAATCAGATGAAAACTCCACCAAAATGTGACAAAATTACTAAAAACAGACGCAACACCACAAAAACGACCCAAAAAAAGATGGAGGACAGGAGCTTTCAGCACCGGTGGGAGGCAGATGATCTGTGTCTGAAGGTAAAGAGCTGTTGGTCTCGTCTGCAGAGCCATCGTGGCTGTAAGTGATGAAAAAAGATGACAAAACGACTAAAAACAGATGAAAACACCACAAAAACATGACAAAATTACTAAAAACAGATGCAAAACACCACAAAAAGATGATGAAACGACTAAAATCAGACACAAAACACCACAAAAACGTGATAAAACGACTAAAAACAGATGAAAAACAACACAAAAACGTGGAAAAATGACTAAAAACAGATGAAAAACAGCACAAAAACGTGGAAAAATGACTAAAAACAGATGAAAAACAACACAAAAACGTGGAAAAATGACTAAAAACAGATGAAAAACAACACAAAAACGTGGAAAAATGACTATAATCAGATGAAAACTCCACCAAAATGTGACAAAATTACTAAAAACAGACGCAACACCACAAAAACGACCCAAAGAAAGATGGAGGACAGGAGCTTTCAGCAGATGATCTGTGTCTGAAGGTAAAGAGCTGTTTGTCACCGTGGCTGTGACCAAAGAATCAAACAGAAGAAACACCACGACAAGAACAAGGACCTTCACTGGAAAGGTTCAACGTTACACATCTGGAGAGAAGGAACACATGCACATTTGCAGGCTTTTTTTTTTTTTGTAGTAAATTTTGAGTTTGGCCCGAAACTTTGTCCCAGTTTTTAAATTTGGCCCACTGTGAATTAGAGTTTGACACCGCTGGTATAAATGGTTTTCAACTCCATAAAGACAAAGACAGAGGACAGAACTAAGTATGTTTTGAGTCACCATACGAAGCAGTGCAGTATGATGAATATATAATGTTACTGTAAATGGGCACTGCATTGATTGAAAAGCTTGTTGTAGATATGTTTTGTTGTGTATTTGATGTGTAAAGACCATAAATATGATTGTACTTATATACTGTAACATGCTTCAACACAACACTTGCTTCTTAAATGGAACTACAGCAACGTTTTATGTTGAAACTGGTATTGAAGTAACAGATCGAAGTCAACCTGCAGACACTATTAAAATTCTCAGAAATACAGAAAGGCATGCAGATTAGAACTTGCCACACACACACACACACACACACACACACAGACTAACAACCGTATTGTCCTTGATTTCCTAAAGCCAGGGAACAGATCTCAACAGGAGCTGATTTAGGCACTTTCAATTAGAGCTGCTTAACGAACCTCACCTCCCCTTTAACACCGGACAGCATTAGACGACAAGATCTCGTAATGGGACCACTCACTGTGTGACTGATGCACTGCCTGTACGGGGAGCTAATAGGTAAGAAAGAAGGAATTGAAAATGAAACAGGGTTGTAGATAAGTCAGCCTAGTTGTGTTTAAAGACTTAAGGCAGAGGGGGGGGGGGTATCAGACTCGGGGGAGACAGCAGGCCCGTGTAGCTAGTGCTTCTACAATCATCTCTCAAATTCAACTACCGGATGGAAGCCACACTTCTTATTCAATGATAATCAATAAGTCTTTTTCTGATTTCTATACTGCACTATATACTTCTGAATGCAACCCAATTACTGCAGCGACCCCCAACCCCTTAGATTGCTTAACGTACCCTCAGATTGATATAAACAGTGCTAGGGAGCTTGGTAGACCCATTTCTCTGTTGGAGGTGCTTGAAGAGATCAAGTCTACGCAAAACAGGAAATCTCCTGGTCCCGATTGTTTTACAGTCGAGTTCTTTAAGGCATACTCGATGCTATTAGCCCTCATCCTTGTGAGACTGTTCAATGACTCCTTTACAGACTGCCAACAACCTTGTATGAGGCATCTATTTCATTGCTGCTGAAGAAAGACAGGGATCCTACCTCATGCGGCAGCCACAGACCGGTCTCACTTTTAAACGTAGATTGTAAGATCCTTGCTAAGGTCGTCACCCTTTACCTCCAAAGTGTGATGTCATCGATAACTTCACTAGACCAGACAGGCTTCACATTAGGGAGACACCCATTCTTCAACACCAGATGGCTTCTCAACATCCTATTCTCACCGGGATCGGCTGTAGCTTGGTGGCAGAGTGGGTTGTCCTCTGTTCGAGAGATTGGTGGTTCGATCCCCATCCCCCCCCCGGTCCTCATGTCGAAGTGTCCTTGGGCAAGACACTGAACCCCGAATTGCTCCCCGTGCTGCACATGGGTGTGTAAATGTGGTGTGAATGGTTAGATCAGATTAGATGGTCTGTAGATGTCCACTACCATCTGTGTGAATGGGTGAATGTGACAGACACTGTGAAGCGCCTTGAGTAGTCAGATGATTAGAAAGGCGCTATATAAGTACAAGTCCATTTACCATTTACCATCGGACACTCCCGAGGACATACTGGGGCTAAATGCGGAGAAAGCCTTCGACTTGGTAGAGTGGGGCTTTCTATTTTTCATTTTGGAGAAATTTGGCTTTGATTCTAATTGTATTTTTTGGGTAAAGCTTCTGTATGTAACCCCCTCTGCATCTGTAAACACTAAAATGTTGGACCTGGCAGGGCTGTCCACTCTTGCCCTTGTTGTTCAACATAGCCATCAAGCCATTAGCCATCTGGCTTAGAAACCGGAATGAGTTTGAAGGAATCACTCATTTTGGTCTAGTCCACAAACTTTCCCAATATGCCGATGACCTTCTCTTTTATATTTCAATCCCCACATCCTCCCTTCCCCCAGTTTAATCAATTCTGGATCATCTTGGGGGCTTATGGGGGTATAAATTGAATATTCAGAAAAATGAATAAGTGTCAATAACTTAAAATAGACAAGACTAAGAAGGGAAAAGTGAGAAGTCTGAGGAAAGCATCTAAAAATCTGAGGAGACAGCTTGGGTCTACTATCTTTAAGTCCAGTCCTAAAGTGGGGCCTGGATAATGAGATGCATTCATTTTCCCACCTAAAGTGGGGGGAACACCCTCTTTCCTTCCTCTCAAAAAACAAGAGATCAGTTTTCATATACAAATCAGGCCAAGTGTAGGAATTTAACAGTGAATAAACACAGTAGCACATAATGTTAGATTTCTTTTAGTTTATAATCCTGTTGAAGTGTCAGTGACACAATAACATCAACACATTCATTAGAACAATCATTTGGTGATAGTGACTTAATATATCTTAATAATGTGTTAAAGTAAAACCCTTAATGATAATATACGGTATGATTGAATGATACATGCATACAGACTGAGACAAACTCAAAATATAATCCTTAGTGGATCCTTAACATCTATACTTACATAATCAGGTTAAATATCACCACATTTCTGTAAATTCGGCATTTTGATCATAGAACGAGTCGTTCCAAACAACACTGATTTCCTTACAGATCAATAAAATACTCATTATAACAGTTTATACTTCCTATAATGGTTTTCTTTACAAACACATTAAAGTGTGAGTCTGGCCTCTTATCAGATCAGGTCTATGGGTTGCCTTAGAGTTGTAAAAAGTGTCAAAGGATTCTGTGGGGAAATGACAGATAGGGACCCATACCACGGCCATAAAGCCCCGGGTCAGGACTCCCCAACTATCCAGGCCCGGACAACCACCAGGACAGCAACCACACAGGCAGGCCAGACTAAGCCAGACTAAATAAGTAAACGAATAATAAAAATGATTAAGAGAAAAATAAAAGACAAGGAAAAATGACAGTACAAGAAAAGGGAGTAATACTAAAAGAGTCAAAGAGGACTCAGTTAAAAGATGAATTAAGAAGATGAGTCTTGTGTCTGCGTTTAAAAGCATCAACAGTGGCCCTGAAATAAAATGGCGTCAGAACCGCCGTAGGCCTCGTGCTTGTACACGTGGGCACGCTCGTGCTCGTGCTCGTACATGTGCAAACGTGCTTTACAAAAGCCCACCTCTCCCGAGCGGGCCGTGGCTGGCAAGCGAACCGCGCCTACGGTTGCACTCACACTGGTCAAACGAACTAGACTTTACCCGGTAAAACGTGCTTGGGCACGGTACACATGGACAGTGTGAGTGCGCCCTATGTTGTGCAGAGGTGGTCCTTGTGACCTGCAGATGTAGGGGAAAATGCAAGCACTCACGTCCAGGCAGATCAGCTGTGCACTCCAGGATTCTGCTCCAGGCAGGGACCTTCAGGGCTCTGGGAGTCAGGAAGGTCCAGGAGGTGAAGAGTGGAGGTCCAGAGTCGAGTGAAGAGAGGGAGCAGGAGGTTGTCCTCCAGTTTTATAGATGTTTTATATCTCTGAATCAAACTGGAAGTTCAAATTAATCCAGAAATGAACAATTATCTGCTGAACTCTCAGACCTAAAGTTTCTTTAGGTCAGAGAGTTTGCGAGATTATCTTATTCTGGTCTCACTGGTTGGGTCCTGTGGGTGCTACACAATGTGCTCTGATGTTGTGTTGTTCAATATTACATTGCATTTTCAACTGCAAGAGCTGCAAGTCATAGCTGTCTCCACAATCATGAATCGAGGAACCCTGGTTCTCTCTCTGTGGTCTGTGGTGCATTCACTGTCTGCGGAAATATCTAAGATATATAAAGTTTTCCAACTGCAAGATGTAAAATGTGTTCATTCTTATTCATTTGTGCTTATAGTTTGATATCCGTTTGTACAAAAAGAGCTAAAAAAATACAAATCTCCAGGCTCCAAATGGAAGAAATCTAACTTGCCAACAGTGCTCTCATACAAACAACTTTTGCATTTTATTTGCTCTCACTAAATGAGAGTGGGTTGCTAGTAAATGTTGCTGCTGTCTGATGGCGCTGTAGATTTATGGCGTCCCGGTGTCCTCTGTAGCCATCTGTGGGTCGTCATTCTGTTTACATCTGATTTCTGAATGAATCCTCATGAGGCTGTGACCTCAAATCCATGTGGCAAATGCTGTGATAACCTTCTTTAGCATACACTGGCCCGCTAGGTAGAAATATAACCCAAGTTTGACCCCACTCAATCTCATCTCATCTCATCTCATCTCATCTTCAGCCTCTTATCCGGGGTCGGGTCGTGGGGGCAGCAGCTTTAGCAGGGGACCCCAAACTTCCCTTTCCCGGGCCACATTAACCAGCTCTAACTGGGGGATCCTGAGGCGTTCCCAGGCCAGTGTGGAGATCTAATCTCTCCACCTGGTCCTGGGTCTTCCCCGCGGCCTCCTCCCAGCTGGACGTGCCTGGAACACCTCCCTAGGGAGGCGCCCAGGGTTCATCCTTACCAGATGATCCTGAACCACCTCAACTGGCTCCTTTCAACGCAAAGGAGCAGCGGCTCTACTCCGAGTTCCTCACGGATGCTGAACTTCTCCCCCTCTCTCTAAGGGAGACTCCAGCCCCCCTCCTGAGGAAACACATATCGGCGGCTTGTACCCGCGACCTGGTTCTTTGGGTCCTGACCCAGCTTTCATGAACACAGGTGAGGGTAGGAACCAAGATTGACCGGTAGATCCAGAGCTTTACCTTCCTCAGCTCTCTTTTCGTCACAACGGTGCGATAGAGCGACTGCAACACCGCCCCCGCTGCTCCGATTCTCCAGCCAAACTCACGCTCCATCGTCCCCTCACTCGTGAACATGAACCCGAGGTACTTGAACTCCTTCACTCGGGGTAAGGACTCATTCCCTACCTGGAGTAAGCAATCCACTCCACTCAATCCAATAAATTATATTAAAATCTCAAGGTGGTATTATTTTTCGTTTTAAGCTTTTCTGTTATTACTGAGCAGAAAACATCAGGTGGATTTTTCATGTATCGACCTCATAAAAGCTCCCTGAACAATAAAGTCAATTGAATTTCTGCTGTTGTGTTTTGCTCCATAAACACACAACTGCTTACTCGTATCCACACATTTCACACAAACCAGACAATGTCACTACAGTCTAACTTACTCTCTCCCTTTCTAACACTCACTCACACACACACACACACACACACACACACACACACACAAAGATGAGCTGAATAACAGTTGGAGGTTGGAAAATGATTACTCATTGCCTTTTTCTCCCTCTCTCGCTTCTCTATATCTTCTTTCCAGGGTGAATTGCAGAGAAGCGACCGTCACAGCGATATTACTTCTCTTTGCTTAAATGGATATTTGGGGGGAATCAGATAAAAATGCTATTTATTTCTCATCTCCGCCGCTTTGGTATTGGCTTTTTACAAAGATACCCACAAACAAACACACACACACACACAGAAAACAACAAAAATATACAGTATGCTTTACACCCGCAGCACTGAACATCTACACAAAAGTATCTGTATACATACACTGTATGCTGCACACACACACACACACACACACTGTATGCTGAGCGCACACACGCACACACACATACACACACACGACACTCAAAAAAACACATGCAACTTGCAATAAAGGCAAAAGGATGCTTTGACATCTGTCAGGCCCAGGCAGGAATGACGACTCAGATGCGGATGTTCACGGATCAACACTGAATTTATTTACTTGACGACAAGAACGTGGCCACAAACAAAAAATCACTCCGCACAGAAGGAACAAAACAAATATTGACGGTCTATAAACAAAGTAAAGTCGCTCCGTCCAGGAGGAAAAAACAATGGATACAAGAAAATTCAAAAGGTTAAACTTACTATGATTAAACAAGGAACACAAACACCTGAACGTGGAAACAATGAACTCAATGGCACAAACATACAACAGACTGTGGAAAAACGCTGGATACATTCGACACAAGGTACGAAATAAGCTGGCATGGGACAAGAGGGAAGACACAGACTTTATACACATGAGGGAGGGGAATCAGGGAATGACGTCAGACCGGTGACATAAGAGGAAGGGCAAGTGACCTGGAACGAGAGGAGAGTTATCAGCACACGTTTAGGCTCCTAGAGGACACTTTAGCACACGTTTGGGCTCCTAGAGGGCACTTTAGCACACTTTAGGCTCCTAGAGGGCACTGTAACACACGTTTAGGCTCCTAGAGGAAACCTTTAGCACACGTTTAGGCTCCTAGAGGACACTTTAGCACACATTTAGGCTCCTAGAGGACACTTTAACACACGTTTAGGCTCCTAGAGGACACTTTAGCACACGTTTATGCTCCTAGAGGACACTTTAGCACACGTTTAGGCTCCTAGAGGGCACTTTAGCACACGTTTGGGCTCCTAGAGGGCACTGTAACACACGTTTAGGCTCCTAGAGGAAACCTTTAGCACACGTTTAGGCTCCTAGAGGACACTTTAGCACACGTTTATGCTCCTAGAGGACACTTTAACACACGTTTAGGCTCCTAGAGGAAACCTTTAGCACACGTTTAGGCTCCTAGAGGACACTTTAGCACACATTTAGGCTCCTAGAGGACACTTTAACACACGTTTAGGCTCCTAGAGGACACTTTAGCACACGTTTATGCTCCTAGAGGACACTTTAGCACACGTTTAGGCTCCTAGAGGGCACTTTAGCACACGTTTAGACTCCTAGAGGACACTTTAACACACGTTTAGGCTCCTAGAGGACACTTTAACACACGTTTAGGCTCCTAGAGGGCACTTAAGCACACGTTTAGTCAACTTTTCCACATAGGGTTCCACTCAAAGGGCCAGTAAATATTTCCTAGCGTGCTGGATCCGTATGTATTGTATGATTAACTCAGAGGAGCTCTGCCAGTTACACGGTAACAAGACTTACACTACTTGGTTAGGTTTAGGATTAGAGGTTTGAGGTTCAGGTTTCCAAACTACCGTATTGGTCTTCATATGACAAAGATCTATTCTACTCTACGTCATCTTACATCTTACAAGTCAAGCAGTTGAGAGTGACGCGGATGGGTGATCCAGCTCACCAAACAAACAGACAATCCGCCTACTGACCCAACTGGGAGGTAGAGTAAGGCTACACCGCCTCATATTCGTGGTAGTGATCTGACTCTGGGTTTCTCCTGAACCTGCCTCTGCGCCCTTGAAAGTTGGCACAAGAGCAGACACCCGGCACCCGGCCTTGCATTTTCCAGCCGGTAAAAGACACAGCATGTGTCCTACTGCTTATGCTCTTCGGACAAGGTCTGTTGGCTCTGTGTGCTGTCCAGTCTGACATGGCTGGAGAGGTCAATCCGTTTAAGTAGCCATCGTATTAGTGACACACACAAACATACACACAGATCTCCACAGCGGTGTAACACCTGTGCACCACCTGTCGGCACAGAAGCAAACCTGCTTAATCATAAATATAGTCCCAAAAGAAAAATTTAAAAAGTAAAAGAAAATTCAAGAAGAAAGACGATGCATCACGATTGTCCGGTCTGTGTTCTGGCTTGTAGTTTGACCCTGCTGACATGGCTGGAGATCCAATCCATTAAGTAGCCCAGTGGCTTAGTGTCACCAGCAGTCTGGAGAGGAGTCACCTGTGATTGTGGCCGAAGCACTGACAGTGCGGTGAAGTACCGTATTTTCCACACTAAAAGGCTGAACACACCAAAGTCACCATCTGAGGAACACCTCCCCTAGCTGCGTTTGCCAGTTAAACTCGGACTGCCTCCCTGTGTCTCACAACAATGCGATGCTATGCAGGCACAAAGCAAAGGTTTCACACAGGTTTAAAGTACAGAAGCTGCAGCCAACAGTGTCTGATGCTATGACATTAAACATACAGTGCAATTTAAAGGACTTTCTCTGTGCTCACATACTTGAGAGCTTCATTTTCTCTGAGACGACTTCTTCACAAGAACACTTGTAGCATGATGATCTGTGTGATAGTCATCTGAGGTCAGAGGTTTAGTTTCACCAGTATTGTGGATGCGACCAAAGAATACTGTTATTTCCCTTTCAAGGTCACCAACCATTTTGAAATAAATGTAATAGAAAGCTCCTCCGCTCATCCCTGACTCCTCCACCAGCTGACAGACTGATGTTGATATACATAGCTGAGGGTTAATGGGGTTCAGGAGCATTTTGTTGTCTCATCAGGCCATTCCTACTCTCTATTGGCCCTCTGACCAACCCCGAGGCCATGTTCGCACTGCCACATTCAGACTTCGGTACACAAGTCGGCATAGTTAATAATAGCACTCCAGCTCTGAGAAATGTTTTTAATAATGATTTTCATCCGCTCACAGTGAAAAGAAAATGTTTCCCTGTGAAGTGAGATAGCTATCATGTGAAAAAGACTTACATTCGCTCTTACAAAACGGCTTCTGGAGTTAAAGAAAAGCAGCACAATGCTCTACACAGCTCAATACTATTAGAGCTGGGAGCCTATCATACTCTCTCTTCCAATAAACATCCTTTTTAAGAAACACTTGTGCACATTTCTCATCTAAAGCAGAGAGTCACTTGTGTTTAATGCCACCATTTGTATTGGTCTTAATGAAAGGTAGCATAAACAACTATAATGGTAACAAAACAATGAGGAGAAGATAGAGAAAGAGAAAAAGTTTACGTTTCTTAGCTTCTCCTGTGTTTGCCAGGGCTGTTTATGACCTCCACTAACTAATTAATTAATTAATTGGGTCATGACCAAAAGAACGAGGTCGCAGGTACAAGTGGCCGAAATGTGTTTCCTCAGGAGGAGGTCTGGAGTCTCCCTTAGAGAGAGGGGGAGAAGTTCAGCCATCCGTGAGGAACTCGGAGTAGAGCCGCTGCTCCTTTGCGTTGAAAGGAGCCAGTTGAGGTGGTTCAGGATCATCTGGTAAGGATGAACCCTGGGCGCCTCCCTAGGGAGGTGTTCCAGGCACGTCCAGCTGGGAGGATGCCTCGGGGAAGACCCAGGACCAGGTGGAGAGATTAGATCCCACAATGGCCTGGGAACGCCTCGGCACCCCCCAGTTAGAGCTGGTTAATGTGGCCCGGGAAAGGGAAGTTTGGGGTCCCCTGCTTAAGCTGCTGCCCCCAAGACCTGACCCTGGATAAATGGTTGCCATGCTTGCCCATGTGAACAAACACTTTTAAAACACTGATATACATTTGTTGCTTTTCTTGATGTGAGTAATCCACTCAGTATTTTTCCTGGTGATATACTGTATGTACATACATATCTGAAGGTTATTTTTTCTCATATTTGCGTGAGAAAATTAATGAATACATGTGTATCTGGGCTTTTTTCCCTTACTCGGGACAGACAGATAGATAGATAGATAGCTGTATTTATATGATTTCCTGTGCCGTTCCTTAAGGCAGCGGGGTCGGATGAGTCAGCTGCTGAAGCTGCTCTGAAGCTCGTCCAGGGTTTCATGGAGGGGATGGGAGACATCGTCCATGATCACCAGCAGTTTTGCACCCTGTGCTCCACAACCTCCTCCAGGGTGACGAGCTTAGAGCCGACAACAGACCCGGCCTTCTTTATGAGTGTGTTCAGTGTGTTCGCGTCTTTTGCTTTGATGCCCGCGCCCCAAGACACCACAGAAGAAGGAGAAGATGGTGCTCGCGACAACAGACTGATTAAACATCTGATGCATCCGGTGTCAGACATTGAAGGGCCTGAGCCTCCTCAGGATGTAAAGCCGGCTCAGGCCCTTCTTGTAGACCGCCTGTGTGTTTGCGGTCCACTCCAGTTTATTGTCCAGCACCACACCCAGGTACTTGTAGGAGTCCACGATGTTGATGTCCGTCCCACCAATGCAGACTGGAGAGGGTGGGGGCTTGTTCCTCCTAAAGTCCACCACCATCTCTTTCGTTCAGCTGCAGTGGGTTCTCCTCACACCACTTGACAAAATTGCTGACCAGGTCCCTGTACTCGTCCTCCCTTCCACCCTCTTCACGCCCCACAATGGCCGTGTCATCTGAGAATTTCAGTGAGAATCAGTGATATTGAGGATACAAAATCAGTTGAGTTTGCTTCTGTGGAAATTTGTTCAACGTTGATGCCTATTTTGGCTTACAATGACTGGACTAAGGAGGGAGGGAAGTTGGTCCTGAAGCTTGCTGCTGTATTTATACCCTAAACCAGGGGTCTGCAACCTTTACTATCAAAAGAGCCATTTTTCTCTTCCACCAGATACAAACATATTTGATGTCACAGCTTATAAAGGTTTATACATAGTTACTGTTGACATTTATTTTTATTACCTGTCCCAAAACTGTGGTTGTTTGCTAATTTCTCGCCACATATCAAGCACACAGGTAAGCCACCATCATGTGAAAGCAAATTAATATGTCCATGAAACACTGTTTTCCTTCGCTAATGTTTTGGGAGAGATTACAGTGCGGGTCACCAACTCCTGATTAGCCACCTGCAGAGAAAGGCGCTGGGCCGTAGACCAAGGATGTTACGCATATTTTAGTTTCACCTATTATTTTTTTCAATATCACCTTGAACTCCAGGATAAAATGTTTTCCCTTGTCCACTGTGCAAAAAAACACGTTATTTATCTGATTTTTGGCAAAGCTACAGGGAGCCACTGAAAAGGGGCTGAAGATCCGCATGCTGCCCAAGAGCCGTGGGTTGCAGACCCCTGCTCTACAGCTAAAGGAAGGGTGTCACACTCGTCACAGAGTGGGGAGTAGGGACCAAACTGGGCCAAAGACATGGATATTCTTAAATATATATATATATATATATATATATATATATATATATATATATATATATATATATATATATATATATATATATATTAAAGAATAAACATAACTAATGCTAAGAAATGTCATAATCTATGTTCAGCAATAAAGCATATGCATGTAAACAACAACATTGAATGACAGAGAACCGCTACTATCCTCTTATATCAATGACACTACATCATCTTGCTTTTCCTACACATGCCTCTTAGCTTTAGGATGAAAAGAGGCCTAAACCTTTTAATTTTACCCTAAAATGAGATGCTGATTCATTTGAAATGAAGATGAAGTATTGACCAGGAGGAGCAGCCCAAGATGGCTGCACTTCTGCACCCAAGGGCGGGGTCAGTGTGGTCATCAGGGTGGCACACAGTCAGAGGTCACACGGTTAATCACTTAAGCCACAGCCTTCTCTGGATCCAAACTCTTCGTTCTGGGTCTTGAAAACTGGGCCCCATTGATCAATGTAAAAAATGTCCATACGTCATCTCATCTCATCTCATCTTCAGCTGCTTATGAGGGGTCGGGTCGCGGGGGCAACAGCTTTAGCAGGGGACCCCAAACTTCCCTTTCCCGGGTCACATTAACCAGCTCTAACTGGGGGATCCTGAGGCGTTCCCAGGCCAGTGTGGAGATCTAATCTCTCCACCTAGTCCTGGGTCTTCCCCGAGGCCTCCTCCCAGCTGGACATGCCTGGAACACCTCTCTAGGGAGGCGCCCAGGGTTCATCCTTACCAGATGATCCTGAACCACCTCAACTGGCTCCTTTCAACGCAAATGAGCAGCGGCTCTACTCCGAGTTCCTCATGGATGCTGAACTTCTCCCCCTCTCTCTAAGGGAGACTCCAGACCCGCGACCTGGTTCTTTGGGTCCTGACCCAGCTTTCAGGACCACAGGTGAGGGTAGGAACCAGGACTGACCATCCAGAGATCCAGAGCTTTGCCTTCCTCAGCTCTCTCTCGGGATCCCCCAGTTAGAGCTGGTTAATGTGGCCCGGGAAAGGGAAGTTTGGGGTCCCCTGCTAAAGCTGCTGCCCCCGAGACCCGACCCCGGATAAGCGGATGAAGATGAGATGAGATGAGAATATGGGAGGTTATTGAAAACATAACATAAAAAGTCAACCTCTGAGTACATTTTAGAGTCGTTTTTTTAAACCACACCACTGAACATTTATTTGAAGCCATGTGTATCCACCTGGTGAGTTTAAGTCCAATATTTCCTTTTTAATCTGTTTCAGTCTACACTAACTTTCTCTGTGTGCCATTTGATGTTGGGCAAGAAGCGTGTGCTGGGTTTACGAGAGATTTATGAGAATTGTTTCCTTCTGCTGCTGAAAATTAAGTGGATCAAGGGCGATGAGAGGGAACCAAAACTGTTAAATTGGGGTGTAAAAAAACAAAACCTGGATGGTGAAATGATTCATGGAGTGGATTGGAACTGCAGAGTCAGGTGATAATTGTTCTGCTGTGAGTGAGCTCTTTCATATTACACCCGGTGGATCAATTGTTAATAAAAAAAGTATTGATTAGTGCAGTCTTCAGCGGTAACCCGCAACATTCATTGTGTTTCCTTTTATTTGGTTCGCATGATGCATGACAGCAGCTGCACAGACAATCACAGACAGAGAAAAGATAGCAGACATTCACAACAGTGAGATTAAAAACATTTTGATAAACTGCTGGGGCCCTTCTGTGTGGAGTTTGCATGTTCTCCCCGTGTCTGCGTGGGTTTTCTCCGTGTTCTCCGGTTTCCTCCCACAGTCCAAAGACGTGCAGGTGTTCGGTTCATTGATGACTCTAAATCACCCGTAGGTGTGAATGGTTGTCGGTCTCTGTTCGTCTCTATGTGTCCTGTGATAGACTGGCGTCCTGTCCAGGGTGGACCCCGCCTCACGCCCGATGTCAGCTGGGATCGGCTCCAGCCCGCCCACGACCCCGGCAAGCGGTTGAAGATGAATGAATGACTAATGGAGAAATCCGGTTGGGTCGCTAACAGCCGGACGTGGCTAACAATATTTAGCTATGGGCAGCATGGTGCATGATAAGACTCCTTAAGCCGAGTTCAGACCAAAGATATTCAACAAAACTGTTTTAGAACGTTGCAGGTGAAAGTTAAAGCTTGTTTTAGAAAGTAACACACGTCACCTGTTTCAACCAATCAATCTATCGGAGGCTCAACGACTGTGAGAGAGAGAGAGACGGAAAGAGAGAGGGTCGAGCGAGCAAAAAGCAATGAATAAGGAGAAGAAGCGGCGTCCGTAATCTAAACAAAGCAGTGAATCAGGGAAATAAAAGGTATTTTCTCCGTTTCATCACAACTAGAAATGCAGCTGTAGAGAGTATCTCACCATCTCTGTCCTCATTTACATTTCATAATGCTACAAAATCAATCCAGCTACGAAAACAAGCCTGAAAAGTCAGAGGTTAGAACAGACATACAATGAGGCTTAGGTTAACTGATGACTCTAAATCGCCCGTAGGTGTGAATGGTTGTCTGTCTCTGTTCGTCTCTATGTGTCCTGTGATAGACTGGCGTCCTGTCCGGGGTGGACCCCGCCTTACGCCCGATGTCAGCTGGGATCGGCTCCAGTCCCCACTCCGACAGGGACAAGAGGCCGAAGATGAATGAATGCATGAATCGCGTGTTATTGTGCCATTTACATTGATTGTCAATGTAGAGTTGCCGCTCAATTCGCGTCCATCCCGTTTAGTGTGAATGCAGCTTTACTCCTGAAGCACGTGCTATCAAGTTAGCTCTGATATCACTGCAGATCAGTTTACAATTGAAAGTCTGGTGTGTTTGGCACGGATGCACATGCTAAAGGACAAAACAACAGCATTTATATCCTGGAAGTACAAAGTCAAACCACAATCTTTTCTCTAATCGCAACCAGTCACATCCTGGTTCATTTGCCGTGTCACAGCGTTGATTCGAATTTCATACGTTATAAGATATAATACAAACCTTTTTCATAGCATTAAATAGATCATCATATTTATATATAGCTTACAAACCTGTTGATGAGAAAACGTTGACCGAGCACCCGCTAACATCTGAAGGAGCACTGATGGGAGGGTTGTGTTATGTAAGTTGAGCTGGTGGATGGGAACACAGGACTTTCCCCCAATCGGGTCTGGGTTTGTCTCCCATTGGCGTCCAAGTTCTTTCCTCTTTGATAAAGCTTACGGCTAGGGCTTACGAGCCCTTAGCCCTTATGTTCTGGTTAATGATGCTGCTATAGGCCTAGTCTGCCGGGGGATAATACTTTTCCTGATCCTCTGAGCTTCTCTTCTCTCTGTCTGTATCATTCATGTCTCATCAATGCATGTTACTAATTTAACTTCTTCCCTGGAGCTGTTTGTGCTTTGTCGTCTCGCAGGTCTCTGCTGATGGTGGTGGTGCCTGCTGCCGTGGTCCTGTGTGTAGGTCTCTCCTGATCGTGGTGGTGCCTGCTGCCGTGGTCCTGTGTGTAGGTCTCTGCTGATGGTGGTAGTGCCTGCTGCCGTGGTTCTGTGTGCAGGTCTCTGCTGATGGTGGAGGTGCCTGCTGCCGTGGTCCTGTGTGTAGGTCTCTCCTGATCGTGGTGGTGCCTGCTGCCGTGGTCCTGTGTGTAGGTCTCTGCTGATGGTGGTGGTGCCTGCTGCCGTGGTCCTGTGTGCAGGTCTCTGCTGATGGTGGTGGTGCCTGCTGCCGTGGTTCTGTGTGCAGGTCTCTGCTGATGGTGGAGGTGCCTGCTGCCGTGGTCCTGCATGACGCTTCCTGCTGCTGTTAAAATCTATCACGTTAGCTGTGCTTGTTTCTTCTATTCTGCTGTATTAATAAGTCATATTCACATTACTATAGATATTATTATAGTTACTGGAAGTGTGTCTGTCTCTGTCTTTGTGTCTGTCTTTGTCTCTCTCTGTCCATCTGTCCGCCTTTTCTCTCTTTCTCTCTGCTTCTCTTCCTCTCTCCGGTGCAGACGGATGTCCGTCCTCCACAGAGCTGGGTCTGTCTGACGTTCCTGTCTGTTATAGTGAAGGTTTGCAACGCCACCGTACTCTACGGGGAATTGTTGGGTCTCTGTAAATCATAAATAAGTCATAGAGTGTGGTCTTTACCTACTCTGTAAAGTGTCCTGACATAACTTCTGTTATGATTTGGCACTGTAAATAAAACTGAATTGAATTGAATTCATGTCCTGGACTACTAAACCAAACCACCACCTTTTTTCACACCCTAACCAAATCGTTTTGATGCCTTGCCCTAACTTAGCTTAAGGCAGCTGACCATGCAGGTTTAAGCTGGTGTTACTTCTGAAAGGACCGTGCCCCACTCAGGCCACTCTGGCCGGGTCAGCAGGTCAATCTCATTAACACACATTGACATAGTGCTACTGACAGGCCGGTCCCTATCTCCCTCTATTAGATGTGTAGAAGGTCATGAACCAAAGAGCCTACATTGAGTGAAACAGTTAATTGTTGCTCTCTGTCTTTGGTTTTGCTCTAATTTGGGGTAAGATGCTGTGTATGGCCCTGTGATTCCCCACAAAGCGTTCTATATTTGACTTCAGTCGGTACGAGTTTGACTAAACAGGCTCAAGTCAAACACTTTATTTATGCCCCAGTGAAGCGCGTAACAGTAGCAGCCAGTCCATTAAGCCTGTACTGTGTAGTCGACACCGTGGCCTGGCACGGCCAGTCAATCCTTCTGCTGACCGGTTACTTAGTGTCAGTAAAAAGCTCTTACACGGAGTAATTAACGCAGAGCGCTCGCTAAACACAGCTCGCTCCTCTTTATTCAACAATAGATATTAAGAGGTTCCAAGATACTGACATAGGCTGTATTTAGCTGTTTAAAATGGATGCAATGCATTTAATTATTGTGATGATTTCATATTAAAAGAGTAGTTAGGGGTGGCAGTAGTTCAGTCAATAGGTGACTTGGCTGGGAACCGGAATGGTCGCTGGTTCGAGTCCACAGTGCTAAAAAGAATTTGATATTTCATTACAAGACATAAAAAATCTGTTTCTGTGAAATTATGTAAGATGGCGGCTCTCACGTCATTTTATGTGCACCTGTTCGGACATTTAATAACAATAGCGGTGAAAAGCGAGTGTTTACAGCAGATTTGGTCGATGAAATGATTCAAAAACAGTCGACAAGACGCACAAAAACTCTGAGGTCTACGGAAAGATCTGGAAACAAAGCCACGCATCGCCATGACGTCATTAATGCGTGTGACGTGTTACGGCGTGATGACGTATAGGCAGCAAGAAGCATTCGCCAAGGCCCAGGTAGTGTGAGTCCAAACGGGCCTGGAGGGGGGGACAAGGACCCTAAAGCACGGGGCGTGGTACGGAAGGACAGTGTGAGTGCGCTCTAACATGGTGGCTTATTTACATCTAGCCTGGCAATGTCGCCACAGACGCTCAGATTGTAGTACTCAGCAATGAGGCGACAAGTGCTTTCATTGATGGGTCACATGATCAATCACCATTGTTTTAACTCCCTCTGTGATGAAGTGGAACTTAAAAAGACGATTAAGTAGATGAACATCTTACACAGTACATCTTTAAGTAGTAAGCCAAACTGCAACCTCTTTCCTGGTGGCTTCGCCGTTGTGGTCCACGTCCGGGCGCCATTTCACAGTGTTAAAAATAATGTGATGTTTCATTACACGTCATACAAAAATCTGTTTCTGTCAAATCACGTAAGATATCATACAAATCTTATGGCTTCTTGTAGGACATTATGCAAACGACAGTAGCTCAGTCCATAGGTCTTGGCTGGGAACCGGAGGGTCGCTGGTTCGAGTCCCTGTGTGGACCATTAATGGAGCGTGGACTGGTGGCTGGAGAGGTGCCAGGTCATCTCCTGGGCACTACAGAGTTAGGCACCAAACCCCCAACTGCTCGGGGTAAATAAGCTAATGAAACACAAATGTGTGCAAATATGTGAATGTAAGGAGAAGGCAGCCACATGTAATGTTTCTTTTTATGTATCTGGTCCGACAAACAGTCGGGGGACATCACACTGTTGCCTATCACACCTTTAAGTTATTAATTTTTACTAATGTATATGCCACTATTACCAAATATCCACCCAAAAATGACCTTAAAAACTGGGAATATTACCAACTATGAACAAAAATACTACAATAACTTTAATTATATTTAGTGTAGATCAACAATTTAATTTAACAGGATATAGTGAGATGTAATGTGATGAATGTTGAAATCATGTGCTGTTGGTCAAGTGGGGTCAGGTGCTCAGAGCCCCCTCGCTCTGACATCTCTCCATTAATGCATGTATATAGGTCCTGTCTGTGCATGTGTGTGTGTGTATTTGGGGCCTGTGTGTGTGTAACATGCAAAATAATAATAGAGTGAAAATTGAATTTCCCCATTGCAGGACGAGTAAAGGAATTCTTCTTCTAGTTATTTAAGGGCGCACTCACACTGTCCTTCTGTACCGGGCCAAAACCGTTTTTTTCAGCTAAAGCCTAGTACGTTTAAGCAGTGTGAGTGCAACCGCTCCGCGCATAACTGCGGACAGCGGGCCGTCCACGGTGGGCTTTTGTAGAGCACGTGTACGAGCATGAGGCCTACGGCGGTTCTGAGGTCATTTCCTGTGCACCTGTTGGGACATAGAAAAAAGAAGGAGGGACCATGCGCGGACATTTAACAACAACAACAATGGCGGTGAAAGGTTCACGTTGATGTGATGCGGAGGTGGAGTGTTTACAGCAGATTTGGTCGATGAAAAGATTCAAAAACAGTCGACAAGACGCACAAAAACTCAGAGGTCTGTGGAAAGATTTGTAAACAAAGCCACACACACGCAATCAATGCGTGTGACGTGTTACAGCGTGATGACGTCATGGACAGCAAGAAGCATTTGCGCGAGGCCCAGGCAGTGTGAGTACAAACGGGGCTGGGGCGCGGGGGGAGAGGGAGGGGGGACAAGTACCCTAAAGCCCGAGGCGCGGTGCGGAAGGACAGTGTGAGTGCGCCCTAAATGGAGCATGGGTTCTCCATGATTACACACTCTCAGTTAGTGGTACGGACAGGTCAACGTGTTACAATCATCTTATAATTAAACATTAAAAACTGGTGTTTTTGATTTTTTGTAATCCTGCTTAATAACAGATAGAAACCTTTCGTATTCTTAGATGTAACTCATCTCATCTCATCTCATCTTCAGCCTCTTATCCGGGGTCAGGTCTCAGGGGCAGCAGCTTTAGCAGGGGACCCCAAACTTCCCTTTCCCGGGCCACATTAACCAGCTCTAACTGGGGGATCCTGAGGCGTTCCCAGGCCAGTGTGGAGATCTAATCTCTCCACCTGGTCCTGGGTCTTCCCCGAGGCCTCCTCCCAGCTGGACGTGCCTGGAACACCTCCCTAGGGAGGCGCCCAGGGTTCATCCTTACTAGATGATCCTGAACCACCTCAACTGGCTCCTTTCAACGCAAAGGAGCAGCGGCTCTACTCCGAGTTCCTGACCAATTTAATTATATTTTGGAAGTGTTGCTGTGCTTGTGTATTTACAGATGTTAGTCAGTTTGAGCTTCATATGCAGAAAGAGAAACTCTCCATAACTCATCATGCTGTTAATGTAAATTCGAGGTGCCTTTTATGTATTTTCATGTCTTTTCATGGCACTCATGATCACAATGCGTCAGTCAGACTGCATCCTGAGAACTGTCGGCTGTGGGTCTAACTCTGGATGTGTCTCTGTATAAAACACACAGCTACCTCATACTTTAGCAGCACCAAGTGTCAGCAAGAGGTAACTGTTTTTTCCTTTTCCTTAGGACAACCAGTTCAAACACTAATACATTCAGAGATGTGGACTCTCACGTCATTGCCGTGACCTTTGACTGACATTGGAATTCCTTACACAGTAGAGCTGATGAGGCCTTTTGGAGGATCTGGTTGGATTTGACTTCCTGCTTTCAAGCTTTTGTGTTTTCGTTCCCTGCTTTTTGTAATTTGGTGTATTTCAATTAAAATTTTATTTACAGTACCTTTACAAATTCTACTGCCAGAGAAACATTTTGTCATTATGGTCATGAAAGCTGGGTCATGACCGAAAGAACCAGGTCGCGGGTACAAGCGTCTGAAATGTGTTTCCTCAGGAGGGGGTCTGGAGTCTCCCTTAGAGAGAGGGGGAGAAGTTCAGCATCCGTGAGGAACTCGGAGTAGAGCCGCTGCTCCTTTGTGTTGAAAGGAGCCAGTTGAGGTGGTTCAGGATCCTCTAGTAAGGGTGAACCCTGGACGCCTCCCTAGCTGCTAAAGCTGCTGCCCCCGAGACCCGACCCCGGATAAGGGGCTGAAGATGAGATGAGGTTTACAAGAAGAAGAATTCCTTTATTAGTCCCGCAATGGGGAAATTCGATGATGAACTGGCACCTCTCCAGCCACCAGTCAACGCTCCATCCATGGTCCACACAGGGACTCGAACTGGCAACCCTCCAGTTCCCAGCCAAGTCACCTATGGACTGAGCTGCTGCCGTTTTGCATAATATCTCACAAGAAGCCATAAGATTTGTATGATATCTCACGTGATTTGACAGAAACGGATTTTTGTATAACGTGTAATGAAATATGACATTATTTTTAACACTGTGAAATGGCGACCGGGCGTGGACCACAACGGCGAAGCCACCAGGAAAGAGGTGGCAGTTTGGCTTACTACTTAAAGGTGTACTGTGTTAAAACAATGGTGATTGATCATATGACCCACTACTGAAAGCACTTGTTGCCTCATTGCTGAGTACTCCAATCTGAGCGTCTGTGGCGACATTGCCAGGCTAGATGTATATAAGGGCGCCCTCCCACTGTCTGTCCATCCCGTGCCCCGTGCTTTAGGGTCCTTGCCCCCCTCCAGGCCCGTTTGTACTAACACTACCAGGGCCTCGCACAAATGCTTCTTTCCTGTCCATACGTCATCACGCCGTAACACGTCACATGCATTGATGACGTCATGGCGATGCGTGGCTTTGTTTCCAGATCTTTCCGTAGACCTCGGAATTTTTTGTGCGTCTTGTCGACTGTTTTTGAATCTTTTCATCGACCAAATCTGCAGTTAACACTCCTCCGCATCACACCAACGTGAACCTTTCACCGCCATTGTTTAAAATGTCCGCGCATGGTCCCTCCTTCTTTTTTCTATGTCCCAACAGGCGCACAGGAAATTATGTGAGAGCCGCCGTAGGTGTCGTGTTCGTGCTCGTACACATGCGCACACTCGTGCCCGTACATGTGCAAACGCGCTCTACAATAGCCAACCTCTCTCAGACGGGCTGTGGACGGCCAACAGCCAACTTTTCTACCTGGAAAACCTGTTTTGGCCCGGTGCGGAAGGACAGCGTGAGTGCGCCCTTAGTGACGCTGCTGGAGCTCGTCACTGGCGGTTATGCCGCATTCACTTTTAATCTATAACTTCCAACTACTGAGTCATGCTCGTAATAAGGGCAGAAGTGTGATACTAACATGTGTGTGTACGGATCTAGGAGGGGGACATAAAGGGGACGGACCAGAAGTAGAGAGCTGAATGTGTGTCAATAAAGTTAAATAAAAAAACATACAGTGAACGAGAACGTGACAAGATGGAGAGCTCTGAAAGAACAGGCTCACCTGCAGTTACATCTTACCACCAAAGAGGCCGCTAGAAACAACGCATCTCAAATCCGTACAACTTCAAGGGACACAATCACAAATCCTGTGTTCTGGGAATAATCCACCATCCCGAAACTCATCCCTATACCTAGCGCTTCTACTACATCACCTGATTTCCTTCTTTGCTCCAGACGTAATTTCAACAGTTCAAAATATATGGATTACATACGTCAAACAACAGTGCATTACATTTAATTGTTACGTGTATGAAAAGTGGAAAAAAAGGACCTGAACAGAGCAGAGGGGTGTACTACACCAGTTCAACAATTATGTCAGATTACACTGAGTGACCAGCTGCCCTGCACTGACCATTGCATCATGGATTAATCCCTTTAATGGCTCAAGATATACTGATCTCACTGCTCAGCCTACAGTTAAACAATGGGCAGACCAAGGCACCGGTGCTGCCTGAGACAGGTCTTCAGCTACAGTTGTGGCAGATTGTTTTTTATTTCCACAGACCAGTTACAAGTGTACCAAGGCAAGTTTAGATGTACAACATGTCCAATCTGAGTAAATGCTGCTCTCCAAAATTACACTTAAAACAATCTTTTGTACTGATCTGATGTTCCAATGTTAACCAGGCATTCATATGTTTGTCACTCTTATAATAGAAATCAAAACAGATTGAGAGATCTTGGTGAAGTTACCGGTTTACACACCGTAAAGGATTCACTAACAAGCAGCCTGTAAATTGGACTGTGTTTGTCATCCTGCCAGATCGGAGATTTGGCAGCAGTGGGGGGCGGTGAAAAACAAATCTAATTCCAGTCTTTCTAACTTTAGAGAGCTTAATGCACTTGTCTGCTTTAAGAGTGAACCAGTGACTCTAGTGAAAATCGTGGTTATTCCTTTGGTTGGTTGAGGTGTGATTGTGGATTGTGGACGGCACTTTCAGTGTAAAAATTTGGAGGTAACTAGATTGAATGGCATTGTCCAGAGTCTGAAAACACTCCAAATACGTCTGCCAGGAAGCTCTGGCTGCGGGGACATCACATTGACCATTGGGCCAGCTTTCTCCATTGCCATTATTTTTGTTCATTTTACTGCTACATTTTTTGGCTCGTAGGTCTCAGAAACCTTAAATGAGCAAGCTGGCAATGGTTTAATATTTTTGCTCAAAGACCTTTGCCGGTTACGGCCCGTTTGCGAGAGGTGGGCTTTAGTAAAGCACGTTTGCACATGTACGAGCACGAGGCCTACAGCGGTTCTGAGGTCATTTCCTGTGCGCCTGTTGGGACGTAGAAAATAGAAGGAGGGACCATGCGCGGACATTTAACCCTCCTGTTCTCCTAAGGGTCAATTTGACCCCATTTAATGTTTAACATCTCTAAATAATGTCATTTTTTGTTTTATATTTATGACTTTTCCTCATTTTATGGGGACAACTCATAAAAAAACTAAAATTATCATGATTATATATATTTTTTTATTGTTCTTATCGTACATGTACTTGTGGCATCGGTGTTCCTTTGGGTCAGTTTGATCATCTGGATGATTTAATCATTATTATTATTGTTTATTTTACAATTCAAATATCATATGAGGTCAAATTCATGCTGCTGTCCTTGATAACGGACGTTACTTTCATTCCAGATGTTACAAATAACACAAAATAGCACTTAAAATAACAGACTTACTTTAAAACACACACACAGAAATCCCTCCATGCAGTTTAACATCAGTGATATTTTTCATTTTGTTAAATAAAAACATAAAGTACCCGACTTCACTTGAGTCACACATTGATTATGATCATTTTAGAGATGTCTAACGGTCAAATTGACCCCAAGAATAAATGGTGTTAGTGAAATTTGAGGGCAACAGGAGGGTTAAGTCAATGGCGGCGAAAGGTTCACGTTGGTGTGATGCGGAGGTGGAGTGTTTACTGCAGATTTGGTCGATGAAAAGATTCAAAAACAGTCGACAAGACGCACAAAAACTCCGAGGTCTACGGAAAGATTTATAGTGCAATGTGTGAGATATGGCCATTGTTATTTTAAAACATTCAAAAAATTAAATAACATCATCAACTGAGTGTAAAGAGTTAACATTTTTCAACGTCATGTCAAAGGCGTTCGTGTGTTCGGCTGTAGAGATATCTACTGAAGCGAGCATGCTAACCAGCCCGTCCTGTTTTACAATACAACTTGTGCATTTAACTGCATTTAAGAAACTGTTGCAACTAGGGGCGCACTCACACTTTCGATCCGTCCCATGCCCAAACAGGCAGTACGGGTAAACCCTAGTTCCTTTGACCACTCTGAGTGCAACCGCTCCGCGCCTAGCTGCGGCCAGTTTGCCGTCCACAGCCCGTTTGGGAGAGGTGGGCTTTTCTAAAGCACGTTTGCACATGTACGAGCATGAGGCCTACGGCGGTTCTGACGTCATTTTATGTGCGCCTGTTGGGACATAGAAAAAAGTAGGAGGGACCATGCGCGGACATTAAAGAAGAAGAAGAAAAATTCCTGCAATGGGGAAATTCAATTTTCACTATATTATTTTACACAGGCCTGAAATACACACATGCACAGACAGAATTCATATACATGCAACCAATAGAGAGATGTTAGGGGGCTGCCATTGACGATCACCCCGAGTAGTTGGGGTTCATTGCCTTGCTCAACAGCACCTCGGCAGTGCCCAGGAGATGAACTGGCACCTCTCCAGCCACCATTCCACGGTCCATTCATGGTTCACACTCTACCCAGCGACACCCCGGTTCCCTGCCAATTCACCTATGGACTGAGCTACTGCCGCCCCAAAAGCCTAGCAGAGGATGGTTTCGATCCAACGACCTCTGGGTTATGGGCCCAGCACGCTTCCGCTGCGCCACTCTGCTCTGATGTGACGCGGAGGTAGAGTGTTAAATGCAAATTTGGTCGATGAAAAGATTCAAAAACAGTCGACAAGACGCACAAAAACTCAGAGGTCTACGGAAAGATTTGGAAACAAAGCCACGCATCGCCATGACGTCATCAATGCGTATGACGTGTTACGGCGTGATGACGTATAGGCAGCAAGAAGCATTCGCCGAGGCCCAGGTAGTGTGAGTACAAACGGGCCTGGAGGGGGGGACAAGGACCCTAAAGCACGGGGCACGGGACGGACGGACAGAGTGAGTGCGCCCTTAATTCCCATGGAAAGTTTTCAACTTTGAAAATTCCCGGGATTTTCAACCCTAGTTGCAATGCACGGGTCCTTGGAGATTCTAGCTCCATCCCTGCGTAGATCACCGGCTCAGCGAAGTGAGTCTGTGCAGCCTGCTAGCTCCACGACACCACATATTAGCTGATCATGCAGCAGTAGTAGTGGTTACAGTAGGCTTATGCAGGGCTGCTCTTAGCCTAGCATGGATCCCTGCAGACTGGACAGTGAGGCTGTTAGTCATCATCTTTAACCCGCCCCACATGAGAAAACCAGTTGTGATTGGTCTATACAAGACCAGGTCCGCTGGAAATCTGTCTTCATGGGAAAGGGGTCGGACATACAGTATCTGCCAGAACAAATGAAAGATGAGTTTGGCGGATTCGTCCAGTTTCAGGCTATAACTGACTCGTTTTAAAGGTCGGACCTGTGACTTTTTGCCAGCATAAGATTCTTTCTAATCACCTACTGTACTGTTCAGACCCTGCAACCAGCCACAGTGCCTTCAAATATACTACGAGCCAAATGCTCTGTAAGCAACAGATTTGGATTACTGCCGACAGGACTCCGGTGTGGTTTTAAAGGAAGCTTCACTCGACATGTATCCGTTCCTGTATTTGTGTGTCATGGGAGGTGAATCCTTTTTAGTCGCCACCGAGAGCCCTTACACTGAGAAGTACACGACGCGTTGGTGTCAGAAGTTAAGCCAGGAGGGGGATCAGGAGGTGTCTAAACCTGTTAACCACGGAGGGACGCGTGCCAGCACTTTACATAAGCTATTATAACAGCAAAGCATGGTAAGGCTGGAGAGCAGAATTAGCTTCTGCGTGGAGTAAAACGTCTTTTATTATCCCCAAACTGCTGCAGATTTAACATGTACACACAATATATGTAACTATACATACAATAAAAAGGCATTTGTGGTTCGATACTTTTGATTTTTAGACACAGGTGTGAGAAAAATGGGACATGAAAAGAGATGAGAGCGTAAAAAGAAAAGAGAAATATAAATACAATGATGCAAAAAGAGCGAAAAGGGAAACAGGGAGTGGAAAGAAAGAGCCTGACGACTTCAAAAGAGTAGATTTTGAGGTGAAGCTGTAGTGGAGGATGAGGAAAAGGAAGAGAAGATAAGAGGAAAAGGATGGGGAAGTGTGAAGACGGTGTTGTGAGAGAGGAAGGAAAGTAGGTAAGGAGACAGGGGAAGGATAGATAGAGCTGAGAGGAGGGAGCGAGGGGAGGAGGGGAGGAGGGGAGTGCAGGAGAAGAGGAGTGGAGTGTGGAGGTGGCACAGATTGAAGGAGGAGGATGTTCAAAGAGTGTGTCTAAGTGAGCTTCTCTTGGTTGGTTTTCCTCTTTATCGCCTGGCACTCTAAGACCTCTTCAGTGCTGCGGATTGATGGAGAGAGAGAGAGAGAGAGAGAGAGAGAGAGAGAGAGAGAGAGAGAGAGAGAGAGAGAGAGACGGAGAGAGAGAGAGGGAGCAGGCAGTCCTTCAACTGGATAATCCTCTCCACTAATACTAATCCCTCCTCTCTCACACATCGGTCACACAGACACGAACACACACACCCACACACACACACACACACACACACACACACACACAGTTTTCCCGCCTAGACAGAGTGTCACTAACAACAAGTTAACAACAACAATCACTTCCGGGTAGACAGCTGGCAGTTGATTTACACTGCGTCAATCAGGATGTCCTCTTTAACGACAGGTAATGAAAAGTAACAAACTTTAATCCATGTTTTTATTACTTTAGACATTTCTTCTGGAGTAAAGAAGGGAATCAGGTGATGTAGTACCTCCACCCCAGGGACCGGGGTCCTTGACACGTTGGTCTCTCACACACACACATACACACACATACAAACCAAACACTGCCCTTTTTTCTAAGGGTCGTTTTAGGGCGCACTCTCACTGTCCTTCCGTGCCCAAACATGTTTTAAGGCTAAAGTCTAGTTTCTTTGACCAGTGTGAGTGCAACCGTACCGCGTCTAGGAGCGGCCCGCTTGCCGTCCACGGCCCGTTTGGGAGAGGTGGGACGTTTGCACATGTACGAGCACGAGCGTGCGCACGTGTACGAGCACGAGGCCTACGGCGGTTCTGAGTTCATTTCCTGTGCGCCTGTTGGGACATAGAAAAAAGAAGGAGGGACCATGCGCGGACATTTAAAACAATGGCGACGAAAGGTTCACGTTGGTGTGATGCGGAGGTGGAGGGTTTACTGCAGATTTGGTCGATGAAAAGATTCAAAAACAGTCGACAAGACGCACAAAAAGGGCTGCGCGGTGGTGTGGTGGTTAGCACTGTTGCCTCACAGAGAGAAGGTTCCAGGTTTGAATCCCGGCTGGGGGCCCTTCTGTGTGGAGTTTGCATGTTCTCCCTGTGTCTGTGTGGGTTTTCTCCGGGTTCTCCAGTTTCCTCCCACAGTCCAAAGACGGTTCATTGATGACTCTTAATCACCCGTAGGTGTGAATGGTCGTCTGTCTCTGTTCGTCTCTATGTGTCCTGTGATAGACTGGCGTCCTGTCCAGGGTGGACCCCGCCTCACGCCCGATGTCAGCTGGGATCAGCTCCAGCCCCCCGCGACCCGACAGGGACAAGAGGCTGAAGATGGATGGATGAATGAATGAAGACGCACAAAAACTCCGAGGTCTACGGAAAGATCTGGAAACAAAGCCACGCATCGCCATGACGTCATCAATGCGTGTGACGTGTTACGGCGTGATGACGTATAGGCAGCAAGAAGCATTCTCCGAGGCCCAGGTAGTGTGAGTAAAAACGGGCCTGGAGGGGGGGACAAGGACCCTAAAGCACGGGGCACGGGACGGAGGCACAGTGGGAGTGCGCCCTAAGTGCCCTTAGTGTCTTAAGTCGTCTAAACTAACCGTCACCTTTTGTCGTCTTTAATTAACCGTCATTCTGTTAATGATAATAACTATTAATTGAAATGTAATGATGGGGCGGGGGGGTGTATTATCTGGTTCAAATCAAAAACCTTCAGCACGTCAGCACATTAGGACCTCGGAGGTGCCAGAGAAGCACCACTGGAGCAGTTAAGAGATTAAGTGCCTTGCTTAATGGAACTTTGGTAGAGAGACAGGGAGAGAGAGTGAGAGTGTGTTTATGGTTTAGAAGGTCAGACGAACAGCTCTCTCTCTCTCAGCTCCCCAGAGTAATTAATTATATGCACACACACACACACACACACACACACACACACACACACACAGTGAAGCTACACAAGGTAGAATCCTTCAAGTCCATGCAAACAGAGGCACACACACACACACACACACACACACATACACACACACACACACAGTGATGCTACACAAGGTAGAATCCAAGTCCATGCAAACAGAGGCACACACACACACACACACACACACACACACATACACACACACACACACAGTGATGCTACACAAGGTAGAATCCAAGTCCATGCAAACAGACAGACACACACACACACACACACACACACACACACACACACACACACACACACACACACACACACACACACACACACACTCACAGTGATGCTACACAAGGTAGAATCCAAGTCCATGCAAACAGACAGACACACACACACACACACACACACACACACACACACACACACACACACACAGTGATGCTACACAAGGTAGAATCCAAGTCCATGCAAACAGACACACACACACACACACACACACACACACACACACAGACACACACACACACTCACAGTGATGCTACACAAGGTAGAATCCTTCAAGTCCATGCAAACAGACACACACACACACACACACACACACACACACACACACACACACACACACACACACACACACAGAGTGAAGCTACACAAGGTAGAATCCAAGTCCATGCAAACAGAGACACACACACACACACACACCTCCATGGCTAAGCAGATAAAGGATTAGAGGTTGATCCTGTTTAGGCCAGGCTGTTTGGCTGAGCTGACTTTCACACTAGCAACCTCACACACACACACACACACACACACACACACACACACACACACACACACACACACACACACACACATAACCCCGGGGCACATACAGACAATGTTTTTAGCCCTGACATATTAAAGATGCACACTTAGTCGCATGGGCACACACATTTAACCCTGTGAGATACTCTCTCTCTCTCTCTCTCTCACACACACACACACACACACACACACACACCTCTGCTTGAGGTGTTCAGACAGTGTGGTAATCTGTGCCCTTAGATCACACTCCCATGTTTGTATGCAGACAAACAGGCAGTTAAAAATAAGTGAATGGCTTCATGTTCACACTCAAACCTTCCCGGAGTTATAATGGAATTGGGAGACAGCCAGAGAGAAGCAGATAGGTAACACGGCGTATACGCAGGCTGACAGACGGTATGGATAGACAGACATCCCTCCTCCTCCGCTTCCTCTTTGACTGAGCTGTCTGCCAAGCATACCAGGTAATTCACTCCGTGGGAAAATAATCAGGAGGTAGCCGACACAAAAAATTGCATGTTCAGCTTAAAATCTTCTTAAACTTTTCAATTTAATCATAACCCCCCCCCCCCCCCCCCCCGGGGGACATCGGCATCCGAGAGGCAAACTCCCCCACACAACCATTACCATTACCTTTTTTTTTTTTTGTAATGCTACAGATCTTCAGAGAAGGACAGGGAAGTCCAGTTTCTAATTCCCTCGTTAAGCTTTTACTTTGAAAATGGTAACTTTCTATTTTAGTTTTCAATTCTCTTTTTTTCCAGAGAATTAATTAAAAGACTTTCTTATTAAAAGAGAAACATCAAGAGACACAAAGGAGGTTGAGAAGCAGCTTTAGGGCGCACTCACACTGTCCTTCCGCACCGGGCCCAAACAGGTTTTGCGGCTAAAGTCTAGTTCGTTTGACCAGTGTGAGTGCAACCGCTCCGCGCCTAGCTGCGGCCAGCTGGCCGTCCACAGCCCGTTTGGGGGAGGTGGGCTTTTGTAGAGCGCGTTTGCACATGTACGAGCACGAGCGTGCGCACGTGTACGAGCACGAGCACGATGTCTACGGCTGCTCTCACGTCATTTATGTGCGCCTGTTGGGACATAGAAAAAAGAAGGAGGGACCATGCGCGGACATTTAACAACAATGGCAGCGAAAGGTTCACGTTGGTGTGATGCGGAGGTGGAGTGTTTACTGCAGATTTGGTCGATGAAAAGATTCAACAACAGTCGACAAGACGCACAAAAACTCAGAGGTCTACGGAAAGATTTGGAAACAAAGCCACGCATCGCCATGACGTCATCAATGCATGTGACGTGTTACGGCGTGATGACGTATAGGCAGCAAGAAGCATTCTCCGAGGCCCAGGTAGTGTGAGTACAAACGGGCCTGGAGGGGGGGACAAGGACCCTAAAGCACGGGGCGCGGGACGGAAGACACAGTGTGAGTGCGCCCTTAGAAGATTAGGAGGAGAGGGAGCGGGCTCATAACAGGACCGAGTTGAGCTAGTGCTTCTTTACGTGCAGTTTTCACTGACAAACAAATGGAGACTCCACATATAACCTAATCACACCTATAAAAGCAACCACATGTGAGAGTCACATGGAGCTGGAATGGGAACTAGCACAATGTGCCAGTTTTTGTTCAAATTTCCCAAAGCAACGTGAGGAAACTTCCTCCTGAAAGGCACGGTGCACAGAGGACCACAAAACTCATGACAGAATACACCAAAAAGAGACAAAGTGTGGCTATTAAAGAGGATTAATGCTGATGCAGCCAGCAGGAACAGGGCCTCTCTGTGACAGTTTGTGTCCCTCTGACCTGCCTCAAGAGTCTGTGTTGACTTATTTAAACTGAATGTCTCATACTTAACTTATTAATACATATTTATTTTTAACCCAAACCAGGATCTTTCTGTCACGCCGCGGTGAGGTCTGTCCTATCTTTGGGTTTTTGTCTTGTGAATTTCCTGTTTTATTTTGAAAGATAACTCTTCTCTCGTTCCAGGTCACTTGCCCTTCCTTTTGTACGTGTGCTAAAGTGTCCTCTAGGAGCATAAACGTGTGTTAAAGTGTCTTCTAGGAGTCTAAACGTGTGTTAAAGTGTCCTCTAGGAGCATAAACGTGTGTTAAAGTGTCCTCTAGGAGTCTAAACGTGTGTTAAAGTGTCCTCTAGGAGCATAAACGTGTGTTAAAGTGTCCTCTAGGAGCATAAACGTGTGCTAAAGTGTCCTCTAGGAGCCTAAACCTGTGTTAAAGTGCCCTCTATGAGCCAAAAGTGTGTTAAAGTGCCCTCTAGGAGCCTAAACGTGTGCTAAAGTGCCCTCTAGGAGCTACTTGGGGCGGAAGTAGCTCAGTCCATAGGTGACTTGGCTGGGAACCGTAGGGTCGCTGGTTCAAGTCCCCCGTGTGGACCATGTATGGAGTGTGGACTGGTGGCTGGAGAGGTGCCAGTTCATCTCCTGGGCACTTCCGAGGTGCTGTTGAGCAAGGCACCGAACCCCCAACTGCTCGGGGCGCTGGTCACTGGCAGCCCCCTCGCTCTAACATCTCTCCTTACTTGCATGTATAGGCCCTGTTTGTGCATGTGTGTATTTCGGGTCTGTGTGTGTAACACATATAATAATAAGAGTGAAAAAATCCAATTTCCCCGTGTGGGATTAATAAAGTAATTCTTCTTCTTCTTCTTCTAAAGTGTCCTCTAGGAGCCTAAACCTGTGTTAAAGTGCCCTCTATGAGCCAAAAGTGTGTTAAAGTGCCCTCTAGGAGCCTAAACGTGTGCTAAAGTGCCCTCTAGGAGCCTAAACGTGTGTTAAAGTGCTCTCTAGGAGCCTAAACGTGTGCTAAAGTGCCCTCTAGGAGCCTAAACCTGTGTTAAAGTGTCCTCTAGGAGCATAAACGTGTGTTAAAGTGCCCTCTAGGAGCATAAACGTGTGTTAAAGTGTCCTCTAGGAGCCTAAACGTGTGCTAAAGTGCCCTCTAGGAGCCTAAACGTGTGTTAAAGTGTCCTCTAGGAGCATAAATGTGTGTTAAAGTGTCCTCTAGGAGTCTAAACGTGTGTTAAAGTGTCCTCTAGGAGCATAAACGTGCGTTAAAGTGTCCTCTAGGAGCATAAACGTGTGCTAAAGTGTCCTCTAGGAGCCTAAACCTGTCTTAAAGTGCCCTCTAGGAGCCTAAACGTGTGTTAAAGTGCCCTCTAGGAGCCTAAACGTGTGCTAAAGTGCCCTCTAGGAGCATAAACGTGTGCTAAAGTGTCCTCTAGGAGCCTAAACCTGTGTTAATGTGCCCTCTAGGAGCCTAAACGTGTGTGTTAAAGTGTCCTCTAGGAGCATAAACGTGTGTATTATAGTTGTCAAAGCGGGCGTGTGGCTGTTGCTCAGTGGGAGAGTGGGTCGTCCTCCATTTGAGATATCGGCGGTTCGGTCCCCAGCTCCCCTGGTCCACATGGCGAAGTGTCCTTGGGCAAGACACTGAACCCCGAATCGCTCCCCTTGCTGTGCATGGGTGTGAAATGGGTGAATGTGACAAACACTGTGAAAGCACCTTGAGTTGTCAGAAGACTAGAAAGGCGCTTTATAAGTACAAGTCCATTTACCAAAGCTGAGTTTTTGTTTATGCAGATCACGCTGCACAACTCAAGTTCTTCTTTTCCATAGACAAGTGGAAAGAAAGGCAAAATACTGAAGTCACGGTGCCTGCTTATTTCACTGTAGACAAAACATTAATTTCATGCTGCCACTCACAGTAACGGGCCTCTACTCCACCAAAACGCCTAAAAAAATGAGAATAAGAACGTCATTTTAGGTGAGAAGCAGCAATAAATGTAAATGTATGCACGTCTGATTGAAACACACAGGGATTCACCATTTAGTGTTACTAAAATGTCAGAAAAGCAATGATTTAATGGAAATGTGAATATAAAATCACAATTTTACCAGGTCATTCACGACTACAGGTCCCTCTGATTCAGTTGATAAAGTACCTGCAGTCGTCACACACAGCAGCACGGATAACACATGCACTCCATCTTCACGCTCTAATTTGTGGAGTGTGCTGTGTGCAATTGAAAACAGCATGGCTCCTTCCATTCATTAGTTAAACCCTCTGGCGCAATGTCTCGACCTAACACAATAACAGCATTCTGAACTCCATCAAAGGTGTTACTAGCATGACATCAAACAGAATTGCTAGCTAGTTATACTCTGTTTCCATCTTAAGTCTGACAGCGCCTGCACTCCCTTCCATTGGGGAGGGAATTCGATTTACCCGAACCAATCACAAGAGACACCCGGTCTGAGATGGTTAACTTCCCGTTTAGTGCTATGCTAACTTCCCCTAACGAATGGGAATAAAATAATTAAGTTGTCCATCTCTTTTTAATGTTATCGGAGCAAAATTATCACATTCTGATATTGAAACAAAGGTCGCACTCACACTGTCCATCTGTACCGTGCCCAAACATATTTTACAGGTAAGGTCAAGTGCGTTTGACCAGTGTGAGTGCAACCGCTCCGCGCCTAGCTGCAACCCGCTGGCCGTCCACGGCCCGTTTGGGAGAGGTGGGCTTTAGTAAAGCACGTTTGCACGTGTACGAGCACGAGGCCTACGGCGGTTCTGAGGTCATTTCCTGTGCGCCTGTTGGGACATAGAAAAAAGAAGGAGGGACCATGCGCGGACATTTAAAACAATGGCGGCGAAAGGTTCACGTTGGTGTGATGCGGAGGTGGAGTGTTTACTGCAGATTTGGTCGATGAAAAGATTCAAAAACAGTCGACAAGACGCACAAAAACTCTGAGGTCTACGGAAAGATTTGGAAACAAAGCCACGCATCGCCATGACGTCATCAATGCGTGTGACGTGTTACGGCGTGATGACGTATAGGCAGCAAGAAGCATTCTCCGAGGCCCAGGTAGTGTGAGTACAAACGGGCCTGGAGGGGGGGACAAGGACCCTAAAGCCCGGGGCACGGGACGGAGGCACCGTGGGAGGGCGCCCTAATTTGATCGACCAAATCTGCAGTAAACACTCCACCTCCGCATCACACCAACGTGAATCTTTCACCGCCATTGTTTCCATCCTTCTTTTCTCTACGTCCCAACAGGCGCACATAAATGACCTCAGAGCCGCCGTCGGCCTCGTGCTCGTGCTCGAGCTCGTGCTCGTACATGTGCAAACGTGCTTTACAAAAGCCCACCTCTCCCAAACGGGCCGTGGACGGCAAGCGTGCTGCAGCTAGGCGCGGTACGGTTGCACTCACACTGGTCAAACGCACAAGACTTTACCCATAAAACCTGTGTGGGCACAGTAGGGATGGACACATCGCGATGATGCGTGGGACGCGTTATGGTGTGATGACGTGCAATGCATTACGTACTCTGTAGCCTTTCTAATAATCTTCTGTAGTCAATAATTTGCAAATCAAAATATTCAAATCAAATGTGAAGACTTCTTTTGACTCAATATTTCCCACATTAACTGTTCCCATGAATTATGCACAACTATTATCAGTTTCATCAAAAAACCAAGTCACAACAAGGTCTAAGAGGGAGCAAAGGGACGCTGCCACGAGGAAGAGGAGAAAGTGAGGAAGATAGAAGAGAAGTTGAATCACTCGGTACGACAGCTGAAGAAAAGAACTCATAATTAGATGTTTTAAATTTGTATTTTTATCTCTGTTGCAGTGACAATGGCTCCATCTCTATTGTAATTTTGAAAGGCACAGAATTTCTCAAATCAGCGGGTGTGAAAGGAATTCACAAAAGAAAATCAATTCCACGCGCGGTAGTACGCAAAGGCGGAGGGGGAGAGTGATTGATTGACTGCGTGTGTGTTTGTAAGAATGCCCCGATGTGCAGAGTTAACCTGTTCTTCCCTTTTTGAGGTTCCTGCTCAAAAATGCTCAGAATAAATAGGGTACATCTCTGTAATTACAAGCTTTATGTGCATTATCTTGGTATAACAATCAAGCTAACACTTGTGAGATGGCATCAGAAGTGTAAGCAGCACCATTAATGCAACTGTGTCAGAGTAAATGCAGCATAAATGGAAGAATTTCTTCCCTCGCCTAAAAAAAAACGTCATTTTATATAAATATCCCTTTGAAAATGATGCCACAGTCGCCAAAAAACTCAATAAAGCCATGGAACATCATCTGGACATCACCTGTGTGGAAGATAGAGAAATGAGCTGCTCGGTCATATGGCTTTTGAAATGGCTAAACTGAAGTTGGTGCACAGTGGGGTCATGGTACATAAAACCCTGGAATGAGACTAGTCCTTGCTGGTTGAGTAGATAATAACTTGCATCACAGAGCCTCACAGAAAAGAGAGGAAGATAGAGATCCCGTGATCTCTCACACATCACCTCGTTATGATCCTAAAGAACACAGGAATGCTCATTTCCTTATTTTAGGCACACACACACACTCATTAACTAACAATTTCGTGTGTTGCAAACACAGACACATCTGTCTCTCTAGATAGCCATATAGGGACATGCACTAATTTCCTTCTCTCAGCCTTTAGTGTTATAAGGTGTTGCTAGGCAGATTAACGTCCATTGCCGCCTTTTTTACCTTTAAGGCGTTACCATCAGCCCACCAGGGTATATAAAGCCGCTACCCCTAGACCACAACAGACTCGTCTGATGTATGACCTGGTTTGAGTTGTATCAGAACTTGTCTCCGCTTTGCAAAGTGCTCCAAAAAAGATATTGGTGTGATCTCAAGCCATCGTCTCAAGATCTATCCTTCTATCCTCCGATCAACAGACCCGGGGAGGTAACTGCAGGTTGATCTCAACACCTGTGAGAAGTTTGATGCTGCTGAAATAAAGCAGAGAAACAATTATAGAGGTTTTAGTAAAGAAATATTCAGGCGTCTTTATGCAAGCTATATGTTGCTGCAGAGGAGGATGTTGTTAAACTGCCTGATAGCCCCCGCCGGCGGGGGCTTCAGGGGAGAACAGGTTAATGTCAGTGTGTGATTGGAGCGTCCAGTTCAGTCGAATAACACTGACTGTTTAGCGTGCTCTGCTCATTGATGGTGTGGTTGGTCATACGTCTCCCTCCACAGCCGCCTGTGAGCGATGAATCAAAGTCACACGCGCCAATAATCCGGCAGATAGACCAGATTTTAATGTTTTATGGTGTTCCACTTCGAACATTTGTATTTCTGGGACATGCAAATTTTTTGAAACCTTGTTAAATGAGGATGTGCGGAGAAGGACGATGTTCAAATTTAGGACGGAGACCCCCCGCTAAGCTGCTGGATCTCCCTCTGCTGCCAGCGTTCCTTTCATTCTTCTTTGAACCTGTCGCCAAAAAACAAAAATCATAATTATATGATGTGGTGGACAGCCAAAAATAATAATGAGTTCAACATTTCTACCTGCCATTGTGAGCGCACACACACACACACACACACACACACACACACACACACACACACAGATGATGATGTACCCAGGAGTGATGGTCACCTACACAACATGTTTAATTAAATGAGAGTATATGTCACACATCACAACAATTACTAGCTTTCAGCTTTGAACATACGTGTCTGTGTGTGTGTGTGTGTGTGTGTGTGTGTGTGTGTGTGTGTGTGAAAACAATACATGTTTCTGAGACATTCAGTGAAGTGTGAAATGCAAATTGTTATTCTATTAATTACACTCCCACCTCCTCTCCCGTTTTATAAGTTTTAGTTAGTGTGTTTGTGAGAGTGTGTGTGCGTGCATGTGTGTGTGTGTGTGTGTGTGTGTGTGTGTGTGTGTGTGTGTGTGGGTGTGGCCTAATTTCTACACTTTTGACTGTGTAAAAATCTGCTTTTTCTTATTCTTTAGCGACATCTATCTCTTTGTCTTTGCTTCTCTACACAGAAAAATAGTTGATTTTTTTAATACCTATTTATGTTGTCAGGAAATTCAATACACAATTTCATAACATATATGTCTTAAACAATTACATTCAGTCCTCCTCATCTAGCCCTAAAGGGTCATACATACATGTAATCTACTTCCTCCGTTTTCCGAGATAACAAGATAATTAATATGAGAGATAATGAATGAAACATGATAGGCCTGAGATTGCCATCACACCTGTCATGTCATGCCTTGTAAAGACTTTTCATATCTTGAAGAACATTATGGAAAACATTGCAAAATGATTACAGTTGGTTATTTACTGTTATGACATTAAACTCTAATCTGTATATATTTATGTGCACATTGTAAAACTCCTCCCTGTACAGCCATTTATGTTGTTGTAATATAACATTAGTGACAATAAAGTTTGTTAAAAAAACAAAACAGGACTCCCGGTTTGGCTGAGATGGAGTAGACACGGGGCGAGTCTTGCTCCCGCAACTTTTGATAATTTAACGTTCCAGAAAGTCACTGCAAATAGTAATATTTCGTCTCGTTTGACGAAATATGTCAACGTAGGCAACCAGACAGACTGTAAAAGACCTGGGGGTGAAGGCTAGCATCACAGACGGCAGGCGGTGAGATTAGCATGGCGGCTATTACTCAACTCTTGAACGGGCACACCGCACAGCCCTCTCCATCGATCTCAAAGACTCCATTTCAACGCTCAAAGCAAAGCCGGACCACGCCCACGCCACAGTGTCCGACCACGCTCAGAAGATAGGCTCCCTCGAGGTAAATGCAAAGTTACAAGATGAGCGTCTGCTAGCACTGGAGGCCTCCTGTGCCACGGTAACAGAGAGCAACGCTAAGCTGCTGGCTAAGGTCAGCGACCAGGAATCCCGTAGCTGGCGCCATAATCTCTATGTGATTGGCATACCTGAAGCAGTGGAGGGGCCGCAGCCAACAGAGCTGCTCATGGAGGTTTTCGGCAAAGGCTTCCTGGGATCACCGCCAGAATGTGACAGGGCTCGCCGCACGCTATCCGAGAAGCCAAAGCCAGGGCAGAAACCACTGCCAGTCCTTATCAGGCTGCACAGATACCAGGTAAAGGAGAAAATCATCCGCGAAGCCCGCGCCAGGAGAGGCAAGCTGCAGTTCAGAGGCTGCCCCATCGCCATACACGAGGACTATGCACCAGAGGTGGTGGAGCAGCGCCAGAAATACAGAGAGGAGATGTTGGAGCTTTACAACTTGGGCTTCAGACCCACGCTGATGTTCCCTGCCAGGCTGGTTATCACGATGAAGGACGGATAGAGGAAGAGGCTCGCCAAAGGCTTCATAACATCCACCCGCACGGACACAGGCTTTTGATTTCATTTTCATTTGATTGTTCACGAGTGAGGGGACGATGGAGCGTGAGTTTGACCGGAGAATCAGAGCAGCGGGGGCGGTGTTGCAGTCGTTCTACCGCACCGTTGTGACGAAAAGAGAGCTGAGGAAGGCAAAGCTCTGGATCTACCGGTCAATCTTGGTTCCTACCCTCACCTGTGGTCATGAAAGCTGGGTCAGGACCCAAAGAACAAGGTCGCGGGTACAAGCGTCTGAAATGTGTTTCCTCAGGAGGGGGGCTGGAGTCTCCCTTAGAGAGAGGGGGAGAAGTTCAGCATCCATGAGGAAATCGGAGTAGAGCCGCTGCTCCTTTGCGTTGAAAGGAGCCAGTTTAGGTGGTTCAGGATCATCTGGTAAGGATGAACCCTGGGCGCATCCCTAGGGAGGTGTTCCAGGCATGTCCAGCACGGAGGAGGCCTTGGGGAAGACCCAGGACCAGGTGGAGAGATTATATCTCCACACTGGCCTGGGAACGCCTCGGGATCCCCCAGTTAGAGCTGGTTAATGTGGCCCGGGAAAGGGAAGTTTGGGGTTGCGTGTTGCTGACTGTATAGCTGTGCTTTAGCCAGCCCCGGACTGTCCGGAGTTTATTTTTAGACCACAGCGTTAGTAGTTGAAGTCCTGACAGGCTGCTGATATTGTGACGTCTAAGAGTGCTGAACAGAAATCGTTAAAAACATTTTAACACACTGTGGACATGTTGACCTGAGACCCAGTGTTTTCTGATGTTGGAAGCTGCCTATGAGAGGAAGAGGGCGAAATATGCAGACCTGGTCGCAGAGTGCAGAGAAAGCAGCTGGCATGCAAGGACGTACCCGGTAGAGGTGGGGGTCAGGGGCTTTGTCGGCAGTTCCACGTCACGCCTGCTGAGAGACGTGGGGCTACGGGGGGCCCGCATAAACAAAGCCACCAAAGAACTGTCAGAAGAAGCAGAGAAAGCATCTACTGGCTCTGGCTGAGACGGCGAGACACGTCTTGGGGGGGGACAACAATATAGGTTGAGCTGCAGGGAGTGTCGGGGAGACGTCCCCATGTACACTGCCCCGCCACTGGGAGATGTTCTGGGCTAAGGGGCGAAACATCCGAGAACAGTGGTCCCCAGCTGAAGACCCAGCAGCTCAACCTGCTCTTTGGTATGCGGTCAGGTTTAGGCCGGGCTCAGGGAAGCGGACGCCCCTGCCATGCACAGTCCTCCATAGGCACCGTAGGAGGTGCGTCAGGCCCAAGGCCAAGCAGATATACCATCACCCTGTATGAAATAATAATCAGCCTTCGTGCCAGGTAGTGGAAGCGAGTCTGCACGTGGATTTCGGTTCGTTATTGTATATTTCCTTCACAGCTTTAATTCATTTCATTTTAATTTTTTATCACCCACCTGCCACAAGGTTATCTGAAGTATTCTCTGTTTGTGTAGTGGGTCTTACTCTGCGTTGTGTTATTTAGTAGGCAAATACACACTCCTGGATGGTTTCAACACTGTTTATTCCTGGGTCTTTCTTTGTACCTGCATTATGGAGAAGAAACATTCACAGATGTTCACAGGTTTTCTCTTATATACGCTCTCTGTGCTCTTTCTGGGACAATCACAGACGACAGAGCGTGTTATGCACAAAAGCATTAACACAAATACATAAAATACAACTTAAATAAACATTCACACGTGTTCACATATACGCTCTCTGCGCTCTTTAATCCCACGAGAGACAAACCACTACGTCTCCTGTTAACACCAGGCCTCAACAGTGCACTTTAGCCCGACAAGCTACGTAGCAGTCTTGCATCACACACAGGCCGTGACAACTTCTGCACTAATTAGTGAGTTTATGCATGAAATGAAACACAACAGTTCTACAAGTTGGAATGGTAAATGGACTTATAAAGCGCCTTTCTAGTCTTCTGACTACTCAAGGTGCTTTCACAGTGTTTGTCACATTCACCCGTTCACACAGACATTCACACTGATGGCAGTGGACATCTACATACCATCTAATCTAACCATTCACACCACAATTTCACACCTATGTGCAGCACAAGGAGCAATTTGGGGTTCAGTGTCTTGCCCAAGGACACTTCAACATGTCCAGGGAAGGTGGGGGGGGGGGGGGGGGACGGTGGGGATCGAACTGACAATCTCTCGATTGTAGGACGACCCACTCTTCCACTGAGCCACAGTTGCCCCACCAGTCATTACCACTGTCACTAACCCAGCTTTAAAAGTATTTTTAATAAGCAACCTACATTCACTTTTACAACAAGCACAATGAAAATACGAAGAGCAGCAGAACTGCGTACCTTTCTGGGACAATCACGGCCGAAAGAGGAAGTAGCAACCCGACAGAGGTTTAGAAAATAAAACATTGCTATACTTCCGGTAATAATCCGACATTTTCCCTGGTATACACTACTGTTCAAAACATTAACGTGAACGTGTTCGGTTCATTGATGACTCTAAATCACCCGTAGGTGTGAATGGTTGTCTCTGTTCGTCTCTATGTGTCCTGTGATAGACTGGCGTCCTGTCCAGGGTGGACCCCGCCTCACGCCCGATGTCAGCTGGGATTGGCTCCAGCCCCCCGCGACCTCGATAGGGACAATTGGATGAAGATGAATGAATTTTACAATTACACAATTTCCTCTCATAGTAATAAAACTCAACAGAATAAGAAAACATGACATCACAAAACGCTACCCTTCAAAATAAAAGTCTGCGCTTCACTGCCTTGTTCATAATATGGCGTAACAACATCACCCCACTACATTTGGTCAAAGCGCTTTACTGAAGCCTGACACTTATAATAGTCTGATGTACAGAGGTGACCTGCATCGATACAGCATTTGCCTTCTAACCTAAGCTGGACGGTCGGGTTTCATACAGGCAGGAATTATCAGCTTATCTCATCTCATCTTCAGCCTCTTATCCGGGGTCGGGTCTCGGGGGCAGCAGCTTTAGCAGGGACCCCAAACTTCCCTTTCCCGGGCCACATTAACCAGCTCTAACTGGGGGATCCCGAGGCGTTCCCAGGCCAGTGTGGAGATATAATCTCTCCACCTGGTCCTGGGTCTTCCCCGAGGCCTCCTCCCAGCTGGACGTGCCTGGAACACCTCCCTAGGGAGGCGCCCAGGGTTCATCCTTACCAGATGATCCTGAACCACCTCAACTGGCTCCTTTCAACCCAAAGGAGCAGTGGCTCTACTCCGAGTTCCTCATCATATCATTTATGTCTCATTATGTGCATGTTACTAATTCAACTTCTTCCCCGGAGTTGTTTGTGCTTTGTCGTCTCTCAGGTCTCTGCTGATGGTGGTGGTGCCTGCTGCCGTGGTCCTGTGTGTAGGTCTCTGCTGATGGTGGTGGTGCCTGCTGCCGTGGTCCTGTGTGTAGGTCTCTGCTGACGGTGGTGGTGCCTGCTGCCTTGGTCCTGTGTGCAGGTCTCTGCTGATGGTGGTGGTGCCTGCTGCTGTGGTCCTGCATGACGCTTCCTGCTGCTCTTATAATCTATCACCTCAGCTGTGCTTGTTTCTACTATTCTGCTGTATTAATAAGTCATATTCACATTACTAAGATATTATTATAGCTGCTGGAAGTGTGTCTGTCTCTGTCTTTGTGTCTGTCTTTGTCTCTCTCTGTCTATCTGTCCGTCTTTTCTCTCTCTCTCTCTCCTTCTCTTCCTCTCTCCGGTGCAGACGGATGTGCGTCCTCCACAGAGCTGGGTCTGTCTGACGATCCTGTCTGTTATAGTGAAGGTTTTCAACGCCACCGTACTCTAAGGGGGAATTGTTGGGTCTGTGTAAATCATGAATAAGTCATAGAGTGTGGTCTTTACCTACTCTGTAAAGTGTCCTGAGATAACTTTTGATATGATTTGGCACTATAAATAAAATTGAATTGAATTGAATTTCTCCACCTACACATAATAGTCGTATTTGTGAAACTTGGGACCCACTGCTCTTATTAGTAATAGTCTCACTGTTACTCCTGATGTTGCTGAGGACACTTCCTAGTGCTTAGAAGGAGAGACCCCCCCTCCCTTTAATTTCTTTCTCTCTTTTTCTTGAATTACCTTATTTATGTTTCCATTAGCTGTGGATTTCCCTCTACCTGGTTTCATCGTACCATATGTATCTACTTATGTATTATGTATATCAGTTATGTAGTTGGTTACTGTGACCATGTCTGACATGGGTTGTTGGGAGCGATGGTCGGATTTATGTTGGTTTTTTTTGTTAACCCTCCTGTTGCCCTCAAATTTCACTAACACCATTTATGTTAGTGGTCAATTTGACCGTTAAACACCTCGAAAATGATCATAATCAATGTGTGACTCAAGTTAAGTCGGGTACTTTATGTACTTTTTAACTAAATTCAATATATCACTGATCTTAACGCAAGTCTGTTATTTTAAGTGCTATTTTGTGTTATCTGCAACATCTGGAATGAAAGTAACGTCCATTATCAAGGACAGCAGCATGAATTTGACCTCATATAATATTTAAATTGTAAAACAGACGATAATAATAATGATTAAATCATCCAGATTATCAAACTGACCCAAAGGAACACCGATGCCACAAGGACATGTACGATAAGAACAATAAAAATATATATAATCATGATAATTTTAGGTTTTTTATGAGTCGTCCCCATAAAATGAGGAAAAGTCATATATAAAAAAAAAAAACACAAAAAGACGTCGTTATTTAGAGATTTAAACCATTTAAATGGGGTCAAATTGACCCTTAGGAGAACAGGAGGGTTAAATGTACATTGATTGTAGCGTGCTCAGGTAGGCATTGCTTCATTCCTCCGCACAGTAACTTAGACAGAGTAACACATGTGATTGGGTTTCTACTTTCTGTATTCATCCAAGTGCTTTGTGTACGCATGCATCCTGTGTTTTTGTGATGCCTGTGTGTGTGTGTGTGTGTTAAGGTGTGTGTGTGTTTGGCTCCGGCTGGTAGAGGCCCCTCTCTAGTACCCCCCACCTCCCTCCCCAGTTCCCTCTCTCCTGCCAATAGCTAATTGATTTGGCTCCATCCTGCCTGCTCTACTTACTCAAGTAGTTAATTAACTTTACTTTTAATTCATTTACAAACAGTGGCTTGGTAAAAACATAAAGCTGACACCGGCTGCGCACGGCCACTCGCCCTGTTTTTGTCAAACAGAACGCACAAAAAGCTGGGAGCCCCACAGCTCGTAAACTGGCCTGGAGAGGTCAGGTACCGCACGAGTGGCGTCTTCTCCCTGGCTTTACTCCACAACTCAGTCCAGCTCTTCATTTTGTTCTTTTTTTAGTTAATGCTGGGCCTTTTTCTCACCGATGCTCCATTTTGTGGCTTCAGCTTTGTGTTGGTTCGTCTGTTAAATGTACATTTATTGTGATTTTAATTGGCACATAAAATAATTACCATACAAAATCTGCATGGGGTTGATGAGGTTCTTGATTAATAGCAATTATTCAGCGATTACTTCACCAGGTGCTGAGATGTCTGCCTCTCAAACGTCACTTTGCAGGTTGGTACTCTGCTTGAACAAAACCTCCTCTCACACCAAATCCTAACAACAATGAATGGTGCTAAAAAAATAACAAGAATACAACAGGTCAGATCTGTCCTTCCGCACCAAAACAGGTTTTACGGGTAAAGTCTGGTTCCTTTGACCAGTGTGAGTGCAACCGTACCGCGTCTAGGAGCGGCACGCTTGCCGTCCACGGCCCGTTTGGGAGAGGTGGGCTTTTGTAAAGTGTGTTTGCACATGTACGAGCACGAGCGTGCACACGTGTACGAGCACGAGGCCTACGGCGGTTCTGAGGTCATTTCCTGTGCGCCTGTTGGGACATAGAAAAAAGAAGGAGGGACCATGCGCGGACATTTCAAACAATGGCCGTGAAAGGTTCACGTTGGTGTGATGCGGAGGTGGAGTGTTTACTGCAGATTTGGTCGATGAAAAGATTCAAAAACAGTCGACAAGACGCACAAAACCTCCGAGGTCTACGGAAAGATCTGGAAACAAAGCCACGCATCGCGAGGATGTCATCAATGCGTGTGACGTGTTACGGCGTGATGACGTATAGGCAGCAAGAAGCATTCTCCGAGGCCCAGGTAGTGTGAGTACAAACGGGCCTGGAGGGGGGGACAAGGACCCTAAAGCACGGAGCACGGGACGGAGGCATAGTGGGAGGGCGCCCTTATTCTCAAGCCAAATAAAACCACATGGCAGAGCAGGATGATCGCCCCAGTTAAATGCTGATCTATTACCTCACGACAATTTAAGTGTGAAGCGATCTGCGACTTGTTTTTTTTCATGGTTCACAGGCGAACAGATTGGAAGCAGCGGGTACTAATGAAGAAGGAGATTACTTGACATCTATTTGTTTCATGGCACAGACCGTAGACTGTATATCGAGATGAACTATACAAAAGTAAAGCCAAAACATACTGGATACAACAGCGAGTCAATCCCAGCTCTCAATAATGACGTTTTACCTCGTTTTCGTACCATCAAATAACTGATTAAACACTTGAACAACTATCAGTGTGATAAAAAACAACAAAGACAGACAGAAACCATCTTTGTGAAATATTTATTTGAGGTCCCATGCGTTAACATTGAGGGGGCGGGGCTTATTACCTGTCCGGCTGTTTAAACGTGATGTAACTCCCTTTCAAAATATGATTTAGGGGTCCAAGCCTGGTATTTTTATAATGCAGCAGTGCCGTGTTCCCTGTTATTTGAACAGATCTTTATGTAATTGTCATTTTACCCCTTTCTCAAGTATACCAGTAAACCAGTTTCCCAGGACGCCTCTAAACTCTAAACTACGTGAACATTTTAGTTTTTAACTTCTTTTTAGTTTTAAACTTCTACTATATATGACTAATCAAATATTGTTTTTCCATTATTCATTCATATGCATTCATTCATCTTCAACCGCTTATCCCGGGGTCGGGGTCGCGGGGGGGGGGGGGGGCTGGAGCCGATCCCAGCTGACATCGGGCGTGAGGCGGGGTCCACCCTGGACAGGACGCTAGTCTATCACAGGACACATAGAGGCGAACAGAGACAGACAACCATTCACACCTACGGGTGATTTAGAGTCATCAATGAACCGAACACCTGCACGTCTTTGGACTGTGGGAGGAAACCGGAGAACCCGGAGAAAACCCACGCAGACACGGGGAGAACATGCAAACTCCACACAGAAGGGCCCCAGCTGGGATGCGAACCTGGAACCTTCTCGCTGTGAGGAGACAGTGCTAACCACTGCACCACAATATATATTTAGTCTGAATAAATATTAAAAAAATGTTTTGCGGATTTGACAATGACTTTCTGTCACGTACTGTTTACATTAGTCCAGCCAATAGCGTCCGGCATTGCAGGTTGCCAGGGTTGTCTGTTGTTTGGTGCAGCTACTGTAGGCTGGCACTGGGTGAAATGGAGTTCAACGGCATTGGATCGCATGCCCAAATTGCTACGGTAACGGCTATAGCAATTCAATTCAATTCAATTCAATTTTATTTATAGTGTCAAATCATAACAAAAGTGATCTCAGGACACTTTACAGAGTAGGTAAAGACCACACTCTATGACTTATTTATGATTTACACAGACCCAACAATTCCCCCGTAGAGTACGGTGGCGTTGAAAACCTTCACTATAACAGACAGGAACGTCAGACAGACCCAGCTCTGTGGAGGACGGACATCTGTCTGCACCGGAGGGAGGAAGAAAAGGAGAGAGAGAGAGAAAAGACGGACAGATGGACAGAGAGAGACAGACACACTTCCAGTAACTATAATAATATCTATAGTAATGTGAATATGACTTATTAATACAGCAGAATAGTAGAAACAAGCACAGCTAAGGTGATAGATTATAACAGCAGCAGGAAGCGTCATGCAGGACCACGGCAGCAGGCACCACCACCATCAGCAGTGACCTGCACACAGGACCACTGCAGCAGGCACCACCACCATCAGCAGAGACCTGCACACAGGACCACGGCAGCAGGCACCACCACCATCAGCAGAGACCTGCGAGACGACAAAGCACAAACAACTCCGGGGAAGAAGCTGAATTAGTAGTAACTGTCAGTCAAACTCCAGTGCAATACTTGTTTTATTGGTGCAGTTTGGGGGGGGGGGGGGGGGGGGGTTCAAACAGACTCCTTTAGGCTACTGGGCTGGGTCTGTTTCCAGGTTTTACACACCACTCAAAGAAAGACTTCCAGTTGAAGACTGGCTAACGTTAAATACTGTTGTAAAATTAAATGATAAGCCAAATTAGTCGTTACCCTGTATGACATGGCGCAGGCTCATCGTTTGACACATTCGGCAACAAACCTGGCAACCCGACTGCTGGACTTATTTTTTGTTGTTGTGACTACAATCTTGAGAAACTAGATGGCGGTGGATGGTTCTCCATATTCAACCTTTAATAAAATAATGCAACACATTTCTCTTTAGCAACATCTGCTGTTACGGATCGTCAAGGAGGAGGACCCAAAAGCGGAAGACTGAGCGAATGAACACAGGTGTTTATTAACAAGAGTTAAAAAGATTAACAGAAAGTGTCCAAAGAGATTAACACAAGGCTGGAGGCGAGCGTGTGGCAGGCAGGGCGGCGAGGCACCGAGCTGACGAGGAGGACACAAACAGATTCAAAAACAGTCGACAAGACGCACAAAAACTCCGAGGTCTACGGACAGATTTGGAAACAAAGCCACGCATCGCCATGACTTCATCAATGCGTGTGACGTGTTACGGCGTGATGACGTATGGACAGCAAGAAGCATTCTCCGAGGCCCAGGTAGTGTGAGTACAAACGGGGCTGGAGGGGGGGACAAGGACCCTAAAGCCCGGGGCGCGGAGCGGAAGGACAGTTTGAGTGCGAGTGTGAGTGTAAGCACAATAAAGGCCACAGCCAAAAGTAAAAGGTTTCTGTGTATCTGCATCTGTGCTTGTTCATGTTTAACAGTTGGGAAGTTTTATTTCAAACTGAAATGCAATACTGCTGGTCACTAACTAAAAACAGACGCAAAACGACTAAAAACAGACGCAAAACACCACAAAAACGTGATAAAACGACTAAAAACAGACGCAAAACACCACCTAAACGTGGAAAAATGACTATTATCAGATGAAAACTCCACCGAAATGTGACAAAATTACTAAAAACAGATGCAAAACATCACTAAAAGATGACAAAATGACTAAAAACAGACACAAAACACCACAAAAACGTGATAAAACGACTAAAAACAGACGCAAAACACCACAAAAACGTGACAAAATGACTAAAAACAGACACAAAACACCACAAAAACGTGATAAAACGACTAAAAACAGACGCAAAACACCACAAAAACGTGAAAAAATTGCTATAAACAGAAGTGAAACACCACAAAAACGTGATAAAATTACCATAAACAGACGCAAAACACCACAAAAAGATGACAAAAAGACTAAAAACAGACGCAAAACACCCAGAAACTTGACGAAACGACTAAAAACAGACGCAAAACATCACAAAAACATGACAGAATTACTAAAAACAGACGCAAAACACCAGAAAAACATGACAAAATTACTGAAAACAGACGCAAAACACCACAAAAACATGACAAAATTACTAAAAACAGACGCAAAACACCAGAAAAACATGACAAAATTACTAAAAACAGACGCAAAACTCTGTCAGGGCAAAATTCTCTTCAAATGTTAACGTGTTACCAGGACGCAGAGAACGCTGGCAACAAGCTCTACCGATGATTAGGTGAAGATGGGAACGAGGTGTGCCTCGCTGAGCTTGCCTAAGGGGGTCAGCCCCGCCTCCTGGCGCTCTTCACACTGAAAGTAAAAAACACAGAAAAAGGAGCAGGGTGCACACAAACATACGTCCCCAAATAAATCGGGGCAGCCCGAGCCATGACAATCTGCAATGCAATTAAAGAAGCAGCAGCATCACCTGACAATGATGTTGCAAAACTTGCATTTAGGATGGAAACAGGCCTCTTTGATTTCCTCTTTTCTGATAAGTGATAGTAAAAGGATAAAGGTAAATTTCACGGTTTTCAGCAGAATCATTTCACACCATCTGTAACAACTGGTCTTGTTCTGTCCCTCCTCCTCCTCCTCCTCCTCCTCCTCTATCTGCCTCTTTCTGCTTGTCTTTGTGTCTTTCTGTGTCCCTTTCTTTTCCTTCGGGTCCATCTGTTCATCTCTCTCTTGTCCACGTGGACTACAAAACAATTTTGGCATGGCTGTTAATCGGTCATGCAAACATTCGCCAGAAACGTCTTTTTTGTTTACGTCTCCCCGTTGGTTTGAAGATAGAAAAGTCCATTCTGCCGCCTCTCTGGGGAGTCCAACACTTTCTCCTGCCTCCTGCTTTTTTTACTGGTATTGGTTTGTGATTCAGGGCGCACTCACACTGTCCTTCCGCACCGGGCCAAAACCGTTTTTTCAGCTAAAGCCTAGTTCCTTTGAGCAGTGTGAGTGCAACCGCTCCGCGCATAACTACGCCAGATCCGGCCCGCAAATGATTTAGCTCATGGGTGTCAAACTCAGGCCTGGGGGTGTCAAACAAAATCTGGCCTGAGGTGTAATTATATTTGGCCCCTAAGATCATATCAAGGTTCTGTGAGAGCTGGCCCGTGAGTATAAAGCACATACACGTCTACTTTTCTGTTAGCAACCACGAGCATCCATGCTACCAGTCTCTGCAGACACACTGAATCCACCCCTCCCCAAAAACGACCCAAAGAAAGATGGAGAACAGGATCTTTCAGCAGCGGTGGGAGGCAGATGATCTGTCTTTTCTTTTCTTTTTTAGTAAAGAAGGATGAAAACACCACAAAAAGTGAAGAAACAACTAAAAACAGATGCAAAACACCACAAAAACATGACACGACTAAAATCAGACACAAAACACCACAAAAACGTGATAAAATTACTAAAAACAGACGTAAAACACCACAAAAACGTGACAAAACGACTAAAAACAGACGCAAAACACCACAAAAACGTGGGAAAATGACTATAATTAGATGAAAACTCCACAAGAACGTGACCAAATTACTAAAAACAGACGCAAAACACCACAAAAACGTGGGAAAATGACTATAATCAGATGAAAACACCACAAAAAGATGAGAAAATTACTAAAAACAGACACAAAACACCACAAAAAGATCACAAAACGACAAAAAACAGACGCAAAACACAAAAACATGACAAAACGACTAAAAACAGACGCAAAACACCACAAAAACGTGACAAAATTACTAAAAACAGACGCAAAACACCACAAAAACGTGACAAAATTACTAAAAATAGATGCAAAACACCACAAAAAGATGACAAAACGACTAAAAACAGACGCAAAACACCACAAAATGTGACAAAATTACTAAAAACAGACGCAAAACACCACAAAAATGTGACAAAATTACTAAAAACAGATGCAAAACACCACAAAAACATAACAAAATTACTAAAAACAGACGCAAAACACCACAAAAACATGACAAAACGACTAAAAACAGACGCAAAACACCACAAAACGTGACAAAATTACTAAAAACATACACAAAACACCACAAAATCTTGATAAAACGACTTAAAACACCACAAAAACGTGGAAAAATGACTATAATCAAATGAAAACTTTACCAAAATGTGACAAAATTCTTAAAAACAGACGCAAAACACCACAAAAATGTGATTAAACGACTAAAAACAGATGAAAACACCACAAGAACGACCCAAAGAAAGATGGAGGACAGGAGCTTTCAGCAGCGGTGGGAGGCAGATTATCTGTGTCTGAAGGTAAAGAGCTGTTGGTCTCGTCTGCAGAGTCACCGTGGCTGAAAGTGATGAAAAAAGATGACAAAACGACTAAAAACGACGCAAAACACCACAAAAACGACTAAAAACAGAGGAAAACACAACAAAAGCGTGAGAAAATTACTAAAAACAGATGAAAACACCACAACAACGTGATGAAACGACTAAAAACAGACGCAAAACACCACAAGAAGCTGATAAAACGACTAAAACTGATGCAAAACACCACTAAAACGACTAAAAACAGATGAAAACACCACAAAAACGTGATGAAACGTCTAAAAACAGGCGCAAAACACCACAAAAAGTTGACAAAACGCCTAAAAACGACGCAAAACACCACAAAAACGACTAAAAACAGAGGAAAACACAACAAAAACGTGAGAAAATGACTAAAAACAGATGAAAACACCACAACAACGTGATGAAGCGACTAAAAACAGACGCAAAACACCACAAAAAGATGACAAAACGACTATAACCGATGCTAAACACCACAAAAACAACTAAAAACAGATGAAAACTCCCCAAAAACGTGACAAAATTACTATAATCAAACACAAAACACCGCAAAAACAGGCAAAAGAAAGATGGAGGACAGGATCTTTCAGCAGCGGTGGGAGGCAGATGATCTGTGTCTGAAGGTAAAGAGCTGTTGGTCTCGTCTGCAGAACCACTGTGGCTGCAAGTGATGAGAAACGATGACAAAACGACCAAAAAAACAGATGAAAACACCACAAAATCTTGATGAAACGACTAAAAACAGATGAAAACACCACAAAATCTTGATGAAACGACTAAAAACAGATGAAAACTCCCCAAAAACGACCCAAAGAAAGATGGAGGACAGGAGCTTTCAGCAGATTATCTGTGTCTGAAGGTAAAGAGCTGTTTGTCACCGTGGCTGTAACCAAAGATTTAAACCTGACTAATATGTTTTGGGTCAGTGGCCGTTGGGAGGGGAGTGGGGTGGTGGGTAAACACACAACACACGACTTTTACACATGAACCGGTCTTCATGTCCTGGAAGGACTTAGAGCGTGATCACACTGTCCTTTTGGACATTTAACAACAACAACAATGGCGGTGAAAGGTTCACGTTGTGTTTACTGCAGATTTGGTCGGATGAAAATATACAAAAACAGTCGACAAGACGCACAAAAACTCCGAGGTCTACGGAAAGATTTGTAAACAAAGCCACACACACGCGATCAATGCGTGTGACGTGTTACGGCTTGAAGGCGTATGGACAGCAAGAAGCCTTGGCCTAGGCCAAGGCAGTGTGAGTACAAACGGGGCTGGGGCGCGGGGGGAGAGGGAGGGGGGACAAGTACCCTAAAGTCCGGGTCTCGGTCCGGGAGGATAGTGTGAGCGCGCCCTTAGTTATCGATTAATACTTCTGCCCTGTCGCAAATTATCTATGATCACTGTATAAAAGCACAATGTTTGCAGTTAACACTTTTTCAGTTACACACACCGACACCTGGGAGCTGCTCAGTACGACTGCAGGTCAGCACGCAGCTCAGGGTTAAGTGGCTCGCTCACTGGCAGCCGCTGATGCGAGTTTGGAACAGAGGACTCCACTTGCTTTGCCTTAACGAGGGAGTCTTTAACCTTTTGGATCCAGGGGATTTTACTCAACGTTGCCTTCAGTGAAGGCGGCTGCTGCTGATATTGGAGCAGGTTCTTCCTGATTATCACCTGAAGTGTTAGGGGTCAGTGGTCACAAAGACATGGTGCCACAGCTGGAACGAGCAAGGGTAGCAGGTATAGGACTCAAATGCTTTCTTCTGTACAGACTGAAAAAGTTCAGGGGTTTACTACTATACAAAAGAGTACAGGAGCTTCCAGAAAGACGGAAAGCCACATACGGGCACAGGTTAAAGTTCAGGTTGGAGTAACAGAAGGTTTGAGAGCCAAAGCACACGGCAAGGAAACAGCAAATGCGTTTTAACGGCAATGAGTGTGTGGGAAAAGGGTTATAAGAAGGAGGGCTGATGAGAGGAAGTGGAAACAGGTGAGAGCAGGTAGGGAAAGTCAGGTAGAGCTGTTGGTGGATGGGGCAGTCGGGTAAAGTCCGAGGGCATCGGGTGGACACAAGGAGAATGTCATTGCTTTGGTTGGGGATCAGGGGCCTCGTTTCTAAAGCTTGCTGCACACACGAACCTTGTGTAGACGGGGCAGTAATGTGCGGTAAAATGTGTGGTGGCAAACGCTGGTATGCTGAGAAGCATGCGTATTTTTAAGCCAACTATCACCCGTGAGCACCTGCTCCATTCGAAACATTTTCCGACTCAGGAATCAGCGACACTCCATGGAAACACCATGAAGAACCGCTGAGTCAGCAGAAAACACACACACATTAACTATAGAATAACCGGAAGCAAATGTATTTCACACTGTATACAGCTTAGATGTAGTTGTTGACAGGCTATACTAATATAAGACCATACAGTAGAGCGGGTTGTTCCACTAGGGCTCAGTGGTAGAGTGGGTCGTCCTCCTTCGGGTCCATCTGTTCATCTCTCTCTCCCCGTTGGTTTGAAGATAGAAAAGTCCATTCTGCCGCCTCTCTGGGGAGTCCAACACTTTCTCCTGCCTCCTGCTTTTCCTACTGGTATTGGTTTGTGATTTACGCACAATAATAGCCACAGCCAAAAGTTCAAGGTTTCTGTGTATCTGCATCTGTGTCCTTACCCCAAGTGGAGGAGTTCAAGTACCTCGGGATCTTGTTCACGAGTGAGGGGACGATGGAGCGTGAGTTTGGCCGGAGAATTGGAGCAGCGGGGGCGGAGCTGCAGTCGCTCTACCGCACCGTTGTGACGAAAAGTGAGCTGAGCCGGAAGGCAAAGCTCTGGATCTACCGGTCAATCTTCGTTCCTACCCTCACCTATGGTCATGAAAGCTGGGTCAGGACCCAAAGAACGAGGTCGCAGGTACCAACGTCTGAAATGTGTTTTCTCAGGAGGGGGGCTGGAGTCTCCCTTAGAGAGAGGGTGAGAAGTTCAGCATCCGTGAGGAACTCGGAGTAGAGCCGCTGCTCCTTTGCGTTGAAAGGAGCCAGTTGAGGTGGTTCAGGATCATCTGGTAAGGATGAACCCTGGGCGCCTCCCTAGGGAGGTGTTCCAGGCACGTCCAGCTGGGAGGAGGCCTCGGGGAAGACCCAGGACCAGGTGGAGAGATTAGATCTCCACACTGGCCTGGGAACGCCTCAGGATCCCCCAGTTAGAGCTGGTTAATGAGGCCCGCGAAAGGGAAGTTTGGGGTCCCCTGCTGAAGCTGCTGCCCCCGCGACCGGACCCTGGATATGAGGCTGAAGATGAGATGAGATGAGATGCATCTGTGTGTGGCGAGTGGAGGGGAGTGGTACAAGACACAGTAACGCCAAATTGCCTGTGTTCAAAGGGTAGGACTGCAACAACGCCACCATGGGACTTTCACCCAAAGATTTAGCTCCGTCAATTGATCTCAGGACACGCAAGTAAGGTCACTCATTAGGCATGAGACGTGGTTCACAATCAAATACAGTTTTATTAAATGTTAAAACAATGCACACAAGTTATAAAATCAAAAATTCAGCCTGAGGCTCGCTGGTGTGGGGGAAACTAGTGAGGGAAGGGGTCCAAACTAAATATAAGGGCGCACTCACACTGTCGTTCTGTACCGGGCCAAAACCGTTTTTTCAGCTAAAGCCTAGTACCTTTAAGCAGTGTGAGTGCACCTGTTCGGCCCACGGCCCGCTTGAAAGAGGTGGGCTTTAGCAGAGCCGTTTGCACATGTACGAGCACGAGTGTGCGCACGTGTACGAGCACGAGCACGAGCACGAGCCCTACGGCAGTAGCGTTATGTCCGCCTGTTCGAACATGTAAATAGAAGGACCGACCATGCGCGGACATTTAACAACAACAACAATGGCGGTGAAAGGTTCGCGTTGGTGTGATGCGGAGGTGGAGTGTTTACTGCAGATTTGGTCGATGAAAAGATTCAAAAACAGTCGACAAGATGCACAAAAACTCCGAGGTCTGTGGAAAGATTTGTAAACAAAGCCACGCATCGCCATGACGTCAATCAATGCGTGTGACGTGTTACGGCGTGATGACGTGTGGACAGCAAGAAGCATTGGCCGAGGCCCAGGTAGTGTGAGTACAAACGGGGCTGGGGCGCGGGGGGAGAGGGAGGAGGGACAAGTACCCTAAAGCCCGGGTCGCGGTGCGGAAGGACAGTGTGAGTGCGCCCTAAGTCACCTGGGGACGTGCCAATCACACTCACACACACACACACACTTGGTGGATAACGAAAAAAACCCAGGGAAGGAAAGGACACCACCACCACCGGCCTCTGCAAAGAAAACAAACAAAAGAATAATCAAAGTGAAACAAAACTCCACTCGAGAGATTGGCAGTTCGATCCCCACCTCCCAACCTGTCGAAGTGTCCTTGGGCAAGACACTGAACCCCGAATTGCTCCCTGAGCTGCGCATGTGTGTGTAAATGTGACAAGTAGTGTGAAAGCGCCTTGAGTAGTCGGAAGACTAGAAAGGCGCTGTCCATTTACCAACTTATGCAACAGCCGGTATGCGCTGACAAACACCACAGATGTCACTTTACCTTTACAATTTACTTAAATGTTAAAAAATATATATTTTGTTTGTGTTACAATGCTGGTTCTGAGGTTATCATGAAGGCCTGTTCAGATATATGAAGAAGTAAATGGAACTTTTTACACATCTAAAATTGAAAACGGGTCAAATTTGACCCTAACACAATATAATGAGACACTGCCATCTGCTGGACACATGTGCAATAAACTGAATAAGCAGCAGATACAGCACACACACACACACACACACACACTGCATCACATAATGAAATAACAGATCACAGATGATGATATATGAGTCTTTATATTCATCCTTTTTTTCATTCATCTTCAGCCTCTTGTCCCTGTCGGGGTTGCGGGGGGCTGGAGCCGATCCCAGCTGACATTGGGCGTGAGGCGGGGTCCACCCTGGACAGGACGCCAGTCTATCACAGGACACATAGAGACAAACAGAGACAGACAACCATTCACACCTACGGGTGATTTAGAGTCATCAATGAACCGAACACCTGCACGTCTTTGGTCTGTGGGAGGAAACCGGAGAACCCGGAGAAAACCCACGCGGACACGGGGACAACATGCAAACTCCACACAGAAGGGCCTCAGCCGGGATTCAAACCAGGAACCCTCTCGCTGTGAGGCAACAGTGTTAATCACCACCTCACCGTGTCGCCCATAAATCTTAATATACATATTTCCCCCTGTGTCCTGTCCAGGGTGGACCCCGCCTCACTGGGATCGGCTCCAGCCCCCCCGCGACCCCAACAGGAACAAGTGGTTGAAGATGAATGTATGAATTATGTTTAACTAATACATTTTTTATACTGTTCACTTCAAATCGAAATGTAACCAAATGTAAAATCTTGTCAAATTAAATGAAAAAATGTTAGACAAAAAGAAATTACTCTTAACTATCAAAAGCGCCATTTTGCCCCCTCTTCCACCAGATACAATTTGTCCGGAGCCGCAAAAACATATTTGATGCCACAGCTTGTAAAGGTTTATATATAGTTGTCACATTTGTAAGGTAGTGGTTTTTATTGTGTGTATTTTAAACTCCCAGTTTTTTAAGCTGTATGTCTTCTTTTAGTTTGATTTTTATTGTGTGTTATTTAGTGTTGCTTTTGTCAACGAACCTTTATCACGTGATGAAACTAAAATGCTGGGCATGTGACGATGACTAAGACTAAATATATAATGCAATTTTGTTGACGAAAAAAATGAGACGAAATAACGTTGTTTCGTCTCGTTTAGTCACGTTATTATTATTATTATTTAGAAGTTTCTCTCCCAGTCTCGCGTCTGGGTGACGTCACTTCCTCAATACCCACACGCGCATTATTTAGATTCTGAAGATGCCGCTGCTGTGGGTTAAAGTTAGTGTTAGGGTTAGTTAGAGTTAACGGCACCTAAAGAAACATTTATGTTAAATGACATTATTTTAATTATTTATAACTCACACCATAGAGAGAGGGTGAGAAGTTCAGCATCCGTGGGGAACTCGGAGTAGAGCCGCTGCTCCTTTAAGTTGAAAGGAGCCAGTTGAGGTGGTTCAGGATCATCTGGTAAGGATGAACCCTGGGCGCCTCCCTAGGGAGGTGTTCCAGGCACGTCCAGCTGGGAGGAGGCCTCGGGGAAGACCCAGGACCAGGTGGAGAGATTAGATCTCCACACTGGCCTGGGAACGCCTCAGGATCCCCCAGTTAGAGCTGGTTAATGTGGCCCGGGAAAGGGAAGTTTGGGGTCCCCTGCTAAAGCTGCTGCCCCCGAGACCCGACCCCAGATAAGAGGCTGAAGATGAGATGAGACCATATACTCCTGCGTTACATGGTTACGGTTGACATTTTATTCCTATTGTTATTATTATTATCCTAAAACTGTGGTTGTTTGCTAATTTCTCGCCACATATCAAGCAAACATCATGTGAAAGCAAATTAATATGTCCTGTGTGGGATTAATCCAGCAGCACGGCGGGTCACCAACTCCAGATTAGCCCCCTGCAGGGAAAGGCGCTGGGCCGTAGACCAAGGACGTGACGCATATTTTATGCTGGAGTCACCTTGAACTCTAAGATAAAATGTTTTCCCTCGTCCACTGTGCAACAAAACACGTTATTTACACATTGTTCGTATCATATTTTGGCAAAGCTACAGGGACCCACTGAAAAGGGGCTGAAGAGCCGCACACGGCCCAAGATCCGTGGGTTGCAGACAACTGCCCTAAACACTCAATGTAACATAAACTGTCAAGATCTGGTTCTGTCAGTGCCCTCCTCTCCTTCGTCTTGTGTGTGTTTGTCTCCCTCTGGCTGCGTTTCCCTGCATGTGCTTTCCCCTGTCTGTCTGTAGGTCCGGTAGGCGTTCCCCAAAGCTGCTGCCTGTTTAGCTGATTACACCACTACCTTAAAAGCCTGAAGCTGGCAGGCGTGCAGCGCCGGACCGTCGTCGACCCAACCTTGGTAAAACTATTCCCCCCCGGACTGGCATCCCCTTTCTCGTAGTGATTTTCACGCTCCCCGTTGTAAATGTACTAATCGTGTTTTGTGTTCTGTTTTCTCTCCGTAGTTTCCCGTGTTCCCGTTTTCCCGTCCGTCTCCCGACGTCTCCCCGTTCTTGTATTTCCGTGTTCGTTCAGTTAGTCTAGTGTTTGTTATTCTGTAGTGTTTTTCCGTTTGTATTTCTTAAACGTTTAATTTGTAACTTTCTTTTGTCCGTGTCTGCATTTGAGTCCACCTTTGTGTTATCCCCGTACCGTTCATGACATAAACAGTATGTAACATTTCAGATCTCTGATGCTTTTCCTCAAAAGTATCTCAGAAATGTTTTCTACATGGTCCGTTTAGTGTGTGTTAAAATGTTCTTTTCAGGTGAAATAGGTCTGGGTTCTTGTGGTTTAACAGTCAAGTGTGGTGTAAAGTTTAGGGTTGCAATGGTTAAGGTTAAAGAGTTATTAATCAAATCAACCTTTATTAATTGATACGGCGCTTTTCATACAGAAAAGTATCTCAAAGTGCCGAGTTACAGAGATGTACAGAAAAAGAGAAACATCAAATAAAATCAGGAGAAGAATGTTAAAAGAACCCACAATCATGCACAGAGACACACACACATATGTATACGTTCATACACACATTCACATAAACACACACAGCCACGCTGACACACAGACACACACACTCACACCTACACAAACACTAGCTGTCACTACAGAGACATGGCCGGGCAGCGAGACCTGAGGTACAGAGGAGTCTAGAGGAAGCTACCTTTGGGGGGAGGGGGGTCAACCACACCGGGAGAGATCCCAGTCCAAGGTCACAGGGAGCACCGCCACAGAGACCACCCCAACCCGGGCAGACAGCACCAAGGTGCAGAGCCCTCTAGTCGCCCAGGCCGGAGCTGTCCACGGGACACTGGAGATTAAAAACTGTTGCCTAAAACAGTAAAGGGTTAAAATATAGAGGCTAAAAACATGAACTAGAACATGAAAGCATAAGAGCAATAATATTATTAATTATTATTAATAAACAGTTATAAATGTGGGTCTTCACAATCAAGAACAAAACATTAATTGTAATAATAAGGGAAGAAATGTGTAACGTTGAAGAGTAAGAGGGCTTTATTTCTGCAAGTGTTCAAGACTCAACATGCACCTTCCATGACTGAGCAGCAGAGGGCAGCATCCTGCAGTAAACAAGCCCGCAGTCCTTCATTTATGTGGATTCTTGACTTCTGATTCTGTTTTCTCATCAATTTTAAAGGTGTGCATGTGCCTTTGAGGAGGAGGATTGTTGCCATATAATGAATCATGTTGAAAGACCTCCTCCATGTGCCTGAACCTGTTCTCCCTTTTCTCAGCAGGCTGGCGATCAGGCTGACACACAGACCCACCAGCACCTCTGGTCCCACATTATCTCATCTCATCTTCAGCCTCTTATCCGGGGTTGGGTCTCTGGGGCAGCAGCTTTAGCAGGGGACCCCAAACTTCCCTTTCCCGGGCCACATTAGCCAGCTCTAACTGGGGGATCCTGAGGCGTTCCCAGGCCAGTGTGGAGATCTAATCTCTCCACCTGGTCCTGGGTCTTCCCCGAGGCGGACTTAATTAAATCTTTGATTTAGTAGTTGTTTTAGGTTTGGCCTGGAGACGGCCGGCAGCCTTCTTTCTTCGTTTGGTTTTTAGTTTATGATTTGGTTGTGTGGCTACACGGTGGTGTGGTAGTCAGCGCTGTTGCCTCACAGCGAGAGGGCTCCTGGCTCGAATCCTGGCTGGGGCCTTTCTGTGTGGAGTTTGCATGGTGACTCTAAATTGCCCGTAGGTGTGAATGGCTGTCTGTATCCTGCGATAGACTGGTGTCCTGTCCAGGGTGTACCCCATCTCACGCCGATGTCAGCTGGGATTGGGTCCAGCCCCCCCTGCGACCCCAACAGGGATAAGCGGTTGAGGATGAATGAATGAAATACTCTTTGACATTGCGTCTTCATCTGCTGAGGTCACATGGCCAACTGACAAGGCGCTTGATAACATTGCAGTGTAGGTGTCATTGGATTGCTCCCTCTCGCTGTTCTTACGTACAGCCGGGGGAGCTCTCACGCTTGACCTTCATGAGGTCATCCTCTGTGCTGAATGACAGCTTGATGTAGGGAGGGGGGCTAGCTTCGACGTCCCTATAAGGGGTGGCCTGGTCCCCCAGCCTCCATTTTTGCTGAGTTTGTCCGGCATCTCCAGGTCCCTTTTGGGTTTGCTGGTTTCTTATTTTGGTAAGATCCTCATTTGTATTTCGCTTGTTTTCCTTCAGGAATGTTTATTTCCTGTTGGGATAAGTTGTTTAATAAAAACCGTTAAAAGTCCTATTTTCTTTGGTGTCCTTTTATGTTTCCGTCTCCAGTTTGAGCCACTGGTCAATTTATTAAATTGTTTGGAGGCCGTAACAATATCACAGGCTGCTTTTGTGCATCGGTTATAACAGACCTTGTGTTTGGTTACAGATTTCTCTAATATTTGATTTTCCAAGTGGTTCTGAAATGAATCTGTGCCCCATTCACACCACTCTTCAGACACATTTGTACCAAACTTCTTTGAATTTTTTACATACTTTACATGGGTTTATTTTAGTTTTTACTTGTTTATTGACTTTATTATTATTATTATTATCATTATTATTACTTTATCTCGCTGAACTAAGGTTATGATGAACAAATCTCTTGTATATTACACCCCCTGCTTATAGTACGTAAAATACACACGACTCACAGTGCAGTAAATATGTGAAATACCACAAAATCTTGCTTATTATCTTCCGTAGTTATAGGTACGAAAAGTGAATTAAGGACAGCCTGAATAGTGTTTTTAAACTAAAAGGGTAAACAGCTCAAATAGAAGCTAAAAGTAATGGATAAAGAGTTCAAATAATGACCTAAATGTAGTATTGAGCTTCGTGCAAGTAGCAGTAGTATTACAATTGCTGACCAAACGTATCTAAAGATTGACAATTCAAGTCTAAGAATAAAAAAATGGTTGTGGGGGTACCGCGGCCGGGCCAAAACAGGTTTTACAGGTAAAGCCTAGTGCGTTTGACCAGTGTGAGTGCAACCGCTCCGCGCCTAACTGCGGACAGCTGGTCGTCCACGGCCCGTCTGAGAGAGGTGGGCTTTAGTAAAGCGCGTTTGCACGTGTACGAGCACGAGCGTGCGCACGTGTATGAGTACGAGGCCTACGGCGGTTCTGAGGTAATTTCCTGTGCGCCTGTTGGGACATAGAAAAAAGAAGGAGGGACCATGCGCGGACATTTAAAACAATGGCGGTGAAAGGTTCACGTTGGTGTGATGCGGAGGTGGAGTGTTTACTGCAGATTTGGTCGATGAAAAGATTCAAAAACAGTCGACAAGACGCACAAAAACTCTGAGGTCTACGGAAAGATCTGGAAACAAAGCCACGCATCGCCATGACGTCATCAATGCGTGTGACGTGTTACGGCGTGATGACGTATAGGCAGCAAGAAGCATTCTCCGAGGCCCAGGTAGTGTGAGTACTAACGGGCCTGGAGGGGGGGACAAGGACCCTAAAGCACGGTGCACGGGACGGAAGGACAGTGTGAGTGCGCCCTTAGACATAAAACCACAGGGCTGAAGGATATTTACACAAGGTGCTGCAGGTTTAAGAGAACCATAAAAGATCCAAAGCACCTGGGTTGCAGCCTTTTCTCCCTGTTGAGGTCAGGAAGAAGGTATGACACACCAAGCCAGCACTGACAGTAGTGTCTATGGGAGGGGAAGAGACTCTGCGTCCTCAGGGGTCCTGGGCCTTGATGAGACCAGCTGCAAATGCAATGAAAAGAAACCTTTTTAGTGGTGTGTGAGGTTTTGATCCTGATGGACCGCAGCCTTCTGCCAGAGGGGAGTGGTTCAAAGAGTTTGTGTCCAGGGTGGGACGGGCCGCAAGCTCTCCTGCACACCTCAGGGTCCTGGAGGGACAGCAGATTGCAGCTCATCACGTTCCAGAGATGGAAACTCGAGATAAAGATTAAGTCGGAACATTAAAGGGTTGTCTTAAAAATAGGACACCTGATTTCATCATTAAGTATCCGTAAAACTTTGAGTCACTGAGGGTGTTGGTTTGAATGCATGCTTATGTGCGTACTCATGTGCTATATGATGTAAACGTATGAATGTGTGTGTGTGTGTGTGTGTGTGTGTGTGTGTGTGTGTGTGTGTGTGTGTGTGTGTGTGTGTGTGTGTGTGTGTCTATCCCTTGCACTATTTAATACAATCGAGCTTGAATCTGAAACATTGCGTTCTAAACAAAACATTGTGTTTTGGGTCTAGTCCCAGCCTGGTCCTGGTCCTGTTCCTGGTCCAGTCCCAGCCTGGTCCTGGTCCTGGTCCTGGTCCAGTCCCAGCCTTGTCCTGGTCCTGGTCCTGGTCCTGGTCCAGTCCCAGCCTGGTCAGATGCGTACATGAACTTCTTCTGCTTCTTGGATGAGAGGTGAAACGTCTACCTAGACCAGGGCTCTGAGACCTTTACTATCAAAAGAGCCATTTTTCCCCTCTTAACAAACTAAAATTTGTCTGGAGCCGCAAAACATATTTGATGCCACGGCTTATAAAGGTTTATATACCTGTTATTATTGTTTCCTGTCCTAACATTGTGGTTGTTCGCTAATTCTCGCCACATATCAAGCACACAGGTAAGCCATCATCATGTGAAAGCAAATGAATATGTCCACGAAAAACTGTTTTCCTTCACTAATGTTTTGGGAGGGATAAATCCAGCAGCAGCGCGGGTCACCCAATTTGACCCCGTTCATAGTTTGAATTCTCTAAACACTCGCTTGACGTCATTTCTTTTTTCGTTATATATTTCCTAATTTTATGAGGACAACTGGGAAAACCAAAAATCGACATGATTGTATTTTGTCATCGTCCTGCACACGTGTCGCAGCGTTGTTTCATTGGGTTAATTCGATAAATCATAATATGTATTTTACAATTCAAATATTTAGAAATGTTTGAAATCGTTTGTGGGTAAGGTCAATCTGTACGTAACACGTGCTACTTATCTCCTTGATAATGGACGTTACTTTCATTCATCTCATCTCATCTTCAGCCTCTTATCCGGGGTCGGGTCTCGGGGGCAGCTTTAGCAGGGAACCCCAAACTTCCCTTACCCGGGCCACATTAACCAGCTCTAACTGGGGGATCCTGAGGCGTTCCCAGGCCAGTGTGGAGATCTAATCTCTCCACCTGGTACTGGGTCTTCCCCGAGGCCTCCTCCCAGCTGGACGTGCCTGGAACACCTCCCTAGGGAGGCGCCCAGGGTTCATCCTTACCAGATGATCCTGAACCACCTCAACTGACTCCTTTCAACGCAAAGGAGCAGCGGCTCTACTCCGAGTTCCTCACGGATGCTGAACTTCTCCCCCTCTCTCTAAGGGAGACTCCAGCCCCCCTCCTGAGAAAACACATTTCGGCCGCTTGTACCCGCGACCTGGTTCTTTGGGTCCTGACCCAGCTTTCATGACCACAGGTGAGGGTAGGAACCAGGACTGAGTGGTAGATCCAGAGCTTTGCCTTCCTCAGCTCTCTTTTCATCACAACGGTGCGCCTTAAAAGTTTTTTAGGTTGTTTTTTTGTTGTTTTTGCTTCTTACATGTTGTTGCATTTCATTTAATACATCTTTTCATATTCATTATTTACTTCATGGAGCCTCCCAGCGAAGGTATTTCACACAATTGTTCTTGTATAGCAGGAGTAACAACGATCTTGAATCATAAAGGGGAGAAGGAGGCAGCAGAGTGATACAGTAATACCAGAGCCAGATGGCAGAGAGAGTGATATATAGAAAAAGACGGAGAGGCAGCGACCCATGGGAAAGAATGCATGTTTTTAAGCTGTGTGTGTTTAAGGGAGTTGAGTCAAATAGATTTACATGGCAGCTATTCAAACCAGCAACATATGGTGCACCTGTGATCGTGTGTGTGTGTGTGTGTAACAGGTCCAGCTTCCAGCACTGAACACTCATAATGACCTCGATGGCCCCAGGGGTTAAATTGCCGACCATGAACCATAAAGCTGTACGTGTCTGGCTTTGTTGACATCATTTCCTGTCATCTCCCTGTTGTCAGATATCAAATCAAAAGCACACGATGCTCAAAAACGAAACAAGTGTTGAAAGCCACCTGGTGAAGTCATTACTGTACTGGTATTTAAAGCGTGATTACAGTGTAAAAACAAACCCTGGGTCTCCTTCTGAAAATTTGGTCATCAAAAAAGCAATCAAGACCATTTTTTTCATGTATAAATGGGCGACACGGTGGTGTAGTGGTTAGCACTGTCGCCTCACAGCGAGGTTTGCGTCCCGGCTGGGGCCCTTCTGTGTGGAGTTTGCATGTTGTCCCCGTGTCTGCGTGGGTTTTCTCCGGGTTCTCCGGTTTCCTCCCACAGTCCAAAGACGTGCAGGTGTTCGGTTCATTGATGACTCTAAATCACCCGTAGGTGTGAATGGTTGTCTGTCTCTGTTCGTCTCTATGTGTCCTGTGATAGACTGGTGTCCTGTCCAGGGTGGACCCCGCCTCACGCCCGTTGTCAGCTGGGATCGGCTCCAGCCCCCCGAGACCCCGACAGGGACAAGAGGTTGAAGATGAATGAATGATCTTGGAATAAACTCCAGGACCATTTCAAAAGCAGGATTAAGGACTTTTTAAATACAATTTGCACATGTTCTGTCTCTGAGCACTGACCTGCTTTTTTGTTTTAATGCTGTTTTATTTTGTTGATTTATCATGTTTAGTTGTGTGTTGTGTTGGTTTGTCTTAACCAGGACTCCGTTGGAAAAGATCATTTTAAATCTCAATGTGAATATTCCTGCTTAAATAAAGGGGAATGAAAAGTAGTTGCAGGTTTCAACTCGGCTCGTTGCGAATGTTTTGATCTGAACTGAACTTTACACATTAACCGAAACACCAACAGCGTAGTTAGTGAACCCAGAGTTTATTAAAAGAGTGTTTTAAAGACTTACCTACTGGCCCCTGTACCAGCTTCTCTCATAGTAAAGTCCATTACAGTGGATTACCAAAGTCAATCCCAAAGGAAGGAGCCCATTGCTGCTTTGTTGTGTGTGTAGGGACTCTTCTCATGCTGCTGCAGAGGTTTGCTGTTATTTTCAGCAGGATTAGTGGTTAAAAAAGACCTTTGAATGCCTTCACCGTGCTGCCCCGAGCTAATCACTGTTAGCCGCGTCCGGCTATTAGCGACTCTCCTGGATTTCTCTGTTAACGGTTTATTTGATGTGTGTAAGTGCAGAAAAAGACCCTGGGATGATTTTATGCAGTATTAAACATTCATTCATTCATCTTCAGCCGCTTATCCCGGGGTCGGGGTCGCTGGGGGTGCTGGAGCCGATCCCAGCTGACATTGGGCGTGAGGCGGGGTCCACCCTGGACAGGACGCCAGTCTATCACAGGACACATAGAGACGAACAGAGACAGACAACCATTCACACCTACGGGTGATTTAGAGTCATCAATGAACCGAACACCTGCACGTCTTTGGACTGTGGGAGGAAACCGGAGAACCCGGAGAAAACCCACGCAGACACGGGGAGGACATGCAAACTTCACACAGAAGGGCCCAGGCCGGGATGCAAACCTGAAACCTTATTTAAGTGAAGTCCTCTACGTAGCGCCTGGAACACGCTGTCCACCTGCTCGGGCTGCAGAGACCAGATAGCTCCTCCCCCTGTGGGAAATAACCTTGGTTTTCTTTCTTTCTTTGTAAGTGTTTTTAGTCTTTGGTTTGGTTTCTGTATGTTGGTTAACACAACAGTGAGCTGTGAATGAAGTGGTAGGTGGATTGCGGAAAAAGGAGTCACATGGGGGGTGCAAATGGTGACATTTAGTGGTCGTAAAACACTGATAACATCCACTGGGGTCATTTTAATACGTTGATGTCTTTGTGTTTGTAAGGTGCTTTGATGTGACTGTATATATGCTGAAGTTGGAGACAGGCAGAGATCATTTGAGACCCATTTGAGGTAGTCTCTGCTGTATGCATGCAGTTAAGTAAAGACATGATTTGAGAAACACTGAGGACTCCAGAGAATTTCTTTCACACCCCTCTGATGGAAGACAGGTGCATTCTGGGAGATTTTCCAGCGGGAGCGGAGAGTTATGAGAGAGTTACGAACAGAGGACGGCCTAAAAAAACAGAAATATACACGTTGAGACGTTGTTGCTCGTCTCCGCTCACTCCGGGACAAAGAAGCATTTCACCCAGTGCCAGCATACAGTAGCTGCACCGAACAACAGACAACCCTGGCAACCCGCAAACGCCCAACACTATTGGCTTATTTGATGATCGAATTTGCCAAAAAAAAGAAGAATTTTACACCCAAATTACGCTTTAATCAATGAAACAAACCCCAATCTTATTGTGTATATTTCTATGCTCAGTTATGTGATAAATTACAGGGGGTCAAATCATTTAAAGATGTAATCTGTAAGATTTTAATCTAGTTAACTGTCTCTTAGTGCGCACTCACACTGTCCTTCTGTCCCGGTTTTTCAGCTAAAGCCTAGTACGTTTAAGCAGTGTGAGTGGACCCGTTCCGCGCATAACTGCGGACAGCGGGCCGTCCACGCCCGCTTGAAAGAGGTGGGCTTTAGCAAAGCCGTTTGCACATGTACGAGCACGAGCGTGCGCACGTGTACGAGCACGAGTACGAGCCCTACGGCGGTAGCAGTGTGTGCGCCTGTTCGGACATAGAAAATAGAAAGACGGACCATGCGCGGACATTTAACAACAACAACAATGGCGGTGAAAGGTTCACGTTGGTGTGATGCGGAGGTGGAGTGTTTACTGCAGATTTGGTCGATGAAAAGATTCAAAAACAGTCGACAAGACGCACAAAAACTCTGAGGTCTACGGAAAGATCTGGAAACAAAGCCACGCATCGCCATGACGTCATCAATGCGTGTGACGTGTTACGGCGTGATGGCGTATGGACAGCAAGAAGCATTCGCCGAGGCCCAGGCAGTGTGAGTACAAACGGGGCTGGGGCGCGGGGGGAGAGGGAGGGGGGACGAGTACCCTAAAGCCCGGGTCGCTGTGCGGAAGTACAGTGTGAGTGCGCCCTTAAGTTTCTATCAAAGAGAGTTAAAACAATGGTGATGGATCACATGACCCACTAATGAACGCACTTGTTGCCTTTTTGCTAGTAGCATCCCAATCTGAGTGTCTGTGGTGACATTCGTGGCCTGGATGTTAATAAGCCGCCATGTTAGTGACGCTGCTGAAAACGGTTGGTCTGCTGGCCCAGATCGTCACGTCAACGGTAATGCTGCGTTCACGTGTAATCGGAAATGGGGAACCTCAACTTCTGAGTCAGGCTTGTAGTTAGGACAGAAGTGTAATAGGAACGTGTGTGTGTGTGTGTGTGTGTGTGTGTGGATTTAAGAGTACGTACCAGAAGTAGAGAGGTGACGTGTTTCAATAAAGTTTACAAAAGAATAAAGCATGAGAATAAATAAAAATAAATAGTCAACACGCGTAGTTACGGTGAATATGCCAAGATGGAGGCTCTGAAAGAACAGGCTCACCTGCAGTTGCATCCTACCGCCAAAGACGCTGCTAGAAACAACGTATCTCAATTCTTATGGAGTATAACTTTAAAATCATTGGCTGACAGAAGAATATCTTCACTTCCTTTAAATATAACTCATTATTATGTGCATCATGCAGGATGCTGTCAATGTTTAAGCCATAAATAACAATAAAAGGCACCTTAACAGATTATCTTTTGTTATATTACAATGCAAAACTAATCGTCCTACGCATTTCGCCTCACATTATCTGATCATTTTTAGGCTTTCTGCTGTATTAATGCATGATGGATGGTGAGTGTTGAGTCTGTGCACCCTTAAGCGAAGGAAAGTCTGCACGCAGCAGCGTTCCTGCTGCTAAAATGATCACATCAAGCTTGTTTGTTTCTTCCAACCTCAGAACAGCATGCGATTTCTTTGTTCCTCTCTGGTTCTTGACATGAAACCTGTGTAGAGAATGTTGCGTGATGCTCCATTATTTCCCACTGAGATGATTGAGTCAAGCTTGTTTTGTCTACACAAGAGGAATCTGGGTTTGGAGACTCCATGGGAGCTGCCCATCCAGCCAAACTGAGTCACCGCACCAAGGAACTGATTTGTTCCATGCATCTATAACCAGAGAATAACATGTTTTTATTATCCCCCCCTGGAAAATGAATGCTTGGCTGGTATGTTGTAGTTTGGTACACAGGTACATAACGTGGCGTTCAGTGGATGCCGTTAGCCCGAGCACCCTTCAGTGCTATGACAGCATGACTTTTATGGAAAAGTGAATAAAGAAATTTACAACAACGTATAATTTCTGGGGATGTGGCAGCATTGTAATCCAACAAGGCTCCACAGGAAAGTAAGTGTTCAGACGATCACTCCGGCTGTAAACAAACCCCCTGTCCAACCATATTATCCAAACGGGAGTGTATCTATCTGCGTGTTCAGACTGGAGGAACCTTTTCATTGTTTTGAGAACACAGTTCTAAGAACGCCCCCTTTTTTTTATTGTATCCAACCTCAAAAACTAAGAGTAATCACAGTTCTTAGACCATCATTTAGGGCGCACTCACACTGTCCTTCTGGCCGGGGCCAAAACCGTTTTTTCAGCTAAAGCCTAGTACCTTTAAGCAGTGTGAGTGCGCCCGCTCCGCGCTGTGGGCGGCCCGCTGTCCGCAGTGAAAGAGCGCTTGAGCGCTTGAAAGAGGTGGGCTTAGCGGAGCCGTTTGCACATGTACGAGCACGAGCGTGCGCACGTGTACGAGCACGAGCACGAGCCCTACAGCGGTAGCAGTATGTGCGCCTGTTCGGACATAGAAAATAGAACGACGGACCATGCGCGGACATTTAACAACAACAACAATGGCGGTGAAAGGTTCACGTTGGTGTGATGCGGAGGTGGAGTGTTTACTGCAGATTTGGTCGGATGAAAATATTCAAAAACAGTCGACAAGACGCACAAAAACTCCGAGGTCTGTGGAAAGATCTGGAAACAAAGCCACGCACACGCGATCAATGCGTGTGACGTGTTACGGCGTGATGGCGTATGGACAGGCAAGAAGCATTTGCGCGAGGCCCTGGCAGTGTGAGTACAAACGGGGCTGGGGCGCGGGGGGAGAGGGAGGGTGGACAAGTACCCTAAAGCCCGGGTCGCGGTACGGAAGGACAGTGTGAGTGCGCCCTTAGTGGTGCTTTTGAGCTCCTACTTCAAAGAAGTTACTCTCCCAGCACAAGAGGAACTTCTAGCCAGTTAGCCATCTAGCCTGCCAATACCACCATACTTTCAAGCTACACTGGTTACAGAAAAAGAGCTGAAGTGATGGCCATGAGCAGCGTTAGGTCTAATGATACCCCCGAATCACTCCCCGCCTCTGAGTGGACAGCAGTTGGCTAAGCTAACCGGCGACAACAGTGCAAAGAAACCGGTCGGATTAAAAAAAACAAAATAGTTATAGTTATGGTTAGTCTCTGTTGGTCTCTATGTGTCCTGTGATAGACTGGCGTCCTGTCCAGGGTGGACCCCGCCTCATGCCCGATGTCAGCTAGGATCCGCTCCAGCCCCCCGCACCCCGGCAAGCGGTTAAAGATGAATGAATAAATGAATGAACAGCAAAATAAGAGCCTTTAGGGAATGGGCAGTTCCTCTCACAGAGTCCCCAGAACCAAAACACCTTATATCTCTTACATTGAGGACCCTGGGAACAAAGAAATGACCCCATCCAAACCAACTGTTTGGGTGTAAGTACATTTGAAAAATTTAAATCCCTCATGACCAGGCAGGATTAATGCAAGGGCCCCGGATTGGCCAGACTCGTTAAACTCGTTAAACTCGTTAACTCGTTAAATTTACCGTATTTTCCGCACTATAAGGCGCTTAGAACAGACGCTACAGTCGAGGCTGGGGTTACGTTCTGCATCCATTAGATGGAGCTGCGCTGAAGGGAACGTCAACTAAACAGTCAGGGGAGGTCGTCTTGTTGCTTCCTCCACTTCGGCACCATTGATTGGTTCATGTTAAACTCTCTGGCTGCTGCTCTATTCCCGTGTTCTGCTGCGTGACTAATGGCCTTGAGTTGAAACTCTGCGTCGTAAGCGTGTCTCTTAACAGGAGCCATTTTGGGCTCTTTACGCAAACACACACATGGAAATGAAACGGCACGCTTCACGCAGTCGTATATCTCAACATGCACCGCGCGTTACTTCTTCTACGGGGAAAATAGAGTCGGCAGCTGCTCACCGTAGTTATGAGACCTGTTGTGGCTCAATATTGGTCCATATATAAGGAGCACCGGATTATAAGGCGCACTGTCGGCTTTTGAGACATCTGAAGGTTTTTAGGTGCAACTTATTGTGCGGAAAATACGGTAATCTAACCATTCACACCACATTTACACACCCATGCACAGCACAGGGAGCAATTCGGGGTTCAGTGTTCTGCCCAAGGACACTTTGACATGTGGACCAGGGAAGCTGAATCTCTCAAATGGAGGACGCACTGGAGGACTCCACTTCCGCACCATTGGTTGGTTGGTAGTCGGCACCAGAGACAGCGAGGCAAAGAAACCGGTCGGATTATACAAACAAGAAACAACAAAATAAGAGCCTTTAGGGAATGGGCAGTTCCTCTCACAGAGTCCTCAGAAACGTTTGGCAAAAAACACCATATATCTCTTACAACGAATGTTACCATAATTTCCTGTTGTGATGGCAGGCTGCCACTGTTACTGTCTCATTGCTAGTTGACTGTTTTTTGAACCAGCGTTCATGTCATTAGCTTCTAGAGAGAGGATGAGCTGTAGCTGTCTGTCTGCAGTGCTGCTGAGGGACGTCAGGCATCAACTAGAAGAGGCGGAGACGGCGCTGCTGACGGCAAAAGATCAATATCGAAGGCAGTATCTAATCCAATAGTAATTTCTAGTATTGATTATTTTCTAATTCTCAATTGAACAACCCTAATTTTTATGCCATTTAATCATTTTTTATCTGGTAAAGCCTGATGAGTGAGAGGGGGCCCCACTCATGGAGTAGGCTCGGGGCCTATGACCACTTTTAATCCGTGCCCAGGACGTAGAAAACCTCTATGCGTATACCATGTTAATTATGGTTAATCAAAGTTATTCATTCATTCATCTTCAACCGCTTATCCCGGGGTCGGGGTTGCGGGGGGTGCTGGAGCCGATCCCAGCTGACATTGGGCGTGAGGCGGGGTACACCCTGGACAGGACGCCAGTCTATCACAGGACACATAGAGACAAACAGAGACAGACAACCATTCACACCTACGGGTGATTTAGAGTCATCAATGAACCGAACACCTGCACGTCTTTGGACTGTGGGAGGAAACCGGAGAACCCGGAGAAAACCCACGCAGACACGGGGACAACATGCAAACTCCACACAGAAGGACCCCAGCTGGGCGCAAACCGGGAACCTTCTCGCTGTGAGGCGACAGTGCTAACCACTACACCACTGTGTAGCCCAGTTTAACAAAGTCCCTCTGCATGACTGAATAAATGTCCACAACAGACATGCTAGGTAATGACTTTAGGGTTTTCTTTACAGTGTGTGTGACGGACTGTGTCGCTGCAGCGTTGGGCTCTGATAGGAAAAACACAAATAACACCCAGGTTCAAACAAAGCTGGATTCTCCTTAATGTTGTGGTTAACAGTGGGAACCTCCAGCCCTTGCAAGTGTCAGAGCCATGAGGATATAAAATAAACAATAAACAGATGGGGTTAGTGTATAAGCTACACCGAGCTCATATCAAGGAGAACACATCCTATGCGCCATGAATCCTAGGTGTGGATTCAACATGGTGCAGGCGACGTTCCTCTAGGGGGTGATTGAGTCCCACTGGACAGCTTCTCTCACGTCTCGCGCAGGTTTTTGGCAGCACTTCCATTGTTTATGTCCTATTCCACCTCATTACATTAGTCTCTGTTGTTGGGTAAAGATCAGGAGGTTACCGCCATAGTGTTCCCTATTTTGCCTGCATGTCTAAAGGGTTTCATCACGCAGCACACAGAGAGTGACACAGAGATGTAAGAACCACACTGAAGGAGAAACTGACCGCAAAAAAATCTGTAAAACCATTTCTAAAAAGTACACGGTGGTGTAGTGGTTAGCACTGTTGCCTCACAGCGAGAAAGGTTCCCGGTTTGCGCCCAGCTGGGGCTCTTCTGTGTGGAGTTTGCATGTTGTCCCCGTGTCTGCGTGGGTTTTCTCCGGGTTCTCCGGTTTCCTCCCACAGTCCAAAGACGTGCAGGTGTTCGGTTCATTGATGACTCTAAATCGCCCGTAGGTGTGAATGGTTGTCTGTCTCTATGTGTCCTGTGATAGACTGGCGCCCTTTCCAGGGTGGACCCCGCCTCACGCCCGATGTCAGCTGGGATCGGCTCCAGCACCCCCGTGACCCCGACCCCGGGATAAGCGGTTGAAGATGAATGAATGAAGTTCATACAGTTGTACAGAACAGTCTTTATGACCTGAAACCTCTGAAATGTTTAAGCATTTTGCCCTTCCTGTTCCCTCGTTTCAAAATCAATGGGTTTTTCTAATGATTCCTTAAATAATTTGTGGTTAACATAGAAAAGCTGTAGTGTTTTGCTCTCTGACGTAAAATACAGCGGTAGATACCCCATTTGTGAATTTTGAAGTTTGCACGTCTTAACCCTCCTGTTGCCCTCAAATTTGACTAACACCTTTTATTCTTGGGGTCAATTTGACCGTTAAACATCTGGAAAATGATCAAAATCAATGTGTGACTGAAGTGAAGTCGGGTACTTTATGTTTTTATTTAACAGAATTAAAAATATCACTGATGTTAAACTGCATGGAGGGATTTCTGTGTGTGTGTTTTAAAGTAAGTCAGTTATTTTAAGTGCTATTTTGTGTTATTTGTAACATCTGGAATACAGTGCAGGGTCATCAGCTGCAGGGTCGTCAGCCAGGAACCACCATTCTTCGACGTTTCGCCTCTTTGATCCTGGGACGTCTCCTGGTGGTGGAGCAGTGAAAGGGACGTCTCCCTGTCACCCCCTGCAGCTGGTGGCTGTTCTCCCCTGTGGCTGTTATCTGGGGTTAGGTGTTCTTCCCCAACACCGATCCTAAGGTGTTGGGGAAGAAGGCAGGGACATATGTATTTTGAGCTAAGTGGGATTTTATGTGGGATATTTATAAAAGATTTTAATTCATGCGCCCTTATTGCGGAGTCGTTTTCTGTGTGGTTACACCATTGGTCATTTAATTTGTGTAATGTTTTTGGTTTTAATTTGCACTTTAATCAGAGATCTACGGAATAACCTGATGCAAAATTGTAGAAATATATTTAGAAATCAACAAAACGCTAACTTTGCATCTGTTTTTAGCCATTTTGCATCCACCTTTAGCCCTTTTGCATCTACTTTTAGCCATTTTGCATCCACTTTTAGCCATTTTGCATCTGTTTTTAGTCATTTTGCATCTATTTTTAGCCATTTTGCATCCGCTTTTAGTCATTTTGCATTCACTTTTAGTCATTTTGCATTCATTTTTAGCCATTTTTCATCCCTCTGTGGTGGTTTTGAAGCTTTTTTTGGTGCTTTTGCATCTATTTTAGCCATTTTGCATCCCTCTGTGGTGGTTTTGCTTCCACTTTTAGCCATTTTGCATCCACTTTTAGCCATTTTGCATCTGTTTGTAGTCATTTTGCATCTATTTTTAGCCATTTTGCATTCACCTTTAGCCATTTTGCATCCACTATTAGCCATTTTGCATCCACCTTTAGCCATTTTGCATCCACTTTTAGCCATTTTGCATCTACTTTTAGCCATTTTGCATCCACTTTTAGCCATTTTGCATCCACCTTTAGCCATTTTGCATCCACTTTTAGCCATTTTGCATCTACTTTTAGCCATTTTGCATCCACTTTTAGCCATTTTGCATCTGTTTTTAGTCATTTTGCATCTATTTATAGCCATTTTGCATCCACTTTTAGTCATTTTGCATCTGTTTTTAGTTATTTTGCATCTATTTTTAGACATTTTGCATCCACTTTTAGCCATTTTGCATCCCTCTGTTGTGGTTTTGCATCTTTTTTTGGTGCTTTTGCATCTTTTAAGTCATTTTGCATCCCTCTGTGGTGGTTTTGCATCCACCTTTAGCCATTTTGCATCTATTTTTAGCCATTTTGCATCCACTTTTAGCCATTGTATCTGTTTTAAGTCATTTTGCATCTATTTTTAGCCATTTTGCATCCACTTTTAGCCAATTTGCATCTGTTTTTAGTCATTTTGCATCCATTTTTAGCCATTCTGCATCCACTCTTAGTCATTTTGCATCCACTTTTTGGCATTCTGCATCCCTCTGTGGTGGTTTTGCATACATTTTTAGCCATTTTGCATCCCTCTGTGGTGGTTTTGCATACATTTTTAGCCATTTTTCATCCCTCTGTGATGGTTTTGCATCTTTTTTTGGTGCTTTTGCATCTTTTTTAGCCATTTTGCATCCCTCTGTGGTGGTTTTGCATCTTTTTCTAGTGCTTTTGCATCTGTTTTTAGCCATGTTGCATCCCCTTTTAGCCATTTTGCATCCGTTTTTAGTCATTTTGCATCTATTTTTAGTCATTTTGCATCTGTTTTTAATCATTTTGCATCTATTTTTAGCCGTTTTGCATCCACGTTTAGTCATTTTGCATCCACTTTTAGTCATTTTGCATCCACTTTTAGTCATTTTGCATCCACGTTTAGTCATTTTGCATCTACTTTTAGCCATTTTGCATCTGTTTTTAATCATTTTGCATCTATTTTTAGCCATTTTGCATCCACTTTTAGTCATTTTGCATCCACTTTTAGTCATTTTGCATCCACGTTTAGTCATTTTGCATCTACTTTTAGCCATTTTGCATCTGTTTTTAATCATTTTGCATCTATTTTTAGCCATTTTGCATCCACTTTTAGTCATTTTGCATTCACTTTTAGTCATTCTGCATCCACTTTTAGTCATTTTGCATTCACTTTTAGTCATTCTGCATCCACTTTTAGTCATTTTGCATCTATTTTTAGCCATTTTGCATCCCTCTGTGGTGGTTTTGCATCTATTTTTAGTCATTTTGCATCCCTCTGTGGTGGTTTTGCATCTATTTTTAGCCATATTGCATCCACTTTTAGTCATTTTGCATCCCTCTGTGGTGGTTTTGCATACATTTTTAGCCATTTTTCATCCACTTTTAGCCATTTTGCATCTGTTTTCAGTCATTTTGCATCCACTTTTAGTAATTTTGCATCTATTTTTAGCCATTTTGCATCCATTTTTAGTCATTTTGCATCCCTCTGTGGTGGTTGAAAGTAATGAAGCCTGTGTATGTTCCATCTCCCCCTTCACTGACCTGTTGTTTTTAAACTTTCTGTCTTGAACGTATCACCCTATGTTCCTCTAATGTCTGTGATTAACAAGGTGTTTCAGCACCATGGAGATTATCACACCATCGTTAATAACACTAGTGCCAGAACCCCAGTAGGTTAGCTGCTTCTGAGATTTTGAAATTGTTGCATCTGGAATCAATAAACCAACCACATCTTCTATTAATGAAAGCTTTTACTTCATCCTTAGCTAAGGTAAATGTTATCTCTGCATGTGTGCGCGCATGGTTTTAAAAAATATACTGTGCATATTTAATACCCTGGCCCAGTAACTTTCGTCTCTTTCTTCTTCGTGTGTGTGTGTGTGTGCGCGTGCACACTGGCGTAAAACAGAAACTTTATATCAGCCTATATTACCTGCCTTAGGAGGTCCTCCGTTTCTTTTCACAGCCGGCCTTTACTCCTCAGAGCCCATTACTAAGAATTGAATTTTGCATCCATTTTTAGCCATTTTGCATCCCTCTGTGGTGGTTTTGCATCCACTTTTAGACATTTTGCATCTATTTTTAGCCATTTTGCATCCACTTTTAGACATTTTGCATCCCCCTGTGGTGGTTTTGCATCCACTTTTAGCCATTTTGCATCTACTTTTAGCCGTTTTGTATCCACTTTTAGTCATTTTGCATCTGTTTTTAGTCATTTTGCATCTATTTTTGGCCATTTTGCATCCACTTTTAGTCATTTTGCATCTCTGTGTGATGGTTTTGCATCCACTTTTAGACATTTTGCATCTATTTTTAGCCATTTTGCATCCACTTTTAGTCATTTTGCATCTGTTTTTAGTCATTTTGCATCTATTTTTGGCCATTTTGCTTCCACTTTTAGTCATTTTGCATCTCTGTGTGGTGGTTTTGCATACAACCAACCACATCTTCTATTAATGAAAGCTTTTACTTCATCCTTAGCTAAGGTAAATGTTATCTCTGCATGTGTGCGCACATGGTTTTAAAAAATATACTGTGCATATTTAATACCTTGGCCCAGTATCTTTCGTCTCTTTCTTCTTTGTGTGTGTGTGTGTGTGTGTGTGTGTGCGCGTGCACACTGGCGTAAAACAGAAACTTTATATCAGCCTATGTACCTGCCTTAGGAGGTCCTCCGTGTCTTCTCACAGCCGGCCTTTACTCCTCAGAGCCCATTACTAAGAATTGAATTTTGCATACATTTTAGCCATTTTGCATCCCTCTGTGGTGGTTTTGCATCTTTTTTTGGTGCTTTTGCATCTTTTTTTGCTAATTTTGCATCTCTCTGTGGTGGTTTTGCATCCACTTTTAGACATTTTGCATCTATTTTTAGCCATTTTGCATCCACTTTTAGACATTTTGCATCCCCCTGTGGTGGTTTTGCATCCACTTTTAGCCATTTTGCATCTACTTTTAGCCGTTTTGCATCCACTTTAAGTCATTTTGCATCTGTTTTTAGTCATTTTGCATCTATTTTTGGCCATTTTGCATCCACTTTTAGTCATTTTGCATATCTGTGTGGTGGTTTTGCATCCACTTTTGGCCATTTTGCATCTCTGTGTGGTGGTTTTGCATACAACCAACCACATCTTCTATTAATGAAAGCTTTTACTTCATCCTTAGCTAAGGTAAATGTTATCTCTGCATGTGTGCGCGCATGGTTTTAAAAAATATACTGTGCATATTTAATACCTTGGCCCAGTATCTTTCGTCTCTTTCTTCTTCGTGTGAGTGTGTGTGTGTGTGAGTGCGCGTGCACACTGGCGTAAAACAGAAACTTTATATCAGCCTATATACCTGCCTTAGGAGGTCCTCCGTTTCTTCTCACAGCCGGCCTTTACTCCTCAGAGCCCATTACTAAGAATTGAGCACCTGTCAATTTCAGCTCGTTCACATTTGTCTTTTATCTTTGGACATCAAGGCAGGAAATAAACACAGCCGACGGTTCTCCAGGGTGTATCTGTTTCAAAGCTTACTGTGATGGATGACTCTTTCTAACACAGGGGCGTCTCTTTCACTCCAAAGTGTGTGTGTGTGTGTGTGTGTGTGTGTGTGTGTGTGTGTGTGTGTGTGTGTGTGTGTGTGTGTGTGTGTTAGTATTGTGGATACAGTGACTGTTTGAACAACAATGTGGGCTCCTGAAGAGGTTAGGCGCCAAGTTTTATCCGATTTTTTCTTTATTGAAAATATTTATTCTCTCTTTTCCTGATTGACTTGGTGAGAGTTTGATTGACAGATGGTCCAACCAATCACCCGCCACGTATGTTTTGAAAACAGCTGCCCTTTCCAGATCAGTTTGAATGATGCCTTCTCAGATGGTTCTGTGACTTGTCAAGTGACCTTCTGTCTGCTCCAAATGTCATCTGCTAGTTTCCACTAGTGATGGGACGCCCAGCTCTTTTCAGAGAGCCGTACGTTGACCTCACTGTCGACCTCACCTGGTAGCTACATTAGCTAACTATGCTAAGTGTATATGTGTATGCGTGTATGTTAGATACGTCGACCTCACCTGGTAGCTACATTAGCTAACTATGCTAAGTGTATATGTGTATATGTTAGATACGTCGACCTCACCTGGTAGCTACATTAGCTAACTATGCTAAGTGTATATGTGTATATTTTAGATACGTCGACCTCACCTGGTAGCTACATTAGCTAACTATGCTATGTGTATATGTTAGATACGTCAACATCACCTGGTAGCTACATTAGCTAACTATGCTAAATGTATATGTGTATATGTGAGATACGTTGACCTCACCTGGTAGCTACATTAGCTAACTAAGCTAAGTGTATATGTGTTTATGTTAGATACGTCAACCTCTCCTGGTAGCTACATTAGCTAACTATGCTAAGTGTATATGTGTATATGTTAGATACGTCGACCTGACCTGGTAGCTACATTAGCTAACTATGCTAAGTGTATATGTGTATATGTTAGATACGTCGACCTCACCTGGTAGCTACATTAGCTAACTATGCTAAGTGTATATTTGTATATGTTAGATACGTCGACCTCACCTGGTAGCTACATTAGCTAACTATGCTAAGTGTATATGTGTATATGTTAGATACGCCAACCTCACATAGTAGCTACATTAGCTAACTATGCTAAGTGTATATGTGTATATGTTAGATACGTCGACCTCACCTGGTAGCTACATTAGCTAACTATGCTAAGTGTATATGTGTATATGTTAGATACGTCGACCTCACCTGGTAATTACATTAGCTAACTATGCTAAGTGTATATGTGTATATGTTAGATACGTCAACCTCACCTGGTAGCTACATTAGCTAACAATGCTAAGTGTATATGTGTATATGTTAGATACGTCGACCTCACATAGTAGCTACATTTGCTAACTATGCAAAATTAGGCAATTGTAAGGCTTAATAAGAGCCGGCTCTTCTTTGAGAGTTGAGCCAAAAGAGCCGGCTCTTATTAAGCCTTACAATTGCCTGATTTTGTGCATTTATTCTGTTACAAAACCATTCTTTTTTTTAACATTCTATTGTACATATACACTTAGCTTAGTTAGCTAATGTAGCTACTATGTGATGTCGACGTATCTAACATATACACATATACACTTAGCTTAGTTAGCTAATGTAGCTACTATGTGATGTCGACGTATCTAACATATACACATATACACTTAGCTTAGTTAGCTAATGTAGCTACTATGTGATGTCGACGTATCTAACATATACACGTATACACTTAGCTTAGTTAGCTAATGTAGCTACCAGGTGAGTTCGACGTATCTAACATATACACTTAGCATAGTTAGCTAATGTAGCTACCAGGTGAGGTCGACGTATCTAACATATACACATAAACACTTAGCATAGTTTGCTAATGTAGCTACCAGGTGAGGTCGACGTATCTAACATACACACATATACACTTAGCATAGTTAGCTAATATAGCTACCGGGGGAGGTCGACGTATCTAACCTATACACATATACACTTAGCATAGTTAGCTAATGTAGCTACCAGGTGAGGTTGATGTGTTATATTACACATATAACAAATTATAGTTTCAATACGCAACCACAGTGCTCAAGAAAAAAATGTATCCACGGATTTCTGACTTCTGTTTTTTTTAATTTAGCATAATGAATATCTGTTATATAAATAAACAGCCTAAGAATCTTATGATCATTCAGTACAGTCATTTTATGTTGCATCGAGCTTGCTAAAGCATTGTATTGCTAACATTGTGCCCAGGGACTATAGATGAAAACGAGCTCATTGGCACATTTACACTGAGGCGGGAACTGAACCATTGATTAATGTGCATTAAATACATTTGGGTCGCTGGTTCTATCATACCATTACATTTTACATTACATACCAATATATCTATCTTATCCTTAACTTCTAAATGAAATCCATGTTTTTAAGGAAACCTTTTTAAGGTTTGTACTGTGTTTTAAATCAACATTTTAAGGATTACAGTGGTACAGTAAGATTCCCGTTCACCCGGACAGACTGTCCTGAGTTTACCTCTCGATGCCGACAGGTCTTACTCAGGAGCAGTAGCAGCAGCGGTCCTCCATGTGGAGGTTTTATCACCGCTGCATGCCTCTCATATCTCGATAACAAACGGCCGACAAGTGTTCAAACTTTACCTTAACCTTAAAGCTCCTGATATGGAGAACAGGAGTGAGGAGCACACAAGACCAGATATCAGTGCTTATCTCACACTGAAGGTAAAAACGAAAAGAAATATAAAACCGCAGCTTTGGGGCGACTGTGGCTCAGTGTGAGAGTGGGTCGTCCTCCATTTGAGAGATTGGTGGGTCGATCCCCAGCTTCCCTGGTCCACATGTCGAAGTGTCCTTGGGCAAGACACTGAACCCCGAATTGCTGCATGGGTGTGTAAATGTGGTGTGAATGGTTAGATTACCGTATTTTCGGCACTATAAGTTGCACCTAAAAACCTTCAAATGTCTCAAAAGCCGACAGTGCGCCTTATAATCCGGTGCTCCTTATATATGGACCAATATTGAGCCACAACAGGTCTCCAACTACGGTGAGCAGCCGCCGACTCTATTTCCCCCCGTAGAAGAAGTAACGCGCGGTGCATGTTGAGATATACGACTGCGTGAAGCGTGCCGTTTCATTTCCATGTGTGTGTTTGTGTAAAGAGCCCAAAATGGCTCCTGTTAAGAGACACGCTTACGACGCAGAGTTTACACTCAAGGCCATTAGTCACGCAGTAGAACACCGGAATAGAGCAGCAGCCAGAGAGTTTAACATGAACCAATCAATGGTGCCGAAGTGGAGGAAGCAACAAGACGACCTGCGCCAAGTAAAGAAGACTAAACAGAGTTTAGAGGGAACAGAGCGAGACGGCTGCAGCTGGAGGACAAACTCCAACAGTGGGTTGTTGAACAGAGAGCAGCAAGTACAAGAGTCCGTACGATCACTGTTCCACTGAAGGCAACAGCGCTAGCACGCAAACTTAACGGTCCTTAACGTAACCCCAGCCTCGACTGTAGCGTCTATTCTATGCGCCTTATAATGTGCTTATATATGAAAAAAGTTTCAAAATAAGACATTCATTTAACCCTCCTGTTGCCCTCAAATTTGACTAACACCATTTATTCTTGGGGTCAATTTGACCGTTAGACATCTCTAAAATGATCATAATCAATGTGTGACTCAAGTGAAGTCGGGTACTTTATGTTTTTATTTAACAGAATGAAAAATATCACTGATGTTAAACTGCATGGAGGGATTTCTGTGTGTGTGTTTTAAAGTAAGTCTGTTATTTTAAGTGCTATTTTGTGTTATTTGTAACATCTGGAATGAAAGTAACGTCCGTTATCAAGGACAGCAGCATGAATCTGACCTCATATAATATTTGAATTGTAAAATAAATAATAATAATAATGATTAAATCATCCAGATTATCAAACTGACCCAAAGGAACACCGATGCCACAAGTACATGTACGATAAGAACAATAAAAAATATATATAATCATGATAATTTTAGGTTTTTTATGAGTCGTCCCCATAAAATGAGGAAAAGTCATAAATATAAAGCAAAAAAACAAAGAAAGACGTTGTTATTTAGAGATTTTAAACATTAAATGGGGTCAAATTGACCCTTAGGAGAACAGGAGGGTTAAGGTGCGCCTTATAGTGCGGAAAATACGGTAGATGGTATGTAGATGTCCACTGCCATCAGTGTGAATGTCTGTGTGAACGGGTGAATGTGACAAAGACTGTGAAAGCACCTTGAGTAGTCAGAAGACTAGGAAGACGCTATAGAAGTACATTTAGCTAGTGTTAATGTCCAAAAATGACTCTATCTAACCACTCATTTGTTTTAATTCCTGTCCATGTGAATCACTGCGGATGTTCCGCATGTGTCTGTGTGATTGAGCAATTCCTGTGTAGTTTTCTTTTTGTGTGTTTGACCATTGGTCTTTAGGGAAAACAGTCAGAAGTCGAGGTGTCAGAGATACGATGTGCAGATAAACTTGCGTTGCCATGGGGTGCCACTAAACAGTCAATAACTCACACACGCACACACACACACACACACACACACTGAGCATCTGTTGCACATTTACCCTGTGGTCATGGCCTTGTGGAGCCCCTGCTTCTCTTCTCTTCCCTCTCTCTTTTGCAGGATGGCTTTTCTGATCGCTCTTTTTCTCCCTCCCTCTGTTTTCCACAGAGCAGCCTTCACTCTCCTCTCTTTCTACCCTTCTTTTCACCAGCTGTCCTCTGTTTCCTCTCTCTCTCTCTCTCTATTGTCCCCCTGTCTCCTCTCCTTCATACCTCACATTTATATGTTAATCCATAGGGAAAGCAGCAGATTTGAGAGGCTTTTATTTTCTGCTGGTGTCACCAGAGAAGTGTCTTCTTGCAAATTTATCAACGTCTGGAACACCGCAGACGCCACTTAGTGGACATGAAGAATGTTTTTGAAGTCACTTAATTTGAGCTAGCTCATGTGCAATACGTCAAACTTAAACACTGCATTGTGCTCTGTCAACGCTGTTTTCCATGGTTTATGCTAATGATATAAATGAGGAGAGATGCGCTCCTTGGTGACAGAGCTTCTCGTTCCCCCGCTCCACCACTCAAAAGCCACGCAAAGCGCTCACCACTTGCTCCACAAACAACCTCCCGCCTTCCGTGTCGCCATTGCACTGAGCTGCTCGCCTACCCGCTGGCAAAATGTCCACTGTCATGCGGTCAGAACTCATGGTGTGTGCGGTACCAGCGTGAAAGTGGAGCGGTTGATGTGGTCATTCATTCATTCATTCACTCATCTTCAATTTCTTGTCCCTGTTGGGGTCGCGGGGGTGCCCAGCTGACATCGGGTGTGAGACGGGGTCCACCCTGGACAGGGCGCCAGTCTATCGCAGGACACACAGAGACGAACAGAGACGGACAACCATTCACAGCTACGGGTGATTTAAGAGTCATCAATGATCCGAACACCTGCACATCTTTGTCGCCGTGTCGCCCGGTTGATGTGGTGATGAAACAAAAAAAAAAAATCTGCACTGTGCTCCATCCAACATCCTCAAACCTTGCTCACATCACTACGTGGTCTCATGGGAGGGCGTATAAATAGCACGCCACTTTTCATGACTTTCATGACTTTTCGCGTGCATGTCTACGCATATTAAGCTTTTCGCGTGTCATTTAACGCCCGTAGTTCCCCAGGGTTAGGGTTAGGGTTAGGGGTTAGGGTTAGGGGTTAGGGTAAGGGTTAGGGTTAGGGTCAGGGTTAGGGGTTAGGGTTAGGGTTAGGGTAAGGGTTAGGGTTAGGGCATTTCAAGCCCGTTATTTCAGCCATCCTTCACATGAAATATTGATTTAAAAAAAACCCTCTGACAGAAAGCTCCACCACTTCGTATTTCTCCGCAAGGTGGCGGAGAAATACGAACACGTGGGTTTTCCCTCAATGACATTTGTGCGTCAAATGACAACGCCATCTCTGCACTATACAAGTCAATTGAGACGACATGGCGTGAAATGACACGCAAAAATCATGAAATGCGTTGTAATTATACGCGAGATGGCTTGAGAGAAATAGTGTGTCAATCACACGCCTTTTGGTGAGACCAGGCTGCACATCACATCACTCAGTACCACACAATACATCCTACCAGCACTGCAAACTACAGCATCTATGAAAACACCTGCTTCGAGCTGATTGAATGGGCTTTGTAGTTACCTTATGAGGCGGCAGGGCCTGACTCCCTCCTAGTTGGCCCACTAGTCTGTTATTGCCTATTAGTGATTGCTGCAGGGAGGCTCTAAATTGTAAGGCTGTAGTAACTAAGATCGGAGTAAAGGATGAAGTCTATATGCTCTGTTGAGCGTCTTTATGAAATGCACAGGGCTTTCACCTTTTAACCCATATTTGATTTTCTGCTCCTCACTCCTAGAGCAGCTGCGTTGCATCAGATGATCAGAACTGTGCGGTGAAGGAGGGCAGGGGCTCCATCTGCGTACTGTTGCACTGCAAAGACAAGCTAGGGCATGCTTGTAACTTTTGTGAGCGGTACCAGAGCCAAATTGGAGTGGGAGATATAGGCAAATATCCACTCTGCACCAAGCCCCCACCAAAGAGACTTCCTGGTTGATCCAATCAGGAAGTGCCAAAAACTGCAGTTCTCAGAGTGTCCAGAGGGAGTAGTTTGCACAATAGAGCAGTTTCTCATTGAGCCCCATGTTAAACAGGCCGTTTACACAGCATCATTAAACCTGTTTAAGGACAAAAGAACATTATGGTCTGTATGTTTAGCTCATATCTCCATGACAACACTAAGGGGGGTGAATTGTTTTGTACCAGGCTAGTTTTTATTTTATTGGAGGTTAAAGTTTATGAATAATTAGGGGCGTGGGCTCTTGAGTGAAAGCTAGCCTCTGGCCGTCACGTCTCCTCGGAGGCTAGTTGTCAGGATTAGCATCATTAGCATGCTAACTCCGTCAGCTCGACCTGGACTGCGGTCATTCGTGTGGGGGTGTTTCCATTAGTGACAAGATGGTTTGCACTTCCACCGACTGTACAAACAGATGTTAACATTAGCTCTGTTATGCTAATTAAGTAGCCACACTTGCACAATGACTTGCAATACAGTAAACTATCTATGACACATAGACACTAGATGCTAATCTGGAGCACTTGGAGGATTTGTTTTACAGTCTATGGGCATGGTACTGTGTTATATCATAAATCATAAATGCTAGCTGCCTGAGACAAAATTTCCCGTAGGTGTGAATGGTTGTCTGTCTCTGTTCGTCTCTATGTGCCCTGTGATAGACTGGCGTCCTGTCCAGGGTGGACCCCGCCTCACGCCCGATGTCAGCTGAGATCAGCTCCAGCCGCGACCCCGACCCCGGGATAAGCGGTTGAAGATGAATGAATGACTAAAATCTCAACATTGACTCCCACTCTCGTTTATCTAGTAACGTGTTGTGTAGGCCTTGCCCCCGGGAGGTGGTGCTAATGTTGAAAATTCAGTATACGTCGTGTAAACGTCGGCCAGATTGACGTACCAACCAACATACATGACCTTTATGGTAAGAGGAAATGAGGCGGAGTCTGAATCTGAGAAGATGGAGACTCCCAGAGGCGAGGACGATTGGAACAAGTTGAGAGAACGGGCTTCGACGGAGAGGCTGTGTCCATATTTTAGACAGTCTATGGTCTGTGCTCATTCCACCCCACACATACACACACTCCACTCCTCATCTTCAGCCTCTTATCCGGGGTCGGGTCGCGGGGGCAGCAGCTTTATCACGGGACCCCAAACTTCCCTTTCCCGGGCCACATTAACCAGCTCTAACTGGGGGATCCCGAGGCGTTCCCAGGCCAGTGTGGAGATCTAATCTCTCCACCTGGTCCTGGGTCTTCCCCGAGGCCTCCTCCCAGCTGAACGTGCCTGGAACACCTCCCTAGGGAGGCGCCCAGGGTTCATCCTTACCAGATGATCCTGAACCATCTCAACTGGCTCCTTTCAACACAAAGGAGCAGCGGCTCTACTCCGAGTTCCTCACGGATGCTGAACTTCTCCCCCTCTCTCTAAGGGAGACTCCAGCCCCCCTCCTGAGGAAACACATTTCGGCCGCTTGTACCCGTGACCTGGTTCTTTGGGTCCTGACCCAGCTTCCATGACCACAGGTGAGGATAGGAACGAAGATTGACCGGTAGATCCAGAGCTTTGTCTTCCTCAGCTCTCTTTTTGTCACAACGGTGCGGTAGAGCGACTGCAACACCGCCCCCGCTGCTCCGATTCTCCGGCCAAACTCACGCCCCATCGTCCCCTCACTCGTGAACATGATCCCGAGGTACTTGAACTCCTTCACTTGGGGTAAGGACTCATTCCCTACCTGGAGTAAGCAATCCACTCCTTACACGCGCTTATCATTTTTAAACAGGTACTTGTTTTTTACTCAGTTCTGTGTAGTTTTTATCTGTTGGAGGGCCGTGAAGCTGCGGGATGAGCTGCGTAAAAACAGAGTAGAAGACAAATGAAGTAGCCTCTGTCACATCTTCAATTGGATAAAATGGAAACACCCTGTGCTCTGCTGCGGGCATCCCGCAACAGCCAGGTCGCAATGGAGTTCGGCCATCAGACTGCATTATTTGTAGCTACTTTAATCCGCAACCAAGTGTATAAATGTTGCTGCCTCCTTAGTATCTCCTCCTTAATCTGCTAGAAAACTTTCCCAAGCTGTTCTTCTAATAATATGTTCAAATAGTGTTGCTTTTGTCAACGAACTTTTATTACGTGACAAAAACTAGACGAGACGAAACGAAAATGCTGGACACGTGACGATGACTAAGACGAAATATATAATGCAATTTCGTTGATGAAAACGAGACGAAATAACGTTGTTTCGTCTCGTTTAGTCACGTTATTATTATTATTATTATTTTGAAGTTTCTCTCCCAGTCTCGCGTCTGGGCGACGTCACTTCCTCAATCCCCACACGCGCATTATTTAGATTCTGAAGATGTCGCTGCTGTGGGTCAGTGTTAACGTTAGCGTTAGGGTTAGCGACCACTTAGGTAAGTCAAGTCATAACGTAACGATACTTTCTGTTTTAGAAAGCTCATGCGACATGAGGCTACGGTTAATGTGTCGGGTTTTAACGCTAGCTTTAGACGTTAGCCACTGAAGCTGAGAACGTGTGTGTGTGTGTGTGTTTTTAGTTCCTACCTGACTGACTCGCTCTATAAGTGCACTTAACTTCTCCTTGTTGGCCAAATACTTTCACTAGTTTTGTATTTCACAGAGCAAATAACACTGAACTGAATTTAGCATCAACATAAATTGGATTACTTATTCTAGACCTGTACTATATGTAAACTTAAGATATCTGCATGGGTTTGGCTCAAAGGAAATACTACTATGCACTTGTTATATTGGCAATACAATTGCACTAGGGCTGCACGGTGGTGTAGTGGTTAGCACTGTCGCCTCACAGCGAGAAGGTTGCAGGTTTGCATCCAGGCTGGGGCCCTTCTGTGTGGAGTTTGTTGTCCCCATGTCTGCGTGGGTTTTCTCCGGGTTCTCCGGTTTCCTCCCACAGTCCAAAGACGTGCAGGTGTTCGGTTCATTGATGACTCTAAATCACCCGTAGGTGTGAATGGTTGTTTGTCTCTGTTCGTCCCTATGTGCCCTGTGATAGACTGGCGTCCTGTCCAGGGTGTACCCTGCCTCACGCCCGATGTCAGCTGGGATTGGCTCCAGCAACCCCGAACCCGGGATAAGCGGCTGAAGATGATTGAATGAATAAATATAATTGCACTACTAAAAAGAGACTAAAACTAGACTTAAAGTAAAACAGGCGGCCAAAAACAACACTATGTTCAAATGTACAGTATCTTAAGTAAGAAGCAGACCTGGTTGTTTATAAAGAACATGGCGAAGGCAACGTGGAGTTACAATACTCTCCGTAGAGCTTTCTCTGCATTGCATTGGCTAATTGAGGCATTCTTTTAAAAGTTTATGTTTTAGTCGCCATCCATTTCCAAGAAAGAACAAAACAAACCTCATTGGTGGACACGTTCCAAACCTCCACAGCAGCTCTTTATCTGATCGAGGATTAAACCCACAGCAACACACTTACTCAGACTGATTTGTACGCTCTCGCACACACACACGTACACACACACACACGTACACACACACACAAACTCTACATGACCTTGCCTTTGAATCCCCCTTCCGTTGCTGGTTTCATTCATCCACCCGCGGTGAGGGAAATGGTTACAATCACACTGAGGGGGTTTGGGGGGATTTAATTTTTTTCACTGTTCATTCACACAAAAGCACAATGTACACTCCAAGAATGGAGACCCATGTGTGTTTGTGTCGGCAGGCTTGCACTTACTTGAATTTACTCCAATTAATATCACACACTCTACCTCCACCAATGTGATTTAACTTCAGTGACCTTCAGCGCTCACTGGATCGATTCGCAGCCGACGGTGAAGCGGGTGGGATGAGGATCAGCATCTCTAAATCTGAGGCCGTGGCTCTCAGAAGGAAACCGGTGGATTGTTACTCCAGGTAGGGAATGAGTCCTGACCCCAAGTGAAGGAGTTCAAGTACCTCGGGATCTTGTTCATGAGTGAGGGGACGATGGAGCGTGAGTTTGGCCGGAGAATCGGAGCAGCGGGGGCGGAGCTGCAGTCGCTCTACCGCACCGTTGTGATGAAAAGAGAGCTGAGGAAGGAAAAGCTCTCAATCTACCGCTCAGTCCTGGTTCCTGCCCCCACCTGTGGTCATGAAAGCTGGGTCATGACCCAAAGAACGAGGTAGCGGGTACAAGTGGCCGAAATGTGTGTGTGTGTGTGTGTTGGGGGGGGGGGGGGTAATCTGCTTCAAACTTTTAACTGAAGGAGAATATTAATCTAAATAAGCTTAATTGATGATAGGCCCTAAAGTACATTGTCGTATTAGGGCCACATATGTAAAAAAAAAAGTAATAATAATGCACGGACCCGGTAGAGGGAGGTGATATTTCGAGAAAAAAGTAGCAAATTTTAAGAGAAAATAGGGGAAAATGAGAAAAAAGGGCATAAAAAATAGGTTTTTTTTTACACCTCTAGTGCTTCACCTCATCAACTGTGGTCATGACCCAAAGAACCAGGTCAAGCGGCCGAAATGTGTTTCCTCAGGAGGGGGTCTGGAGTCTCCCTTAGAGAGAGGGGGAGAAGTTCAGCATCCGTGAGGAGCTCGGAGTAGAGCCGCTGCTCCTTTGCGTTGAAAGGAGCCAGTTGAGGTGGTTCAGGATCATCTAGTAAGGATGAACCCTGGGCGCCTCCCTAGGGAGGTGTTCCAGGCACGTCCAGCTGGGAGGAGGCCTTGGGGAAGACCCAGGACCAGGTGGAGAGATTATATCTCCACACTGGCCTGGGAACGCCTCAGGATCCAGTTAGAGTTAGAGCTGGTTAATGGGGCCCGGGACAGGGAAGTTTGGGGTCCCCTGCTAAAGCTGCTGAGATGAGACCTCTAGTGCTTTGTTTCACACTCCCTGTTGAACTACATCGCTTCAGGATCACCACAGGCGCTGCTGCATGGGTTCGGTTCGGTTTTTTTAAACAGTAGGAGAGACATTTCTGCATTTACGCATTTTTATTTGGCAAAAAGGTAAACAATTGTTTGCCTTCTAGGTAAGAATATAAACACTTTTACATTCATTCACCAAATCTTAGAAAAGTAAACTAACTGCAATCACTGAACCGACCAAAATAGGCTACATCAGGGTTATTTAAGTAATGTGAGGGGCTTTAAAAATATGAGCATCACATTAATGGATATTGTAAAACAATGCAGCACATAGGAGAACATGCAGTATATTGTAAAACAATGCAGCACATAGAAGAACATGCAGTATATTGTGAAACAATGCAGTGACATAGGAGAACATGCAGTATATTGTAAAACAATGCAGTTACATAGGAGAACATGCAGTATATTATAAAACAATGCAGCACATAGGAGAACATGCAGTATATTGTAAAACAATGCAGCACATAGGAGAACATGCAGTATATTGTAAAACAATGCAGTGACAAAGGAGAACATGCAGTATATTGTAAAACAATGCAGCACAAAGGAGAACATGCAGTATATTGTAAAACAATGCAGTGACATAGGAGAACATGCAGTATATTGTAAAACAATGCAGTGACAAAGGAGAACATGCAGTATATTGTAAAACAATGCAGTGACAAAGGAGAACATGCAGTATATTGTAAAACAATGCAGTGACAAAGGAGAACATGCAGTATATTGTAAAACAATGCAGTGACAAAGGAGAACATGCAGTATATTGTAAAACAATGCAGTGACAAAGGAGAACATGCAGTATATTGTAAAACAATGCAGTGACAAAGGAGAACATGCAGTATATTGTAAAACAATGCAGTTACATAGGAGAACATGCAGTATATTGTAAAACAATGCAGTGACATAGGAGAACATGCAGTATATTGTAAAACAATGCAGTGACATAGGAGAACATGCAGTATATTATAAAACAATGCAGTTACATAGGAGAACATGCAGTATATTGTAAAACAATGCAGTGACATAGGAGAACATGCAGTATATTGTAAAACAATGCAGCACAAAGGAGAACATGCAGTATATTGTAAAACAATGCAGTGACATAGGAGAACATGCAGTATATTGTAAAACAATGCAGCACAAAGGAGAACATGCAGTATATTGTAAAACAATGCAGCACAAAGGAGAACATGCAGTATATTGTAAAACAATGCAGTGACATAGGAGAACATGCAGTGTATTATAAAACAATGCAGCACAAAGGAGAACATGCAGTATATTGTAAAACAATGCAGTGACATAGGAGAACATGCAGTTTATTGTAAAACAATGCAGTTACATAGGAGAACATGCAGTATATTATAAAACAATGCAGTGACAAAGGAGAACATGCAGTATATAGTAAAACAATGCAGCACAAAGGAGAACATGCAGTATATTGTAAAACAATGCAGTTACATAGGAGAACATGCAGTATATTGTAAAACAATGCAGTGACATAGGAGAACATGCAGTATATTGTGAAACAATGCAGTGACAAAGGAGAACATGCAGTATATTGTAAAACAATGCAGTGACACAGGAGAACATGCAGTTTATTGTAAAACAATGCAGTTACATAGGAGAACATGCAGTATATTATAAAACAATGCAGTGACAAAGGAGAACATGCAGTATATAGTAAAACAATGCAGCACAAAGGAGAACATGCAGTATATTGTAAAACAATGCAGTGACATAGGAGAACATGCAGTATATTGTGAAACAATGCAGTGACAAAGGAGAACATGCAGTATATTGTAAAACAATGCAGTGACACAGGAGAACATGCAGTTTATTGTAAAACAATGCAGTTACATAGGAGAACATGCAGTATATTATAAAACAATGCAGTGACAAAGGAGAACATGCAGTATATAGTAAAACAATGCAGCACATAGGAGAACATGCAGTATATTGTAAAACAATGCAGTGACAAAGGAGAACATGCAGTATATTGTAAAACAATGCAGCACAAAGGAGAACATGCAGTATATTGTAAAACAATGCAGTGACATAGGAGAACATGCAGTATATTGTGAAACAATGCAGTGACATAGGAGAACATGCAGTATATTGTGAAACAATGCAGTGACAAAGGAGAACATGCAGTATATTGTAAAACAATGCAGCACATAGGAGAACATGCAGTATATTGTAAAACAATGCAGTGACAAAGGAGAACATGCAGTATATTGTAAAACAATGCAGTTACATAGGAGAACATGCAGTATATTGTAAAACAATGCAGTTACATAGGAGAACATGCAGTATATTGTAAAACAATGCAGTTACATAGGAGAACATGCAGTATATTGTAAAACAATGCAGCACAAAGGAGAACATGCAGTATATTGTAAAACAATGCAGCACAAAGGAGAACATGCAGTATATTGTAAAACAATGCAGCACAAAGGAGAACATGCAGTATATTGTAAAACAATGCAGTGACACAGGAGAACATGCAGTATATTGTAAAACAATGCAGTGACAAAGGAGAACATGCAGTATATTGTAAAACAATGCAGTTACATAGGAGAACATGCAGTATATTGTAAAACAATGCAGTGACATAGGAGAACATGCAGTATATTGTAAAACAATGCAGTGACATAGGAGAACATGCAGTATATTGTAAAACAATGCAGTGACATAGGAGAACATGCAGTATATTGTAAAACAATGCAGCTCATAGGAGAACATGCAGTATATTGTCTTTATTTTATCAATTTAAATAGTAGAAATAGGCCTCAAAGCAACAAGCTTGTCAAAAAACAACCCTTGTTAAATGAACAAACCTGTGAACCAGAGGTTTTCACTTAATTATTTGACTAAAGTAAAGTTTGAGGCTCTTGTCCTTTGCTTGAGTATTTTATTCACATGCTACTTTATTCTTCTACTCCTCTACACATCAGTGGAAATATTCTCCACTGCATTTATCTGATTACTTCAGTAACTAGTCACTTTTACCAGGCTGACAAGCTCATATGAAACATTAGTTTATCCACCACAAACTGGATGGAGAAAAATGAACTAAATGCAGAGTATTTTTACAGTTCATTGGGAAAGTGGTGTCGAAGTAAGCATGATTTTTCTTAAAATGCCTTATCAGGGTGGTGCAGTGGTTAGCACTGTTGCCTCACATCAAGAGGGTTCCTGGTTCGAATCCTGGCTGGGGCCCTTCCGTGTGGAGTTTGCATGTTCTGTGTCTGCGTGGGTTTTCTCCGGGTTCTCCGGTTTCCTCCCACAGTCCAAAGACGTGCAGGTGTTCGGTTCACTGATGACTCTAAATCACCCGTAGGTGTGAATGGTTGTCTGTCTCTGTTCGTCTCTATGTGTCCTGTGATAGACTGGCGTCCTGTCCAGGGTGGACCCCGCCTCACGCCCTCCCGCGACCCCGATTAGGACAAGCGGTTGAAGATGAGTGTGTGTGCCTTATCAAGTTATTCCCTTTAAACAACAATTTACACTAGTTGCAGGCTGAAGAGTACATATGAAACATTAGTTTATTCATCACAACTTGGACGGACACAAATGAACGTAACATAAATGCAGCCTGATCATCTTATCCTCTTACAACAACGCATACAAGGTCCGACGACGTGATGTATAATAAATAGTCACCTTTGGTAAAGACAGGTGGTTAATTTTTTTTATGTTAGCAGCTCTTTTATAAGACTTGGTCAAAGATTTGTGGCAGACTAATAAAAACAGTTAGAATAACAGACAGCTTTCATTTTAACTTGTATTAGTGGTTAAAAAAAGATGTTTTAATGCGTTAAACTTGCTGCCAATTGCGAGCTAATCCGGGTTAGCCGCATTTGACTGTTAGCAACTGTCCCAGATGTCTCTGTTAGTAGTTTGTACATGAAAACAATAGTTTTAAAGGCTTATTTGATGAGTGTGTTTGCCTAAAAAGAGCCTGGGAAGATTTTACACTAAAATTTCACTTTAATATACCCCAATGGGGGGGGGGGGGGGGGGGGGGGTAATCGCTATGTCCTCACAGCCCTTTGTTCCCACATGAAAAGATTTATTTCCAAAATTAGGCCCTATGTATTAGCGTTTAGAGTTAGGGTCCTAATCTGTCACACCATGTGATAAATCTCAAATGTGGGAACATGGGTATGGACCCGTGCATGGTTGGATGACATTGTGATAAGCAGGCCCCTGAACACTCGTAGGATCACTGATTCATTTATATCTCCTCTTAGAAACCTTTTTTTATATACTTGCTTCATGTGAAGTCGTCTGTCTTTTTTTTAACTTCCTTCTTTTAATTGCTTTCATTTGTATTGTGTCTGCGTGTGTTTTCTCCGGGTTCTCCGGTTTCCTCCCACAGTCCAAAGACGTGCAGGTGTTCGGTTCATTGATGACTCTAAATCACCCGTAGGTGTGAATGGTTGTCTGTCTCTGTTCGTCTCTATGTGCCCTGCGATAGACTGGCGTCCTGTCCAGGGTGGACCCCGCCTCACGCCCGATGTCAGCTGGGATCGGCTCCAGCCCCCCCTCGACCCCGACAGGGACAAGAGGTTGAAAATGAATGAATGAATGATTGTTGTTTGGGGTCAAATAAGGATGTTTGTCACATAAACGTACATAAATGATGAAATCAACGTAATAAACCAACAACAACGGTCCAGTTTAATCACATAAGTCCTCTTTGTTTAACCCATCCACCTCTCCTCACTTCACCCTCAGCTCCAGGGACAAGAGGTTGAAGATGAATGAATGAATGATGTATTGCATTTTTACGTCTTCTTTTCCTTATTTGATCCAATGTCGTGTGGTTTCTGTTTGGCCCTCCCTGTTACATCGACCTCTGGAGACCCTGTTTTTGCTTCGCTCCGTCCGTCAAAGTACTTTTTAAACTATGTTTTTAAAAAGGTGCTAAATAAGCACGTTTGTTTAATATCTGTAAGCTTCTTTTCTTGAATTTACAACATGGAACAATACAGATGACTTCAGATCATGTCTTTCAAAGTTTGAATTAAACTATAACAATGTGGGCATGTTGTTTATTTTCAAATGTTTCCCTTTTAAACCATTTGTTTTAAGAAGAAGAATTCCTTTATTTGTCCGACACACACACACACACACACACACACACACACACACATTAGAGCGAGGGGGCTGCCAGTGACCGGCACCCCGAGCAGTTGGGGGTTCGGTGCCTTGCTCAACAGCACCTCAGCAGTGCCCAGTAGATGAACTGGCACCTCTCCAGCCACCAGTTCATGGCCGACACAGGGGCTCTAACCAGTGACCCTCTGGTTTCCAGCCAAGTCACCTATGGACTGAGCTACTGCCGCCCCAGACACGCAAAAATTCTCCAAACTTCCATATCATGGTTTGAATCGGCATGACATGACTCATCATATGATAAATTTGTAAATAAACGTGACAGATGTGTGTGAAAGCGTTCGCTCTGTTACCTTTTCTAAGTAAAACCTGGAATATTTGGAGCAGGAACGCACATGAAAAATCTGAAATAGTCAAAGTGAAATGATGGCGTGACGACAGGGCCCTGCTGCCAACGCGGTTTGGTGGTTGACTTCTGGTGAAAACACAATGATAGTAAAGGAAATGCTTCGCCCTCCAACGCCCACGACCGACTCAGCCGCCAACTGTGTATCCGTGAAGTTAAGTGTGTGCTAACAACGTGTTTAGTGGCAGTCTGTCAGCAGCTGGTTAAGCCTGTGTCTGTAGGCTAAATGAAAGTCTGTCAGTCAATAAAGAAACAGCAGCTTGGCATTTTAATAACCTGCTTCACTCGCTGTGATGCAGGAGTCTGTTTCCTTAAACATGTGGCAAATTCAAACTACGTCATTTGTATTAAGAGGCAATTATGTCCGCGCCAAACAGCACCTGTGAGGAACAACACACTTCCCGCTCTGTCATTTCCTTGAATGCTTTTCTCTTTTTATTTCAGCATTCCTCAGCTTTGAGGACACTACAATGCGTGCAATGAAGTGCTTCTGTAAGATCAAAATACTATTTTTCTTTTTCGGTGAGCGTGCAGATTCTTTTATGGTCGTTCACCTAATTATTTTTTGGACTCCCCAGAACGGTGCATTCTTCAGTGAGTTGTTTATATGGCTCTTGAGTTTGCTCCTCTATAAAACATATTTTTCCCATTATCGAATGACATTCCTGTTTCTTTTAAATGATGGGGAGATGCGCAGCAGTGCCTACTAAGAACATGCACGTAACGGCGAGGTGGAGCCTGCTAACAATCCAGTTATTTTGATTTAATGACGAAGAGGGAACGGTTTACAATGAAAGATAGCTGTATAATTTAGATGAATGGCTCTCTAACGTTTATCTTTTATCTAGTTTATATCTACTTACCTGCATCTGTTCCTAAATACCTCTCTGGTCTCTTACTTGTGTCTCTTTAACTCTTTCCTGCATGAACAAGCTAATGGCGTAAGTAAATAAGCTGCAGGTAAATGCTGCGGCAGAACTACGGATCTTGGTGTAAAAATGCAGTTAACTTCATCTCATCTCATCTTCAGCCTCTTATCCGGGGTCGGGTCGTGGGGGCAGCAGCTCCAGCAGGGGACCCCAAACTTCCCTTTCCCGGGCCACATTAACCAGCTCTAACTGGGGGATCCTGAGGCGTTCCCAGGCAACTATGGAGATCTAATCTCTCTACCTGGTCCTGGGTCTTCCCCGAGGCCTCCTCCCAGCTGGACGTGCCTGGAACACCTCCCTAGGGAGGCGCCCAGGGTTCATCCTTACCAGATGATCCTGAACCACCTCAACTGGCTCCTTTCAACGCAAAGGAGCAGCGGCTCTACTCCGAGTTCCTCACGGATGCTGAACTTTTCACCCTCTCTCTAAGGGAGACTCCAGACCCCCTCCTGGCCGCTTGTACCCGCGACCTCGTTCTTTGGGTCCTGACCCAGCTTTCATGACCACAGGTGAGGGTAGGAACCAAGATTGACCGGTAGATCCAGAGCTTTGCCTTCCTCAGCTCTCTCGGTAGAGTGACTGCAGCACCGCCCCCGCTGCTCCGATTCTCCGGCTTAACTCACGCTCCATCGTCCGCTCATTCGTGATCCTCGAGGTCCTTGAACTCCTTTACTTGGGGTAAGGACTCATTCCCTACCTGGAGTAAGCAATCCACCGGTTTCCTGCTAAGAGCCATGCCCTCAGATTTAGAGGTGCTGATCCTCATCCCAGTCGTTTCACACTCACACACGAATCGATCCAGTGAGTGCTGAAGGTCACTGACCGACGATGCCATCAGGACCACATCATCTGCAAAAAGCAGAGACGAGATCCTCAGCCAGGATGTGCCAGGGGTGCGCTTTGTCACCAATCCTGTTTGTGAATCCTTCCTTTTGGTTCCCCAACTTCAATGTTGGTGCTTCGTTTTAATGTGTAGGGACTCTTACCATGCTACTGCAGATGATTGGTGTTATTTTGAGCAGTATTAGTATTATATAAAAAAATCAGTTGTAATGCCTTCACCGTAAGTGACGCTCCTGGATTTCTCCGTCAATAGTTGTTACACGAAAAAAAACTGTCTCAGTGGCTTATTTGATGTATGTAAGTGCCATAAAAGACCATGCTGGAATTACACTTTAATACAAAATCTCCCATATCAAACTGCATTTCCCCTCCAAACACTTTTTCATTCCTAAGTAGTCACACAGACACTTGTTCAGGGTATGCTTACGTTAAGGTAAAATAAGGGTTTTGTTAAGTTTTGTCCCATTTACCCGTCCATCCCGACGTCTCCCAACGCAGACTTTGGCACTCTTTACACCACATCATCTTACAGCAGTGGAGCCATGAGCGGGCCTAATAAAACCAGGCCTGACGCTACATAAACTTGCATAGTTTCTGTCCAAGCCAGACCTGAGCCTGGACCATGGCAGCAGTTTTGCAGCCAGGTTGCTCTGAACAGCACTGCGGTTGTCGCCCAGGATGTCTCATTACAGACACTATGGTAAATGGTAAATGGTAAATGGACTTGTACTTATATAGCGCCTTTCTAGTCATCTGACTACTCAAGGCGCTTCACAGTGTCTGTCACATTCACCCGTTCACACAGACATTCACACTGATGGCAGTGGACATCTACATACCATCTAATCTGATCTAACCATTCACACCACATTTACACACCCATGCGCAGCACGGGGAGCAATTCGGGGTTCAGTGTCTTGCCCAAGGATACTTCGACATGTGGACCAGGGGGAGATGGGGATCGAACCACCAATCTCTCGAACAGAGGACGACCCACTCTGCCACCAAGCCACAGCCGCCCCAACTATCAGTTGTTAGTAGTTGTTTTGAGTGAAAAGATGTGATAAACCTGTAAATACCAGCTAAAATACCTTCATAAAAAAGGTGAGATTACTTTCTATGTAATCTCAGAAGGCAAAGCCCTGAGCTCTCCTTCAGATCTCCGGTAAAACCTTGTGTTACCGAAGCGCCACCATCTGTTGTAAGCATATGATCAAGTGTTCACACAGTGTTTTTGTACATGTATACCGCAGGTGACCCCTCGCTTAATCTCCCTTTCAACGCGCTCAGAACAGCCGGCTCTCGAAGCCTGACTGAAGTCCCCGTCGTCAGAGCCAAACAGACGGAGGCAGGAGAACTCCTTAATGTCTCTCTTGTTTTAATTTCACCACAGGCCACAGTTTACTCAGCCCAACCCCTTAAGAAGGCTGCGGCTGCAAAACATCTAAATAAAAATTACAACCAGGCTTATTGTGGAAGCCTGACAGTCACTAAGGGATTGCATTATTGCTAAAAGTGCGGGGAGGGAAACAAATTAAAACCTTAAATCTTAACAGTTGTCTGGGTTGGAACTCAAAAGAGACAAAAGCCATGTTTGTGGACTTTGTTTTAAATAACTCAGATGTCTGTTTGTCCCAAAGGCATCTCAGCTTGACATTTATCTCCACAAACAATAAAAGCATGTGACATGAGAACATATATAACAAATATTACAGTTCACATTATATCTTCTTCTTTCTTCTTTTGTAAATACCATGAAAAATATTCTGCGTGGCTCCATGAGTGTTCAGGCTCTGTCTCAGGCTGGTCTGAATAACGGCGTACGGATAACATGCCGATATTGCGTTATTGTTATTTTACACCCATGTAATCCCACCATGTTTGTGCTTTGTCGTCTCGCGGGTCTCTGCTGATCGTGGTGGTGCCTGCTGCCGTGGTCCTGTGTGTACGTCTCTGCTGATGGTGGTGGTGCCTGCTGCCGTCGTCCTGTGTGCAAGTCTCTGCTGATCCTGGTGGTGCCTGCTGCCGTGGTCCTGTGTGTAGGTCTCTGCTGATCGTGGTGGTGCCTGCTGCCGTGGTCCTGTGTGCAGATCTGCTGATGGTGGTGGTGCCTGCTGCTGTGGTCCTGAGTGCAGGGCTCTCCTGATGGTGGTGGTGCCTGCTGCCGTGGTCCTGTGTGTACGTCTCTGCTGATGGTGGTGGTGCCTGCTGCCGTGGTCCTGTGTGCAGGTCTCTGCTGATGGTGGTGGTGGCTGCTGCCTTGGTCCTGTGTGTAGGTCTCTGCTGATCCTGGTGGTGCCTGCTGCCGTGGTCCTGTGTGCAGGTCTCTGCTGATCGTGGTGGTGCCTGCTGCCGTGATCCTGTGTGCAGGTCTCTGCTGATGGTGGCGGTGCCTGCTGCCGTGGTCCTGTGTGCAGGTCTCTACTGAACGTGGTGGTGCCTGCTGCCGTGATCCTGTGTGCAGGTCTCTGCTGATGGTGGCAGTGCCTGCTGCCGTGGTCCTGTGTGCAGGTCTCTGCTGATGGTGGTGGTGCCTGCTGCCTTTGTCCTGTGTGCAGGTCTCTGCTGATGGTGGTGGTGCCTACTGCCTTGGTCCTGTGTGTAGGTCTCTGCTGATAGTGGTGGTGCCTGCTGCCGTGGTCCTGTGTGCAGGTCTCTGCTGATGTTGGTGGTGCCTGCTGCCGTGGTCCTGTGTGTAGGTCTCTGCTGATGGTGGTGGTGCCTGCTGCCGTGGTCCTGCGTGACGCTTCCTGCTGCGTTTATAATCTATAACCTTAGCTGTGCTTGTTTCTACTATTCTGCTGTATTAATAAGTCATATTCACATTACTATAGATATTATTATAATTACTGGAAGTGTGTCTGTCTTTGTCTTTCTCGCTCCTTTTCTTCCTCTCTCCGGTGCATATCATCACTTTATATCACTTTATATCATCACTGCATCACTTTATATCATCACTGCATCACTTTATATCACTTTATATCACTTTATATCACTTTATATCACTTTATATCATCACTGCATCACTTTATATCACTTTATATCATCACTGCATCACTTTATATCATCACTGCATCACTTTATATCACTTTATATCACTTTATATCATCACTGCATCACTTTATATCATCACTGCATCACTTTATATCACTTTATATCACTTTATATCATCACTTCCATCACTTTATATCATCACTGCATCACTTTATATCACTTTATATCACTTTATATCATCACTTCCATCACTTTATATCATCACTGCATCACTTTATATCACTTTATATCATCACTGCATCACTTTATATCACTTTATATCACTTTATATCATCACTTCCATCACTTTATATCATCACTGCATCACTTTATATCACTTTATATCACTTTATATCATCACTTCCATCACTTTATATCATCACTGCATCACTTTATATCATCACTGCATCACTTTATATCACTTTATATCATCACTGCATCACTTTATATCATCACTGCATCACTTTATATCACTTTATATCATCACTGCATCACTTTATATCACTTTATATCACTTTATATCATCACTGCATCACTTTATATCATCACTGCATCACTTTATATCACTTTATATCATCACTTCCATCACTTTATATCATCACTGCATCACTTTATATCACTTTATATCATCACTGCATCACTTTATATCATCACTTCCATCACTTTATATCATCACTGCATAACTTTATATCACTTTATTTCATCACTGCACCACTTTATATCACTTTATATCATCACTGCATCACTTTATATCATCACTGCATCACTTTATATCATCACTGCATCACTTTATATCATCACTGCATCACTTTATATCATCACTGCATCACTTTATATCATCACTGCACCACTTTATATCACTTTATTTCATCACTGCATCACTTTATTTCATCACTGCATCACTTTATTGAGTTGAACTGTAACTTACTTCAGTCAGAAATGCTGCTACACTTTAACACTGTTATCACTTATTTAGTTTGTACTTATTTTATTTCAACATGCTGCTAAACTGCACGCTGCGTATTGTTGTATATCATATAAACCTGCGTTTAACCACAATGTCTGTTGGACTCTGTCACAGTAGTTATTGTTTGATTCATGTTTTTATGCTTATTGTTACTCTGATCCTTTCCCACCTTTGTATTGAAACTGTTGCACAATCATTTCCCTCGGGATAAATAAATAAAGCTTCTTGAATCTTGAATAAGTGTCTTGCTCAAAGGCAGTTCAAAGATAGGTCCATTAGCTGCCATGTAGATCAAACCTGTGACCTTTTCTTTTATGGGTTCCTTCCTTAACCGTCTCGCTGCTCTGACAATACTCCTGTTTCAGAGACATGAAGTTGTCGTTCAACAGCGTAATACTTCAGGCATGTGGGCCTGGTAGCTCATCAGGGGGATATTCTCAGTTCAATAGAGCGACTGACTCGTAAGAACAACTTTAAATTATTTCCTGGAAAAATATTAAAAGCTTTTGCGAAGCATCTGCAGAGTTTATGAAAACATTATGAGGAGATTTAGTGGAAGAGGCGTGTGGGGTTGTTCTTCTGCTGCGAACCCAAAGTCACTCCAAAAGCTGTTTTACTTCTCAGATTGTGCGAAACCAAAAGCTTTTCTCGACATTAAACCCTGCATCTGATCTGATAATGAAGGCTGAAGTGAGTCAGTCCGTAAATCAGTTTTAGTTCAGAAGAAAATTGGTATAAATAGACGTGACATTAAACATTAAAGTTATCCTGAGTGAAGGGGAGGGAGAGCCATGACTAACAACTGAGCACATTGTGTTGCTCTGTGAGTCAACGTCAAAGCCACAACACTGCAACCACATGGCGTGCACTTTTGACCTGTGGAGCTCATAAACGCTAATATCATGTGTGTTTAAATAGAAGGAAGTATTTTATTTATCTCGTGCATGGTGCGATTTGATGAATGATCTGGTTAGATTGAATTGTTTTTAATATTTTCAGACCATCATTTTTCCCATGTTCTGTGAAGTTAGGGCGCACTCACACTGTCCTTCCGCACCGCGACCCGGGCTTTAGGGTACTTGTCCCCCCTCCCTCTCCCCCCGGGCCCCAGCCCTGTTTGTACTCACACTGCCAGGACCGGCCAATGCTTCTTGCTGTCCATACGCCATCACGCCGTCACATGCATTGATCGAGTGTCTATGGCTTTGTTTCCAGATCTTTCCGTAGACCTCGGAGTTTTTGTGCGTCTTGTCGACTGTTTTTGAATATTTTCATCCGACCAAATCTGCAGTAAACACTCCACCTCCGCGTCACATCAACGTGAACCTTTCACCGCCATTGTTGTTGTTGTTAAATGTCCGCGCATGGTCCGTCCTTTTTATTTACATGTCCGAACAGGCGGACATAACGCTACTGCCGTAGGGCTCGTGCTCGTGCTCGTACACGTGCGCACGTTCGTGCTCGTACATGTGCAAACGGCTCCGCTTAAGACCACCTCTTTCAAGCGGGCCGTGGACGGCCCGCTGGCCGCAGTTATGCGCGGAACGGTTGCACTCACACTGCTTAAACGTACTAGGCTTTAGCTGAAAAAACGTTTTTTGCCGTGTGAGTGCGCCCTCAAATGATTTTTGTCAGTGGAGTCTTGTGTCTTTGAAGAGAGTGTAGCTTCAGCTCCCCTGATGGCGCGGTAAAGTAGTTAAAATATTTTAAATATAGCGTACACACAAACTGATACTTGTCTAAAGATTTTAAGGTAAAGGGTAAAATGCATTTAGCTGCTGCCCCTTGCTTAAAGATGCCCTATAATTCTAGTTTTTAGTGTCATGTTTGTATTTTTTGGGGTCAACATGTTTGTTTACATGATTTGATCTCTTAAAAACACCTTATATTTCTCATTGGATGGCTGGTCTGCTCTGCTGTGATTGGTCAACTGTGTATGCTGTGCCCTTACGATACACGGGATCAGTTACCTCAGCAGCTGAAAACACGTCTATCTGGAAGCTAGTCATGTTAGCTGTGCATGCTAACTTTAGCTTTGACAGGCTATCTCTGATCTCATCTCATCTTCAGCCTCTTATCCGGGGTCGGGTCGCGGGGGCAGCAGCTTTAGCAGGGGACCCCAAACTTCCCTTTCCCGGGCCACATTAACCAGCTCTAACTGGGGGATCCTGAGGCGTTCCCAGGCCAGTGTGGAGATCTAATCTCTCCACCTGGTCCTGGGTCTTCCCCGAAGCCTCCTCCCAGCTGGACGTGCCTGGAACACCTCCCTAGGGAGGCGCCCAGGGTTCATCCTTACCAGATGATCCTGAACCACCTCAACTGGCTCCTTTCAACGCAAAGGAGCAGCGGCTCTACTCCGAGTTCCTCACGGATGCTGAACTTCTCACCCTTGTACCCGTGACCTCGTTCTTTGGGTCATGATATAAAACAAAAATGCATAAAAGTAGCCAAACTTACAGCTTACAGTTTGAGCCTGTGTGTAGCAGCATGACCAATAGGGAAATCAGGATTTTCTACGTAGACAAATTCAGGAAATTCTAAGAAATCGCTGCTAAAAGCGACCGCCACCCTAGCGTTCTCTGTTTTAAGCCTGTGAAATTGACTCTGCTATGATTAACATGGTTTCCCTGGAAGCACATTTCTCTTTCTCCGTCACTGAGAGATTCTGGATCTGACCCCGCCCAACGCTGCTCGGTTAAGAATCTTTGGCGCCAACATTATAGCTTCTACTGGAGGTTTACTCTGGATCTGACACCGCCCACCGCTGCTCGGTTGAGAATCTTTGGCGCTAACATTATAGCTTCTACCGGAGGTTTACTCTGGATCTGACACCGCCCAATGCTGCTCGGTTGAGAATCTTTGGCGCTAACATTATAGCTTCTACCGGAGGTTTACTCTGGATCTGACACCGCCCAACGCTGCTCGGTTGAGAATCCTTGGCGCCAACATTATATCTTCTACCGGAGGTTTACTCTGGATCTGACACCGCCCAACGCTGTTGGTTGAGAATCTTTGGCGCCAACATTATAGCTTCTACCGGAGGTTTACTCTGGATCTGACCCCGCCCAATGCTGCTCGAATCTTTGGCGCCAACATTATAGCTTCTACCGGAGGTTTACTCTGGATCTGACACCGCCCTACGCTGCTCGGTTGAGAATCTTTGGCGCCAACATTATAGCTTCTACCGGAGGTTTACTCTGGATCTGACACTGCCCAACGCTGCTCGGTTGAGAATCTTTGGCGCCAACATTATAGCTTCTACCGGAGGTTTAATCTGGATCTGACACCGCCCAACGCTGCTCGGTTGAGAATCTTTGGCGCCAACATTATAGCTTCTACCGGAGGTTTACTCTGGATCTGATCCCGCCCAACGCTGCTCGGTTGAGAATCTTTGGCGCCAACATTATAGCTTCTACCTGAGGTTTACTCTGGATCTGACACTGCCCAACGCTGCTCGGTTGAGAATCTTTGGCGCCAACATTATAGCTTCTACCGGGGGTTTACTCTGGATCTGATCCCGCCCAACGCTGCTCGGTTGAGAACCTTTGGCGCCAACATTAAAGCTTCTACTGGAGGTTTACTCTGGATCTGACACCACCCAACGCTGCTCGGTTGAGAATCTTTGGCGCCAACATTATAGCTTCTACCGGAGGTTTACTCTGGATCTGACACCGCCCAACGCTGCTCGGTTGAGAATCTTTGGTGGCTTCTACCGGAGGATTACCGGTAAAATAGCAGGTTGGTTAGACACCAGAGATAATCAGCCATAGGTCTACATGTTGGAGCCGACTTAAGACAGGAGGTGGCGAGGTGGCAAAGCCCCTTGGGCAGATTTCAGACTCACGGAGCCACACGGATGGACGGCCGGACACGGAGCCAGGACTGCCTGCCATCCACGGGTGATCTGGACTCAGCATCAGTCAACCACTTGCACTAAAATCAGCGACTAGCAGTTAGCATCTTTTATTAGTTGCTTGTATCAGTGGCTGACACAGCTGACAGTGTGTTTTCGCTCTGTAGTACACTTTCAGGTTTTTTGGCAGTGCTGTGTCAACATTGTCCCCCCGTCAAACAATGTTCCTCATGGCGATTGGTTTATGGATTAGTGACGTACCAACTAAAGCTGTCTGCTATACATTTGAATCTTAAATTTGAAAAAGTGCACAGACATCTCCTCCTTCAGAGAGGAATGTGAAAACACTGCCTACGCTAACAATGTCAGACATTTCAGAGACAAAATCAAGATCACAGCACCTCAGGGGGGGTGAACTGCACACTATCAGGCAGAAGTAACTTTATCCTGAGAGCTTGGACAAAGACATGTGCTTTGGCAGTAACTGACCTATAACAGCAAGGTTTCTGACCAACAAACGGGGCCGATCGGCCTCACACTTAAGCACAGACTACAGCCATAACAGTCCATATTCAACACAACCTCTTTATCTCAGACTTGTAAACCGTAAGTCTTCCTACGTGCCTGACTCCTCACCCTGACACAGGCACAACAAATCAATCCAGAGAACATGGTAAGCTGTAATAAAACTTTTAACTCTGATTAAGCTGTTCTCCAGCTGTTTTTTCCTTCCTCTCGGGGTGGTCAAATTAAGTTTTAAGTGACTTAAATAGGACTGCCACAGAAAACCAATTTGCCCAGTGCAGGGAAAAGAAAATAAACGAGGATAATAAAAGAAAAGAGACTGAACAATAATAGATAGAGCCAGGAGGAGGAGGCTAAAGATCAAGCTGCAAATATGGAACCACTTAGGCCCCGAGAGCGCACCCTATAAAGGGTTAAAGATGGCTACGGGATAAGTGGAGCTCGTTTATCGCAAATTTGACAGTGGTAGTTAAATGGTTAGTTTTCCCTCGAAGCTGCCAGTCTGGGGAAGCAGACGAGGCTCTCTGCTCTCCTCACCTCCGCTCTTTTTGGACTCTCCTGTGCTCTTCCTTTGTTGTTTTACGGCCGCTCGTCTTCTCACCGTAGCCTTAAATCTTCTGCATGAAACAAGACAAAAGGAGAAGAGGATTTTCTCTTCTTTTTCTTCTCTCACCTTTGGGCCCATTCTTCCATTTCATCTCCATCCATCTCTTCCTCTTTTAACACCCCTCTCTTGTCTTTTCCCCTTTTCCTCCCTTACTTGTCTCTTTACTCGTCCCCTTGCTGTGGAAGTAAGTCTTCAACCTGCCACCCCTGGAGTCCCCGCAGATGTCCACAGCCTGGCACTGAAGCGGGCGCTTGCCAGCAGCCCAGATGCATTATCGACTCTTTGCCATTGTGATGTCCTTGCTATGTGAGGTGATCAAAATGGGGTCTGGTGTCGTGCAGAAGCAAAGTGGTGAGTACTCTGGGGACTTCTGGGGGTTGAACTTTTAAAATCATACTCTCTGTAGACACGTTTCTTTCACTTAATGAAACTGACATTTACAAATTGTTAATATGTAGAAACGGGCATAAAATGGACCTATAATTCCTTAACAATGTGATTTATTTACAAATAAGCTGAATATCAAAGGGGCACAATTACATTTAATTCTTATTAAATAAAACTGAAACTTGCTAGCTTGAATTTAACTCTTTACGTTGGAGTCAAACGTTATTATTAGTTGATATTAAATCATTAAAAAAAGGTTTCTCAGTTCAGGATGTCTCTTCATTATGTGCCGTATTGTAATGTGATTTTAAAAAACAGACAAAATCAATATAAATCTTTATTTATCTGATCTCATACAAGATAAATGAAAGGAAAGGAGTAAATGAAGAGGGTCGGTCCTTTGCTCGGTGGACAACACAACACATTTACAACAACTACCCCCTCGCGGCTGCACACGCTCCACAAGTCATATTTGTCAACAGCTTTCCCCTCTCTTGCTCCAAATCCAGACCTCAAACCTTTCCATCATTATCACTCTACGTGCCGAATTTAATCCAGATTATCTATAAACCTAAATCCTAATTTTACCCCCTGCTTATTCCTTTATTTTTCTCACATGCTGCCTTGTCGCTCCTCGTTCAGCTCTGCACCAGCAGACGCTCCGCAGTGTTGGGAAAGTCTCCCTCGAAACCAGATTTGTGGCTAATGAGTCCTTATAACCACACACACACACACACTTACACACTTACACACACACACACACCCACACAGAAATCAGTCCTGACCACAGCCACGCAGGTATGCCGTTACCCTCTCGCTTACCGGTGTCTGGCATTTCCTCAGGAATCTGGGACTAATAAGAAGGGGATCCGGCCTCAATTACACCGTCATTTTTGGCTTCCGACAATTTCCACGCTGACCCGGCGTAAGCCAGAGCTGAGGCGTTAGATAATGGTGAGAGGGCAACGCTCACGCTCACTCACGATAACAGCCTGTGACAGCAAGATTGCACGTTTTCAGGAGAACAGCGAAGCAGAATACAGCTTCAGTTCAATGCAATGTTTTGCAGAAACTGGCAAATATAACTATTAATGTCATGTTACTAACTAGAGCTGGACAACATGGTTAAAATCTTCTGCCTTATATAGATCATTTAATTTCCCAGTAACATTATAAATATTGGGATATACCGAAGAATGATCTCTGGTACTTCAATGAGTAGTATACTCCTAATTTAATACGTAACAAATGTAAAGTATTTTCTCATTTAACCCTCCTGTTGCCCTCAAATTTCAATAACACCATTTATTCTAGGGGTCAATTTGACCGTTAAACATCTGGAAAATGATCCTAATCAATGTGTGACTCAAGTGAAGTCGGGTACTTTATGTTTTTATTTAACAAAATGAAAAATATCACTGATCTTAAACTGCATGGAGGGATTTCTGTCTGTGTGTTTTAACGTAAGTCTGTTATTTTAAGTGCTATTTTTTGTTATTTGTTATATCTGGAATGAAAGTAACGTCCGTTATCAAGCACAGCAGCGTGAATTTGACCTCATATAATATTTGAATTGTAACATAAACAATAATAATAATGATTAAATCCTCCAGATTATCAAATTGACCCAAAGGAACACCGATGCCACAAGTACATGTACGATAAGAACAATAAAAAATATATATAATCATGATAATTTTAGGTTTTTTATGAGTTGTCCCCATAAAATGAGGAAAAGTCATAAATATAAAGCAAAAAAACATAAAAAGATGTCATTATTTAGAGATTTTAAACATTAAATGGGGTCAAATTGACCCTTAGGAGAACAGGAGGGTTAAGAAATTTAGTGCAAAATACAAACTGAAGAAATTGGGTCAGTTTGTGCTCGTTTTTATACATTTTTTGATGTAATTGTGTATCATGATATATGATTTAATCACAACACGATCCACTATTACGAAGTGATCATTTAAAAAAAAGTGATAATTGATAAAAATCACATCAGTGGTGCAAATAACTCTAAATAAAACCTTTAATGTTCCTTGTTTTGAGGCACTTTTAGCATAAAAACATAACAACCGTTGCCTAAAATGATACAAAATGAGTATTGAGTCTTGGATGAAGTGTGAAGTATGATAATCGATCAGAACAGTTTGAATCTAGTTGCCATGTTTGGGTTTAAAAGGTCAAATGGTGGGTTTTCTGTGGGCAGCACGGTTGACTCGCTGTCACAATTCATCACTTCACACTGGAGCGATTTATGTTGTTGTATTCTCCCCCCCCTCCGCCGTTCCCCCTTTTCCTCCTCCTCATCCCCAACTCTCCCACCCTTCACCCTCCGTCACATCTGGACTTGGTTCCTTTAGCTGTTAAAACTCACACACACACACACACAACTGGGAAAAAAGGTTTGAAGTGTTTCAGAGAGGGAACGTTGAACCGTAGAGGTCAGGAGGTTGAGCCCATTATTTTGTCCATTAGTGTTTCGGTGAGATTACTGTAGGTAATTGTGAGCACCTGTGATTGTTTTACAGGAGGATTCAGAGGGAGTGACACTGATCAGCGTGTCAGATAACACACTCACACACCGCTTGTGTATCCACGTTCGCCGCAATGTCAGATACGATGACTTAGAACGTAACCCTAATCTGTTGCAGCAATTACAATAACTCAGTGTGTGACTGCGAGTGTGTGACTGCATGTGTGTGTGACTGCGAGTGTGTGACTGCGTTTGTGTGACTGCGTGTGTGACTGTAAGTGTGTGACTGTGAGTGTGTGACTGCGTGTGTGACTGTAAGTGTGTGACTGTGAGTGTGTGACTGCATGTGTGTGACTGCATGTATGTGACTGCAAGTGTGTGACTGCAAGTGTGTGACTGCGAGTGTGTAACTGAGTTTGTGTGACTGCATCTGTATGACTGAGAGTGTGTGTGTGTGACTGCATGTGTGTGAATGTGAGTGTGTGACTGCATGTGTGTGACTGCATGTGTGTGACTGCGAGTGTGTGACTGCATGTGTGTGACTGCAAGTGTGTGACTGCATGTGTGTGACTGCAATTGTGTGACTGCATTTGTGTGACTGCGTTTGTGTGACTGCGTTTCTGTGATTGCATGTGTGTGACTGCATGTGTGTGACTGTAAGTGTGTGACTGCGAGTGTGTGACTGCATGTGTGTGACTGCAAGTATGTGACTGTAAGTGTGTGACTGCGTTTGTGTGACTGCGAGTGTGTGACTGCGAGTGTGTGACTGTGTTTGTGTGACTGCGAGTGTGTGACTGCGAGTGTGTGACTGCATGTGTGTGACTGTGAGTGTGTGAGTGCATTTCTGTGACCGCATGTGTGTGACTGCGAGTGTGTGACTGCATGTGTGTGACTGCGAGTGTGTGACTGCGAGTGTGTGACTGCGTTTGTGTGACTGCGAGTATGTGTCTGTATGTGTGTGTGACTGCCAGTGTGTGACTGCGTTTGTGTGACTGCGAGTGTGTGACTGCATGTGTGTAACTGCGTTTGTGTGACTGCATGTGTGTGACTGCATGTGTGTGACTGTGAGTGTGTGACTGCATGTGTGTGACTGCATGTGTGTGACTGTGTTTGTGTGACTGCGAGTGTGTGACTGCATGTGTGTGACTGCATGTGTGTGACTGCATGAGTGTGACTGCGAGTGTGTGACTGCATGTGTGTGACTACATGAGTGTGACTGCGTGTGTGTGACTGCATGTGTGTGACAGCATTTGTGCGACTCTGAGTGTGTGACTGCGTTTTTTTTGCGACTGCGAGTGTGTGACTGCATGTGTGTGATTGCATTTGTGTAACTGTGAGTGTGTGACTGCGAGTGTGTGACTGCGAGTATGTGACTGCATGTGTGTGACTGCATGTGTGTGACTGCGAGTGTGTGACTGCATGTGTGTGACTGCATGTGTGTGACTGCGAGTATGTGACTGCATGTGTGTGACTGCGAGTGTGTGACTTCATGTGTGTGACTGCGAGTGTGTGACTGCATGTGTGTGACTGCGAGTGTGTGACTGCGAGTGTGTGACTGTGTGTGTGACTGAGAGTGTGTGACTGTAAGTGTGTGACTGCATGTGTGTGACTGCAAGTGTGTGACTGCATGTGTGTGACTGTAAGTGTGACTGCATGTGTGTGACTGCATGTGTGTGACTGCATGTGTGTGACTGCATGTGTGCGACTGCGAGTGTGTGACTGCGAGTGTGTGACCGCGAGTGTGTGACTGTTTGTGTGACTGCGTGTGTGTGACTGTGAGTGTGTGACTGCATGTGTGTGTCTGCGAGTATGTGACTGCGTTTGTGTGACTTTGTTTGTTTGTGTGTGACTGCGAGTGTGACAGCTGTGTGCAACAGCTCAGACGGATAGACGTCAAAACATGAGTTATTTAATGTTCCACCAGGTCCCGTAGTGTTTGCTTCTCTTTGCAGGCGTGCGATTCTTGAATCAGTCACTAAGCGTCAGTAATAAATAATAATATAACTGTTTTATTGACTTTACCTATTAGCGTATCGCTTTACCTGAGATCAGATGTGTTTTACTGCGACTGTTGTTGTCTTTGTGTTTGTTATTTACTGTGGAGTCCAGAGCACTCGACTTAACAGCAGTGAGCTCTCTCTCTTTAAAAGGACACATCATATCAACCCTGTCTCCATGGAAACTACGTAACGAAAATGCATTCTTAATGATGTTTGACCGGCGCACGTCAAACGCCAGACATTTTAAACACACGGTTAACATTGGGAAACAAAATCCCTTTAGGAAAAGATCAGGGTTTAGGTTAACATTAGTATGTTTGTTATGTTATTCCGTTACTAATTAGACCAAATAATTAAAATTCATCCACCATTAAAATAATCGTTGGGTGCAGCTCCATCAGGAGGCCACTGCGCCTAAACATCAGGGAGTTTCTATCAATTCAAAGTTACAGTGTGCCTCAGCTGGGACTCAGACGTAGTAATATTTTTTTAAACCAGTCTGCTTTTAGCTTTTCTGGGGGGAATCCCTGCATTACGTATGTGACGTAGGTGAATTAGGTCGCACTCACACTGTCCTTCCGCACCGCGCCCCGGGCTTTAGGGTACTTGTCCCCCCTCCCTCTCCCCCCGCGCCCCAGCCCCGTTTGTACTCACACTGCCTGGGCCTCGGCAAATGCTTCTTGCTGTCCATACGCCATCACGCCGTAACACGTCACACGCATTGATCGCGTGTGTGTGGCTTTGTTTACAAATCTTTCCGTAGACCTCTGAGTTTTTGTGCGTCTTGTCGACTGTTTTTGAATCTTTTCATCGACCAAATCTGCAGTAAACACAACGTGAACCTTTCACCGTTGTTGTTAAGTGTTCGAGCATGGTCCGTCGTTCTAATTTCTATTTCCGAACAGGTGCACATAAATTAAGTCAGAACCGCCGTAGGCATCGTGCTCGTGCTCGTACTCATACACGTGCGCACGCTCGTGCTCGTACATGTGCAAACGGCCCGCTGTCCGCAGTTATGCGTGGAGCGGTTGCACTCACACCGGTCAAACTTACTTGGCTTTAGCTGAAAAAACGGTTTTGGCCCGGTACGGAAGGACAGTGTGAGTGCTCCCTTATATGACAGAAACAAGCCGTTGCTGACTTCTGGTTTCACGCACAAGAGACTAATAGCAGTCTTCCGGGCGAAAGTCACGTGTTCGTTCAACCGTCTGTCCACCCAGGCGTCCAATCGCGTACATACATACTTGAGAATGCAGTTTGTTTGCATGGGATCATCGTTTTTATGAGACCGGTTGATGTCGAACAGCCGAACTGAAGAATGAAAGCAGCTCATTGCTCTCGCCCCATTGGAGATGATTCAAAGTGTGTAGCGTTGAATATGAAGATGTAACACAAGCTGCTCCATCATGTGCTGAAATATGTGCTAATAACATCTTTAACCCAACTGCTTTCAATTGGCTCGACTTCCACACGTGTGTCATCAGGGGACTGCACATCTTGTGTTATTTTAACACCCCACCTGGCATGTATTTCTTGTTATTGTGGTGCATTGTGGGAATTTTTGGCACCATCTACAGAAGTGGTGGCTGCTGTATGTTACCTGGAAATTGCACCCTAAAATGGAAATCTTGCTATTTTCTAATGGTGAGGGACAATCCCACCTGAACTCCAAGTATATCTGTAACTAAGAAGCGAACTGTAAATGTTGCTGATACATCTATAAAAGCTTTAATTACTGTATGTGATAAAATAAGTTTCTGATATTTCACAAAGCTTAATTTAATTAGAGAGAGACAAACAGGCACCAGAACGACCTGGTTAAGATTAGTAAAAAGGTCTTGTCTTGAAATTTTCACAGGTATAATCATGTGGATGACATACGAATTACGGTGCATTGCTTTTTGTAGTTAGTTATGAGGTCAGCTGGTGTGTGTGTGTGTGTGTGTGTGTGTGTGTGTGTGTGTGTGTGTGTGTGTGTGTGTGTGTGTTCGACTGAAGCGCTCTGCTGCACAGTCACAGCTGTTGCACAGAAGAATAAGAGGAGCCGTTCAGAAGCACACAAAAACACAACTAGCAACGTGGTAACGACCCATTCGTCATCAAATACTGCCGTTTTGTGTCACGCACACGCTACAGGGTGCTTTGTGTGTCGGTGTGAGACGCTCACGGCGAGGGGCGTGAGTGGGAAGTGCTCATTTTGCGTGCTTTTATCTGACACTTACGTGGGGTTCAAAGTCTCTTTACTCACGCACATAAATGTCCCGACTGCAGCAAGGTAAGAAGACACCACCACGCACTTAAGTGGGTCATAAGTGATGATTTTGAATTAGTTGTATAATAATATATGTAATTACTACATTAAAAATAATATAATCATAGTTGATTAGGCTTTGTGAAGTTTAGTAAGACAGGTGTGTTGATGCACGTCCACCAAACCATTATAATGATGCATCATTAGACTTTATTGCCTCTATTCAAAATGGTGAATTCAGGTTTTAGGGTAGAATGCCTTTTTCAAACACTTGCATGTGTCCCTGAAACCCCAACAGAGCTTGTTACACCTGGTGCTTGTTAAAACCAGTGCAATCCCATGCGAGGTCAAAGGTCAGCGTTTTACGCTACCTAAACCTGCCGCGCCTCTAAAAGTCCCTTAAGCCTGCAGATCGATAGCATATGTGCTTCAGACAATGAGTCAAGACCTCAAAGTGAGGTCCCGAATCAGGGAAATTAGTTTTTCCTCCTCTGTCCTTACGCTGGACTCTTCTTTACTTAGTCGACGTCTTCTCAGCTCTATTTTTGACCTAAATAACTCAACTCTTGTGCAATGTCAAAGGTCATTGTCAAACGCTTCCTAAACCAACACAAAACACTCGGAGATTGACAAGAGAATGACTTAGATTTTGGTTTTGGAGGCATTAAGTCATTTAGTGTTACTCTGCAGTGCATCACTTCATCACTACACACACCTGTCAGTCTGATAGTGTAGTCGAGTATTCCTGCTCCTGCGATTACACTTCTGCACGGTTTCTGAAGGTGTGTCCGAAAACAAGGGTCCGCTCCTTCATAGTTTACATTTCTAGACTGAATACGTCACAACCAGCTGACAGCGCCCGTCCAGATGGAGCGAGAGGATCCATTTTGTCGTTGCCACAATTTGGAAAATCCCTTGTTGATGTCAGTTTCCCATAATCCACTGCACACTGAACTAAGCCTAAAGCATATAAACAGCAGGTCTATTGTGTCACTTAGCATCTGATTAGCTTAGCTGTGATTTAGGGTCCGGCTGAACTGAACTTTCAGCTGTGTAGTAGTTGAACCAGATTTCTTTCCAAACGAAACACAAGCTCAGCTAAACTGCAGCTAGAGCGTAACTGTGACCTCTGAATTACTGCCACATATCCTCCTCGCAGGCACTGGAGTTGTTGCACTGACTGGTTGTTATGTTTTTCAGATTATCCATAATTATCTGACAGTAATTTTGACACCCTGTCTCTGGCATCAACATGAGTTTTACACTTTTAATCACGACTTTGGTTACAGTGTTGACTTTAAAGACATTTTATTATTCTTAGAAATGAATCTAAACCTCAGGTAAACAGAGACATCGACAGGAGTTTAGGGTGATTTCTACAGGACACAATATGGCAAGTCTGGCAGATCGAGTTGACTCTCACGCCCCTCCCCCTCTACCGCCAAGCTCCTCCGCTCCGTCCCATTGAGTGCTTGTCAGTGCGCGTACATGAGATTCCTGTGAGACGCCCGTCTTTTCTCTCATCACTAAACGGCCTGGAGTACATGCTACATGGAGATAGGCTAACTTACATATAGATAGCAACTGCTAGCGTCATTTAGCGTATGCCTAGCTTGAGGCGTTGTGTGGTATTGTAACATGGCAACGTGGCATGTGCATGAACTGTGACTGTGTCAGCTCTTTGGTTATAGTGTTGACTTTAATAGAACAGACATTTTATTATTGTTAGAAATTAATCTAAACCTCAGGTAAACAGAGACATCGACAGGAGTTTAAGGTGATTTCTACAGGACACAATACGGCAAGTCTGGCAGATCAAGTTGACTCAGTCCAATATTGAATGTTTCCAACTCTCACGCCCCTCCCCCTCTACCGCCAAGCTCCTCCGCTCCGTCCCATGAGTTCTCTTCACTGTGCCAGATTTCTGTGAGACGCTCGTCTTTTCTCTCATCACTAAACGGCCTGGAGTACATGCTATATGGAGATAGGCTGGCTAACTCATAGATAGTAACTGCTAGCATCATTTAGCTTATGCCTAGCTTGAGGCGTTGTGTGATATTGTAACATGGCAACGTGGCATGTGCATGAACTCTTTGGTTATAGTGTTGACTTTAATAGAACAGACATTTTAATATTCTTAGAAATTAATCTAAACCCCAGGTAAACAGAGACATCGACAGGAGTTTAGGTGATTTCTACAGGACACAATACGGCAAGTCTGGCAGATCGAGTTGACTCAGTCAAAATTTGAATGTTTCCAACTCTCACGCCCCTCCCCCTCTACCGCCAAGCTCCTCCGCTCCGTCCCATCGAGTGCTCGTCAGTGCGCGTACATGAGATTCCTGTGAGACGCCCGTCTTTTCTCTCATCACTAAACGGCCTGGAGTACATGCTACATGGAGATAGGCTGGCTAACTCATAGATAGCAACTGCTAGCATCATTTAGCGTATGCCTAGCTTGAGGCGTTGTGTGATATTGTAACATGGGCGAGCATTGAGGGGGGATCTGTGGCGTGTGTATGAACTGTCACTGTGTCAGCTCTTTGGTTATAGTGTTGACTTTAATAGAACAGACATTTTATTATTCTTAGAAATTAATCTAAACCTAAGGTAAACAGGGACATCGACAGGAGTTAAGGTGATTTCAACAGGACACAATATATATATTTATATTTTACTTAAAGCTGCAGTCGGCATGTCTGGCAGATCGACTTGACTGTTTCCAACTCTCACGCCCCTCCCCCTCTACCGCCAAGCTCCTCCGCTCCGTCCCATTGAGTTCTCATCACTGCGCCAGATTCCTGTGAGACGCTCGTCTTTTCTCTCATCCCTAAACGGGCCTGGAGTACATGCTACATGGAGATAGGCTGGCTAACTTACATATAGATAACAACTGCTAGCGTCATTTAGCGTATGCCTAGCTTGAGGCGTTGTGTGATATTGTAACATGGGCGAGCAGGGAGGGGGGATCTGTGGCGTGTGCATGAACTGTGACTGTGTCAGCTCTTTGGTTATAGTGTTGACTTTAATAGAACAGACATTTTATTATTCTTAGAAATTAATCTAAACCTAAGGTAAACAGAGACATCGACAGGAGTTAAGGGGATTTCTACAGGACACAATACTAAAATATTTTACTTAAAGCTGCAGTCGGCAAGTCTGGCAGATCGAGTTGACTGTTTACAACTCTCACGCCCCTCCCCCTCTACCGCCAAGCTCCTCCGCTCCGTCCCATTGAGTGCTCGTCACTGTGCCTTTGTCAGCTCTGCGCTGAGTGTACAGGATGACATGGTTCATTGATGGCTCTAAATCACCCGTAGGTGTGAATGGTTGTCTGTCTCTGTTCGTCTCTGTGTGCCCTGCGATAGACTGGTGTCCTGTCCAGGGTGGGCCCCAGCCCCTTGAGACCCTGACAGGGACAAGAGGTTGACGATGAATGGATGAATGAATGAATATCGGAGCATAGTGTCGGCTTCAGTGAATATGATCAAACCACTGTTGCCGACTGCACGTTTAAGTTAAAGTAGCAACAACACAGCATAGTAATACTATATTTACCACCAATTAAATTAAAATCACTACTGCAGCTTGGACACATCGTTAGTCACCGGACATTAGAGGATGTTTGTACCATTCCCCAGGTCCAGTTCCTTGTCGGACATTATTTAGTGTATTTAGACAATATCAGAGGAACTAAAAATACTAACACTGATGATGGACGGATTGGCTGTCACTGTCACCTACATAGCCTACTGGTAGCTGTTTCACATCTTTATATAGAACGTCATATATATAAGATATCATACGAAGCCGCTGATGGGAATACGTTGCAGGCTGTCCTCCTGGGGCCAAGGAGACACCGGCAGACACTCGTCATCGACCTGTTTAACTCTTTACAACCTGATAACGGGAAAGGGAAGTTTGGTGTCCCCAGCTAGAGCTGCTGCCCCCGCGACCCGCATTGTTATTGGCACTCTTTCCCAAATATATATATTGCAACTGCAGCGCAACAATTTCCCTCTGGATGTACGTTGTTGGGTGAAGGCTAGCCCTGGCAATATTAAGGTTGAGCTTCTTAACCATCGTACCTCTACCAACCATCCATTACCTTTACTTAACTATTCCAACGTCAAAGTGTTTCTGCATAACCTTTAGATAAATATTTTACCTGTTTCTCCATTTTTCTTTAGCTAACTATCATTTATCCAGTACTTCTAGCTAACTATTTCAACTTTCAGCCAAATATTTAAATCTCTTGTTCAGTACTTTAAGCTAACTACTACCCAGTAGACCTACTTTTAGCTAATTATTCAAACCGTTGAGGTGTTTCTGCATCACGTTGGGCTTACTATTTTAACCATTTCTCCATATTTTCTTAGCTATCTACCATTTATCAGATACTTTTAGGCTTAACCCAGCTTTCCCATCCCCTTCTGCTATCTCTGCTATCGGGCTTTGCGTCGCCCAAGATGATTTTGACTGGTTTTGAAAATGACAAACAAGCCACAGCCAGTGTAGCCATACTCCACTGATGCACTGACGCAGCGCTGTGGAGTCGGTCTGCCTATGTGAGACTACCTTTGAATAATCCAACAGGTTAACAGACACATCTGCAGCTTCTTCTTCTCTGCTGTTGATTCACCAATCTTACACTTTATCAGGACTTTTTCGTGTGACTTTTAGATTTCTCAGTGAATAATGTCTTGGTGCTGCGTTGCATTCTGGTCTATCGAGAACTCTGTTGGTAGGGAAACTACTATTTCTGCCTCTTCTATATGATGGATTTCTCTCTGCATGATGGGCTGTCTGCAAAATGGCAGCTCTTAAAAGAAGCCCTTCCTCTTTGCCGAATGTTTATGTCAGTTCTGAACTCATATGCTAGTTTTTTTTCTCATTTGATGAATTGCATTCACACCCAAGAGCTGCTGAGCAAAACAAGCTGCTAAACTGAGGTCACCAGGGTCGAGCGCTCGGTGGAAAGGCTCTTCGGCACCTGTTGTTGTTGAAGTTCAGAGTATCTTTTCATCAGGATTTCCTGTGATGAATCCTTTAAAGTTGTTCTAATCCCTTTAAAAAGAAAAGGTGTTGAAAATATCTACAGTCACATGTGATGCATGAGTTTCTTCCTGCAGCGGCAACACACAGATAAAAGAACAGTGTGTGTTCCTCTGTACCTGTTATAGTTAGAGAAACCAGAACAGATGAGTCAGGCTGCCATTTTTCTCCATTTCTATGAGAATTTATCGATCGCAAAAATAGAAAAAAATATGATATTTCATGCCAAAATATTCAAATATATATATATTTGAATATTTTCATTGGCTCGGTTTCACATTTTCAATGAAATATATTTTATTTTTTGCTCTCGGACTTATCATCTTCCCCTAAATTGTTTTATTTATCCTTCATATTTGTTTCACTTTTTCTTTGCATGTATTCACATTTTTCTATCTTGAATGGTAAATGGACTTGTACTTACAGTATAAAGCGCCTTTCTAGTTGTCGGACTACTCAAGGAGCTTTCACACGACTCGTCACATATATCCATTCATGTCCACTGATATTAAAACTGATGACAGTGGACATCTACATACCATCTAATCTAATCATTCACACCACAATTACACCACAAATCTGACTTACTGCCGAGGATCTGGACATAGCTCTCGCTTTGGGTGTACAGAGATTGGATGACCCCCAGAAGTGACCCCCTCACCCCATACTCCCGCAGCACCTCCCTCAGTATCTCCCGAGGGACCCGATCATATGCCTTCTCCAGATCCACAAAGCACATGTAGGCTGGATGGGCATGCTCCCAGGCCACCTCCAGGATCCTTGCGAGAGTGAAGAGCTGGTCGGACAGCTTCCTAAGGCACCTAAGACCTTGAGGCCACAGCTGACTGCTGCAGTTTCAGCAGTGGAAGCTTTGAACATAACCCACTCCGGTTCAATGCCCCCAACCTCCACAGGGATGCTAGAAAAGCTCCGCTTGAGGTGTGAGTTGAAGATCTCTCGGACAGGGGCGTCCTCCAGACGTTCCCAGTTCACCCGCACTACTCGTTTGGGCTTACCCGGTCTTCCCCCATCCTCTGACCAACTCATCACCTGATGGTGATCAGTTGACAGCTCTGCCCCTCTTCACTCGAGTGTCCAAAACATACGACCTCAGATCAGATGATACGATCACAAAATCGATCATCGACCTTTGTCCTAGGGTGCTCTGGTACCACGTACACTTATGAGCATCCCTATGTTCGAACATGGTGTTATACCTGTTGTTGCATTAGTGTTTCTTACAGGTACTTTTTCTCTTTATTTGTTGTTAAGTTTTACGTATTTTAAAGGCCCATTTGGAAAATTAGCCTCTACTATAAATGCTGTGTTGTGTGGCACTGGTTTATGCGACATATCTCCCTATACAAGAGAGATTTCAATGCTTTTTGCGTTATAAAGCAGGTTGAGGTGCTTAAACAATACTGTGAATATTTAAACATGTTGCATTTATTAATGTAAACCTTTGCAGTTGCTCACACACACACACACACACACACACACACACACACACACACACACACACACTCAATGCTGGCAGTCAGCAGGTATTTTGTGAGGACCAGACTCTCAGATTGCTCACACACACACACACACACACACACACTAACTGCCTGCCCTTCACCTCCTCAGTAGATTCAGTCCATCTTTCCATCCCTCTTCAATCCATCCCATCCGTCTTTCCATCCCACCTTGCCCGTCTTTCCGTATTCCCCTTATCCCTGTTATGTTGGAAGCATTCCTGCTTTGTCTGTTGAGTCTTGCGTGAACCTGGGAGCAGACACCACCACTCCCTGTTACATTATAATAACGCTTACTTTGGCTTAGATGTACGCCCAGAGATGTCAAAAGTATCCAAATTCATTACTCAAGTATAGATACTAGGGTTTGAAAATACTTCTGTAGAAGTAGAAGTATAGACTCATGCTTTTTCACCAAGTAAAAGTAATAAAGTACTGGTTTTAAAACTACTTAAAGTATTAAAGTAAAAGTGCCACAGGGGCCTGTAGTGCACTACCCCACCTCCCCTGAAAAAAACATTTTTGTAAAGGCCATAATCATGTTATAACAAAATGTTGAAGTTGTTAGTTCGTGGTACTGGGGTGCGCAGAGCTTGCAGACCATTTGAAAGGAGATGTTTTTGTGTCCAACCACTACCAAAAGTTCTTCAAGCGACGGCCAGGGATGCAGAAGGGTTGGCTGGTCCTCCTGGTTACCAACCTTGCTGCTTGTGTTTGGTTGGGACATTTCACTTCAGTTCTCTTGAGTCTGCCACGGACATCTTCGTATTAGGCTACATACTCCAACGTCTGCTGTTTCCTTGCTGGAGTGTACGTGATTTGTGTCATGTGCAGATGGATATGGATCGCGTACAACCAATTCAGTTCAATTCAATTTTATTTATAGTGCCAAATCATAACAAAAGTTATCTCAGGACACTTTGAAGAGTAGGTAACGTTCACACTCTATGACTTATTTATGATTTACAGAGACCCAACAATTCCCCCGTAGAGTACGGTGGCGTTGAAAACCTTCACTATAACAGGCAGGAACGTCAGACAGACCCAGCTCTGTGGAGGACGCACATCTGTCTGCACCGGAGAGAGGAAGAGAAGGAGAGAGAGAGAGAAAAGACGGACAGATGGACAGAGAGAGAAAAAGACAGACAGAGACAAACTTCCAGAGATGCAAGCAACCAAAGTCTAACAATAACTATAATAATTTCTATAGTATTGTGAACATGACTCATATGTTATGGCAGTTAATACAACAGAATAGTAGAAACAAGCACAGCTAAGGTGATAGAATATGATAATAATTATGGTGGCAAACATGATCAATGATGAGTAGCAGCAATAGCAGCTACGATACAGCGAGACATACCACTGATGGTGTTTATATGGCTACAAATGTTATAGTTTATTAGACTAATGATAGTTTACATGAGTAACAGTGATAATAGCAGCAGGAAGTGTCATGCTGAAGGCTCTGCCTCCCATTCTACTTTTGGAGACTCTAGAAACGACGAGTAGTCCTGTATTCTCAGAGCGCAGAGACCTAGTAGGGTAATACGGTACTATGAGCTATTCAAGATACGACGGAGCCTGACCAATAACAGCTTGGTAGGTAAGAAGGAGGATTTTAAATTCTGTTCTAAATTTTACAGGTAGCCAGTGCAAAGAGGCTAATGGGGGTGTCAGAACAGTATATGTTTATACTTCTCATCCAACCACAATCATATTCATTCTATCCGGATGGCACGATTTATCTGGATAGGTTTGTGACAAGCTGTGACGAAAACAAGCAGAAATAAAAAAAAGGCGTAACGAGTAGGGATGGGTATTGTTAAGATTTCAACGATACTACTACTGCTTATCGATTCAGTACTTTGTACAGTCTACGGTACAGTATTTTAAGCTTTAAGCAGCTTCAGCAGGGGACCCCAAACTTCCCTTTCCCGGGCCACATTAACCAGCTCTAACTGGGGGATCCCGAGGCGTTCCCAGGCCAGTGTGGAGATCTAATCTCTCCACCTGGTCCTGGGTCTTCCCCGAGGCCTCCTCCCAGCTGGACGTGCCTGGAACACCTCCCTAGGGAGGCGCCCAGGGTTCATCCTTACCAGATGATCCTGAACCACCTCAACTGGCTCCTTTAACGCAAAGGAGCAGCGGCTCTACTCGAGTTCCTCGCGGATGCTGAACTTCTCCCCCTCTCTCTAAGGGAGACTCCAGCCCCCCTCCTGAGGAAACCCATTTCAGCCGCTTGTACCCGCGACCTCGTTCTTTGGGTCCTGACCCAGCTTTCATGACCACAGGTGAGGGTAGGAACCAGGACTGAACGGTAGATCCAGAGCTTTGCCTTCCTCAGCTCTCTTTTAGTCACAACGGTGCGGTAGAGCGACCGCAGCACCGCCCCCGCTCCCCTCACTCCTTCACTTGGGGTAAGGACTCATTCCCTACCTGGAGTAAGCAATCCACCGGTTTGCTTTAATTAACAATTCATTTTTAAAAAGCACTAATTAATTCAGAGTTACTCCAAGAGGACTCTGAGTTGATTTCTCCTTTTTTCACTAAATAAAAAGAAGTTGGGGGGACTGAGTGCAGAACATTATATTTGTAATTCAAAATTTACATTTGATTTGACTTTCTTGGGATGTACAGTCTCTACAGTTAATAGTTGAAAGTGAGATAAAGTATGGCTACATGTGAAAGTCTTCCTTCTACAGATCTGTGTTTGAAGGAGCTCAGTGGACGATCTTTCCTGGAGTCCAGAAATTCTCTCTGTGTCCTACAGGATTTGTGGTGTCTCCAATCCTTTCTCACCTGCACTCCCTCTATTCCTCTACTTTTATTGTCATGTCTTCTCTGTTCAGTCGCACTTTCCTTCGTCCTAATCGACTACCTGTTATCTCCTGCAGCTCACAAAGAGACATCGGAGGACTGTCGGGGCTGTCTGGAGTGTTCCCACGACAATGGATGTGTGCGTTGCCCCGAGCGACTCTTCCTGTTCCTGCAGAGAGATGGGATGTCCCACCATGGGACTTGTCTCCACGCCTGCCCTGCTGGACACTACGGACAGAGAGGGAAGGACATCAACCGCTGCATGAGTATGTTTCACCTGCAGTGGAGTCGAACTGAAACTCTTGTCTCAGCCACCCGACTCCAATGATGAGCACAGTAATTTCACCTCACAGAACACAGGGGTTGCTGGTCTACCGCTGCCTCAATCGATTACATTTCAAAGTTTCATTCATTCATCTTCAAACGCTTGTCCCTATCGGGGTCGCGGGGGGCTGGAGCCGATCCGAGCTGACATTGGGCGTAAGGCAGGGTACACCCTGGACAGGACGCTAGTTTATCGCACATAGAGACAAACAGAGACAGACAACCATTCACACCTACGGGTGATTTAGAGTCATCAATGAACCGAACACCTGCACGTCTTTGGACTGTGGGAGGAAACCGGAGAACACGGAGAAAACCCTCGCAGACACAGAAAGGCCCCAGCCAGGATGCGAACCTGGGACCTTCTCGCTGTGAGGCGACAGTGCTAACCGCTGATAGATTTATTTCCTTACCCTTTAAAACACCAACGTCACACAGTAAACTAAACACAAACTAAACAACTGAGGCAGCGGTAGACCAGCAACTCGTGTTTTCTTCAAATCCCATGTTCCCCAGAGTGCAAATGTAAATATAGAACCTTTGACAGTTCGTAAACAATGATGATGTAAAGACCTAAAATACAAACTCGCATCTGTTATTTTATCCACGGGATCCAGTTGCGTAAGATAATACGAGCAACCATGGACACATTCAGCTGGAAGTCTCCAGTTAACAGAGTCACTGGTTAAACTGGGACGCTGGTTGCTTTGAAAAGGTCATGACCCTTTAGAAAATCAGGTAGAACTTGAGTCCACTGTTTGAATATCTCAGACACGGGGAGGACATGCAAACTTCACACAGAAGGGCCCAGGCCGGGATGTGAACCTGGAACCTTCTCGCTGTGAGGCAACAGTGCTAACCACTGAAAACACTATTGTCACACAGTAACACAAACTAAACAACTGAAGCAGTGGTAGACCAATAACTAATGTTTTCTATGAGTTAAAATTATTTTTATCAATGTAGTTGGGTGGCTTTAAAGACCTCATACAACCACACTTGAAAATACGTTATCTATCCGTTTAAATTCAAGAGGAAAAGAGGAACATAAACGACTTATATGAGCGTTTTCTAATTTACCCTATACTTATATCGTTAATTAAGCAGCTTTCAACCAATTTTCTTTCTCATATCAAATCAAACTTAAAAACGTATAAATTATCTGTCACTCTTATAACCCTAACCCTCGACAGGGTATAGATTACATTAAAGGTTGGATACGTAGAATCTTAATTTAAAATAAAAAATACACCTACAGGACGTTTTGAGGGGTACCGAACGAAAGTATTGGTTGATGGTATGTTTGACAGGTTTGACAATAATTTTTTTTTTACGTTCTGTGTACATTGTACCAGCCAATAGCAGCGGGCATTGCGGGTTGCCAGGGTTGTCTGTTGTTGGGTGCAGCTACTGTAGGCTGGCACTGGGTGAAATGGAGTTAGCCAATCCTGCAGCTGCTTATTTGAGAGATGGAGACGGGCAAAAATGAGACTAAATAAAGGCCAACCATTTACTCGATGGACTGAGATAAAGGAGTTCAACGGCATTAAAACGCATTCCATTATGGCTACGTTTCACCTTGATCGGTTAGCTAACTTTCATGTTTACTTAGCTGTAACGGCTAATGCTAACGGCGAACGCTAACTGTCAGTCAAAGTCCTCTAATCCTTGGTTTTATGGTGTGATTTTCTGGAGTGGATGAGTTCAAACAGACTCAAACAGACTCCGGTCTCCTGTAGGCTACCGGCCCGGGTCTGACCAACCTGGCAACCTGACTGCTGGAATTATTTTTTATTGCAACTATGATCTTGAGACACTAGGTGGCAATGTTCTGCTCATTCTCCATATTCAACCTTTAAGTGAGTGAATATGTCTTTCTTTTTGACTTTGAGCATTTCCCAAACGGCGCACTGGATAATTGCGACTTATCTAAACATCTCCATCCTTTTCTTTCCTGCCCTGCTCACCTGCGAAATAATCTGTACCTTCCTCTTAAATTTACCCAAATTGTTTATTCACTGGACGTGTTGTTGTGTGCCTCCCTCCTCTCAGAGTGTCGCTCTTTGGACTGTGAGCACTGTTTCAGCCGGGACTTCTGCACCAAGTGTAAACCCGGCTTCCAGCTGTACAAAGGCAAGTGTCTGAGCCGCTGTCCAGGAGGAACCTTCGCCCACCAGACAGACTGCCTCGGTGAGCAAACACTCTCTACTAACACAGCACTAATATTTAAAGAGCTTACTCGTTACTGAGCCTGATACATCTGGTGATACTGGGTATTTTTCTTTGTGTCAGCCAACATTATATTGGTCCTACTGAGCTGTGTTGAGCCTGATACACATTATTCCTCCATTATTGACCAAGAACTATTAAAAACACATCAGTGTGCCACGTTATAGCGCTGGGTGACATGTGAATTCATTATAATGAACACACTCTGTAGTTCATTATGACTCAATTACACACACACACACACACACACATACACACCAAGCCTGTGAATGTTCCCATGTGTCCAGGTCGTCGTTCTCCTCAAAGCAATTTTAGTCAAAAGCAACTGGACCTGGTTATTTGTCTAGGAAGACGTTTCATCTCTCATCCAAGAGGCTTCATCAGTTCATTTACACATCTGATCAGGCTGGGACCAGGACCAGGACCAGGCTGGGAGTGGACCAGGACCAGGACCAGGACCAGGCTGGGACTGGTCCAACTAACTGGTGTACAATGCTGCCCTTTCATCAGGAGATTCAACAATCTAACCTCAAAGAACAACTGTTCACAAATAGCCTCCTGTGACTCCAACGACTGTCGTTTAGACTCAATAGAGCACTAAGTCCAGACCTACTTCCACCAATGACTGGACCAGGACCAGGACCAGGCTTGGACTGGACCAGCACTAACGAAGTCGAAACCAACTTCCCACCAACGACTGCCACTCTAACGACGGTTGTTGGCACTTGGAGCACAAAGGGTTCCAGTAATATCATCGTCCTTGTGAGAGGTTAAACACCTGGATCTCACACCAGTTAGTTGGACCAGTCCCAGCCTGGTCCTGGTCCTGGTCCAGTCCCAGCCTGGTCCTGGTCCTGGTCCTGGACCAGTCCCAGCCTGGTCAGATGCGTACATGAACTGATGAAGCCTCTTGGATGGGGGTGAAACGTCTTCCTAGACAAATAACCAAGTCCAGTTGCTTTGGACTGAAATCACACACACACACACACACACACACACACACACACACTCTGTCCTGCTGCTCACTAGAGCACCAAATGTGGATTAATCCACTGCTGAAAATAGTCCCCAACAAATGCACTATCTCCTCCTGTTGGTCTGATAAAAACTACAGCAAGCAGCTGTTTTGGGAAATCACTGGGCCCTTTCAATAAAATTAGCTTTATATTTGTGAGCTGTTGGTTGGGCTGTAAAACATTTATTTCCTCAGTAGGATCCAATGGGCTTGAGGCTGATGTGCAATTTGTTCACAAGAAGAAAAACACAAACAACAAGCGTTTAAAACCAACATTATCCATCAAACTGCATCCATGTGTGATTACAGGCACTAGTGATGTGGTCTTTGTTTTTTTTTTTGGATGATTTTTGGGGAAATCTCCAAGCCTTTATTACACAAGATAGAAAGGAAACGAGGGAGAGACATGCAGCAAAGGGCCGCAGGTCGGAGTCGAACCCGTGTTCGACTTCAGCCTCTTTACATGGGGCGGTTGCTCTAACCCAGGGGTCTGCAGCCTTTACTATCAAAAGAGCCATTTTGCCCCTTCTTCGACCAAATAAAATCTGTCTGGAGCCGCAAAACAAATATTATCATTCATTCATCTTCAGCCTCTTGTGCGGGTCAGGGTCGCGGGGGGCTGGAGCCGATCCCAGCTGACATCGGGCGCGAAGCGTGGTCCACCCTGGACAGGACGCCAGTCTATCACAGGACACATAGAGACGAACAGAGACAGACAACCATTCACACCTACGGGTGATTTAGAGTCATCAATGAACCGAACACCTGCACGTCTTTGGACTGTGGGAGGAAACCGGAGAACCCGGAGAAAACCCACGCAGACACGGGGACAACATGCAAACTCCACACAGAAGGGACCCAGCCGTATTCGAACCTGGAACCTTCTTGCTGTGAGTCGACAGTGCTAACCAGAAAAATGATTTGATGTCACAGCTTAGCTTTATGTATAGTTACTGTTGACATTTTATTCCTATTATTACCTAATTCCTCACCACATATCAAGCACACAGGTAAGCGAACATCATGTGAAAGCAAATTAATATTTCTACACAACAATATTTTCCTCCGATAAGTTTTTTTGGGGGGGGGGTTTATCCGCAGTTAGCATACCAGTGCGGGCACCAACTCAAGTTTAGCCACCTGCAGGGAAAGGCGCTGGGCCGTAGACGTAGGATGTGACGCGTATTTTAGTTTCACGTCAAATCTTTAAAAAATAACCTTGAACTCTAAGATCACAGGTGTTCCCTTGTCCACTGTCCAAAAAAGGCGTTATTTACACGTTGTTTATATAATTTTTTTGGCAAAGCTACAGGGAGCCACTGAAAAGAGGCAAAAGAGCCGCATACGGCCCAAGAGCCGTGGGTTGCAGACCCCTGCTCTAACCACTCAGCCCCCGGCCGCCCCAATGATCCTTTTTTTAAATACCGTATTTTCCGCACTATAAGGCGCACCACATTATAAGGCGCACCACATTATAAGGCGCACCTTCAATGAATGTCTTATTCTGAAACTTTTTTCATATATAAGGCGCACCGCATAGAACAGACGCTAAAGTCGAGGATGGGGTTACGTTAAGGACTGCCTCTAAATTTATTGATGTTAAGTTTGCGTGCTAGCGCGAGTAGCATCCAGCTGCAGACCCGGAGCTCAAGCCCCTCACTTGAAAAAAAAAAAAGTGAGGGGCTTGTGTCAAGTGAGGGGCTTGTGTCAAGTGAGGGGCTTGTGTCAAGTGAGTGGCTTGTGTCAAGTGAGGGGCTTGTGTCAAGTGAGGGGCTTGTGCTCCGGGTCTGCAGCTGGATAGTGTTGCCTTCCGTCAAATAGTGATTGTACGGACTCTTCTACTTGCTGCTCTCTGTTCAACGACCCACTGTTCGAGTTTGTCCTCCAGCTGCAGCCGTCTCGCTCTGTTCCCTCTAAACTCTGTTCCCTCTAAACTCTGTTTAGTCTTCTTTAATTGGCGATAACATATATCTCAACATGCACCGCGCGTTACTTCTTCTACGGGGGAAAATAGAGTCGGCGGCTGCTCACCGTAGTTGAGACCTGTTGTGGCTCAATATTGGTCCATATATAAGGTGCACCGGATTATAAGGCGCACTGTCGGCCTTTGAGACATTTTAAGGTTTTTAGGTGCAACTTAGTGCAACTAGTGCGGAAAATACGGTATTCTCATTTCACACGCTGAAAATGCGAGTACATGCAACAACAGCTGAAATACTGCAGTTGTATGTTGAACGTATGTGTGCAAACGCATCCTAATGTATGTAGCAGTTCGTAACACATGATGATGATGTAATGGTGGACTACACGTTATCCAAAAACCGAAGGTCTGACACTTATGTATTCTATTACTGCTGCCGATCCGCCACAACCACAGCAGAGGAATGGATGCATCTGGAAAGTAGGTTCATCTTCCCTTGATGAGGTAACACTGGCTGCATGCGGAGGACAAATATATGAGTGCTCACATACAATTAGAAATCTGGATGAAGTTAGAGTCATGTATACGGGAAGATGAATAACCACAGTTCTTTAGGTTATGTGAAAACTTTCAAATCCCATGTTCCCCCGAGTGCAAATGTAAATAATGAACTTTTGACAGTTCGTAAACAATGATGACGCAAAGACCTAAAATACAAACTCGCATCTGTTATTTTATCCACGGGATCCGTTTCATCTCATCTCATCTTCAGCCTCTTATCCAGGGTCGGGTCTCGGGGGCAGCAGCTCCAGCAGGGGACCCCAAACTTCCCTTTCCAAGGCCACATTAGCCAGCTCTAACTGGGGGATCCTGAGGCGTTCCAAGACCAGTGTGGAGATCTAATCTCTCCAACTGGTCCTGGGTCTTCCCCGAGGCCTCCTCCCAGCTGGACGTGCCTGGAACACCTCCCTAGGGAGGCGCCCAGGGTTCATCCTTACCAGATGATCCTGAACCACCTCAACTGGCTCCTTTCAACGCAAAGGAGCAGCGGCTCTACTCCGAGTCCAGCCCCCCTCCTGAGGAAACTCATTTCGGCCGCTTGTACCCGCGACCTTGTTTTTTCTGTCATGACCCAGCTTTCATGACCACAGGCTGGGATCCATTTGCGTAAGATAATACGAGCAACCACGGACACATTCAGTTGGAAGTCTCCAGTTAACACAGTCACTGGTTAAACTGGGACACTGGTTGCTTTGAAAAGGTCATGACCCTTTTGAAAATTAGGTAGAACTTGAGTCCACTGTTGGAATATCGATTTTTACAACCTGACATTTTGTTGCTGGCACAGTTAAAATTCAGTGTTCAATGCAAAGCTTGCTAACTCATCTGAATAGCTGAGGCAATACGCCACTTTTTGGTGACGTTAGATGTAAAATACTCATAATGCTCACTTCATTTGCTGTCACCCAAATGACCTACAAAACAAAATGACCTTACCTGTAAAACCTGTTTTGGCCCTCTGCGGAAGGACAGTGTGAGTGCGCCCTAAGGGAGACTCCAGCCCCCCTCCTGAGGAAACCCATTTCAGACGCTTGTACCCGCTTGTACCTTTTTGCATTAAGCAGAAATTAATCTAAAATGTGTGGCTATGGATCAGTTGCACCTGTTTTGGTAAACTACACTTTGTTTCAGTGAAGACGGTTTAACGAGAAAAACATAAACTTTCACGTGGATCAAACTGTCATTAGCAAAGTTAACTTCTGACAACATAATGATACATTCAAGCTATACGTCGTCTTTTGGGATATTTTGTCTTGAACCCCCCCCCACACACACACACACACACACACACACACAAATATAGAGCCAGACTTTGAATGCAACACATGCTTCACATTAAACCTTGTTGTTTATCTTCCCTCCCTTCTAAGTAAGTGAGATATATTATATATATATGAACTCACTCATCAGTCTGTGCTGTGTCGGGACTCCAGATTCTGCCGTCCACCTGCACCATCTGCAGCTACTGTTGTTCCTTGGCATCGTGACCACATCTGGTTTCCATGCCGATGTTGAGGTTTCGCGTCTGACTGTTGGTACACACCTCGAGCAACTCCACAAAAGAATCAATGAAAATCTATTCATTTCATACCCAAAATACAAAAATGCTAATGATGATTACTGAGAAATGTTGTCCCATCTTGACTGAAGCTGCTGGTCTTTTCCGTTGCGGACTGCCTGGAAAAACATCACTCATCAGTAACCAGTCACCGTGAGTGTAATGCCCCGGCGTGTATTAATGCTTCAGCTGGCATTCATCTTCTTTAAATGATAACAATGTGGTGGCCAGGGGGTCTGAAGAAAACATTAGTCTTTAAATATTGTTGCTTCTTCATGGGGTTGTGATTTATTTATCGTCATTACCTCACTCCTGTACGGAAGAGCAAATTCAGCCAAGACTTTTCCATTTAAAGGAAATATCATCAGGCACTGTTAGACTCATCTCATTCTCATCTCATCTTCATCCGCTTACAGTCAGGTCGTGGGGGCAGCAGCTTTAGCAGGGGACCCCAAACTTCCCTTTCCCGGGCCACATTAACCAGCTCTAACTGGGGGATCCTGAGGCGTTCCCAGGCCAGTGTGGAGATCTAATCTCTCCACCTGGTCCTGGGTCTTCCCCGAGGCCTCCTCCCAGCTGGACGTGCCTGGAACACCTCCCTAGGGAGGCGCCCAGGGTTCATCCTTACCAGATGATCCTGAACCACCTCAACTGGCTCCTTTCAACGCAAAGGAGCAGCGGCTCTACTCCGAGTTCCTCATGGATGCTGAACTTCTCCCCCTCTCTCTAAGGGAGACTCCAGCCCCCCTCCTGAGGAAACACATTTCGGCCGCTTGTACCCGCGACCTCGTTCTTTCGGTCATGACCCAGCTTTCATGACCACAGGGGAGGGTAGGAACGAAGATTGACCGGTAGATCCAGAGCTTTGCCTTCCTCAGCTCTCTTTTCGTCACAATGGTGAGGTAGAGCGACTGCAACCCCCGCTGAGAGAGGAAAATACATGTTAAATGTCATTATTTAGTCAGGCATATAATAGTTAAAAACACTGACCACTTCCAACCACACTGGGTTCACGGGAAAGTGCGTTAATCTTCCCCTGCATTCATCACATATGAAAATGGTTGAGTCCGTGGCTTCTGCAATCAGTATTGTCTTCTTTTCAGATGTGTGGTTTTTGGTTCTTTGGTGCCTGACCTTGAGAAATCTCAATCCTCTTGTCTCCTAGAGGACTGCCTCCTGGCTCTGTTAGGAGAGTGGAGCGACTGGAGCGTCTGCCTCCGTGACGGCGCCACCTGCGGCTTCAGGTGGGGCAAGCAGACCAGGAACCGAGGGGGCGGGCTGTCCGGGAGAATGCCTGAAGAGAAAGCGGCGTCACTTTGCCCGTCCAACAGCGAGACACAGAGGTGCAGGATGAAAAAAAGATGTCCTACAGGTGAGTTGGGAAGGGAAGGGAAGGGGAAGGAGGTTACAGGTGCAAACAGTAGCTGCAATAAGCTGCTGCAAGATTAAACTGTCATTATAAATACACGTTTAAAATCAACCATAAACAAACTGCAGCAGAGCGTCTTCTTTATGACGTTGGACTGCCAACATCTGTGGACTCGTGCATTGTTTGTTTGGTCTTGTGTAATGTGCTGTGTTGACATACTTGTGTGATTTATAATGCCAAGTTGGAGAGATTAGACCTTGTAAAAAAATTCCAACATGTGCTACTTCCAATTAACACTTGAAGGCTAGTGTTTACAGTTTTCCTCTCGGGGCAGTGGCTTAGTGGGGTAGAAGAGGCGCAAAGCTTCCCTTTCTTTTAGTTATTTTTGCTGTTTTGATGCTAAAAATCACAAGTCCAGGGTTCAGTATTGGTGATGGAGTCAAGGCAACTTTATTTGTACAGCACTTTTCATACACAAGGCAGACTCTAAGTGCTTCACAGCACAACATGTCATGAATTCAAATGCATTACAGGAAGACAAAGAGAATAAAAACACAGACAATAATTAAAACAGTGCGGACGTTAAAAGGGCAAAGATTTAGCAGAAAGCTAAGGTGAACATAAAAGTGTTCAGTCGAGTTGTAAAAGTGGTCAGAGTGGGTGAAAGTCTCACATCTTCAGGAAGTTGATTCCAGCTGTTTGTTGCATAATGACTGAAAGATGCTTTCCCTTGATTTGAGTTTACTCTGCGAACCTCAGAGGATCATAGTGATCTAGAAGGCTGATGTGGCCGGAGCATATCAGTAATATACCTCGGCCCTGGACCATGTAGTGATTTATATGTGAGCAGGAGGATTTTAAACGTACAGGAAGCCAGTGTAATGATTTAAGAACTGGTGTATTGTGCTCACATTTTATGGTCTTTGTTAGAACTCCAGCAGCAGCGTTCTGAACGAGCTGCAAGGAGACCGTTACAGTAGTCTAGCCTACTGGTGATAAAGGCATGGACAGCACAGGGCGTGGTGCGGAATGACAGTGTGAGTGCGCCCTAATTCCCAGTCCAATACAAAAAAAAACTTCTTATATAGCTTATACTGTATATCTTTTTGTTTACACCTGTTGTCTTGTTCAAAGAGAGAGAAAGCACAGTGAGAGGATGGAGATTTGGTTCTGTGGTGTTCTGATTGATCATATCTGGGGAATATTACCTGTAGAAGGAAACGCCTGCGGACGACCAGAGAGGCAAACGCTAAAACACTTAATGTCTGATTATTATTATGTGAGTATTTCTGTATTTACTCGATATCAACAAACAAAACCCACATTTATGAATGAGATCGAATCAGCGGACCTTACAGCGAATGATGAGGGAGATAAACAGACTTTATTTTTGGTTTTCTTTCCTTTCTTTGTTTTTTTTAACCGGCTCACCGGCATTGTGTGCAGAAAAACCGATTCAGTCGGCATTTAATGCACAACAACCGAATCGCTCGGCGTTTGTAGAACCAAATCTCTTGGCATTGAACGCACGACGACCGAATCACTCGGCATTGCGTGCAGAAAAACCGATTCACTCGGCATTAATGCACAACATCCGAATTACCCGGCATTGAATGTGGCCCTGTCGGACCACTCGGAGGAATCCAGATTTCCGCGGTGACATCCGCAGCACTTGGAGATGGCGCTGCCCACAGCGGAGAAGAATCTGCGGATGACGTTCGACTCCTGTGGTGTCTTCAGGTGACGCTTGACGGAGGAGGCAATGAACTTCTCAAGTGCTGGTTCCCCTAGTTTTAGGGAGATCAGCACCATTTGTTCGTTGCCCCACTTCTTGCACAGATCCTGGAAGATGGTCTTGTCGAGGTTCTTGAAGGTCTTTTGGGTGGCGTGGAAGTCTACACCGTCGACCTTTGCCCATATGACCTCAAACAGGTGCTTCATGATGGCCTCGGGGTTTGAACAGGTAAAGGTCACTTTGTTTTTCCTGTATGCCCGCCCGACCAGCTGCTCCACAAACGCCTCGATGAACTGCTTGTTTCTTTCCTGCTGCGCCGCAAGTTTGGCAAGTGTCTCTTTAGTTACTGAGACGGTCGCTCCACCGGTCGATGCTTTACTCGATGCACCAGTCAACGCAGGCAAGTGCCCCATGGAGGGTGTGGTTGGTGACTCTATAGGAGGCATTAACTCACTGGCTGTTATACCTGTGATCAATCTGTCACTGTGGGTGTTGACCTGAGTGTTCATCCACCAACTCATCAGTCCCAGGAAACTCCACGCTCTGTCCTGGATCTCAGCGTACATGTCAGCATCTGACTGAGGAACATGCACTGTCCTGCAGACTGTTCCTGACGTTCCTGGATTCATCTCTGGCTCTGTGCCATTTGCGATGTGTCCGTAGAGGAGATCACTGAATTCCTGTGTGAACGTCTGGACTTTGAGAGGGGAAATGTTCTTGAATTTTGTCAATTCCCAACCTTCATTTCCATCCATTAGTTTTTCACCCTCCTCGGCCAGCAGAGAGGGAACGAGGTCTGTGATCTGCTGCGGTGATTTGCTGCTTTCTTCTTTGGGGTCCAGGTCGAATTTGTCCACCACTTCTCTCGCATTACGAGTGATCCATTGTCTGGCAAAATACTTTGCATAAAAGGCCTTGATCTTCTTCTCTGCTCTTTTCCTAAACCGAAGGTCCTCCTTTTCAGTTGTTGGACTTGGGACGTCTTTCAAACTCCTTACATCGTCAGCAATGTCTTCTACGACAGCCTCGATGTCAGAGGAGCTTTGGGATCGCAGCGTCAACTCAGAACGCGACTCTTCGTCTAAAAGAGGTTCAAAGATCTGAGTCACCTCATCCTGGATCAGGTCTCTAATCCTGTCCTCTGGTGTGGCCTCCACCGGGGCTTCTGTGTGTCCGTGGTCATCGTCTTCTGGGTCTTCTGGGTCTTCTGGGTCTTCTGGGTCTTCTGGTTCCTTGTCGTCTCTGTCTGGGTCTTCAGGATCCAAAGGTGTAACTGGTGTCTGCCAGCGCTCCTCATCCTTGGGGTTGTCCGGATCCACAAGTGAAACTGATGCCCGCCTGTGGTCTGATGACTTGATGAGTTTTTCGGGGGAGGTGGTCTGAATCGGTCTTCTCCTCTTTATAAAAGGTGTTTTGACCCTGGCTGTGAGGGCCTTTAACAGTTTGCAGACGTGTTCAATCATAGTGTTCAGCCTGCGGGGGGGAGTGATGCGGTGTGTGCTTGCCAGAGAAGAGTTGACGTGTTCTGAAATGTCTCTGCTGAGCAAACTCGACAAGCGATTTGAGTTGATACCCTGGATCGGGTTCTTGATGTCCAGAACGTCGGAGAAACTCTGTGAGACAGCGTCCCCCACACAGGACTGAATGTCCTCCACAGACACTTTAGTTTGGCCCTGGAGAGCTCTCAGCACGGCTTTGGACAAGGACCGTATTATGTCCAGCAGCAGTTCGGCCAGCACAATTTTAGTGGCGTCATCTGCGGTGCCTGTTTTCAACAGCTCCAGCTGTTCGGGGGTTATCCTTTTGAAGTAGGATTTGATCAGATAATTGCACAAATCCACGGCTCCTGACTCCTCCGTCTGTGGCGATGCCGGTCTTGAGAGGGCCATCGTGGCTGTTGTTCCTTCTGAATGCTTTGTGTCCTGAATGTCCGTCGAAGAATCCTTGTGAATAAGCGAGTTATTGTCCTTCCTGGTCGAAGCCACGTGAGCTTGTGTGCAGCAGCTGTTCAGGTCTGGAGGCAGATCGAGAATGTGCCGGAACCCTCAGTGATCTCTCATTTACATAGAGTTATGATATCACAAAGGCAGTTCTTTAAGCTCCGCCCCCTCAACATCAAAGCCACCGCTGCTAGGCAACAGCGGAACTCTCTGGCTGTTTGTTGTTTTTCAAACAATCAGTGAATGAAATGATTTTCATTTGTATCAGTGTTATTGTTATTGTTATTATTGTTATTATATAAAATAAAAGGCAGCTTAAGCTAGCAGTTTCCATTGTTGTGGGAATTTTGTAAATGTGTAATTCATAATTTACCAAGCTCCTCTCCTGTGGAACCAACACCCAAGTGTTATTCTGAATACTATAATCTGTCTGACGTTCCTGTCTGTTATAGGGAAGGTTTTTGGTTCAATTCAGTTCAATTTTATTTACAGTGCCAAATCATAACAAAAGTTATCTCAGGACACTTTACAGAGTAGTTAAAGACCACACTCTATGACTTATTTATGATTTACAGAGACCCAACAATTCCCCCGTAGAGTACGGTGGCGTTGAAAACCTTCACTATAACAGACAGGAACGTCAGACAGACCCAGCTCTGTGGAGGACGCACATCTGTCTGCACCGGAGAGAGGAAGAGAAGGAGAGAGAGAGAGAAACACGGACACAAAGACAGAGACAGACACACTTCCAGTAACTATAATGATATATATAGTGATGTGAATACTACAATACATCCTGTATCAAATCAAATCATCATATCAATCTTTATTTATATGGCACTTTTCATACTTTTACAGTAGCACAAAGTGCCTTACAGAGAATAAAAGCCAAACAAAACATGAACAACAAAGAAACACATGAAAACCCAAACTTCCAACCCCACAAATATACACACAGAGATACACAAAGACATACACACTCACGCACACACATAGCCATACACACATACACTAGCTGTTGCTGAGGAGACATGGCTGGGCACCGAGATCTGAGGTGAGGATGAATCTACCTTACCTTTGGATAACATCATGCTGCAATTTAAGGCTTTTTTATGACTTGAGGAGACGTATAATCAGTACGCTTTCCATCTAGTTCATTGTCATTTAAGTTCCTATCTTACACAGCGTGAGTTAAAACAATGGTGATTGATCATGTGACCCACTAATGAAAGCACTTGTTGCCTCTTTGCTGAGTATTCACATATGTGTGTCTGTGGAGACATTCCCTCTCTAAATGGAAATACGCGCCATGTTAGGCCTGTGAATGTTCTCACTTGTCCAGGTTCATTATGACTCAATCACACACACAAACACACACACACACACACACACAAACACACACACACACACACACACACCAAGCCTGTGAATATTCTCACTTGTCCAGGTCATCGTTATCCTCAAAGCAATTTCAGTCAAAAGCAACTGGACTTGGTTATTTGTCTAGGAAGACGTTTCACCTCTCATCCAAGAGGCTTCATCAGTTCATGTACACATCTGACCAGGACCAGGACCAGGACCAGGCTGGGAGTGGACCATGTCCGCGCCATGTTAGTGACGCTGCTGAAGGCGGTTGGTCTGCCGGTGGAGCTCGTCACTGCCGGTTATGCTGCTTCCACTTTTAATCTGAATCCTGGAACTTCGAACTTCTGAGTCAGGCTTGTAGTTAGAGCAGAAGTGTAATATGAACGTGTGTGTGTGTGTGTGTGTGTGTGTGTGTGTGTGTGTGTGTGTGTGTGTGTGTGTGTGTCACACCTGACAAGATGGAGGGCTCTGAAAGAACAGGCTTGTCCGCAGTTATATTTTACCGCCAAAGAGGCCGCTAGAAACAAGGTATCTCAAATCTTACGGATTATGACTTTAAAGTTGAATTTCTGTAATTTTCAACCTGGACACTATTTCCCTGCGTATTTGTGTCTAAATTACTAATTGGAAGAATTCATTCACCCATTCATCTTCAACCGCTTGTCCCTGGCGGGGTCGGGGGGGGGGCTGGAGCTGATCCTAGCTGACATCGGGCGTGAAGCGTGGTCCACCCTGGACAGGACGTTAGTCTATCACAGGACACATAGAGACGAACAGAGACAGACAACCATTCACACCTACGGGTGATTTAGAGTCATCAATGAACCGAACACCTGCACGTCTTTGGACTGTGGGAGGAAACCGGAGAACCCGGAGAAAACCAACGCAGACAGGCCCCAGCCAGGGCGCGAATTACGACCACTACACCACCGTGTCTCCCTAAGTGGAAGAATATTGTTTTAAATTGCTCCAGTAAGGACTAGGGCCCTGTAGATGTAAACCACGCTCTAGTGTAATGGGGCAAGTGCACACCATCATCTTCAGTACGTTTGTTTTTGCCACCCACAGGCGCAGATTGCTATCATAAGTATCCGACTGTGTTCTGGAAAGACAGATGAAAGTCTTGTTCTGAAATCTATTTCTGAAAGGCAAATTGTTGCTGGAAGCCAATAACGTGGAACTTGAGCGAGAGAGATAGTGATAGAGAGCGCCAGCATGGAGACTTCGTTCGTCAGTGGTTCTTTTTTGCGTGTTTCCAAATTGCGTCTAAACGATGTAAACTCCTCAGGTTTCACTGACTAATGTTCCTGTTGGACCCTGAAAAAGGCTGAAGTTGTGGCCAGTTGTGCTACAAATAAGATCATCCTTTATTAGTCCCACAGAGGGGTAATTAGCAAAAATGGATGCTAAACCTCCAAAGACACTGGGCCTTGCAGTCGGTCGGCTGTCTGACCGGGACACTACTGCCAGCCAAAGAGGAGAAGACACCTGCCAAAGCACATTTACATCAAGAAAAATGCTGTTGCAAGAGCTGCTGAACATTACATTCAAACTGCAGCAAGATTACTACTTCATTAAGGCTGGGGAACGATTGTGTTCATGGTAAAAAAATTTAAAAAAGTGAGAGGAGGTCAAATTTTGCTTCAGACTATTGCCAAACCATGTAGAGAGGATTGGAGAGGTGGTCTGGATGCCATGTCCTTTTCGCTGGACTACCCAAAAATCCCTAAACACCTCCTCATATCCTTGACGTGCACCGCAGAGCTGGCATCAACACTGACCCTCACCAGTGTGACTTCCTCGAGCAGCACTTCCTCGCTGTGACAGTCACGACACCATCAAGAAGCTGGGCGATTACATCGGCAGTCTGGGTCGCATCACTGCGTCTGAGACACACGGTCCTATCGGAGAATACCTCTTCGATAAACACACTCTTTAAATGTCACACCAGTACAGTGAAATAACGTTTACGTCCACGTTTAAAAAGATACACGGAGTCACTGCTTTCTTCTCTGTGAAGAAAACCCCCAAAGAGTGGGAAACAGGAAACACAGCGGCCTCCTGTGTTGAAGTCTGACCTTTTGTTGATACGTCCACCTAGAACTCCTCCCTACGCTGACTTTGTTGCTCTATAACAACATTCCCTGACTTCCTCCTTTGCTCCTGTTATACTGTAGTTAATACAGCTGCTTTCTTGGGTGGACAGCATCAAAACATGCCTTGGATCTTGTTGTAAAGCAGACTCAGGACTGCTCATCCAATATATTGAGTGCTGCTGATGCTTCTGCTGCTGCTAGCAGGTAGCACTTATGAAATGCCTGTTTTTGTTGCTTGAGTCATTACAACATTGTTTATAGCAAATTAAATGCGATGCAGAGTTTCTAATGACGGCATGCGGAGGAAGTGAAAGGCTGTGGGGAGGAAACCACTAACCAAGTTTTATGAAAATCTGTGCGGTAGTTTTTCCCGTAACCCTTCTGACAGACAGACAAACACATCCTCAGCTGAGGTCATAAGTCTTGAAAAGCAGTGTTACTAACAAGAAGCACAGTGAGTTTGAGGACACCACTGTATCCTAATCCTTTCAAATCCGACCAGGAAACTGATTGATATTGCTGTTTCATTAAAGTTGGAGTGGCATCACACAGTTTAATCCTGTGCAAACACCCTTTAAAGACAAACCCACAGACCCTCAAAGAGGTGTTTTTGAACCGAGCACTGAAAGAAATAAAAATTCCAGATGGAAACAGAAGAGGATGAAGTATGAAGATGATAAGAACGATAAGACTCCTGTACTGTATGTCCGCCCCACTCGGCTCAACGTGGCTAAAAAAGGACTGGTGTTTCTTCATGTTGGCTGCACCGCTGCGAGATAACATCTTAAAACATCACAGCACCTCAGCTTCATCAGAGCTTTTCTTCGTTTGCACTGCTTCCATTCAAGGATACCTTGCTTCACACTGGGCGCACTCACACTGTCCTACTGCACCGCGCCCTGGGCTTTAGGGTACTTGTCCCCCCCTCCCTCTCCCCCCGCGCCCCAGGCCCGTTTGTACTCACACTACCTGGGCCTCGGAGAATGCTTCTTGCTGTCCATACGTCATCACGCCGTAACACGTCATGTATGTTTTACACTTTATATAATTAAAATTTTATTATCAATTTAAAGATGATGTTCTACTTCTTCTGTTGTGCCGTCAGGGAACACTTTATGGATTGTGCTGATATGTTACCTGCTGTTTCCTCTGAGGGCGCCCTCCCACTGTCCATCCGTCCACCGTGCCCCGTGCTTTAGGGTCCTTGTCCCCCCCTCCAGGCCCGTTTGTACTCACACTAGCTGGGCCTCGCACAAATGCTTCTTGCTGCCTATACGTCATCACGCCGTAACACGTCACACGCATTGATGACGTCATGGCGATGCGTGGCTTTGTTTACAAATCTTTCCGTAGACCTCAGAGTTTTTGTGCGTCTTGTCGACTGTTTTTGAATATTTTCATCGACCAAATCTGCAGTAAACACTCCACCTCCACATCACACCAACGTGGACCTTTCACCGCCATTGTTGTTGTTGTTAAATGTCCGCGCATGGTCCGTCCTTCTATTTTCTATGTCCGAACAAGCGCACATAAATTACGTCAGAACAGTCGTAGGCCTCGTGCTCGTACAGGTGCGCACGCTCGTGCTCGTACATGTGCAAACGCGCTCTACAAAAGCCCACCTCTCTCAGACGGGCCGTGTTACGCGCAGAGCGGTTGCACTCACACTGTTCAAATGCACTAGGCTTGACCCGAAAAACCTGTTTTGGCCCGGTGCGGAAGGACAGTGTGAGTGCGCCCTCAGACTTGGTGTAATGCACAGAGATTGGAGCTTGCGGCGTACTGCTCATCACGTGTCCTGTGTTTCCATTGGAACCTGAAAATAGACACCAACTGCAAAGAAACACTTTGAGAGCTCTGTGTTGTGGAAATGCTGTCAGTACTGGTTAAAACTGTATCCAAGAGACAAAAACACAGAATATTCAGTCCGGTATGCTCAGGCCTTCATCACCAATAGCTCTACTTGATTGGAGATGGTGCCTGGTTCTTGTTTTTGACTCTGCATTAAACTATTGATGGGACAGATATTCCAAAAACATATAAAAAAAACAACAACTTGGCATCAGTTTCTGCTTTCCCTCCAAAAACCAAGTTGTTGTTGTGTCTTTTTATTGTTCCATATTTTCTTCCTCTTACACAAACAGCGAAAGAAGCTGTGAAACATTTAAATAGTGTGGAGGAATGTGTTGTTAACTTTTTCCAAGCTGGCGAGAAAGCCAACAGTAATTTCCCTTTTTAAAGCTCTGCAAATATTGTCTTGTTTTAGTGCATGTGTGCGTGCTTGTGTGTTTTCCACTTCTGCCACAATGGAAGGCATGTCATTTGCAGTAATTATCATTATCATTGACAGATCGTATGTCCGGTGGCATTAGCAGAGGAAGAAATACGATCCAGCAGAGTCTGGCACTGGGATCGGGCCCGTGGACCTAATAGCCCACATCTGGGATAAAAGGATGCTGTGGCATCTCCCTGACATTCCTCTGTTGTTCCAGATTAGACAGCTCTAGTCTTTTAATTCCCGCTCCCTTGTTGTCTTATTGTTTTCAGATGATGAGGAAGGACGTCGGTCTCATCTCCCATCCACTCTCTTCTGTTTTTCTCTCTGTCTCTTCACCGATGGCAGAAAACTGTCACGGGCTGACAGGAGGCTTTGTTGTTTGTTCTCCTGGCTATTTAGTAACTTCTGACTTTGACTGTTCGGATGACATTCTGCGGTGGAGGAATGTCTTGGATACGCAAACGTCTTTCCATTTGTATCCATGTTGTTCTACCAACAGAGAAAGTGCCAACAGATAACTTTTAACTCGTCATTATCAAGTAAATGTTGATTGCACAGCGTGATGGATGTAGTATTATGAGACCACCGGCGTTTGGATTTGTTCTCTATGAGCCTCCCTTTCACTCGCTGCCTTCCAATAGTGCTTCAACACGCCCTTGTTCACTTCCTCTCTGCACATACCCTCAGGGGAATCCCCATCGCCATCTTAAGGGTCGCTCCAATAGTGCTTCAACGCGCCCTCGTTCACTTCCTCTCTGCACATACCCTCAGGGTAATCCCCATCGCCATCTTAAAGGTCGTTCCAATAGTGCTTCAACACACCCTCGTTCACTTCCTCTCTGCACATACCCTCAGGGGAATCCCCATCGCCATCTTAATGGTTGTTCCAATAGTGCTTCAACACGCCCTCGTTCACTTCCTCTCTGCACATACCCTCAGGGGAATCCCCATCGCCATCTTAAGGGTCGTTCCAATAGTGCTTCAACACGCCCTCGTTCACTTCCTCTCTGCACATACCCTCAGGGGAATCCCCACCGCCATCTTAAGGGTCGTTCCAATAGTGCTTCAACACGCCCTCGTTCACTTCCTCTCTGCACTTACCCTCAGGGGAATCCCCACCGCCATCTTAAGGGTCGCTCCAATAGTGCTTCAACACGCCCTCGTTCACTTCCTCTCTGCACTTACCCTCGGGGGAATCCCCACCGCCATCTTAAGGGTCGTTCCAATAGTGCTTCAACACGCCCTCGTTCACTTCCTCTCTGCACATACCCTCAGGGGAATCCCCACCGCCATCTTAAGGGTCGTTCCAATAGTGCTTCAACACGCCCTTGTTCACTTCCTCTCTGCACATACCCTCAGGGGAATCCCCATCGCCATCTTAAGGGTCGTTCCAATAGTGCTTCAACACGCCCTCGTTCACTTCCTCTCTGCACATACCCTCAGGGGAATCCCCACTGCCATCTTAATGGTTGTTCCAATAGTGCTTCAACACGCCCTTGTCACTTCCTCTCTGCACTTACCCTCAGGGGAATCCCCATCGCCATCTTAAAGGTCGTTCCAATAGTGCTTCAACACGCCCTCGTTCACTTCCTCTCTGCACATACCCTTAGGGGAATCCCCACCGCCATCTTAATGATCGTTCCAATAGTGCTTCAACACGCCCTTGTCACTTCCTCTCTGCACTTACCCTCAGGGGAATCCCCACCGCCATCTTAAGGGTCGTTCCAATAGTGCTTCAACACGCCCTCGTTCACTTCCTCTCTGCACATACCCTCAGGGGAATCCCCACCGCCATCTTAAGGGTCATTCTTGTCGGAAAAACTGAAATTAACCTTGTGAGATCAACCCTCAGAGGGCTGAGTGGTCGAGTGAACAACGATGGTCAATCCAGAGGTGGATATCACCCATAATGCACTGCAGTAATGCATTTGGTGGAAGAGAATACATCCATTAGTAGGTGGCAGTAATGAACTCTGTGCTGACTCACCATTAAAGAAGAACAATAAACATAAATAAAGCAACGTCTTATCATCATTTCAGTTTCAGTCTTCTATAAATAATATCTTATTATAAGAGCATTTCAATGTATCTTCTATTTTGTATAAAATAGTGTTAAAAAAAAGACAAACTGTCTCCTCAGGGACTTGATTTACAGCTTTTAACCTCAGTAAATCACACAGCCCAGGCGCCAGCTGGACATTAATTTGTCCGATGATGACACTCCGTCATCACTGCTCACACTAGTTGTTGATGACAGGTTAAGACTGTCTGATAGGGACGTTGCAGACAGGGCCAAGAGTACAGGATGGTAATTACCCTCACCTATGGTCATGAAAGCTGGGTCATGACCGAAAGAACGAGGTCGCGGGTCCAATTGTCTGAAATGTGTTTCCTCAGGAGGGGGTCTGGAGTCTCCCTTAGAGAGAGGGGGAGAAGTTCAGCATCAGTGAGGAACTCGGAGTAGAGCCGCTGCTCCTTTGCGCTGAAAGGAGCCAGTTGAGGTGGTTCAGGATCATCTGGTAAGGATGAACCCTGGGCGCCTCCCTAGGGAGGTGTTCCAGGCACGTCCAGCTGGGAGGAGGCCTCGGGGAAGACCCAGGACCAGGTGGAGAGATTAGATCTCCACACTGGCCTGGGAAAGCCTCAGGATCCCCCAGTTAGAGCTGGTTAATGTGGCCCGGGAAAGGGAAGTTTAGGGTCCCCTGCTAAAGCTGCTGCCCTCGCGACCCGACCTCGGATAAGAGGCTGAAGATGAAATGAGATGAGATATTGACCCACTCACTGCAGGGAAGTGTGTGGATTCTGTGAGCTTTTAGAAGTCACAAAAGGGTTTTTTCTGTAACTCTCTGTGGTCGGGTATTCAGCTCATAAACAAACATAAACAAAACAGAAAGGAACCTTTTTCATCCATTAGTAAACCACAAATCATTGAGGTAAATTAAGACGGCATAACTGAGAAAAGATAACAAATCACAAGCTGTGTAATTAGAAATACCCTCTCCATCTGTTGCATTTCTTTGGTCTGCATGTGTATGTTTGTAAAATGACTTTTTGTGGTGCATACACATGTTTGGTGTTAGCATGAAAGCTTATTAGCTGTATTTATGGTGGTGATAATCTCCCAGAGTCGGGCTGATTTACGTGTTTCCTTTTTAAAGAAAGAGAGCGGCAGTGCAGAGCTTTATTTAAAACATAATACATTTTCCTTCTTTGCAGTTGAAAGAAGCTGCATAGCTAGTGTTTTATGATGCAGTGAAACACAAATGTAAATTTGGGGTAAACTGCGGTATCTATGGTCAAAGTCCAGCAGCATGCATCTGTCTTGCATCTACTGTATATTACAACAGGCTAAAACAACTGCAGCTGAACCACCGTGTCAGATGTCCATCACTCATTAATACTCCATTGGGTTTTTGTCTTTAAAGGATGTTTGCACAGTGTTTTTTAATCCTGCAAAGAAGAACATAACGGATAGTCCTCTTGGCTTGTTGCCTGCTCGTGTCGTTGTGCTCTGAACGCTGAAAAAGAGAGCAAAGCTTCATCCGTACAAGTGATTCCTCTTGGGAAGAGAGTACTGCAGGTGGACTTCTGTGTTTAATGTACTGAACCGAAAATCGAGCACAGGCTTGGTGAAGTCCCAGCACACTCGAGGTTCTGCACGCTACAGCTAACTAGCCAAAAGTTCAAAACACAATGGGGGCAGAAAATAACACACGGAACAGAACAGGGCTGTCCACTGGGATCAATACGTCTTTTAGCGAGTATTCAGTCCATGATGTATAATGCTAACAGGAAGGCAGTAAAATAGGTTTTTCTAAAAGTTCAAAGGGCTGCAACCACAAGAGGCCTTTGAGCATACGAACATACATGTGCACACAAAGTATAAAGCCTGTGCAACCGGTAGGTAGTATGAGAGATCAGCTGCGGACCGAAAAACACACACAAACACGGTCGAACTCCCTCACAAGCCAAAAAGGTTGGGAACCGCAAACGGCCTTCTTTTTCTGCCGCTGCAACCGCAGAAGCTGCAGTCTGTCTGCCCTGCTAATGCCCATCCGTTCATTCTGAAGTCCGCTGGGCCAAAAGGCCTCATCCTGAAGCCTGGCAGCCTCCCCTACGGCCGTCATTCAATAGGTTGTTGGGCTGCAGCTATTAGGGCGCACTCACACTGTCCTTCCGCACCGTGCCCCGTGCTTTAGGGTACTTGCCCCCCCTCCCTCTCCCCCCGCTTGCCAGCCTGTTGTACTCACACTACCTGGGCCTCGGCGAATGCTTCTTGCTGCCCATTCGTCATCATGTCGTAACACGTCACACGCATTGATTGACGTCATCGCGATGCGTGGCTTTGTTTCCAAATCTTTCCGTAGACCTCAGAGTTTTTGTGCGTCTTGTCGACTGTTTTTGAATCTTTTCATCGACCAAATCTGCAGTAAACACTCCACCTCCGCATCACACCAACGTGAACCTTTCGCCGCCATTGTTGTTGTTGTTTATGTCCGAACAGGCGCACATAAATTATTTCAGAACCACCGTAGGCCTCGTGCTCGTACACCTGCACACACTCGTGCTCGTACATGTGCAAACACGCTCTACAAAAGCCCACCTCTCCCAAACGGGCTGTGGACGGCCAGCTGGCCGCAGCTATGCGCGGAGCGGTTGCACTTACACTGGTCAAACGCACTAGGCTTTAGCCAGAAAACCTTTTTTGGCCCAGTGCGGAAGGACAGTGTGAGTGCGCCCTTAGAGGACCAGACGACAGGCATTTTTGGTTGATGTGTGTGACCATGTCTTTGTATGCAATGTGCTAAGACGATAACACTACACTTTTAAACAGTATTCACTGCAGGACAGCTGGACTGCACTACAGTAGATGGGAGCTTCTATCTGTAATATGATATCCCTGTCATCATGCATACATTTTATATAATTTGCTTACAAAGACAGTCAGCTGGAAACACAAGCAAACCATTGTCCCAGTCTGTGATATTAACAAGTGACACTTTCTGGAGCCGCTCCACCATTGATGAATAGAGACCCTGTATGACTTTATCAGGGACATAGTGATATTATCCAGATCATTTTATAGGGATAGAAGCTCATTTTCTGGTCTGGCACTATGAAAGGCACAAACCCAGCATGGCACGCGTTTTCAACAGCTGTGACCATGACTTCAAGTTCAACTCTGACTCTTGGTAGGTCATTACCCATGTTTCCCATCACTCTTTGCTGTCAAATAAAAGGAAAAATGTGATAATAATACGTTTTAAAATAGCAAAGCTCCCCTATTATTGTGGAAATTGTGAATTTATGATTTATTCAAGGAAGGGAAATTAATGTCTTGTACTATTGCCAATACTTAGCATTGATTCATGTTTGGGAACTTCATTTCTATTGATAATAACTAACCAGAAGCCAACTGTCGATCACAGCTTTCAGTGTATGACTGATGATGTTGTGGACCATGGACATGGACATGACTTCAAAGACATTTCTCCATTACTCCAACTGGTAATGGTGTTTCTGTCTAATGCTGCGGTCGCACCGCCCGTGATGGACGCAATACAAGCAGCGCGATTACATACAAAGTCAATCTACGCATTCCTCGCTTTACTCACTCACTGATATGATAGATGCGGAATCGATCGATATTCGCGTCCAATGCCTCCAATGGGCAAGTTGAAAATACTGAACTTTTCAGCTGAATCGGCGAATCAGCGTTGAGATTGCAGTAAGCATCATAACATCTGCGGGATCATTGGGGGATCGCCATTGTTGTAGTTCTTGACTACATCAAGGAAACCGGACTGTTCCTGTGGATATAATATAATGGCTTTAACTCTGACCTGTGGATGGCAGCAATGTGCCTTTAGGCATCTAGTCTGCGTGGAAATCCAGAAGAAGAAGAAAGCCGTCACTGCAGAGTGAAGCGTATCCTATGAGCGTATCCGGGTCTGATCTACAGGAGGGCCGTGGAGGCAGGTCAGCACCCTCTACAGCTACGTTGGTTAAATCACTGACGGCCTGATCTCCCTGTAGTGTAACCCTAACGGCTCTAACACGTTACACGCATTGATGACGTCATGGCGATGCGTGGCTTTGTTTCCAGATCTTTCCGTAGACCTCGGAGTTTTTGTGCGTCTTGTCGACTGTTTTTGAATCTTTTCATCGACCAAATCTGCAGTAAACACTCCACCTCCGCATCACACCAACGTGGACCTTTCGCCGCCATTGTTTTAAATCTCCATGCATGGTCCCTCCTTCTTTTTTCTATGTCCCAACAGGCGCACAGGAAATGACCTCAGAACCGCCATAGGCCTCATGCTCGTACACGTGCGCACGCTCGTGCTCGTACATGTGCAAACGCCCTCTACAAAAGCCCACCTCTCTCAAACAGGCTGTGGTCGGCCAACTGGCTGCAGCTAGACGCGGTACGGTTGCACTCACACTGGTCAAACGAACTAGACTCTACCCAAAAAACCTGTTTTGGCACGGTGCGGAAGGACAGTGTGAGTGCGCCCTCATTCCTGCATTAGTCTGCGTGGCTAACACGAGAGTTAGAAAGCCAAATGTGTACTGACAGGCCTGATAGGAATTAATGGCAACAATTGCGATATACAGTTTGTTACATTTAAATGTTATTCATGTAAAATGTGTGCTGTATGTCTGTACTGTAGGAGACATGGTAAAGGTATCTGGTGATGGGCCAGTCTGGCTCGAATTTCCAGGGACGGAGTTTTTCTTTTTACCACTACTGAGAACACATGTGCGTCAGATAAACGGGTAATTATGGCGGCGAGGGGACGATCATGATCTAAATTATCCCTCAGTGAATTCAGACACATGGAGCTAAATATTCAACAGTCAATCCACAAAACACCAGAGAACTAAAGTGAGTTAATTTTACGTTCTCAGACACAGCTACTTTGAAAGTATGATGCTGATGCCTTAAAGCGCTTGGATGCTTCTAACCTCTTACATAACTTTTGAGTACAAGTCTGTATTTGGCCGCGACGGTTACATTTAGGCAACAGGAAGTGACAGTCAAGATTAGAAATAAGGTAGTGGCTTAGTACTTCCAGGACAGGAACACTGGTCCCAGAGTCTGAGTCCTGTGTTTTGGGACCCATCCACACCCTCCCCCCACATCACCTGCTTTCCTTCTTTGCTCTGGTTGTAATAACCTACTCATATGTATGATCATTGAATGAAGACAGTCTGTTTTTGTAGCTTGCAAACACATATAACCTTGTCAGGAACCCACTTCAAAGGTTGCAGGAATACATGCATTTATCCCACTTATCCAAATCCAGCTTGCAGGCTTTGAGAGCTATTAGGCATGTCAATTTCCCAACTCAATATTTCAGTTATCCATCGAGGGTAATGAAAAAGAAATGTATTTAATATATGGGACTGGATTACATCGCAAAGAACGATCTTATATCCAAGCAGCCAGACAAATCCCGTCTGACAGAAAGAGAGTTAACAGTTTCAGACGCTGCTACTTCAATATGCAGCCTGCACAGTGCAAAAAACCCAGTGGCCCTCTCGTCCAGCTACACATGGATCTGGGTAGAGCTTACAGTGTACTGTAACACAACACAGACAGAGAGCTAAAGTACATTTTCCCGAGTATCATATGCATTAAGTTACAGCGTAGCAATCCCGGTTCAGACGTAGCCTCAGGGCAACTAAAACCCCAGACAACAGGTATTCATTAGAGAACAAGGAGCTCGCTGCACACAGACTCTTTTTTTCTCACTTTTACGCCGTGAATGTGCTTAATGTATTTTAGAGGCAGGCTTCAGTGAAAGCCTGTAATGTGATTTTTGTCTTCCTTTTGAGATGAGAAGTATGTTCCTCGCTGGATTCCAGGCGTTTTCATGAGGTTTCGTGTTAGTGCGACTGAATCAATTTGGCTGGATTCAGTCCATTTCAATGTACTCTTTAAGAACTTTTTATCAGACCATCAAGAGTTTAGAGATTCAGCGTGCTCCACAGGTGGTCCTTGTATACACTGTTTTGAAGTGCTGAATGAATCAAAGATGCCCCTCGGCCTGCTTTTGCCCTCAGAGGGTTATTCTGCGTGCCACCTCCCTCAACTATTATCCACTGGTCCCCGAGAAGACCTCATTAAGGGTGCACTCACACTGTCCTTCCGCACCGCGCCCCGTGCTTTAGGGTCCTTGTCCCCCCCTCCAGGCCCGTTTGTACTCACACTACCTGGGCCTCGGAGAATGCTTCTTGCTGCCTATACGTCATCACGCCGTAACACGTCACACGCATTGATGACGTCATGGCGATGCGTGGCTTTGTTTCCAAATCTTTCCATAGACCGATAGACAGGTCAGCACCCTCTACAGCTACGAAGGTTAAATCACCGACGACCTGATCTCACTGTAACATAACGGCTCTTTTAAGAGACACACACTTCATCTTATGGCTAATTTCTGTTCTTCTACGCATTCAGATCCCTGGTTAGTACTAGAATAACTGCTACCTAACTGCCTCGACGCTCCAAACACACAATGGCACTATGGTCCAAATATGATCAAGCAGCGCGTTACTCGCTTTTCTTGCTATTTCATCGCGTCTATCGCGTTCGGTGTGATCGCGGCTTGAGACATCAATTGGTTTATGGATTAGTGACCTTCCAAGTATAGCCTGCCTTGGATATGCTGGAATATCAGTAAAAGGACATCTCCTCCTTCTTTGTATGGATGGAGGGAAACTTTAAAAAAGTAAATCAAAAGCTAAAGCATTGTCAGATCATGGCCTCTGGGTTCAGATTGTATTTCCGGTAATGGGTTCTACCAGTCTGCTCAGACGTGATTGGAAATCCGAACACTTCCGATGCCACAATCTTGTCCCGTTGCCTACAGAGCATTACCAGTATCAGATATTGGTTTATGGATATTAATCCAAATATAACCCTGGATGTTTTATTCTAAAGAGGTTGTGTCAACGCACATGCTTCTTTTCAACACCATCCTGGTTCACAATCAGACATTAACTTCCCATCAAGTCTGCTACTTCTCTACCGCACCGTTGTGACGAAAAGAGAGCTGAGCCGGAAGGCAAAGCTCACGATCTACCGGTCGATCTTCGTTCCTACCCTCACCTATGGTCATGAAAGCTGGGTCAGAACCCAAAGAACCAGGTCCAGGTCCAAGCGTCTGAAATGTGTTTCCTCAGGAGGGGGGCTGGAGTCTCCCTTAGAGAGAGGGGGAGAAGTTCAGCATCCGTGAGGAACTCAGAGTAGAGCCGCTGCTCCTTTGCGTTGAAAGGAGCCAGTTGAGGTGGTTCAGGATCATCTGGTAAGGATGAACCCTGGGCGCCTCCCTAGGGAGGTGTTCCAGGCATGTCCAGCTGGGAGGAGGCCTCGGGGAAGACCCAGGACCAGGTGGAGAGATGAGATCTCCACACTGGCCTGGGAACGCCTCAGGATCCCCCAGTTAGAGCTGGTTAATGTGGCCCGGGAAAGGGAAGTTTGGGGTCCCCTGCTAAAGCTGCTGCCCCCGCGACCCGACCCGGGATAAGCGGATGAAGATGAGATGAGATGAGACTGTTGGCGGCACAGCACAACCCCTATTGTTGGACACTGAAAACCATCATTGATGTAGGTGAAGACAAATATTTTTCCACTACAACCCTACCTTTTTTTCCCAGTCTGGATTCAAACCAGCATGTCAAATTGCGTATTCGTTCAGCTCCTGTTGCTCTGCTGCAACATGTATTTGCTTGTATACGTGAGGGTGCATGCATGTGTGTGACCCCACAATTGGTTTTACTGTTTCTGTTTTACTGTAGGCTCCATGCTGCTTATGACTTCATGTGGATTTATGACCCGTTATGTCGGTATACGGTGCTTTCTTCCCCACCGCAACATGTGGTTACAAGTGTAACTCTGCGTTGTGGCTGGAGTCAGTACGAGCTCAAGACGATAAAACCAGCATTTCTCTTGCTTTTTGTCTTATGTCCAGTAAATGTTAGCCCTCTGAGACGTGACCACATCTCAGTCAGATATTATCTTGATTTAAGGGAACATTCATATCATGAAAAAACATGTTTCTTAGCCATACCTCGATGTTAGGATCTTGAAATGTTTAGACAATTAAAACCACCTGGTTTAGGGTTAGAGGAACGCTGTACTCATAGTATGGATGAAGAAGAATATTCTTAGGAAACAGGACACAAACCTGAGTGAAAATCATACAAGTTGACCAACCATTCCCTCCATAAAGGGCCTTCCAGACCAAATCAATGGCTTCTCACGGCTATTCGTGGAAGTAAGCAGAGCGCGGGCACAGCAAACCCCTTGGCTGCAGCCAAACTCTTAGGGCGCACTCACACTGTCCTTCCGCACCGGGCCAAAACCGTTTTTTCAGCTAAAGCCTAGTGCGTTTGACCAGTATGAGTGCACCCGCTCCACGCAAAACTGCGACCAGCTTGCCGTCACCGGCCCGCCTGAGAGAGGTGGGCTTTTGTAGAGCGTGTTTGCACATGTACGAGCATGAGCGTGCGCACGTGTACGAGCATGAGTACAATGCCTACGGTTCTGACGTCCTTTATGTGCACATGTTCGGACATAGGAAATAGAAGGAGGGGCCATGCGTGGACATTTAACAACAATGGCGGCGAAAGGTTCACGTTGGTGTGATGCGGAGGTGGAGTGTTTACTGCAGATTTGGTCGATGAAAAGATTCAAAAACAGTCGACAAGACGCACAAAAACTCTGAGGTCTACGGAAAGATGTGTTAACAAAGCGACGCATCGCAATGACGTCAATCAATGCGTGTGACGTGTTACGGCGTGATGACGTATGGACAGCAAGAAGCATTTGCGCGAGGCCCAGGTAGTGTGAGTACAAACGGGCCTGAAGGGGGGGACAAGGACCCTAAAGCACGGGGCACGGTGCAGATGAACAGTGTGAGTGCGCTGTTACAAGGCTGAACTTTGACCCCCAAGCACAGCGACGAATACCTGTACGGCAGGTAAAACGGGGCAGCTAGGCCACAACGAAGCCCGCTAACATGGAGGAAAAGCTGGTAGTTTGTGTATCTGAGTTCCCCGGACTGTATGACACAAGTTTATTGTCGAATTCGGACGCAAGCCCTCTTCTTTCTTGCTGCTCTTCTTCACTAGCACTCTTGGTGCTAGGTCGCAAGATTGACTGACACAGAGGAAAATGATCATTTTCGAGATTTTTAAATTGCTATGGTCAATTTGACCCCAAGAATAAATGGTGTTAGTCAAATCTGAGGGCAACAGGAGGGTTAAACATCTCGAAAATGATCATAATCAATGTGTGACTCAAGTGAAGTCGGGTACTTTATGTTTTTATTTAACAAAATGAAAAATATCACTGATGTTAAACTGCATGGAGGGATTTCTGTGTGTGTGTTTTAAAGTAAGTCTGTTATTTTCAGTGCTATTTTGTGTTATTTGTAACATCTGGAATGAAAGTAACGTCCGTTATCAACGACAGCAGCATGAATTTGACCTCATATAATATTTGAATTGTAAAATAAACGATAATAATAATGATAAAATCATCCAGATTATCAAATTGACCCAAAGGAACACCGATGCGACAAGTACATGTACGATAAAAACAATAAAAAAATATATATAATCGTGACAATTTTAGGTTTTTTATGAGTTGTCCCCATAAAATGAGGAAAAGTCATAAATATAAAGCAAAAAAACACAAAAAGACGTCGTTATTTAGAGATGTTAAACATTAAATGGGGTCAAATTGACCCTTAGGAGAACAGGAGGGTTAAATAAACTAATGTGGGACACAACCAGCATTAAGTGTCTTGTGTCTACTAACGAGGAAGTGTGTTAAACTGTCTGTCGCAGCGACACATTACTTCCTGCAGAGTCTCTCTGGTCTCATGATGTCTTCACTGACACATACAATGGTTTCTCTCTCTCAGGAAAGTCCTTTCACTGCACTAACATCAAAACCTGACCACAAATTTGAATTTACCCTTCACTTTTAAAGCTGAGACGTTGAACAGAAGTGTTTGAAACACACTAAAGTTTTGGCGTTGGTGTATTCAGGTCAACAGAACAGTAGACTGGCGACATCAGCTGTCATTGTTTGCTGACCATTGGGACACAACCCTCCAAACACTGATGTATCCAAGAGTTTGAAGAGTTTGTGATGTGGTCGAACATTTAGCGTTGTGGTTTCAGAGAATACATGGAATTCAATAGAACAACATTTGTATTTCTGTATGTGTACATGCATTATGAGTGTGTGTGTGTGTGTGTGTGTGTGTGTGTGTGCATATGGGGTCTGTTTGTGGTTAGTTGTTATGTGATGATCAGGGTAGTTTTCCAGCGCAGCATTTGATTCAATTAAGTTGACGATGGGATGGTTCGTTCTCATGAAATACCAGCTACATCCGGTCTGGTTCACTGTCTCCATTGTGTGTGTGTGTGTGTGTGTGTGTGTGTGTGTGTGTGTGTGTGTGTGTAGCAGAAAGGTTTGATTGGACTCATTTCAGACAGAAATAATGTAAATCTTATTCAACAAGTCAGCATGGGCATAAAAGGGTTAGAAGGTAAAGATTTTGTTGGCCTTTAGCTTCATTTGGAAAAGTATCTGTGCATTAAAAACCAAATTTAACATCAAAACATCGAAAGAACCAAAAGCTAAGAGGCAGAAATGTGTTTTGAGTCAACAATGGAGGCGAACCTCATGTCAGTGAAGAGGCCGCACGAGAATCAACCCAGCAGCAACAGCTTCCTCTTTCAGCCAACCACCTCAGACAACCTAACCTGCAAGATATGAGACTTAAAAAGGTTAAAAGCGCTGATATATATTGAGAGTCAAGCCTTAAAAACAAACTGTAAGGCCCTAAAATCAGCCCTATGCACAAGAGGCCAGTGAGGGGAGGCCAGCGCGGGGAAGATGTGGTGCCAGCATGAGGCAAAGCAGCATATTGGACCAGCTAAGACCGACTAAGACCTACAGGAGCTACAGGAGTCAAGGTGGCTGGATAATAATAATCCAGATGATCAGACTGAATTTCTGAGATGCACGGACTGAAATGTTCCTGGACGACTAGAAGTCTGCAAGGCCCATACAGATTTATTCTTTCTCTCTTTCTAGGAACTATAATTAAAGGCATACACAAACACTTTTATTCTATTAACATTTCTCCAAAACAGCTCCAGACTACAGGACCTTCTCTAAATCAGACACATGTCATTATAAAAAAGTGCTCCAGGTTACGAGTTATGAGTTTTTACCTGATTGTCTGAGTGAGTCTCTACATTTGTGTCACTTTTTAGGAATAAAGTCGCTAAGGGCGCCCTCCCACTGTGCCTCCGTCCCGTGCCCCGTGCTTTAGGGTCCTTGCCCCCCCCTCCAGGCCCGTTTGTACTCACACTACCTGGGCCTCGGAGAATGCTTCTTGCTGCCTATACGTCATCACGCCGTAACACGTCACATGCATTGATGACGTCATGGCGATGCGTGGCTTTGTTTCCAGATCTTTCCGTAGACCTCTGAGTTTTTGTGCGTCTTGTCGACTGTTTTTGAATCTTTTCATCGACCAAATCTGCAGTAAACACTCTGCAGCACAGGAAATGACCTCAGAACCGCTCGTGCTCGTACACGTGCAAACGCGCTCTACAAAAGCCCACCTCTCTCAAACGGGCCGTGGATGACCAGCTGGCCGCAGCTAGGCGCGGAGCGGTTGCACTCACACTGGTCAAACGAACTAGGCTTTACCCGTAAAACCTGTTTTGGCCTGTTACGGAAGGACAGTGTGAGTGCGCCCTTAGAGAGTCTAAAAAGTTGTTAAACCTAAAAGGAGCAAGTTAGAGAACACGCTAGTTGAGATTTTGGAGGTATAAAACCAGTATGCACTTGCATTATTATGCCATTATCAGTATATCAGTTGAAAATGGTCTCAAAACGGTAACATTATCGCTTGTCGCAATGATTTCTGGGACAATTAATTGCCTAGCAAAATTTGTTGTGACATTAGTCGGCTACTGTCTGTGCCGCTGAGCTCGTGCATGTAAATTTGACCAACACAGAATCAGCTTGGCCAATAAACCTGAAAATCGTACGATTGCAGTCACCAGCTGATCGATCAGTTCATGACTCAATTACTCTTGTTTTTTGTTTTCTCTGGGGGAAGAGTTCAGTTTCCAACTACCCAAACTAGTTCTCTACTTGTCATTGTCTAGTTAACAATGAGGTTGTGCGTTTCTCCAAGAACTTCTCTGACTTCTTGCCCCGCAGCGGTTCATTGTTGTTTATATCTTGGATGAATCCTAAAAAGTACAATAACTAGAAGAGCACTCAGAGCGCTGCTCCAAAATGTAATGGGTTCTTTGGCCCGTGCAACCCACGTCCACCAAGTCTGATGAAAAGCGGGTTTTTCTTGTAATCCTGCTGAGAGATAGACAAAGAAACAAACCAAACTCAAACATTGCCTCTTTAGTGCAGCTAATAAACTCCTACAATGACATTTTCTAGCATGAAGTTCCCTTCCTTGTGCGTCCTGAACCACCTGCCTCACACCCCGCAGAAATGTTCACCTCAAGGAAGGATGCTTGCTTATGAATTTATAACTGAACAGAGACCAATAGATATACCACTATAGAGTCAGCTATGACCTGCACGTATGTATGCATGTGTTTAGAGGAGCATATGCACGGGTATGCCAACAGCTCATACATAGAGAGCACACAGAGTCATTTGAGGACAGCCCGTCTTAATTCCTAATCATCAGCGCCGCGTCCAAAATCAAAGCTGTTGTGACAGCCCCACTAATGAAGGACAGATCACAGGAATGAAGGGATGGTAGAGGAGGGAAGGGGTGCATCGAGATGGAGTTGGAAAAAGAGGAGGAAGAGCTGATTAATCTAAGGAAGAGGATGAGGAGAGGAGACAGGAGGGGATTTAGAAACCCAATCTCTGAAGATGGGCTCTCGTTACTAATGAAGGGCAGATGACAGCGGGGCATTTTGCGTATTCCAATAACTGAGGGGCAGAAAAGAGAAGGTCTGGTGTAAACACACACAGGAATGAACCCTCTGCTCATCACTTTGGCCTCTGACACAAGAGATAAACAATATATCACTCAAGGCAACGTGTGAGAGCAATCTGAGGCCGACCTTCAGCGTGGAATTAAGTTGTCACCGCTTCACCAGTGGCTGCGATGTATTCCTGGCTCGAAATCAAAAATGTTGGCAGTTTGAGGCTTTCGTGGAAGTTTGTGGGTGGAAACTTGAGTCTTGAACATTGCCCAACACAAAAAATGCAAGTGATGTGCCTTTAAGCCTGGACAGCTACAACACCACTACTCCGCCGTGGAGCTCGCCAAAGGCAACCAGTAGTTCAGCTTGATGGATGTGCGCTAACATGCACGACATAGTGAAAACACCATCTGTATTTTCTTTATATCTGTCATAATTTGTGTACAGCGTCCGTCCACATGTTTCAGATAGAGAGAGAGAGAGAGAGAGAGAGAGAGAGAGAGAGAAAGAGAGAGAGAGAGAGAGAGAGAGAGAGAGAGAGGGAAGAAGGCCAAAAAGAGTTGAAGGAAACCATAATTCTTCTCTGAATCATTTGTGTTTGTCCCAACATTACTTTTAGACTTCTATTGAGCGTCTTTTCAACACAGCAGGAAACTAACTCATCATGGTGAGGTACATGTAGGAAAGTATAGCGGAGAATGAGAATGAATAAACAAGAAGAGGAGATCTAGAGCAAGTGAACGGCTGCGCTGACATCAGGAAGAGCTCTTCTGGCGGCAGGAATTCTGAAAAAGCAGAATAACCGCGGGAGGAAGTCAGGGTCGATGACGGGGTCAAAGACAATAGGACTTTGAGAGCAGTTTGTTTCCTGTTTTTTAAGGTCAATGTTTACTTCCACCGCTGTTTTGTCACAAACTCTACATTTTGATCAGTGCCAAACGCTCCAGGCTTTTAACCATGAACCTGTTTTCGACACTCCGAGCAAGAGCTCCAGGGTCGAGAGCACCAAAGTCACTCTAAGGACGCCGGTTAGGGTGGTAGATGGGTCAAACAAACCCCAGACTTTCACCCAGGAGACTGCTGTTCATGTCATTTTCACCCCACCAACGATCTTTTTTCCTAACCCTAACCAGGTGGTTTTGTATGAATTCACCTCAACCACTTTGAGATTTTTCTCCAAGTCTTAGGGCGCACTCACACTGTCCTTCCGTACCGGGCTAAAACAGGTTTTATGGGTATAGTCTAGTTCCTTTGGTCAGTGTGAGTGCAACCGCTCCGCGTCTAGCTGCGGCCAGCTGGCCGTCCACGTCCCGTTTGGGAGAGGTGGGCTTTAGTAAAGCGTGTTATCACATGTACGAGCACGAGCGTGCGCACGTGTACGAGCACGAGGCCTACGGCGGTTCTGAGGTCATTTCCTGGGAGTCGCGTTGTGAATTCAAACAAAAAAATTTTACATTTTCAGGTTTAGGCAACAAAACTGTGTGGTTAGGTTCAGGAGGAGATAGTGAACAAACATGATCAATGATGAGTCGAGGCAATAGCAGCTACGATACAGCGAGACACACCACTGATGGTGTTTTTATGGCTACAAATTTCATAATTTATAAGACCAGTGACAGTTTATATGACTAATAGTTAGAAGTAGCAGGAAGCATCATGCAGAACCACGGCAGCAGGCACCACCACAATCAGCAGAGACCTGCACACAGGACCACGGCAGCAGGCACCACCACCATCAGCAGAGACCTGCACACAGGACCATGGCAGCAGGCACCACCACCATCAGCAGAGACCTGCACACAGGACCACGGCAGCAGGCACCACCACGATCAGCAGAGACCTGCACACAGGACCATGGCAGCAGGCACCACCACCATCAGCAGAGACCTGCACACAGGACCACGGCAGCAGGCACCACCACCATCAGCAGAGACCTGCACACAGGACCACGGCAGCAGGCACCACCACGATCAGCAGAGACCTGCACACAGGACCACGGCAGCAGGCACCACCACCAACAGCAGAGACCTACACACAGGACCAGGGCAGCAGGCACCACCACCATCAGCAGAGACCTGCACACAGGACCACGGCAGCAGGCACCACCACCATCAGCAGAGACCTGCACACAGGACCAGGGCAGCAGGCACCACCAACACACACATGCACAAACAGGACCTATATACATGCAATTAATGGAGAGATGTCAGAGCGAGGGGGCAGCCAGTGACCAGCGCCCCAAGCAGTTGGGGGTTCAGTGCCCAGGAGATGAACTGGCACCTCTCCAGCCACCAGTCCACGCTCCAATCATGGTCCACACAGGGACTGAAACCGGCAAACCCTCCGGTTCCCAGCGAAGTCACCTATGGACGGAGCTACTGCCGCCCCACAGCGGCTTACTAAAGAAACACCGCAAAAATGTGTTTTTATTGATTTAAAAATGGTCGACCAGAGTCAAGATTGTAAGTGTTTGTCGTAAAAACATTTTTGGCTCTGCCCTCACAGTGGCTTTATGTTGGCTTTTATTCTCAGGGTATATATTTACAGTATATGTGTTTTTGCATTTCTGGACTCTAATTAGAAGAGTTCAGGGTAAAGTTTTACTTTGGCGTCTTTTCTTTTCTTTCCTGCCTGCGTTTATTTTGTTCTCTGATGTCCAACCAACCTCTAAATCAGCCTCAGCGCTGCATATTAAAGAAAATGATTCCACTTTTCAACCAGAGCCAAAAACACTGAAGCTCTCTTCTCCATCGCCGAACATCAAAACCACATTTTTTCTGCCGAGGCTCAACCCTGCTCTAATAGCACGAGACAGCTATATGAGATATATGGATGAGCTTTAACTAGATATGTCATGATGTGTGGTGAAATATCCACATATTTATTCATTGAGTTAGAGCTAAAGTCCTCAGGCTTTTAAAAAAATGACATAAGATCTGATCTCTCTGTGTGTTCACGACAGAGAACAGATCAGACCTTTGTTTGACGTGTATTTTTCCCTCTACCATCCCTTCACTCGTGGCAGAAATTCCCCTTTGAACGCAGCGATACATCACGGAGAATAGTTCACTGTCAGCTCTGGACTCAGTGTATCAGAAACAGAATACATCACTGTAATTATCCTGGATCAAAATCTGAGGCTCCCAGACACCTGAACATTCACAGTGCATGGAAAAAGCATTTAGCCACTGTTCGCTCTTCGGCAGCTTTGTACATTTTTCACAATCTTTTCATGAATTATGAGGATAGAGTCGGAGGAACTGACACCAACGGTTGCCAGCTTTTCCTTCTGTTTTTTGTTTTCGGTGTGCAATGTAGGAAAATGTGTAATGGTGTGATGTGAAGAGTGAAGTGCAGACCAGGTGTTTGCAGATCTGCTGCTGCACAGGGGAAGTCTTACACATTTATGCCAGACCGCAGCCAAGACAGCTTTATGGGGTTTTAAGGCCTATAAGGTAAACTCTGATCTAGTGCAGCACAGTTCACTGATCACTAGATCATCTCAGGGCGCACTCACACTGTCCTTTCGCACCGGGCCAAAACAGGTTTTGCGGGTAAAGCCTAGTACGTTTGACCAGTGTGAGTGCAACCGCTCCGCGTCTAGCTGCGGCCAGCTGGCTGTCCACGGCCCGTTTGGGAGAGGTTTGCACATGTACGAGCACGAGCCTGCGCACGTGTACGAGCACGAGGCCTACGGTGGCTCTGAGGTCATTTTGTAAATTCAAATGTCTCTAAACAACTTGAAACCAGAGCCACCGCAGCGTTAAGAGCAAATGTGGAGAACATTACATGAAGAAAAAGGATTTTGTGGAGATAAAGCTCCTTATGAAGTCTAAATGCTTTTCAAAATGCTTTCAGATGACCACGCACCAGCACACTTAGGGGGTACTCACACTGTTCCTCCGTACCGTGCCCAAACAGCTAAAGTCTAGTGCCTTTGACCACTGTGAGTGCAACCGTACCGCGCCTTGGAGCGGCACGCTTGCCGCCCACGGCCAGTTTGGGAGAGGTGGGCTTTTGTAAAGCACGTTTGCACATGTACGAGCACGAGGCCTACGGCGGCTCTGAGGTCATTTCCTGTGCGCCTGTTGGGACATAGGAAAAAGAAGGAGGGACCAGAGGTCAGGCAGGGGGAAGATGGTGGGACTTTCGGAGGAAGGAGTTACTCATGTTCAAATTTTTACTAAGTGCTGTGCAATATACCAGAAAGGAAAAGAAAGCTTTAAAGGCCTAGTGTTGTCAGCTTTTGATTTGTACGCTCATCACTCTCTCAACGTACGTTAGGTCCTCTCGGTCATGATTTGAATCGTGGGTAAGGCAGTTTGCTAGCTTGCTGTCCGTCAACTGCTGCGATGGGAAACATCCACGAGAGGCTTAACGCGCACAGACACAACATCCTCTTCTTTTTATTCTTTTCTAAAACTGAAAATTTGGATAACAGCTGCAGAATTATTACAGTTTCTTATTTCCTATTAATAAAACTGAGGAAACAAAAACAATCACTTTGGGCGCCCTCCCACTGTGCGTCCGTCCCGTGCCCCGTGCTTTAGGGTCCTTGTCCCCCCCTCCAGGCCCATTTGTACTCACACTACCTGGGCCTCGGAGAATGCTTCTTGCTGCCTATACGTCATCACGCCGTAACACGTCACACGCATTGATGACGTCATGGCGATGCGTGGCTTTGTTTCCAGATCTTTCCGTAGACCTCTGAGTTTTTGTGCGTCTTGTCGACTGTTTTTGAATCTTTTCATCGACCAAATCTGCAGTAAACACTCCACCTCCGCATCACACCAACGTGAACCTTTCACCGCAATTGTTTGAAATGTCCGCGCATGGTCCCTCCTTCTTTTTTCTACGTCCCAACAGGCGCACAGGAAATGACCTCAGAACCGCCGTAGGCCTCGTGCTCGTACACATGCGCACGCTCATGCTGGTACATGTGCAAACGCGCTTTACAAAAACCCACCTCTCCCAAACGGGCCGTGGACGGCAAGCAGGCCACAGCTAGACGCGGTACGGTTGCACTCACACTGGTCAAAGGAACCAGACTTTACCCGTGGAACCTGTTTGGTGCGGATGGACAGTGTGAGTGCACCCTCAGGCTTAAAATTATGATACTAAAAGAGGTTGGGAGCAGCATTACAGTTCTTGTTCTAACCAACACAGATGTGTGACGAGCAAAAGCCTCACAAAATAAATAAATAAAGACAAACATTTGTACCGTTTGCTATTTGTTCTCACTTTGCTTTTCATCCGACAGAAAGAAGAAAGAATAAAAAAGGAGGACTCGGAAGGAAAAGGGAGAGAAAACGTCTGCGGCTGCTCAACAACGACAACGCAGGCAACTCGCCGAATGCAACAACAGGCGGGGATGAGCACGAGGATCCCTGACGTCACACAGACATGCGGCTCTCTACGACACCTAACGCGTGTTGGAATATCAGCCAGACGACGTCAGCAGGACCTCTGTAATCTGAGAGTCACTGTTGAATTGTCACTCTTTATTAAGACGCACTGCCTTTCATCACAAACTGGTTTACTGGGGAACAAAAAAGTAGATATTAGGACTCTTAATTACGTCGTGATGCATGTGAGCAATGCGTCAAATTCCCCCCTCACCTTAAAAATGTTGCAACTTGGTGGTAGGTAATAAAGCAACTGCATCTTTATGTATAAATCCAGCATTTATCTGAGAGAAACCCGTAGAGTTTAAAGGTTACAACGGATAAACTCAGTAGTAGTAGTCCCAGAAATCCCAGCAGCTCTGAGGTCAAGGATGCTTTCAAACCCCGAGACTCGAGCCGCTCTCTCACATGAACCCTGGACACAGCGTCAGGGTTATTTGACGCTGACGGAGCCGGTTCTTAATTCGGTCCCCAAATCTCTCCAGACATTTCCATTGCCATCTTTGCGTAAATCACCCTTCTTCTTCACCGTCGGAGGTTTGCTTTCCTCTACTTCCTCCTCTGTTTGCATCAACACTCCTCATCCCATCTCCGTGAACACACTGGAGAGTGAGCGGCTGGATTCACACATGGGCTAAAACACCGTTAAGATGCCGGGTCTGACTGAATCGGACATTTGTGTTCACAGTTACACTATTGATCCTGTGATCAGAAGGGAGTGGGGGTAAAAGTTGATGGGATTGGGCGGGAGTGGGAACGCTCTTTTTTATTTTTATGGTCACACTATAAATAAAGGATGTTGATCTACTTCTCTCCCGTCTGGATCTTCTTCCTGGTTGGAGCTAACCTTTGGTTTTGTACGCAGTCAATCACTGACCAGCATAACGACGTTTACTGACAAAGCACTTTGCATCAAGTCGATGCAAGTCACACAACCTCCTGAGATTTTCAAAACAAGAGCGGAGAAGAGTAGCCTACTATTTAAAAAAAAACATAAACCAAAAGAAAATGGACACAGAAGCGGAAAAAAAGACAGAAATAATGCAGGTACGAACTAATATACTGTACTGTTCTTTACTACACCACCATTTTTCAGCAGCAGGACTGGAAGGAAGTCAAAATCCACTCCTGTGTCAGTCTTTAGTTCACACGTACAGCCCCGCCATTCGTTCAGGTTTGCAGTGCAGTTAGGGTTCACACGTACAGCCCGCCTTTCAGGTTTGCAGTGTAGTTAGCGTTCACACGTACAGCCCTGCCGTTCAGATTTGCAGTGCAGTTAGCGTTCACACCTACAGCCCCGCCGTTCAGGTTTGCAGTGCAGTTAGCGTTCACACGTACAGCCCTGCCGTTCAGGTTTGCAGTGCAGTTAGCGTTCACACGTACAGCCCCGCCGTTCAGGTTTGCAGTGCAGTTAGCGTTCATACGTACAGCCCCGCCGTTCAGGTTTGCAGTGCAGTTAGCGTTCACGCGTACAGCCCCGCCATTCAGGTTTGCAGGGCAGTTAGCGTTCACACGTACAGCCCCGCCGTTCACCGTTCAGGTTTGCAGGGCAGTTAGCGTTCACACGTACAGCCCCGCCGTTCACCGTTCAGGTTTGCAGTGCAGTTAGCGTTCACACGTACAGCCCCGCCATTCAGGTTTGCAGTGCAGTTAGCGTTCACACGTACAGCCCCGCCGTTCAGGTTTGCAGTGCAGTTAGCGTTCAAGCGTACAGCCCCGCCGTTCAGCTTTGCAGTGCAGTTAGCGTTCACACGTACAGCCCCGTCGTTCAGGTTTGCAGTGCAGTTAGCGTTCACACGTACAGCCCCGCCCGCCGTTCAGGTTTGCAGTGCAGTTAGCGTTCACACGTACAGCCCCGACGTTTAGGTTTGCAGTGCAGTTAGCGTTCATACATACAGCCCCGACGTTCAGGTTTGCAGTGCAGTTAGCGTTCACACGTACAGCCCCGCCGTTCAGGTTTGCAGTGCAGTTAGCGTTCACACGTACAGCCCCGCCATTCAGGTTTGCAGTGCAGTTAGCGTTCACACGTACAGCCCCGCCGTTCAGGTTTGCAGTGCAGTTAGCGTTCACACGTACAGCCCCGCCATTCAGGTTTGCAGTGCAGTTAGCTTTCACACGTACAGCCCCGCCATTCAGGTTTGCAGTGCAGTTAGCTTTCACACGTACAGCCCAGCCGTTCAGGTTTGCAGTGCAGTTAGTGTTCACACGTACAGCCCCGTCGGTTCAGGTTTGCAGTGCAGTTAGTGTTCACACGTACAGCCCCGCCATTCAGGTTTGCAGTGCAGTTAGCTTTCACACGTACAGCCCAGCCGTTCAGGTTTGCAGTTCAGTTAGCGTTCACACGTACAGCCCAGCCGTTCAGGTTTGCAGTTCAGTTAGCGTTCACACGTACAGCCCCGCCGTTCAGGTTTGCAGTGCAGTTTGTGTCCCTCCCCCCCCCCCGTTAAATCATATACAAGGCCGACTTGATTTCAATCCCAAGTTTAAAAAAGAAAATTGACCTTTTACTTTATTATAGAATGGAATTTATAATTAAAATATATCCACTAATCATTCAATCATTCATCTTCAACCTCTTGTCCCTGTCGGGGTTGGGGGGGGCTGGAGCCGATCCCAGCTGACATCAGGCGTGAGGCGGGGTCCACCCTGGACAGGACGCCAGTCTATCACAGGACACATAGAGACGAACAGAGACAGACAACCATTCACACCTACGGGTGATTTAGAGTCATGAATGAACCCAACACCTGCACGTCTTTGGACTGTGGGAGGAAACCGGAGAACCTTATTTAAATGCAGTTGAATACCGGACAATCTTGGTTCCTACCCTCACCTGTGGTCATGAAACTGGGTCAGGACCCAAAGAACCAGGTCCAGGTCCAAGCGTCTGAAATGTGTTTCCTCATGAGGGGGCTGGAGTCTCCCTTAGAGAGAGGGGGAGAAGTTCAGCATCCGTCAGGAACTCGGAGTAGAGCCGCTGCTCCTTTGCGTTGAAAGGAGCCAGTTGAGGTGGTTCAGGATCATCTGGTAAGGATGAACCCTGAGCGCCTCCCTAGGGAGGTGTTCCAGGCACGTCCAGCTGGGAGGAGGCCTCGGGGAAGACCCAGGACCAGGTGGAGAGATTAGATCTCCACACTGGCCTGGGAACGCCTCAGGATCCCCCAGTTAGAGCTGGTTAATGTGGCCCGGGAAAAGGGAAGTCTGGGGTCCCCTGCTAAAGCTGCTGCCCCCGTGACCCGACCCCGGATAAGAGGCTGAAGATGAGATGAGATGAGATTTATACAGCGATTAATCAATTAACACATAAACAGAATGCATCGTTTTTTTGGTTCACTTCCTATATTTGGGGTCGGATCGTGTTCTCACATCAAGTGAACCTGACTCTAGTGCAGTTTGAATGAACTTTCAAACCTGCCCTCCAAACCACCCAGACTATCGGACAAACCGCCCCAGGGTTCAGTTAAAGACGGACCGTCCAGCTCAGGTGTGAAAGCAGCCTGAAAGCATCCTGTGGAGTTTTCTAGTTCGACTCCTGCATTGTTTCTATCCATGCATCTTCACTGCCTCCGTTGGTGCATTAATGTGTTTTCTGACACGTTACGTCCACGTGTTGAGCAGCGGAGTAGTGTGTCATGTCATCCACATGCACAAGTGATTATAAAAACTGCTCTATGGCACAAAGAGAACCTGTTCCCTGCTCTTTTCTCTGACCTGCAGCTGATTTATATGAAGCATCAACAGCAGCTTTTATCTGAACAGTTACACATGTCCTCGATCCGCCTCAAAGAAGCAAGTGTGTGTGTGTGTGTGTGTGTGTGTGTGTGTGTGTGTGTGTGTGTGTGTGTGTCATGACCTTCGTGGTTTCACCTGCAGATGATAACTATTATGTGTGTTTTACACTTTATATAATTCAAATTTAACTATTAAATTAAAGATGATGCTCTACTTCCTCTGTTGTGCCGTCAGGGAACACTTTATGGATTGTGATGATACGTTACCTGCTGTTTCCTCTGAGGGCGCACTCCCACCGTGCCTCCGCACCGCACCCCATGCTTTAGGGTCCTTGCCCCCCCCCCCCCTCCAGGCCCGTTTGTACTCACACTACCTGGGCCTCGGAGAATGCTTCTTGCTGCCTATACGTCATCAAGCCGTAACACGTCACACGCATTGATGACGTCATGGCGATGCGTGGCTTTGTTTACAAATCTTTCCGTAGACCTCGGAGTTTTTGTGCGTCTTGTCGACGGTTTTTGAATCTTTTCATCGACCAAATCTGCAGTGAACACTCCACCTCCGCATCACACCAACGTGAACCTTTCACCGCCATTGTTTTAAATGTCCGCGCATGGTCCCTCCTTCTTTTTTCTATGTCCCAACAGGCGCACAGGAAATGACCTCAGAACCGCCGTAGGCCTCGTGCTCGTGCTCGTACACGTGCGCACGCTCGTGCTCGTACATGTGGAAACGCGCTCTACAAAAGCCCACCTCTCTCAGGGTTAGGGTTAGGCCGCAGTTATGCGCGGAGCGGTTGCACTCACACTGGTCAAACGCACTAGACTATAGCTGAAAAACCAGTTTGGGCCCGGTGCGGAAGGACAGTGTGAGTGCGCCCTGAGTATACTCCAAATCGGAGAGGCCAAAGTAGAAAAGTAGACTCCTAAAATAGGAAGAAAATCATCACTTTGTCACTGAGTTACTCAAATTACAGAGAACAACTACATTTCTGCGTTATAAAAAGTAATTTTTCACCTCATTAAAGTAAGTGTGGCTTTGTTGTTCAATGAAAAACGCTTAAAAATGGAGATTTCTTATGTTTCATAAAGGTTTTTTGTTGTATTTGTCATTAAAGGATTCCCACCTTTGCCTTTAAATCACATTTTCAGTATTTACTCACAGAAATGTTGTTCGGTGTGAGCGCGTAGTAGGCGTGAAAGAGGACGGCTGAGATGACATATGCATTAAATGTCTTGTTACCTGCCTGTTTCATCTGATATTTAAAGCACAAGTAAAGCTACGGTAACTGCAGAACAACTGAAGATCTGGGGAGTTGTCCTTTTTTCCTCTCCTCTGTGTTCGTCGGCTAGCTCCTGTCAGTTGTGTATTTATCAATATCTCTATGACTAAATGGGATTTTATTCCATAACATGAATGTATGTTATAATAAATGTATATTTTGATGCTGCAGATGCATGTTCACGGTTTTATTTTCATCATTTTACACACCGAACACTTGGACACGCCCCAGTTTGTGGATCAGACAGAAGCTAAGCGGTGCGCTGCTGCGGAGATTTTAGACACCTAGAAGAAGAACAGGTCAAAGGCACCTTTCCATCCTGTTTCGGTTTTGTCATGAACGGTTCAGAGATAACACACAAAAAATGGTGGACCCAATGCAGACACGGACACGAAGTAAAAGTACAAACAAAATGTTTAATAATAACAACAGACGAACGCAAAACACTACAGAGAAAAACAGATAATATAAGAAGAAGGTTTGGGGGTTTGGTGTCTTGCTCAACAGCAGCTTGTCCCAGGAGATGAACTGGCACCTCTCCAGCCACCAGTCAACGCTCCATACATGGTCCACACAGGGACTTGTACCAGCAACCGTACAGTTCCCAGCCAAGTCACCTATGGACTGAGCTACTGTCGCCCCAAAGAGACGATCACGGGAAAAACAGGAACGAGGAGACGACGGAAGATCAGGGAGACGGACGGGAAACGGGGACACGGGGAAACTACGGAGAAACAGAAAACAAACACAACAGTTTAGAAAATACTTAACGACGGGGAGCGTGATAACCACAACGAGAAAGGGGACGCCAATCCGGGAGGAATAGTTTTACCAGTTAAGGGTCTACAACGGTCCGGCGCTGCATGCCTGTCAGCTCAAGGTATTTGTAGTGGTACAGGTGATCAGCGTAGCACGCTGCAGCTTGGGGGGAACGCCTACCGGACCTAGACAAACAGGAACACACATACACAAGCAGGGATAGACAGACAGAGGGAGACAAACTCAAAGGGGGAAGAGAGGAGGGTACTGACAGAACCGGGTCTTGACAGGTTTACTCAGTGGGAACTGAAGCTCTTGTCTTAGCCCCGAGAAACTGCTCTACCGCTGCCTCAGTTTATTAAATTTCGAAGTTTGTCCGTTTTAGTTCCTAACCCTCTAAAACACCAAAGTCACATGGTAACAGAAACAAACTAACTGATCGAGGACAGCGGCTGACCAGGGTGAAATTGCTTTTTTTATCAATGAAATCTGCAGCTTTGAAGAGAGCGCATCATCAAACCTCTTAAACTTGGCGAGGTCTGTCACGATGTGCGAGGTTGCCCCACAGTCGACCATCAGGCCCCTCACGTCTAGTCCTGCTGCTCTCTCACTCACTCTGAAGGCATACTCCATGTCCTGGTCATCTGTCCCCCTGGAAACTTTTCTTGCGTTGTCTCGATTCCGACGCTGTATCCGGCAGGCCGTGTCCCGGTGTGTGGTGCTCTTGCAGTGACTGCACCATAGTTTACGCTGGCAGGCTCTGGCCAGGTGTCCCTTCAGACCGCATTTGAAGCACACCACGTCCGCTGCGGCCCTCTCAGCTCCCCGGTCACCTGTACCGACTGGTCTCGCTCTCTGCTGCCGCACCTTCATTACGTTGTCAGCTGTTGCTGCGGCGCGCATCTTCTCCGTGTCCTTGTAGCTGCGTAACATTGTTTTAAATTCAGCAAAAGAGATCGTCTCATCGCGTTGTGTGACATGGATCGTGAATGGTTTGAAGGACTCTGGCAAATCTTTCAACACCACAAGTCTGACGGCTTCAGTTCTCCGTCAGAGAGTGCTGAAAATATTCTGAGGCCCTGTTTACACGAATGGTCGCGGGTGAAAACAACAAAATATTTTATCATATGTGCCTTTCTTTTAGCTGTCAACAGCGTTTTTTGGGGCTTAAAAAACGCAAAAAAGTGCACATGTTTAGGTAACGTCCATGTGCAGTACAGGCAAACAACAACAAACACGTCGGACTATTTCCATCATTCAGACATTCAAGTCCTGACCCCAAGTGAAGGCGTTCAAGTACCTCTGGATCGTGTTCACGAGTGAGGGGACGATGGAGCGTGAGTTTGGCCGGAGAATCGGAGCAGCGGGGGCGGAGCTGCAGTCGCTCTACCGCACCGTTGTGACCAAAAGAGAGCTGAGGAAGGCAAAGCTCTGGATCTACCGGTCAGTCCTGGTTCCTACCCTCACCTGTGGTCATGAAAGCTGGGTCATGACCCAAAGAACGAGGTCGCGGGTACAAGCGGCAGAAATGGGTTTCCTCAGGAGGGGGGCTGGAGTCTCCCTTAGAGAGAGGGGGAGAAGTTCAGCATCCGTGAGGAACTCGGAGTAGAGCCGCTGCTCCTTTGCGTTGAAAGGAGCCAGTTGAGGTGGTTCAGGATCATCTGGTAAGGATGAACCCTGGGCGCCTCCCTAGGGAGGTGTTCCAGGCACGTCCAGCTGGCAGGAGGCCTCGGGGAAGACCCAGGACTCGGTGGAGAGATTATATCTCCACACTGGCCTGGGAACGCCTCAGGATCCCCCAGTTAGAGCTGGTTAATGTGGCTCGGGAAAGGGAAGTTTGGGGTCCCCTGCTAAAGCTGCTGCCCCCGCGACCCGACCCCGGATAAGAGGCTGAAGATAAGATGATAACACAGGAGTTGCTGTTCCACCGCTGTTCTCGATCGGTTAGTTTGTTTGTGCTATTGTGTGACTTTGGTGTTTTAAAGGTTGAGGCAGTGGTAGACCAGCAACTCCTGTGTTCTGAGGTAATTTTTTACCCAATGGAGTCTGGCGGCTTTGAAGAGAGAATAGAACAGCTGTACGCTATACTTGTACCGTATACTTTCAACACTTTAGGTTGCCATCAGACGGGGATCTGAAGCTATTATCAACGCTCTCTTCAAAGCCAGGTAACATCCATGTGCAGTACAGGCAAACAACAACAAACACGTTGGACAATTTCCACCAGTCAGACATTCAAGTCCTTACCCCAAGTGAAGGAGTTCAAGTACCTCGGGATCTTGTTTACCAGTAGGGGGGACGATGGAGCGTGAGTTTGGCCGGAGAATCGGAGCAGCGGGGGCGGAGCTGCAGTCGCTCTACCGCACCGTTGTGACCAAAAGAGAGCTGAGGAAGACAAAGCTCTGGATCTACCGGTCAATCTTGTGCGTGTTACTGTGTTACTGACTTTGGTGATCCAAACTGAACACTTTAAAACCCCAAAGTCACACAGAAACACAAACTAACTAAACTAACTTCGTAGCAGCTCCTGTGTTTCATGAGGTAAAATCCCTGTTTTTATCAATGGACTCGCACCAGCACATAACAACAGAAAGGGCTGTCTGATAGGAAGGTAAGGCTGTGAAAATGTTATATTAAACAAATATATCATTCACTTAAACTGTTGTTCTTGTGTGTGTCTAAAATCTATTTAGCTGCTTCCCGAGTCCACAACAGATGGTGCTTTTTCCAGTCTCGACAATACACCAAAAATATCCAGATGTTTGAGTTAAAACAAAGCTAAATATGAGGTCACTGGTGTTTCAACTGCATTTAAATAAGTCAAAAGTAAATGATTTCCTCCCACAGTCCAAAGACGTGCAGGTGTTCGGTTCATTGATGACTCTAAATCACCCGTAGGTGTGAATGGTTGTCTGTCTCTGTTCGTCTCTATGTGCCCTGTGATAGACTGGCGTCCTGTCCAGGGTGGGCCCCGCCTCACGCTAGATGTCAGCTGGGATCGGCTCCAGCCCCCCCGCGACCCCGACAGAGACAAGAGGCTGAAGATGAATGAATGAATGAATGTTAACATGCAACCTAAATGTCTGAAGACTATCAAAAGAAACCCATTTCCAAATTAAACCACTGTTTTAACTTTTAACAAAGTAGAAAATGTTCTGTTTGTTCACATAAACAAAGTTAACAGGTTGTAAATTCAAATGCCTCTGAACAACAAGAAACCAGAGCCACCGCAGCGTGAAGAGCAAATGTGGAGAACATTACATGAAGAAACAGGATTTGTGGAGATAAAGCTCCTTATGAGTCTAAATGCTTTCAGATGACCATGCACCAGCACACTTAAGCACAATTAAAGGTTCTTTTCTTAGTCATTTTATGCACATTTTTCTGTGGCTTAGTGACAGAGTGGGTCGTCCTCCATTTGAGAGATCGGCAGTTTGATCCCCACCTCCCCAGTCCACATGTCGAAGTGTCCTCGGGCAAGACACTGAACCCCGAATTGCTCCTCGTGCTGCACGTGGGTGTGTAAATGTGGTGTGAATGGTTAGATTAGTTCATTGGAGTCAAAGTGATCCAGTAAATTAATTCGTCTTCAACCTCTTGTCCCTGTCGGGGTCGCGGGGGGCTGGAGTCGATCTCAGCTGACATCGGGCGTGAGGCGGGGTCCACCCGGGGTATCGCAGGGCACATAGAGACGAACAGAGACAGACAACCATTCACACCTACGGGTGATTTAGAGTCATCAATGAACCGAACACCTGCACGTCTTTGGACTGTGGGAGGAAACCGGAGAACCCGGAGAAAACCCACGCAGACACGGGGAGAACATGCAAACTCCACACAGAAGGGCCCAGCTGGGATTCAAACCAGGAACCCTCTTGTTGTGAGGGTACAGTGCTGACCGCCCCACACTCTCGTGTCGCCCCTCAACCTTAAACAGCGTTTCAAAAAACAAAAACGATCTCCGTCCATTTTAACACGCCTGAAAACACATCATGTGACCAGACACGTACACTGAGTCGTGAGCGTAAACAGGAAGTGGATCGCCTATTGCATGGGTGCCACACGGCCTTTTGTTTTTAGTTTGACACCCCTGGATTAAATGGTCTGTAGATGTCCACTGTCATCAGTGTGAATGTCTGTGTGAACGGGTGAATGTGACAAACACTGAAAGCGCCTTGAGTAGTCGGAAGAATAGAAAGGCGCTTTATAATTACAAGTCCATCCAGAATGAGCGCAGCAGCGCCATCTAGTGTCTCAAGATCGTAGTAGCAACAACAAAAAATAATTCCAGCAGTTTGAACCCGTCCCCTCCGGCAAATCACATCATAAAAAAAAGTATTAGATTTTGGAGATTGACAGTTAGCGTTAGTTAAAGTTAGCTTACAGATCAAGGAGAAGCGTAGCCATGTGGGCGTGCGTTTGAGTGGCGTTTCTCTCCTTTCTCTCAGTCCATGGAGTGAATGCTCTTCGTTTTTGCCCGTATCCGGTCACTGAGCTGCTGGGACAAACGACGCCACCTTCGCTAACTACAGTAGCTACGCCGAACAACAGACAACTCTGGCAACCTGCAAATGCCGGCCGCTATTGGCTGCTACAATGGCAACAGAACGTGACAGTCTTTGGCATTTGGGACGATAGTAGGTTAGTCCATAGGAGACTGCAATATTAGCCAGTTCGAGTCCCTGTGTGGACCATGAATGGAGCGTGGACTGGTGGCTGGAGAGGTGAAAGCTCGTCTCCTTGGCACACTACGAGGTGCTGTTGAGCAAGGCACCGAACCCCAAACTGCTCAGGGCGCCGATCCATTGGCAGCCCCCTCGCTGTATGTCGCTCTCATGTATATAGGTCCTGTTTGTGCACATGTGTATTTCAGGCCTGTATTTGTGTAACCTGTAGGTTGCCAGAGTTGTTGGACAACTGTGGCTCAGTGACAGAGTGGATTGTCCTTCATTTGAGAGATTGGTGGTTCGATCCCCACCTCCCCCGGTCGAAGTGTCCTTGGGCAAGACACTGAACCCTGAATTGCTCCCTGTGCTGCGCATGGGTGTGTAAATGTGGTGTGAATGGTTACTTTAGATAAGATGGTCTGTAGATGTCCACTGCCATCAGTGTGAAAGTCTAAGTGTGACAAAACACTTTGGAAGCGCCTTGAGAAGTCAGGAGACAAGAAAGGCGCTATATAAGTACAAATCCACCTTTGTAAGATTAATAATAAAATTTAATTTAAGATCTTTGAGTTAAAACAAAGCTTAATGTGAGGTAACTGGTGTTTCAACTGCATTTAAATAAGTCAAACGTAAAGCAGGTCAAGTGCTCGTTTAAATATCAAAGAAATGATAAATAAAAAGTAATTCATCTTCGGCTTTCTTCCTCCTTAAAAAAATTAAAATATTAAGACTGAAAATATATTTTATGGAAAAGCAATACTTTCATTCTGTACCCCTTAAAAATGCCCCATGGGTGTATTAAATATTTTTTGGACCTGGTGTGTCTGGTTCTCAGGCAAAACAATACCAGTATCTGTTGGGGGCTTCGTAACCAGTTTGAAATTCTGTGACAGCGAGGGGGTTCCTGGTTTGAATCCCAGCTGGGCCCTTCTGTGTGGAGTTTGCATGTTCTCCCCGTGTCTGCGTGGGTTTTCTCCGGGTTCTCCGGTTTCCTCCCACAGTCCAAAGACGTGCAGGTGTTCGGTTCATTGATGACTCTAAATCACCCGTAGGTGTGAATGGTTGTCTGTCTCTGTTCGTCTCTATGTGTCCTGTGATAGACTGGCGTCCTATCCAGGGTGGACCCCGCCTCACGCCCGATGTCAGCTGGGATCGGCTCCAGCCCCCCCGCGACCCCGACAGGGACAAGAGGCTGAAGATGGATGAATATTTTTGTACTTTAACTCAAGAAAAATGTTGCTTTAAAGGAAGTATTTCAACACTGGTTCATTTGCTGCACAAACAATTAACACAATTAACAATTAACACATTGCAGGTGTGCACTTTCTGTCATTATGAGACATTAAACCGGTCTATGCATTTGTTAATTGTTTGTGTAACTTCTTATTGTATCCTATTCTCTATCTCCTCAGTCATTTTAAGCATTACAGGTGTCGCTGCAGTCTTTCCCAGCATGCATTGTGCAGAAAGCAGCGCAAACGCATCGAACTCGAGCAGTCAGGCCCGTCAACAAACCTGATGTTTGACACAAAATTACAAAAATTACAGCGATTTCAGGCAGTAAAAACCAAAAAAAAGACTGAATTACTCACCCAGGAAGCTGAAGAAAGTTGAAAGTCATCTTTTATTGCACAATAAAAGATCACACATACCATGTTTTGACTCATGAGATTGGTCCACATGGGAATACAGAGAGCTATAGTTACAAATAAGAAAATAAAAACCCCACCGTATAACTTACTCAGTAATAATAACCAGGTTTCTGACTTCAGGAGCAGCCAGTTTTTGTCTTTTCTCGCCTTTTTTAGAACCTCCACGTGGATTACGTTGCACTTCAGTGACGCTATAGATCTGTTAAACATGATTTAACTCGCCCCGTCTTTGTTATTGGGTGATTTCACAGACACGGACTAGAATCCTTATCTACTGTCCAAACATGAAAACCAATCGTCTTTCATAGTAAGTGTGTTTTCCTTTTGAATGTATTCTAATTATGAAGATGAATGGTCACGCTGCTGCTGTTGTTTAACACATGATTAAGTGTTTCTCTAACGGCTAATTACCGTATTTTCCGCACTCTAAGGTGCACCTAAAAACCTTCAAATGTCTCAAAGTGCTCCTTATAATCCGGTGGTCCTTATATATGGACCAATATTGAGCCACAACAGGTCTCACCGACTCCATTTTCCCCCGTAGAAGAAGTAACGCGCGGTGCATGTTGAGATATACGACTGCGTGAAGCGTGCCGTTTCATTTCCATGTGTGTGTTTGTGTAAAGAGCCCAAAATGGCTCCTGTTAAGAGACACGCTTACGACGCAGAGTTTACACTCAAGGCCATTAGTCACGCAGTAGAACACGGGAATAGAGCAGCAGCCAGAGAGTTGAACATGAACCAATCAATGGTGCCGAAGTGGAGGAAGCAACAAGATGACCTCCCCTGACTGTTGTGTTGACGTTCCCTTTAGCGCAGCTCCATCTAATGGATGCAGAACGTGACCCCAGCCTCGACTGTAGCGTCTATTCTATGCTCCTTATATATGAAACAAGTTTCAGAATAAGACATTCATTGAAGGTGCGCCTTATAACGCGGAAAATATGGTAGTAGTTTGTAACGTGACTGTATTATATGTTACGGCACAAAGGACATTTTTGAGTTCTCCTTACGCCACTACTTAAGTGGGAAACGATGCGACTTGGAGAAGGACGGGTACTGTGAGCAATCGTGCAGTGTCCTGGGGAGAGAGGCTGCATAGACTCACCCTCCGTCCATCTAATGGGTGCATAACGTAACCCCAGCCTCGACTGTAGCGTCTGTTCTATGCGCCTTATAGTGCGGAAAATACGGTAATAATTATATTTTTATGAGCTAACTCTTGTTCATTTGTTCAGGCAGCCTCTCGGACATTCATTTCAGTAAGTGGGAATTACAAGAACGCAAAAGTTGCAGTTGAAACCAAATATCTTTTTTTCCCCCCCAGCACTTTTCAAATGTACATAAACCAGTAATTTCCAGAGTCTCAAAGCCTTTACGGTCACATGTAAATAACTTTAAATGCATCTATGAAAAACTGGCACCAGTGTCAATCAATGCCGCTCCAGACGATCAAACATGACGGTTAAATTTAGCGTTTTTCTGAGCTGCACTTTACCTTCCAACTTATTTCAGTGTCTGTGAAACCAGCCTGTAATGAATGAACTGAGTATTTTCTCATTTCTTTTGTAAAATTTGTTTCTTCCAAGGCAAAATCGGGTTTAGGTATTTTCCTTTACATTGACGTGACACACCTGTTGATCCCATTTGGGCACCGGAGTGATTTCCTCTGCAGCTATGAGAGCATCACCGCTACATTCCCTTTTCCACTTCATGGTCTTTTGTCTGATTACAAACCAAAACCAGCCTCCTTCTCTTCTACAGGGAGGTCAAAGGTCACAGTCAGCTACAAATCAGCTGACGGGGATTCAGTGAGCACAGACCGTCCAAATAAACCAAAGAGGAAACCCAGCAGCCGTGTTAATGTAATCAAGAAGAGTGTGATGGTGCTGAAAACCAGGCCTCTCATGTGCAAATCAAACCCAACCAGAATGTGATGGTTTGGTTACCCGCTAACTTCAAAGAACCCGGCCAAAAGCCAGTGACAAGATGGTGCTAAACGTTCCTCAGACATCATTATATTTAAAGGAAAAGATGTTAACAGGACTCCAGCATCTGTCTCATCAGTTTAGGGATGTTTGTAAATACTTAAAAACCTAATGTAAGGTAAGACATTCCCTCAAAAAAGAAATTCACAGGAGCTTAAATTGTGTAAATCTGTGGCTGCTTGTTTAGTTTTTGCCATGTCTTCTCCAGAAACCGCAAGTTTTCAGTCATAATCCCCTTAAATGTGGCCAAAAACACCCTGAAATGTACGTTTTATCTGCTGAATCCAAGGGTAGAGGATACTAGGAGCTGTGTTGGCCGAATAATCCCCAAGAGTGACTTCAGACTGATTATCCAACGGCACATATACTGGAGCTCAGTTCCCATATTAGCAGGTTTTACGAAGGCGACTGTACAAACAAAAGCAGAGTTTTTAAACTTCCATGTGAACCAAAAAATGCTTTTGTGTTTCAAGAGTAACAAAACCAGCCATTAATCAGTCATGAGACAACGATGTAAAGACAACAACTATACAATAAATACATTATTTATGAGAAGAGATAAACAAACAACATTTTGAGGTGACCGTTCAAGTTAACCAAAAAGGGGTTTCAATGAAAAAAGGAAGAACACTGTTAAAGAAGGCATGGCGTGACATGAAGACACAATACAGAGCCATCGCCTGAACGCACTGAACCTCCGACGGCCGTCACATACTGCCCCTACGAGTCTGTTTCAAGTTTTCACATGAGAACAAGCCATTAACAGGAAATGATGTGCATACATGTGTGCGAAGGAAACGATAGCTGTGGTACTTTATTTCTGATTTACTGATGCCCCCCCCCCCTCCCAGGAATCTCATCAAACAACACAATAATCATCGAATACTTGAGTTGGGTACATTACGGTGTGCGCATTACCATCCAGGACGTGCTGGAAACCAAACCGAAGGCCTTGTGCAATAAAGAGAGTGGCGTGGGACTAGAGCATGGGTGTCAAACTGATCCAGTAAAGGGCGTCTGTGGCTGCACAACACACCTGACTCGACTTATTCAATCACCTGAACTGTCTTCACACAGTTGATTTGTTGGACCAGGACACCCATGGAGTATTTAGCAAACTGCGTGTTATCCCCAACAAAAACTTTGTTGTGGAGACTTGAAGAAACTGAACGCTGGTTTTAAAAAAGTCGATACGGGTGGAGCGTGAAACTTCTACAGCTTCTCCAAATTCCTCAAGAACTGATGTCAAACACGCTTTGCGAACAAAAGTCAAAGTCAAAGTTTCGCACTCACTACTCGGGACGACTTCTTACTGGAGTTTTCCAAAATCTCTACAATGGCGTTGGTGACTGATCAACTTTTCCAGTTGGTCGCACCCTTTTTTTTTTTTGGTACAGATTGGGAAAAATCAACGACCCTGATGAACAGTTGTCTTGATTTCCATGCAGTCGTTTTTGCTTTCATGTGAAGATTGACCAGGACTCTGGACTTGGACTTGAGTTTTTAGGGTACTGCATCCATCACTGCAGGTTTGGTGTTTCTAACCGTTGTGCAACTTCAAAACGTTCAATCTTAAACTGACGTTGACCCGGTAGAGTTGCCTGCAATGGATGGGCCATGTTACCTACAGTAACCCTAGTACCGCGTAAGGAATTGTGATTTTAAGTGTTTTTTTTTCTTCTTGGATGAAAGATGAAACGTCTTCCTAGACAAATAACCAAGTCCAGTTGCTTTTGACTGAAATTGCTTTGGGGATAACGACGACCTGGACACATGAGAACATTCACAAGCTAAATGTAATGTTTCATGAAGTTCAACGCTGCTACAAAGACGGATCGGCATGGCAAATAAGAATGCATTGTTTTCGCATTTTAATCTGCCGCTTGACGACCTGATAAAATGAGTCTGCGACCCATTTCAGGTCCCAAACCCTAACTTTGGGAAACCCCCGGCATTGGGGACCATTGTAGTGGCAGTCCGGAGCCCGGCTTACGGGCATAATGGGGACGCAGGTCCGGAATAAACCTTTTTACGAACAGCACAGTGTCATCTGCGTATAGTGAAATCCAACAAAAAAGGTACAGTTTCACTTTCTCCAAGGATGATGTCGCTACGGCAACGAGATATCAACATCGTAAGCAAGTGAATCCTACAACAAGAGAAACTATTTTTTAGTTTCCCTACTTTTAATTTTAGGGCGCACTCACACTGTCCTTCCGCACCGCGCCCCGGGCTTTAGGGTCCTTGTCCCCCCCTCCAGGCCCGTTTGTACTCACACTACCTGGGCCTCTGCGAATGCTTCTTGATGCCTATACGTCATCACGCCGTAACACGTCACACGCATTGATGACGTCATGGCGACGCGTGGCTTTGTTTCCAGATCTTTCCGTAGACCTCAGAGGTTTTGTGCGTCTTGTCGACTGTTTTTGAATCTTTTCATCGACCAAATCGGCAGTAAACACTCCACCTCCGCATCACACCAACGTGAACCTTTCACCGCCATTGTTTTAAATGTCCGCGCATGGTCCCTCCTTTTTTCTATGTCCCAACAGGCGCACAGAAAATGACGTGAGAGCCGCCGTAGGCGACGTGCTCGTACACGTGCACACGCTAGTGCTCGTACACGTGCAAACGCGCTCTAAAAACCCCACCTCTCTCAAACGGGCCGTGGATGGCCAGCGTGACGCAGCTATGTGCAGAGTGGTTGCACTCACACTGGTCAAACGCACTAGGATCTACCCGAAAAACCTGTTTTAGCCCGGTGCGGAAGGACAGTGTGAGTGCGCCCTTAGAGGCACTGGCAAGAAAACACTCTCTGTTTGTGCTTTAAGGGACTGATTGACTTTTTGGGAATTAACGTACAACGGAACAATTCCTGTGGGCTTTTGAAGATAATGCACATCACCAAGGCCGTGTATGCATACGAGCAAAGGACAAACTGAACACAAACGCGATAACATGTCCCTATATGCAGATGTAACAGAACATCTATACAAAAGACTACAAGCTAAATAAGGCATTTTTACTCTGAATAATACATAATGTAACTAAGAGATAAAGAGAAAAGTCATATTTGGTGAAAGTTTGGCAAAGCAAAAAAGAAAAGTATAATAAATTATATGTAGCCCCAAACTTGTGACAAGGCAACAACTATGTTTTTTTTTTCTCTCAACAAGAAATGTGACCTGTCAGGACGAGACAGAAGTAGGAACAGCTCCACGACAAAACGTGTGCGCATGCATGCACACAGACACGCTCTCTCCCATCGTCAAGCACGCTCTCAAACACGCCAAAGAAATACAAGACAATACAGAAACAGTTAAACATTCACAAGAAGACGTTGTGCAAAAAATGATGTTTTCATGTATGAAAACAAAACAAAAGTGAAGTCCGACATCATAAACGGAAACATTTGACATAAAACCCCCAAAAAATAAAGACCCTGTTCTGAAAAGACTGAATAAAACCAGCGACTTGCATCCATTTAATGTACAGTACGGTCCGTCTGATACTGAAAACACTGGGACTATTTTACCTTAATGCAAGAAAATCCCCCTCTCGCATCTGTCAAGTATTTTTTTTCCTCAACGGAGAAACAAACGAAAGAAATGTTGCACTTAAGGAAAGGAAATAAACAGCAATATACAGCGAAAGATTTACATATTTAGAAACTCTTAGTACGAACTGCTATTAAAACTAATCTGAGGAAAAGAAACGAGACGAAGAGCAACGACGAGGCACTGGACCCGACCGCTTTGTATCCCTCCTCTTCCTGTTTTCAAAAACAGACATTTCCCTTTCACTGGACAGATGGTCGACAACGCACAGCTGAAATCTCTATGAACGCATGATCAAAACGTGCGGACAGTACGGCCACACGATGAAAAAAGGGTGTGATGCTGCAGGTCATGATTGCAGCACCTGATGAGCCACTGTCATTGATTTGTTATGGGATAAAAACAACCCTCATTTTCTCCTCTTTTCTCCCATGCCTGTGTTTACAGGAGAGGATACAATCAAATCTGCCTCCTACCGCCCCCTGGTGGCCCGACTGAGCTCTTAACCTCAAAGCAATTTCAGTCAAAAGCAACTGGACTTGTTGGTTGTTTGTCTAGGAAGACGTTTCACCTCTCATCCAAGAGGCTTCATCAGTTCATGTACACATCTGACCAGGCTGGGACTGGACCAGGACCAGGACCAGGCTGGGACTGGTCCAGGACCAGGACCAGGCTGGGAGTGGACCAGGACCAGGCTGGGAGTGGACCAGGACCAGGCTGGGACTGGTCCAACTAGCTGGTGTAAGATCCAGGTATTTAACCTCTCACAAGGCCGTTGATGTCACTGAGACCCTTTGTGCTCCAAGTGCCAACGACCGTCATAAGAGTGACAGTCGTTGGTGGGAAGTAGGTTTGGACTTCGTTAGTGCTGGTCCAGTCCCAGCCTGGTCCTGGTCCTCGTCCAGTTGTTGGTGGAAGTAGGTCTGGACTTCGTTAGTGCTCTATTGAGTCTTAACGACAGTCGTTGGAGTCAAAGGAGGCCTTTTGTGAACAGTTGTTCTTTGAGGTTAGATTGTTGGATCTCCTGGGAAGGGATGAAAGGGCAGGATTGTAAATTGGATATAAGGAGATCCAACAATCTAACCTCAAGGAACAACTGTTTTTGGATCTCACACCAGCTAGTTGGACCAGTCCCAGAATGGTCCTGGTCCTGGTCCAGTCCCAGCCTGGTCAGATGTGTACATGAACTGATGAAGCCTCTTGGATGAGAGGTGAAACGTCTTCCTACACAAATAACCAAGTCCAGTTGCTTTGGACTGAAATTTCTTTGATGTTAACGACGACCTGGACACATGAGAACATTCACAGGCTGAGCTCTTCACACTCCTGTCTTTCATTTCCTCTGATTAGGCCTAAAAAAAAACACTTGAGGGGCGATCTCTCAAAGTGACTTGAGCTAAAAAAGTGGTAAAAACGAATTAATCTCATGATTGTTTCTCTGCTTTTATCAATAAAAGCAAAAAGGTGGCGTTCTTGTTCTGTATATTTGTAATCTGGATTATTATTCTAGCGTGAAGAGTCACATTTTAACTCTCTGAACTTTAAAAAAAAGACTTTGTAGCAGCAATGGCATAGCATTGATCATAGTTATAGTAAAATAAAACAAATATGACAGTGTCTAAAAACTTCGGGGGGGCTGGCAGACGATGCATTTATTAACCTCACTTGTATTTTAACATTAACTGATTTGGCTTTTGTACTTCATCAAGATGCTTTTATGTTCAGAAGGGCTACACTTTTTGATTTGGACTGCTGTCTGTTTTCACGGGTGAGTAGCTCTTGCATATTATAGCTTTATGTTAATCAGTGTTTATGTATTAACGAGGGAAAAAGGGTGTTTTTGCGTCACATGTAGGAAGGCTGGTTCAGACTCTCGGGTGTTACCGAGACACACTTCTAGGTTCTTCTAGCTTGCAGGTTTTTGAACATTGCATGGAGATAAGAAAACAAAACAAAGCATCACTCAATGTAGTGGAGTGTGCCACAATAACGAGACCGTACGTTGGGGTTTTTTGACCTTGAACATAAACAAACACAAAAGTGCTCCTCTGCTTGAGCTTCTCTGAATTCCCAAAACTGCGGTGACTCTAGAGAAGCTCCTCTGACAGCTGAGCCCTCCGTCGTCATCCTCGTGTCCGAACCCAAACTTTGCCACATCCTTGGATCTCATTGAGCTTATAACCGGATCATTACTGCCAAAGCTGCTCCTTGGTTAGCACATTTTGCCTGCAGTGTGTTCCTGCTGAGAAGTGTCCCTCCTGACTCGGTCTTGATGTAGAATGAAGGGGAAGAATACACAGAAGATCATTTCTTACACTGTTTTTTTTGTATACAAGGAGGGAGTGGAGAGGAGTTGGTGGGGTCTTGGTATATAAACATAACCAAGTTGAATATAATCATTGTTATTATTAGTCATCATAATAAAAGTCTTTACATGGACATTTACTGACAGACACGGCACAAACTTTACACTGTCGAGAACGGGAGGAGAGAACAGGAAGTGGTTGTCTCTCTGTCCTCTCTGCAGTCTTCCCCTCCTCTATGCTTCCTCTCCCTCTGCCTGTCTCTGCTCCTCAGTGACCCGCTTCTCCTCCTCTTTCACCTCTCCTCCTGTGTCCTCCGATCGTTCCTCTTTCTCCTCTGTCGCCGCTGCTCCCTTGGGAGGGTTGTGGGAGTCCGGTTCCTGGGGCTCCGCGGGTGCGTCCTCTTCAGTCAGAGAGAGGCCCGGGTTTGGAGCCGAGGTAGAGGGGACGGAGGGCGATGAGGAGGAGGCTGGGTGGGAGGTAATGTTAGCCTTAACTGTACTTTCTCTCTCCTCTACCTTTCCCATCGCTGCCTTCTCCCTCTCCTCCTCTCTCTCCCCTTCCTCCCGCCCTCTCTTCCTCCTCCTCTTGGGGCTGCCCGGGGAGCCGTCTACTGCACTGGGAGGCATGGCGGGCAGCGCCATGATCCCACCGTGGGGCAGGAACATGTGCGGGTACAGCAGGCCGTGGGACATGCCCGGGATCAGGAAGGGGTTGAAGGTAAGATGGCTGCCGGTGCCGGCTCCGAGGTGCGCGGCACCATGATGGGCCCTGCTGGTGGAGGTGATGATAGCCGCCGCTGCCTCCGCTGCTCCCGATCTTTTGTTGGCTTCCGCTGCTCCTTTCTCCTCCCGGCTCCTGTCCTTCTCCCCTCCACCGCAGCCAGAAGAGGCAGCGCTCTCCCTGTCCGCGGGCGTGGTTGACGAGGGGCTGGCCTCGGATGTAGACGGCGCGGTTGTCGTGGTGACCTTCGCAGCAGACAGGGAAGAAGAAGAGGAGGAGCTGGGGTGAGGCGCCATCATTGCGCCAACACTGAACAAGGCGTGTTGCGGGATCCCGGCCCCATGGGGGTGCGGGATGCCGTGCAGCATCATGGGCAACATGCTCAACCCGTTCTTGGCATCTTCCGCCGATGTTCCCGCTCCCCCTGCTTGGACAGAAAAGCCGTGTGGGAATCCAGCCGCCATAATCCCGGAGATGGGAATTCCAGGAATACCGCCACGGAGGTTCTGCATGGCCACCATGGAGTCCATGCTGCCGATTAACCCGCCGTTCATGAAGAGTGGGGGGCCGAGGCCAGACGTGGCAGAATCAGAGACCGACAGGAGGGGCTTAGGCATCTCGCTGCGAGGCCGGCGTCCACGGCGCCGAGAGCCTGGGTCTCTGTTGACCGGTTCTGTCAGGATGCGAGAGAACTTCCCCTCAGGGAGGAAACCCTGCAGGAGGAGGAGAGAAGGAGGTCAAAGGTCATGGAGTCAGTACCTTACAGTGATCCAGTACAGACCATAACGTGAGTTTGAGGAAAAGTAAAACTACAACGACAGAAAAAGCAATAAAATCATAATTTAAAGCTTCAGTTTGTATTTCTGCATGTTTGCGCCTGCAGCAGGAGGTCACGTCACAGTGTGTTTTACTCACAGAGTGTTTGACCACCTCAGCCCAGTCTGGAGCAACGTAGTACTCTGAGTTGGCGTCAAGCCACCTGGAAAGCTCCTTAATGGCAGGAGCCATAGCACCACCGAGCTGCAGGGCAGGAAAACACAAACAATATAATAACATTAGAACCTGTTATTATTGGATACTTTCTGCACGACTGAACTTTTGAACTCTTCTTATTAATAGTGTTTATGTACTTTGTGCGTGCGTGTGTGTGTGTGCGTGTGTGTGTGTGTCTCTCTCTTCTACCCTGCGTCCAGTGCCTCTGTGCACGACAGGAACTCTTTCCTCCCCCGTCAAAGAGTTGATATCCAGCTTGGTCGGGTCTTTACAGCGATGCCTCCTCTGCTTGGGACGCTCCACAAAACCATGTAACAGACCCGCTCCGGACTGCACAGTGAAAGACAGAAGGACAGGACGGAGGACGCAATCAATGACATGCACACTTTTAGGAAAACAGCAAAACAGAGAATATGAAAGCCACAGATTCTGTTTTAGTGCATAGAACAGACGCTACAGTCGAGGCTGGGGTTACGTTAAGGACCGTTAAGTTTGCGTGCTAGCGCTGTTGCCTTCAGTCGAATAGTGATTGTACGGACACTTCTACTTGCTGCTCTCTGTTCAACAACCCACTGTTGGAGTTTGTCCTCCAGCTGCAGCCGTCTCGCTCTGTTCCCTCTGAACTCTGTTTAGTCTTCTTTACTCGGCGCAGGTCGTCTTGTTGCTTCCTCCACTTCGGCACCATTGATTGGTTCATGTTAGGGCGCATTCACACTATCCTTCTGAGTCCGTCTGAGAGAGGTGGGCTTTTGGTAGAGCGTGTTTGCACATGTACGAGCGTGCGCACGTGTACGAGCACGCGCACGACGCCTACGGCTGTTCTGACGTAATTTATGTGCGCCTGTTTGGACATAGAAAATAGAAGGAGGGACCATGCGCGGACATTTAACAACAACAACAATGGTGGTGAAAGGTTCACGTTGGTGTGATGCGGAGGTGGAGTGTTTACTGCAGATTTGGTCGATGAAAAGATTCAAAAACAGTCGACAAGATGCACAAAAACTCTGAGGTCTACGGAAAGATTTGTAAAGAAAGCCACGCATCGCCATGACGTCATCAATGCGTGTGACGTGTTACGGCGTGATGACGTATAGGCAGCAAGAAGCAATCGCCGAGGCCCAGGTAGTGTGAGTACAAACGGGCCTGGAGGGGGAGACAAGGACCCTAAAGCACCGGGCGCGGTGTGGAAGGACAGTGTGAGTGCGCTTTTAAACTCTCTGGCTGCTGCTCTATTACCGTGTTCTACTGCGTGACTAATGGCCTTGAGTTGAAACTCTGCGTCGTAAGCGTGTCCCTTAACAGGAGCCACAAACACATGTGTGTGTTTACACAAACACACACATGGAAATGAAACGGCACGCTTCACACAGTCGTATATCTCAACATGCACCGCACGTTACTTCTTCTACGGGGGAAAATAGAGTCGGCGGCTGCTCACCGTAGTTGGAGACCTGTTGTTGCTCAATATTGGTCCATATATAAGGGCACCGGATTATAATCAGCCTCCACTGGTTTGCTGTCGCCAACTTAAGGCCACAAAATTGTTCCCATGAGAACCAGAACACCTCTTTATACGCTATTAAATCATCACTTACATGAGCGAATGTGGGGAGATCCATGCTGTAGCCTGGATTCTGTCTCAGCCACTCGATCAGACCTTTGCCGGCTGCCTCTCGGTCGATGGCCACGATCTCCGGCTGCGGCGGCGTCTGGGTGGGGGTCGGAGTGGAGGAGGAGGACGGCGTGGGAGGGCCAGCGGGTCGCTCTGAAGGAGAGGGTGACGGCGAGGAGGTAGAAGAGGAGACGGAGGAGTGGCTGATCACCTCCACTCGGCCCGGCAGCTGCAAAGACACACACACACACAGAGACGCGCACACACACACACACACACACACACACACACATATATATTGTTTTCCTCTTGGATCTTTTTTATTTAACTTGTGACTCTTTCCCCAAATTTCCCGAGGTGTGGTTTCTACCTTTCACAGTGAAGAACACACAACACTCACTTCCTCCTCCCTCCACCCACCTGTGTCTCTGGGAGCTGCAGTCCTCTGCTCTTGGTGAACTCAGAGTACAGTGCTTCAACGTTTCTCCTCCTCCCTCTCCTCCTCCTCAGTGAGTCATCTCCCCTCAGGCTTCCATTAACTATTTGACCTGTTACAGGATGGATGAGCCCTGCCTGCAGTATCCCGGCCATGTCGATTCCCACAGAGCCTTGCAGCGGCGCCGTGATGGGGGGCGGCGGTGGCAACTTATGACCGCTGCCGGCTTCTCCTGTCCCAACGCCACTGGTCGTGCTTATTTCTCCTGACGACTTGGTTAGATCTATGGCTGTTTCTTGCCAGCCGTTAATCAACATGGCTCCCGTGCGATGAGAGGGCGGCGCGACCACCGGAGTAACACAGCCGCTGGAGCTTGTGGTGGTAGAGGTGTGGCACGACGACGCTGATTTCCCAGCTAAAACCTTGGCAGCGGCTGCAGCTGCAGCGGCTTCATAGTCGAATGACCTCCGACCTCCCGCTCGTTTGAGCTCGGGGAGATAAGGAGGAGCCACGAGCCTCTCCTGTAAGAGAGGCAAGGAGGTGAGGCGCCAAGCTCCGCGCCCACATGCGCCGCCTCGCGACATGTACTGTCAGAGTGGACAGGGTGGGTGAGGGGTAGACAAGAATGGGAGAGAGATGATGGCTTTGTTAAACATACATATGGACTGAGACACAACACAGTGGCGGCTATCAACCAGACCTGGGTAAAACCACGAGCCTGACACCTCAACACACAGTTAAACATGGAAGCTGCTTCAGGCTTTGAACACATCTCAACTGGTTTGATTCCCTCTGAGAGCATGAGATATCTGTTCCCTTCTCTACGGTGTGTAACGATCCGATTAAACACACTGCACAGAGCATTAATCCGACTATTCATTTGAGTGTAAATGAACAATTCCACATTAATATTTCTCCTGATACATAAGGTTTTACTTCCTGCCCAAGTCTGATATCAACATGTAAAGTATCAACAGTGCACAGAACAGAGACAGAGACCTTTACAAAGAAGCAACAAAGCAATGGTGTGAACTAGAGGTGCCCAGTACAACTGAAAACCCTGACCGTATCAGTACGGGTGTAACGGTACACAGCGGGGATGTTATGTCGAAGAGCTTAAGCACTATCAAACTGCATTTAGCTGTATGGTTAACGAGGGTCGGCTATGGGTCAGAATTAGCACACAGAAGTCACAGTTCGTAGTTTGGTACAGCGAGCAAAAAGTAGTGTATGTGTCAAAGACAGACACAATCCTCCTGCTGGTGACTTACGGAGCATTTTGGTAAACTACTGTAAAACACTTTGTCTGTAGTGTGACAGTGTGACCGGGCCAAAACAGGTTTTTACGGGTAAAGTCTGGTTCGTTTGACCAGTGCGAGTGCAACCACACCGCGCCTAGCTGCAGTACGCTTGCCGTCCACGGCCCGTTTGGGAGAGGTGGACTTTTGTAAAGCACGTTTGCACATGTACGAGCACAAACACAAGTGTGCGCACGTGTACGAGCACGAGCGTGCGCAAGTGTGCGAGCACGAACCTGACACCTGCGGCGGCTCTGAGGTCATTTCCTGTGCGCCTGTTGGGACGTAGAAAAAAGAAGGATGGACCATGCGCGGACATTTAAAACAATGGCGGCGAAAGGTTCACGTTGGTGTGATGCGGAGGTGGAGTGTTTACTGCAGATTTGGTCGATGAAAAGATTCAAAAACAGTCAACAAGACGCACAAAAACTCCGAGGTCTACGGAAAGATTTGGAAACAAAGCCACGCATCACCATGACGTCATCAATGCGTGTGACGTGTTACGGCGTGATGACGTATAGGCAGCAAGAAGCATTCTCCGAGGCCCAGGTAGTGTGAGTACAAACGGGCCTGGAGGGGGGGACAAGGACCCTAAAGCACGGGGCACGGGACGGGCGCACAGTGGGAGGGCGCCCTAAGTGTCCACAGGGGCTGTCGTCATTTCTCTCTTCTGAGTTTCGAGTGGCAGGGCGTCAAATTGCCGGCATTTATGAAATATTTAGCTTTCAAAAGAGCCTTAATGTATTTCAACTATCTGAAAAAGCTCAGACATTAAACGTGATGATGCACTTTGTCTCCGTTAGCGTGTTAGCTCTCAGGAGTCTTTCAGCTTTACAGCAGCGCAAACTGGACACCACTTGTATGAACCATGGTGTGAGACAGTGGAGATACATGTTGACGGATGACGGATGCATAGATATGTACAACAAAGGGAGTTAAGAGAGACATTCAAAAGGGTCGCAGGGAGTTTCTCACCTTAGGTAGTCTTGTGAGAGGGGGAGGGATGGAGAAGCCCAGCCCAGCGCTCGTCTGCTGAACCCTGGGCTGTCCCGGGACGGAGCTTGAGGCCGTGGTGGGGAGGAAGCTCGCTCGGTGGTGGTGGTGCTGGGCTAAACTGTTGGCCAGGCAGGAGTTGGCAACCAGGGAGCCGGGCGAGTCGTACTGCTCACTCGATGAAGGCCACTTCCCCTTTAGGATAGCGTGACAGATGCTGTCCAGGCGGTTGATGATGACCCGGTCCTGCAGGGAGCAAGGCAACAGCGTAGGACTGAACGAATGACATGAAGACGATAATGTGGATAAAGATTGTTCTGATAGCACAATTTAAAACTTCCATACAATACTAGCATGAAAATAAATATATATAATAATCTCATCTCATCTTCATCCACTTATCCTGGATCAGGTCTTGGGGGCAGCAGCTCCAGCAGGGGACCCCAAACTTCCCTTTCCCGGGCCACATTAACCAGCTCTATCTGGGGGATCCTGAGGCGTTCCCAGGCCAGTGTGGAGATCTAATCTCTCCACCTGGTCCTGGGTCTTCCCCGAGGCCTCCTCCCAGCTGGACGTGCCTGGAACACCTCCCTAGGGAGGCGCCCAGGGTTCATCCTTACCAGATGATCCTGAACCACCTCAACTGGCTATATATAATAATAATACTTTTAATTTATTAAATATAGTTTATCTTCTGATTGTAGATATGCTTTTTTTAATAGCTGCGGTACTTTCGATACTGTTGAATGTGAATATGGTTTTGTTTTGAAACACATGGTGTTGAAAAGTATTTTTGATAACCTAAATGTGACACAATGCCAGAGACGCATTAATACTGTTATCAGAATTTATCCTTTTTGATGCTAAAAATAATAAAAATGTGCTTAGATGGACTCACTTTATATCAATTCTAAATCTGAATGTCTGTAATAAAAAAACTTTAGACTCTTTACCTCCTTTTGGTCATTTCTTAGGGCGCAGTCACACTGTCCTTCCGCACCGGGCCAAAACCGGTTTTACGGGTAAATTCTAGTGCGTTTGACCAGTGTGAGTGCAACAGTACCGCGCCTAGCTGTGGCCAGCTTGCCGTCAACGGCCCGTTAAGAGAGTTGGGCTTTTGTAGAGTGCGTTTGCACATGTACATGTACGAGCACGAGCACGAGCACGAGGCCTAGGGCGGTTCTGAGGTCATTTCCTGTGCGCCTGTTGGGACATAGAAAAAAGAAGGAGGGACCATGCGCGGACATTTAAAACAATGGCGGTGAAAGGTTCACGTTGGTGTGATGCGGAGGTGGAGTGTTTACTGCTGATTTGGTCGATGAAAAGATTCAAAAACAGTCGACAAGACGCACAAAAACTCCGAGGTCTACGGAAAGATCTGGAAACAAAGCCACGCATCGCCATGACGTCATCAATGCGTGTGACGTGTTACGGCGTGATGACGTATAGGCAGCAAGAAGCATTCGGCGAGGCCCAGGTAGTGTGAGTACAAACGGGCCTGGAGGGGGGGACAAGGACCCTAAAGCACGGGGCACGGGACGGACGGACGGTGTGAGTGCGCCCTTATACTACTGACCTGCAGTGCATGTAAAACACATCCTACTGTCGCCTTTAGCTCTCGTTATAGTAAGTCCTGTTGCTGAGATCGGAGGATAAACGTTTAATGTTACACATCTGCAGCTCTGTACGTGCTGAGAAACTTAATCTAGAAACACTTTATCAGACATTTTAGTCCTAAAAGACGCCACAGTACCTTCGGCCACTCAGAAAAGGAAAAAAGAGCTTTCTCCTGTAACAGCTGAGCGATGGTCGGCTCCCTGGTGTCGTGGAGGCTGTCGGGAATCTCACACATGGAAATCTGAGCTGCAAACCTCGGGCTGCCCGCGTAACCTTCCACCACGGACACTGTGGGCCAGGAGAACAAGGTGGAGCTTAATAATTGCACATTAATCGCACATATTTATGCTTATGGCAACATTACGCCGACAGAAACGAGGCGCTGAAATGATTGGAAATGGTGGAATCACAGAAACAAAACTGCAACTGTGAAGAAAAACCAGGTTTAAACAGAATGAATAGACAAAGTGTAGTGTTTGATTACACAATTTAAAGTCTAAATCAACCTTATAATGAAGCTTTGAACTATTGGGTGCAGCCCTGCTGATCTGTCTTCTGTGTTCTCACCTGGTGTCGCCGGCCTCTCCTCCTTCACTTGACCTTTCACCACCAGACCCTCAGACGTGTCCACCATCCCGTCTGCCTGCTCGAGCTTCGGGGTCAGGACGGTGCTGTCGGCCTCCAACAGCTCCTGCTTCGTCTCAGCTTTGACCTCGGGTAAAGCCGTAAACTCCAGGCCGTCCGGCTTGGCCTCGGGTTTGATCTCAGAGCTGTCCGGGTAGGCGGAGAACTCCAGACCCTCCGGCTTGGCTTCGGGCTTGACGGCAGACGTGTCAGGAAAGGACGTCAAGCTTAAATCCTCCGGCTCTGTCTCGCTCTTGAGCTTAGCTGCGTCCGGATAGGCGGAAAACCTGAGAGCTACTGGTTTCGCTTCAGGTTTGATTTCGGTGCCGTCCGAGTAGGCGGCGAACTGGAGCACGTTGGGTTTGTGGTCGAAGCTCTCTGGCTTCATGGGAAGGCTCAGATCTTCAGGTTTGCTCTCCAGTGTTTCTGGTTTGACGACGGGAAAGTCCAACTGCTCTGCTTTGGTCACCAAGTTTTCTGACTTCACGCCGTAAGAGAGGAATTTTCCGTGTTTGAATTCAGAGCTGTCAGGATATCCGTCCACAGCGGTCTCCGTCTTGGACTCCTCCACCTTGACTGGCAGGTCCAGCTGCTGTGGTTTCCTTTCACCGCTTCTGTCTGGTAGAAAAGAAAATTTAAGATCACATGGCTTCGTGTGGACACCGTGTGCAGGCAGAGTCGGGGCGATTTTGATTTCACTTTGCTCGAGGAGATTGTCTTTGTGGTCCTGATCCAGGGAGAAAGTCAGGACTCTCTCCGTGCAGTCTCTGCTGCCGTCCGGCAAGTTCAGGTCTTCAACAACGCCTTCGTAGTTTTCCTGATCCGCTTCGGCTTTGACTCCAGCTCCGGCGCCCCTCTTTGCGTTGGTTTCATCGCACTTTGACGCCGCAGGAGGCGAGACGGACTCCGCAGGGCAGGAAGGTTGCGCGTATACAGAGTAAATGCTCTGCAACACCATCTCGTTGGGTTTGACGTTGAGCTGTTTCGCCGCCGGTTCATCGTGGCGTTGAACCACAGGTACGCCCACAAGAGAGCCCATCTGTCCTTCTGAGATCTCATCCACTTGATCTGCCAGAGCCGAGCACTCCACTGGACCGTCCTCCATCAGGGTTTCTGTGTCGAGAGAGTTCTCCATTGCCTCTTCCTCGACTGCCTGATACAAAATCAGCCCACCCACTTCCTCTCCGGGTTCTTCAATAGACTCGGGACACGCGAGGCTACCCTCCTGCTCCAGCTTCCCCAGGTAAGGGTGCACGTCTTTACGCTCGGCTCGGTCGAAGCTCTCCTGAAGGTCTTGCTCGTCCTGTTCTCCCAGGCCCGGCTCTGGGACTATCCCGTCCATTTGTGGGACCTCCATGGATGGATTCAACACTCCCAAACTTTGGTCTGCGCCTGTGAAGATAAACCATGAAGATGTTAAAGGGAGTTAAATTAAAGACAATGCACAGCAAGTGAAACATCTCTGTATACACGTTGTTAATTATATCGGTGACAAATGAAAAATACTAAAAAATATTCTCATTTTATGTGTTCCTGCTTCCCGTCCGTCTCCCTGATCATCCGTTGTCTCCTCGTTCCTGTTTCCCTTCCATCTAAACTTCTTTTAACATGAGCTTTCCTCCAGTCTGAGACCCTCTATCTGCGGCCAGGTGGGAGGAGAGTGAAGTGTGGGATCAGAGGGTGATCCGGGCCGCTGACTATCACACGTGCCAGGCGTATTATAGCCAGGTCATTAGTTTCTTTGAGGCTGGGGGTTGGTTTTCTTAGCTGCTGTGTTTGAGATATGTAGGAGTTTGTTTCTGCTGGGGACAGTGAGCAGGGGGAACAGTACGTTGAGGATAGGTTGGATGATGCTTTTGTAGAGGAGTAGGAGTAGATAGGGGGCACAGACATCGATTTCAGTTTGCGTATGATGTAGAGTCTTTGCTGTGTACGTCTGTGTGTGGTGTGTGACTGAGTGTAGAGGATGTCTTGGATGTGTGTATGACCATTTCCTTTGATTTGTTGATGTTTAACTTGAGATAATTGCCTTTGCACCACTGTGAAAACTGTGTTAGTGACTGTTGGCATGCTGTAATAGAATTGTTATCACTAAGAAGACCTACGATGGCTGTGGCATCTGCATATTTGTAGTATGTGGTGATGGGAGATGGGCTGCTGCATTCATTTATGTATGAGTGTGTACAGAAACTGACTGCAGCATTGGGGGCTCCGGTGTTGGTGATAAGGGTAATGACGTTGCTGTGCCCACTCTCACTGTCTGTGGTCTGTTGCTGAGGAACTTGTATATCCAGTGAATGTGGAGTGGAATAATGTCCAGGTGTTGGAGCTTCTTGATGAGCTGGTGCCGCTGGATTGTGTTGAATACTGAGCTGAAGTCGACGAACAGGACTGATGCAAAGTTGTTTGATGTCTGAAGATAGTGAGGGAGGGAGTGGAGGAGGCATGCCATTGCATCCTCTGTCCCCCGTTTGCGCCTGTATGCAAATTGATGAGGGTCCAGTTGTGGTCTGACGGTTGGCAGGATGAGGTGAAGCATTATCTTTTCCATGCACTTCATGATTACGGGTGTAAGTGCAACAGGACGGAAGTGGTTTGGCTCTGACGGGTCGGGTTTGTACAGCTTGGTACAGCTGTTTTACATCATTGGCAAACTGGATTGTTAACAAATTTAGAATAGCATAATTTGTATGGGAAGAGCATTTAAAGCTGTGGTAGGCAGTTTTTTTTTGGCGTCATTGGGCAAAAACTCCTTAGTAACCTCCTCTAGGCTTCAGAAAATCTAACCCGTGAAGATGTTGGCTAATCACACGTCACTTCAGAAGGGGGGAGAGAGAGAGAAAGTGTTCCTATTAGTGTTGTTTTTGTCAACGAAAATGATGACGAAATATTGTCGTCAACTAACCTTTATCACGTGACGAAAACTAGACGAGACGAAACGAAAATGCTGGGCACGTGACGACGACTAAGACGAAATATATAATTCAATTTCGTCACGTTATTATTATTATTATTTTGAAGTTTCTCTCCCAGTCTCGCGTCTGGGCGACGTCACTTCCTCAATCCCCTCACGCGCGTTATTTAGATTCTGAAGCTGCCGCTGCTGTGTCAGTGTGTGTGGGTTAGAGTTACCGTTAGGGTTAGCGACAACTAAAGAAACATGAGAACAAAGTGTGACACCAGCCGGGGCTTGTGTTTGGAGAAATGCAGCCAAAAAATCACAGGAAAAAACACCACGGATCTTAAGACACCTCAGGGCATCCCATAATGACATTTAGGTAAGTCAAGTCATAACGTAACGATACTTTCTGTTTTATTAAGCTCATGCGACATGAGGCTACGGTTAATGTGTCGGGTTTTAACGCTAGCTTTAGACGTTAGCCACTGGAGCTGAGAACGTGTGTGTGGTGAAAAAATCCTGCAGAGATGCTATTCCAGCATTAGCAACAACTGCCTGTACTGCAATGCAATCTTTAAAAATGACAGTAAAAGTAATAAAACACGTGTCAATATCTGCAAAGCGTTTCAGAGATGCTAACAGCTTAGCTTTCTACACATTGCCAGGATAGTTTGACAAACCTCTGTCTGCATCCCGCTCCTCTCTTCCCAGACATTGATCTCTTTGTACTTCCAAGTTCTGCTCCATGGGTCCCCTCGACAAGTCTTCCACTTCTTCTTCCTCGTCCTTGTCGTCGAACTCGAACCCGGCGTCTCTGTCCTGGCCTTCTCCTTCCTCCGCAGGATTGGCCAGGCTCCTATCCCGCGGCTGGTGGGCGGTGATGTCAGATAGAGAGAGAGGGGGAGGGGGGACGTAAGGGGGCGGGGGGCTGGCCGACAGGTCGGTTTGATCCGCGCTTGGTTCCTCGCTCACACTGATGTCCTGAATACAGAAAACAGAGACAGAAAATCATGTTATGCTGTCTTAAAAAATACTATTTAGGTAAAGTTTAACTGGAAAACATTAAATGGTTTACTCTGCAAGCTGTTCCCCAGATGGTACGTGATACAAAAACCCACCTTGAAGAGCATGTAACTGGAGGACAGCGGCTCCACTGAATCTCCTGCAGAGGGGTGGGAGGGAGAGGATGATGGCGGGAGGCCCAGACACTCCTCCAGAGTCCCACCTTCCTCCCTTCCTCTGTCTCCCCCCTGGGCCTCCTCGTCCTCCTCCTCCAGAAAGCCAGTTTCCAAAGCGGAAGGACCCAGGATTGGATCGGACTCGTTGAACATGTGGTGAGCCGGACTGGAGTGGTCAGTACCGTCCCAGGGCGCCTGCAGGAACGGAGGTGAAGGATGTAGGATGATGCACACAAACAACAATTTAACTGAAGGAGAACGCAGATTTAAAGAAGAGGGCGTACCTGTAACTGATCCAGCTCCACTGATGGTGCCATTAGCCCAGTTTCCTCTGACGAGCCCTGCTCACCAACGAGCACGTCGCTCCTCAGCTTTGAATCCAGGTCCGTTCCTCCAACACCGTACGAATTGAGCATGCTTTGACCTCCTGCGGCCGAATTGAACGGGAAACCATTGAGGGCGTCTTTGGATGCCTTCCCTCCGTGCAGAGCGTCTGCAGACATGGCGTCGTGCTGCAGAGAACCCAGCTCCAGGGTTTCATCCAGAGGAGGACAGTCGAGGAAATCTCCCCTTGACCCGGGAACTATTCCCAGGCTCGGTGAGGCAGAATTGTGGGCATCCAACGGTAGAGGGTGGAGTTGAGGGTGGGAGGAGGAAGAAGGAGAAGGAACAGATGGAGGCGCGGGGTGATGCTGGTGCTGGTGCTGGTGGTGGTGGTGAGAGGACTGGTGGGGATACTCAGGAGGCTGAGGGGAGTGGCGACCCAGACCTGAATCGTACAGGCAGCAGTGGGGATGAGGCAGCTGCGGATGGGACGAGGAGGAGGATGAAGACGAGATGCCGGGATGAGTCACCAGGCCCGGATGGTGAGGGTGGTGGTGGCTTTGAGGGTGGAGATGAGAGGGGTGTCCCCTGACATAGTTCCTGTGAGCCTCTAGGAAACTCAGCTGGGGGTCGTTCAGGATGTAGAAGTCGGTTCGGCTCAAGCCGTGGCGCGCCGCCCCGATGAGGAGGTCGCGGTCGTGTTTACCAGACTCCCACCAAACCGGGAGGTAGAGGGAGGGGCGGCACAGTTGCAGGCGGGCGGAGAGCAACGGGTGACGGAGAACCTGAGGGAAGGAAGAAGTTTTCAGTGTAGAACATTTGTGTAAAAATAGATTATTGTAAGGAAAGACATGATGTTGTAGGACAGATTCATGGATGTCTGTCTTCACCAGTTTTATTCAAAACACATCGCTCAAGAGCTCCAGATGAAACGTGGAGAGTCTGATTCCTGTGTGCACCCATCACCACACTGACACTAACTCACTCTCAGCTCTGTTTTGGAGGAGGTGAACTTTGAAGTAAGTTTGACCTGCAACAGCGAAAACTAGCATAAGTGGAGATGAAGCTTTGTCTCTACCTGCTCTCTGATCTTCCGGAGCAGCTCGATGCGGTACAACGTCCGTGCTGCTCTCTCTTCTGTCAGAGGCTCTACAAGCACAGCGGGATCCACCAGCCCTGGAAGAAGAGAGAGAGAGAGAGAGAGAGAGACAGAGAGAGAGGAAGAGGGAGAGAGAGAGAGAGAGAGACAGAGAGAGAGAGAGGACAACCACTCATTCAAAAATATTCCTGATCTTGATGATTTCAATATTGAGGAGAGCAAACATGCCAAATAAACCCATCTCATCTCATCTTCAGCCTCTGATCCTGGATCAGGTCTCAGGGGGCAGCAGCTTTAGCAGGGGACCCCAAACTTCCCTTTCCCGGGCCACATTAACCAGCTCTAACTGGGGGATCCTGAGGCGTTCCCAGGCCAGTGTGGAGAATTAACCTCTCCACCTGGTCCTGGGTCTTCCCGAGGCCTCCTCCCAGCTGGACGTGCCTGGAACACCTCCCTAGAAAAGGCCTCGTGCTCGTACACGTGCGCACGCTCGTGCTCGTACACGTGCAAACGTGCTTTACTAAAGCCCACCTCTCCCAAGCGTGCCGCTCCTAGACGTGGTACGGTTGCACTCACACTGGTCAAAGGAACTAGACTTTACCCGTGAAACGTGTTTGCGCACGGTACGGATGGACAGTGTGAGTGCGCCCTAAGACGTGCGTTTAAACAGCACATGTGGAATACCTTCTTCCTTCCTTGGAGGCAGCTTGCACGCTGTCCGACACATGTTGACGAAGGAGTTGAAGTATTTCTCCAAACTCTCATCCGTCTTCCTCTCCAGTCGGGCCAGAGCTCTGAACTGGGACCAGTCGAAGGACTTCCTCTCGGAGTCGTACACCACCCCGAAAGACGACACCGTGCGGTAAAAATCAGCTTGTTCCCGACGAGTCCACCTGAAACATGATGGAGGAGGACAAAGACATCATAGTCATGAAGCATGTCGGGGAAAAAGGTCATTTAAGAGATTTACATGAAGCTCAGTTCATCCAAATAAAACACAATCCTCGGTCGTCTCTCCTGTTTATTTGGTCATATTTAATCATATTTATTCACTCCATATTAAATTATTACAAAACAAGAACAACTGCACTATATCATGTGAATATGTATATTTCCATTTCTTCCCTTTTTAAATTTAACATTATTGCTTATTTTTGCTGTTTTTTACCTCATTTTGTAATATTCTGTTTCTGCTGTGACAAACTAATTTCCCCGTCTGCGGGACATTAAAGGTTTTCTGATTCTGATTCTGGTTGATCAAATACAGAAGCGCCAAAAACTGCAGTTCTCTGAGTGTCCACTAGGGGCAGGTTTCATAACAGAGCAGTTTCTCATTGACACCCATGTTAAAAAGGCCGTTTACACAGCATCATTAAACCTGTTTAAGGACAAAAGAACATTCTCGTCTGTGTGTTTAGCTCAGATCTCCATGACAACACTGAGGGGGAGGGGCTAGTTTTTATTTTATTGGAGGTTAAAGTGTATGAATAATTAGGGGCGTGGCCTCTTGAGTGACAGCTAGCCTCTGACCCTCACTTCTCCTCAGAGGTAAACGTCAGCCAGATGGACGTACGCCCCCCCCCCCAGCGTCACATACATGCCCTTTTTCGGTAAGAGGAAATGAGGCGGAGTCAAAGTCTGACAAGATGGCGGCTCCCAGAGGCAGAGAAGTTTGGATCGTTGAGAGAACGGACCCCGGCGGAGACGCTACGTCCATTTTTTACAGTCTATGAGGATGCCCCAATGTCATTTACTGGAGTTTTTCACAACACTTGTTCACAAACTGTCGAATAATAACTATTTTTATTATTATTATTAATTAATTATAGACATATTTAACCTGGTTTTCTTCTAATGATGTAGAGTTCATCATGTGTGTTTGAGGTTCATCACAGGTGGCGGCTAACTGTCCAATAAGGTCGCCCCGCCTACTCTCTAAAACATCTGTATTTAGAGTTATCTAATTTCCAACATGGTTACCTTCTCTGCCACTCCAGGAACAGGGGGTCAGGTTCAGTGGCGACCACGGAGCACCGCCTCAGCTCTTCACCCAGCTGCCACGCCAGCGGCCCACCGGCGTGATGGCTGTGAGCGGCTCCAGCTCCGGCCATCCCCATGCCGACGAGTCCGTCGTGGAGCAGGAAGTCGTGTCTGAGCATCGGCTCGCGGCGCAGCGTGAAGCGCTGGTAGGCGGTGATTAAGCGACGTAAACGGGCCGTCAAGGCGGGGCCTGTAGGCCAGAGGGGCCGGGCTTGGACGACGTGCAGGGACGCCACCCCGGTCCCAGTTCCTGTTGTCGTCGTGGTGACCAGCGGCCCATCCTGGGCGCACAAGTCACCTGACATCTGGGAGTCTGTGATGGAAAGAAATGCATACATGCAAACATTATTACTTCCTGCTCGTCTGAGACGTCTCTTCTAGAAACTCCTTTTTATATTTGTATTTAACAAGCTGAACGTTTGTCTTCGCACAAAGCAGCAAACAAAGGTCTTTTTAGGACGCCCTCCCACTGTGCCTCCGCACCGCGCCCCGTGCTTTAGGGTCCTTGTCCCCCCCTCCAGGCCCGTTTGTACTCACTCTACCTGGGCCTCGGAGAATGCTTCTTGCTGCCTATACGTCATCACGCCGTAACACGTCCCACGCATTGATGACGTCATGGCGATGCGTGGCTTTGTTTCCAGATCTTTCCGTAGACCTCGGAGTTTTTGTGCGTCTTGTCGACTGTTTTTGAATCTTTTCATCGACCAAATCTGCAGTAAACACTCCACCTCCGCATCACACCAACGTGAACCTTTCGCCGCCATTGTTTTAAATGTCCGCGCATGGTCCCTCCTTCTTTTTTCTACGTCCCAACAGGCGCACAGGAAATGACCTCAGAACCACCGTAGCCCTCGTGCTCGTACACGTGCGCACGCTCGTGCTCGTACATGTGCAAACGTGCTTTACTAAAGCCCACCTCTCCCAAACGGGTCGTGGACGGCCAGCTGGCCGCAGTTATGCGCGGAGCGGTTGCACTCACACTGGTCAAACCAATAGGCTTTACCCGAAAAACCTGTTTTGACGCGGTGCGGAAGGACAGTGTGAGTGCGCCCTTAAATATCAAATTAAGCTGATTGATTATTTAACTCAGGAAATATCTCATCAAAAAACAAAAAGGCAGGACTTAGAATTTGACCAGACACTGGTCGCCAACTTTGAATACTCACCCTACCAACACTTAATGAATGCACGCTTAAATTGCCAGGATGTCGTAGTGTATCTCCTCATGAGAGGTTTAACTTAATTAACATCCAGATGTGTTAAACAAAAGACTAATTTAAGGCGCAAACACAGACTATCAGTACAAGATTAAGACCTACACAATTGGATAATGAGAACTTACATCACTCCTGTTAAGTTAAATACATTTAATCCAAATGTCAGTGGGAAATACGGGCAAATACAAATTTTCTGCAGGGCAGTAACAGGCTAGATCTCCCAAATGACCTCCTCCCCAACACCTGTGGCATACATAAACTCTGTATCCTCAGCATCAACCCGGATAAGTGTGTGCTATCAGTTGCATGGTGAGCTTTGTCTATGAAGGCACTCCACTGCCCTCTACTGGACAAATGTAAATTGTATCTCACCTAATATGTGGTTGAGACACTGCAGGTAACCCATCACAGCCAGCAAAGGGGCGCTACATTTTTAGGCAAATCGCTGAACTTTCAAGAATAATAACAGGACAGGAGATGGTAAACTTGAGCGACACGGTGGGGTAGTGGTCAGCACTGTGTCACCTCACAGCAAGAGGGTTTGAATCCCGGCTGGGGCCCTTCTGTGTGGAGTTTGCATGTTCTCCCCGTGTCTGCGTGGGTTTTCTTCAGGTTCTCCGGTTTCCTCCCACAGTCCAACAGGTTTTACGGGTAAAGTCTGGTTCGTTTGACCAGTGTGAGTGCAACCGCTCCGCGCATAACTGCGGCCAGTTGGCTGTCCACAGTCCGTTTAGGAGAGGTGAGCTTTTGTAGAGCGCGTTTGCACATGTACGAGAACGAGCGTGCGCACGTGTACGAGCACGAGGCCTACGGCGGTTCTGAGGTCATTTCCTGTGCGCCTGTTGGGACGTAGAAAAGAGAAGGAGGGACCATGCGCGGACATTTAAAACAATGGCGGTGAAAGGTTCACGTTGGTGTGATGCGGAGGTGGAGTGTTTACTGCAGATTTGGTCGATGAAAAGATTCAAAAACAGTCGACAAGACGCACAAAAACTCCGAGGTCTACGGAAAGATTTGGAAACAAAGCCACGCATCGCCATGACGTCATCAATGCGTGTGACGTGTTACGGCGTGACGACGTATAGGCAGCAAGAAGCATTCTCCGAGGCCCAGGTAGTGTGAGTACAAACGGGCCTGGAGGGGGGGACAAGGACCCTAAAGCACGGGGCACGGGACGCACGCACAGTGGGAGGGCGGCCTAAGTCTTTTCTTATTATTATCTTATTGTATAAATTTAGTAATGAATGTTCCTTTTTTTATTTGGGAGATTCCTTCAAGTACCACAGTTTAAGAACAGGATGTCTAACATATTAAACAAAAAACGAAAACTAAAACGACCTTTAAGTCCTGCAAATGCCAAGACATTCTGCAGCTGTCTCAACGTGTGTGTGTGTGTGTGTGTGTGTCTGTGTGTGTGTGTGTGTGTGTAGCAGGTGATATTAGCTAATATGTTCCTGTATAACAGTGGTGAGTGTGCAGCGTGTCTCACCTGGACCTGTGCTGTCAGGTTTGTCTGAGGTGTCCGTGCTGGAGCAGGTTTCCTCTCCCTGTTAATGAAAACACAAACAGACATCATGAGACATAACGTTCAGGAGTCTTTAACACATAACTACAACCAACCTGTTTAATAAACGTATTTTCCGCACTATAAGGCGCATAGAATAGACGCTACAGTCGAGGCTGGGGTTATGTTAAGGACCGCCTCTAAACTCATTGATGTTAAGTATGCGTGCTAGCGTGAGTAGCATCCAGCTGCAGACCCGGAGCACAAGCCCCTCACTTGAAAAAGAAACTTTTGCGTCACTTCCGTCAAGTGAGGGGCTTGTGTCAAGTAAGGGGCTTGTGTCAAGTGAGGGGCTTGTGCTCCGGGTCTGCAGCTGGACAGTATTGTGCTAGCGCTGTTGCCTTCAGTGGAACAGTGATTGCACGGACTCTTCTACTCGCTGCTCTCTGTTCAACAACCCACTGTTGGAGTTTGTCCTCCAGCTGCAGCCGTCTCGCTCTGTTCCCTCTAAACTCTGTTTAGTCTTCTTTACTCGGCGCAGGTCGTCTTGTTGCTTCCTCCACTTCGGCACCATTGATTGGTTCATGTTCAACTCTCTGGCTGCTGCTCTATTCCCGTGTTCTGCTGCGTGACTAATGGCCTTGAGTGTAAACTCTGCGTCGTAAGCGTGTCTCTTAACAGGAGCCATTTTGGGCTCTTTACACAAACACACACATGGAAATGAAACGGCACGCTTCACGCAGTCGTATATCTCAACATGCACCGCGCGTTACTTCTTCTACGGGGGAAAATAGAGTCGGCGGCTGCTCACCGTAGTTGGAGACCTGTTGTGGCTCAATATTGGTCCATATATAAGGAGCACCGGATTATAAGGCGCACTGTCGGCTTTTGAGACAGTTGAAGGTTGAAGGTTGTTAGTATGAGGTAAGAATAGAGAGTTGCAGATAAACTGAAGGATTAATAATAAAATAACTATGTTTTAAAGCGCATCATTAACTCAACACGTTGTTTTTACAGCACCCTGAGGCCACACAGGTCGGTCGCCCGTCAGCTTTGAAGGATCCGAGATTTAAAACGTCTTCCCAGAGGAGATTTTTTATCACCACAAAAAAATTTGACATCCTACAATGATGTAAATAAGGTGTCTATAAATGAATAAACTCATCTAAGGTAGAGAGAGAATAAAAGATAAAAAGAGAGGTAATGGCGCGTCTCTTCACCTTGCTGCTCTCGTCTCGGTCCTCCGCTCCGTCAGCTTTGCTCTCGGCGTCGTCCTTCGCCTCCTCAGTTTTGCACACACTGACAAAAGAAAGCACACAAAGCTTAGGAAAGAAAGGGAAGACGCTTTAGTCACTCAGACAATGTCACGTTGAGGAATGTCTCATACTACTGAGGGCAACACATGTAAGTATGCAGAAGGGACAGAAAACCGTAATGAGGTGATTAACTGATGATAAGGTCAGAGAACAGAAAACAGCTGTTATAGCAGAGATGCAACAAAAAGCCTGTCAGAATGTGACCCGTTGAGATCTGAAGAAAACACGTTCATTCATTCATTCATCTTCAGCCTTTTGTCCCTATCACAGGACACATATAGACGAACAGAGACGGACAACCATTCACACCTACGGGTGATTTAGGGCGCACTCACACTGTCCTTCTGCACCGGGGCCAAAACTGTTTTTTTTCGGGTCAAGCCTAGTGCGTTTGACCAGTGTGAGTGCAACCGCTCCGCACATAACTGCGTACAGCGGGCTGTCCACGGCCCGTCTGAGAGAGGTGGGCTTTTGTAAAGCCTGTTTGCACGTGTACGAGCACGAGCACGAGCCCTACGGCAGTAGCGGTATGTGCGCCTTTTGGGATATAGAAAATAGAAGGAGGGACCATGCGCGGACATTTAACGACAACAACAATGGCGGTGAAAGGTTCACGTTGGTGTGATGCGGAGGTGGAGTGTTTACTGCAGATTTGGTCGATGAAAAGATTCAAAAACAGTCGACAAGACGCACAAAAACTCTGAGGTCTACGGAAAGATTTGTAAACAAAGCCACGCATCGCCATGGCGTGGTGACGTATAGGCAGCAAGAAGCATTTGCGCCAGGCCCAGGCAGTGTGAGTACAAACGGGGCTGGGGCACGGGAGGGGGGACAAGTACCCTAAAGCCCGGTGCGGAAGGACAGTCTGAGTAGGTCCTAAGAGTCATCAATTAACCGAACACCTGCACGTCTTTGGACTGTGGGAGGAAACCGGAGAACCCGGAGAAAACCCACGCAGATACGGGGACATCATGCAAACTCCACACAGAAGGGCCCCAGCCGGGATGTGAACCTGGAACCTTCTCGCTGTGAGGCGACAGTGCTGACCACTACACCGCCATGTAGCCCGAAAACACATTAATTATTAGCAAAATGCTACTGAGGGGAATTACGGCTCTTTGTTGGGAGGTGGCTCTCAAGGCTTCAGTTCTTTTCCAAGAGAAGTTCAAAAGAGCTGCTCATCGTTCTTTTTTAGATGTTTTTTTAGTTATTTAATTCGTGAAAATGGATCAGGCACTGTGCACGCACACCTGTCTCGCACACATGTTGGATAAAATGGTCAACAAAGGTGTGTTTTGTGTTTTAACTGCATAAAAAACGGACGTAGCGTCTCCGTCGAGGCCCGTTCTCCCAACTTTCCCCCCAATCGTCTTCGCCTACAGGAGTCGCCATCTTGTCAGACTTTGACTCCTCCTCATTTCCTCTGACCAAAAAAACAAATTCAAAAACATTTACGCTTCATAAATACTAAACTTGTTTCCACACGCTCTGTGCTATGCAGTGGACACACCTGTGGCAGCAACGAGGACAAGTGTAACACTTCTGTGCACACTCACTTTGTCCACTTTGGCCCCCAATGGAAAGGGGCGCAACCAGATGCTAGTCAAATATTCATATTTCTACTAATTTTCACTGTATTACTGATCAGGTGGGCCGGCTCTGTGGTCAGCATGGAACTGGACTCAGAGAGGAGGACACTGGACAAACTGCTGGACGTTATGGACAATGCCAGCCCCCCCCCCTGCACCCCGTCATCAGCACCCAGAGGAGCCTTTTCAGTGGAAGGCTGCTCCTGCCCAAGTGTAGGACCAAAAGGCTCAAGACCTCCTCTGTCCCTCAGGCCGTCATCCTCTACAACTCCTCACTCGGGGGGAGGAGGAAGAAGATCCACTCAGTCACTGCGAGGCTGCAGACACAGCACCCTGAGGCATTTATGATCATCTCTGGGGACTTTAATCATGCAGCTTTGGATTCTCACTGGTGACGGTGGCAGAGAGGAGGACACTGGACAATGGCAGCCACCCCCTTCACACCGCCGTCAGCACCCAGAGGAGCCTGTTCAGTGGAAGGCTGCTCCTGCCCAAGTGTAGGACCAACAGACTCAAGACCTCCTTTGTCCCTCAGGCCTGTTTTTTATACTTTCTGTATTTATTTTGCTAAGAGTTTATCGGTTATCCTATACTGTATTTTCTTTATACCTCTCTTGTGTCTTTCCCAGCACGTCATATACGGAGGCTTCACGTCCATCAGGTGCGACACTGAGACTATAACGTGTAGCCTTACGTTAAAAGAACTGCAGAGCTAACGAGTTACGCGTTTGTGTCAGGGTGCTGACGGCTCTATCTCCTTACACATTGCTCCTCTTTTATCTGTCACTCTGTTTCTGTTTAGCCACTTAAGTATTGATATGTTGAGACATCTGGTCACACGTGCACGACCAGATGTTAAATCCAGACGCGCATCGCAAAATGCAACCATTTGGTCGCAGTCTGGAGCCACAGAGCAGCCACATTTACTGCAGCGCGGCCTCCGTTTGCACCGATTCATCCTTCTGCTGCTGCGTATTCCTCCAAACCTGTATTGGAAAAGCTTGCCGAGTTTAACGTTTTGATACCGGGAGATCTTCCTGCCACACAGTCCCTGTTGCTCCGCAGGGACCCGCTTCAGATTGAACAGGTAATAAAGCGAACGACAGCTTCAATTACGTTCAGGAAGGAGCATCAAAGCTTTGTGTTCAAATGCGTGTGAACGTCTCATCTTCATGGCTCTGCTGTCAGCCGAAGCATTAGAAGCACTCAGAACAATGCGTATTCCCACACTGTGTCTGCACTCTCCCCTTTTTTCTCAGTTCCTCCTCTCCTGCTTTCGTCAGTGTTGGTTGTTCTTGCAAGACTCGTCGTAAGTACAGTGAAAGTACCGGAAAATTGACTTGAGAGGATGGAGAAACCATACTTCTGTTAGAGTTCAGTGGTAGGGTACGGAAAAAATGTAATACTTTACGGAAATACACCTGCAGCTGTGTGTCAGTCAGTTTTCTATATACGCGGTAAATGAACTTGTACTGATATAGTCTATACCAGGGGTCTGCAACCCGCGGCTCCTGGACCTCATGTGGCTCTTGGGTCCCTTTTCAGTGGCTCCCTGCAGCTTTGCCAAAAAAAAACATGGAAATAAATGATGTGTTGTTTGCACAGTGGACGATGTTTCAAAGGGAGTTCAAGGTGATTTTTTAAAGATATTAAGTGAAACTAAAATATGCGTCACATGCTACGGCTAATGCTCAGCACCTTTCCCAGCTAATCTGGAGTTCTGACCTGTGCTTTTAGCATGCTAACCGTGCTAACCGTGGCTAACCGTGGATACACCCCCCCAAAAAAAACGTTTCAGAAAAAAATAGAGAGTTGCGTGGAGAGATCAATTTGCTTTCACTGCCAACATTGATTGCTTACCTGTATGCTCGATATGTGGTGAAAAATTAGCGAACAACCACAATTTTAGGACAGGTAACAATGATTATATATTAACCTTTATAAGCTGTGACATCAAATATGTTTTGCGGCTCCAGACACATTGTATCTGCTGGAAGAGGGGGCAAAATGGCTCTTTGATAGTAAAGGCTGCAGACCCCTGGTCTATACATTCACACACACACATGCGCAGGTTCAGTGTGACACTACGACATGAGGACTGGAGAAGCCGGGGATCGAACTGTTGATAAGAACGGAGGCGGCCAGCTCTGCCTCTGATCCGCAGCCACCCAGAATAGTGTTTCTCTGGCGCTGTAGGAGACGGCTGCCTCTCCAGTAGCGCTCCGGTTTTAGCTATTTTGCCATATTTTAACCTTTCTTTCTACTTTTTTACTCTTCTTGTGAGGAGATTGTGTGGGTTTTATGTATATATCCTAACCTATATCTCACTTTAAAATGCAACAAAAAGCCAGTTTTCTAAATTACTCAAGAGAGGAACTGCTGGCTCTACGCACAAAGGGACGAGCAGGGATATGGCACCCCGTCCTAAAGCTAAAGGCAGGGCGAGCAGTGAATAGGAGGCGCTATTAGCCATCGATTCCCTCCAAAATCATGGGGAATGTGAACTTGCTGCCGAAAAAGAACAACGAGCTGTCCGCGTGAGAGCAGCTGGACCTGTGGACCTGCCGGGATTCACTGGCGTGAGAGCCGACAGAGACACAAAAGCGAGTGGAAAAAGCAAAGGTAGGGGACTCATCATGTCTGTGAACAACCGCTGGTGTAACCCAGGACACATCTCAGTAAAGACAGTCTCATGTTGCCAGGGCCTTAAGCTGCTAGCTGCTAGCCTGCGGCCATATTAGGGAGTATGAGGGAGTTTAGTCACGTGATGTCTGTGTTTGCATCCCTCCCAGAGCGACGCAGCCACTGCCTGTGACAAGATCCACTCAGTCACTGCGAGGCTGCAGACAAAGCACCCTGAGGCATGTATGATCATCTCTGTAGACTTTAATCACGCAGCTTTGGATTCTCACTGGTGACGGTGGCAGAGAGGAGGACACTGGACAAACTGCCGGACATTATGGACAATGGCAGCCGCCACCTGCCCACCGTCATCAGCACCCAGAGGAGCCTGATCAGTGGAAGGCTGCTCCTGCCCAAGTGTAGGACCAACAGGCTCAAGAACTCCTCTGTCCCTCAGGCCGTCATCCTCTACGGGCGCACTCACACTGTCCTTCCGCACCGTGCCCAAACAGGTTTTGCGGGTAAAGTCTGGTTCGTTTGACCAGTGTGAGTGCAACCGCTCCGCGTCTAGCTGCGGCCAGCTGGCTGTCCACGGCGCGTTTGGTAGAGGTGGGCTTTTGTAGAGCACGTTTGCACGTGTACGAGCACGAGGCCTAAGGCGGTTCTGAGGTCATTTCCTGTGCGCCTGTTGGGACGTAGAAAAAAGAAGGAGGGACCATGCGCGGACATTTAAAACAATGGCGGTGAAAGGTTCACGTTGGTGTGATGCGGAGGTGGAGTGTTTACTGCAGATTTGGTCGATGAAAAGATTCAAAAACAGTCGACAAGACGCACAAAAACTCCGAGGTCTACGGAAAGATCTGGAAACAAAGCCACGCATCGCCATGACGTCATCAATGCGTGTGACGTGTTACGGCGTGGTGACGTATAGGCAGCAAGAAGCATTCTCCGAGGCCCAGGTAGTGTGAGTACAAACGGGCCTGGAGGGGGGGACAAGGCCCCTTAAGCACGGGGCACGGGACGGACGCACAGTGGGAGGGCGCCCTACAACTCCTCACTCGGGGGGAGGAGGAAACAAAGAGAACAGAAGGAGTGGGAGCCGCTCACTGTGACATTAATAATCTACTCTTTCACACCTGCACACTTATCTTCTTTTAAAGAGACGTCTAAGTGTAAGTCTGCACATCTGCTCGCTATCCGCTTAATTAGACCCTGATGTCGCCCTTTGCATGTGTCTACAATCCTGTTCTCCGCACACAGTATGTAAAGCAGGCGTGTAGGCGGAGAGGTGGCAGTGTTGATATAAACAAACATTAGAGACGGGCAGGATGCGACTTTCACACCTCCTGCTGTGAACGTTATTAAGGGAGTAACAGGAGTGATGACCGGTGGAAGGAGGAAGTGGCCGTGCATGTGCCACTTCTTTAGCTTTCTCCTTTGTTGGGCGTGGACAGATGATGAGACGGTTGTCATCGTTTTGTCGTATTTGCATCATTTTGTGGTCATTGTGTAATTGTTTTGCAGCTGTTTTTGTTCATTTTGTCTTCTTTTAGTGGTGTTTTGCATTTGTTTTTAGTCATTTTGCATCATTTTGTGGTTGTTTTGCAGCTGTTTTTGTTCATTTTGTCTTCTTTTAGTGGTGTTTTGCATTTGTTTTTAGTCATTTTGCATCTTTTTGTGGTGTTTTGCATCGTTTTGTAGACATTTTGCACTTCCCTGTTGTCATTTTGTGGTTGTTTTGCATCTGTTTTTGTTCATTTTGTCTTCTATTTGTGGTGTTTTGCATCATTTTGTAGACATTTTGCACTTCCCTGTTGTCATTTTGTGGTTGTTTTGCATCTATTTGTGGTGTTTTGCATCATTTTGTGGTTGTTTTGCATCTGTTTTTGTTCATTTTGTCTTCTATTTGTGGTGTTTTGCATCTGTTTTTAGTCATTTTGCATCTTTTTGTGGTGGTTTGCATCATTTTGTGGTTGTTTTGCATCTTTTTGTGGGGTTTTACATCATTTTGCACCTCAATGTGGTCATTTTGTCATCTCTTTGTGGCCCCTGGTCTCTGACATGTGAAAGGCCCCCCACTCTGTCTATGTAGGAGTCATTTTCTAGTCTTTTTGTTTCTCTTTTTGGTCATTTTTCTTCCATTTGTTCGTTTTTTTGTACGTCTTTGTAATTGTTTTTCATCTCTGTGGTGGTTTTGCATCTATTTTTAGTCATTTTGCATCTTTTTGTGGTGGTTTTGCATCTATTTTTAGTCATTTTGCATTTTTTTCTGTTGGTTTTGCATCAGTTTTTAATCATTTTGCATCTTTTTGTGCTGTATTTGCATCTTTTTTTAGTCATTTTGCATCTTTTTCTGGTGGTTCTGCACCCCATTCATTCATAAAGCATAATTTTCTGGTGGATTTGCATCTGTTTTTAGTGATTTTGCATCTTTTTCTGATGGTTTTGAATCCCCTTTTATTCATTTAGCATCATTTTCTGGTGGATTTGCATCTATTTTTAGTCATTTTGCATCTTTTTCTTGTGGTTCTGCATCCCTTTTAGTCATTTAGCATCTTTTTGTGGTGTTTTGCATCTATTGTTAGTCATTTAGCATCTTTTTGTGGTGGTTTTGTGTCTATTTTTAGTCATTTTGCATCTTTTAGTGGTGGTTTTGCATCTAATTTTAGTCATTTTACATCTTTTTGTGGTGGTTTTGCATCTATTTTTAATCCTTCTACATCTTTTTGTGGTGGTTTTGCATCTAATTTTAGTCATTTTACATCTTTTTGTGGTGGTTTTGCATCTATTTTTAATCATTTTACATCTTTTTCTGGTGGTTCTGCATCTATTTTTTAGTCATTTTGCATCTCTTCTTGTGGTTTTGCATCTTTTTGTGGTGGTTTTGCATCTGTTTTTAATCATTTTGCATCTTTTTCTGGTGGTTTGGCATCTATTTTTAATAATTTTGCATGTCTTTGTCATCATTTTTATCTATTTTCAGTTGTTTTGTGTCTATTGTCATGTAGCATCTCTTTGTGATCATTGTTGGCAGGAGCATTCAGTCCATCCACGGATAAGGGTCTTATAGATACAGTGTCATTTTGATTATGCATGCTCTGCTTAGTTCAGTGGTTCGTCAGCTAAACGTAGGAGCAAACTGCAGGTGATGCAGAAAATAATGTTAATCTGTAAAACGCATCTCCTTGAACTTATGTTGTTGGTGATTAATTTAAAGAGTAGGACAGCTCAGGGAAGAACATCAGGGGCTGCACCTTATAAACTATATCATCAATAAGCTCTTCAATATGTGTGTTCTCAGGTAACAACGGTCCACGCTCAGCATAAACTCTTATAATGTAGATGTGTGTAAGGGCGCACTCACACTGTCCTTCCGCACCGGGCCAAAACAGGTTTTTCGGGTCAAGCCTAGTGCGTTTGACCAGTGTGAGTGCAACCTCTCCACGCATAACTGCGACCAGCTTGCCGTCCACGGCCCGTCAGAGAGAGGTGGGCTTTTGTAGAGCGCGTTTGCACATGTACGAGCACGAGCGTGCACACGTGTACGAGCACGAGGCCTACGGCGGTTCTGAGGTCATTTCCTGTGCGCCTGTTGGGACGTAGAAAAAAGAAGGAGGGACCATGCGCGGACATTTCAAACAATGGCGGTGAAAGGTTCACGTTGGTGTGATGCGGAGGTGGAGTGTTTACTGCAGATTTGGTCGATGAAAAGATTCAAAAACAGTCGACAAGACGCACAAAAACTCCGAGGTCTACGGAAAGATCTGGAAACAAAGCCACGCATCGCCATGACGTCATCAATGCGTGTGACGTGTTACGGCGTGATGACGTATAGGCAGCAAGAAGCATTCTCCGAGGCCCAGGTAGAGTGAGTACAAACGGGCCTGGAGGGGGGGACAAGGACCCTAAAGCACGGGGCACGGGACGGACGCACAGTGGGAGTGCGCCCTAAATGTGGAACAGCCTTCTGCTGCTCACAGGAGTCAGGTAAGTAAAGTCATCACTTCTTTATGGAACAGGTTCATAATAAACTGTGCAATGACTTGTTGTTTAGCCGTCTGTGTTTTTATAAATGTCGTTTTGTTCCTGGCTTTTTAGGAAAGTGCATGTTTTAGAGTTGATGTTGACTGTCTTGTGTTGCAAGTTGTGTTGTTGTTGTTGTTCACATGTTACACTTAAGTGTTTTCACTTTATCATTATACTTGTGTTGTGTGAATAAACCATGAATAAAATCAATCAAAACAAAACTTTAAAGAGCATCCTTGAGTCAAAATCTGGTTTAAGACACGTATACACAGGGAACACACTCTTTTGTATGTGTTTTTGTGTGTTTTTAACATTTCTAATGAACAGTTATTATTTAAGCTTTAATTTAAAACCACTTTCGGTTTCGTGAACAGAATCTCAAGCTCTAGAACTAACAGACGACGCTGTGAGGTACTGTTGCAACACATCGAGAGGGTTCCCGGTTCGTGCCCCGGCTGGGGCCCTTCTGTGTGGAGTTTGCATGTTGTCCCCGTGTCTGCGTGGGTTTTCTCCGGGTTCTCCGGTTTCCTCCCACAGTCCAAAGACGTGCAGGTGTTCGGTTAATTGATGACTCTAAATCACCCGTAGGTGTGAATGGTTGTCTGTCTCTGTTCGTCTCTATGTGTCCTGTGATAGACTGGCGTCCTGTCCAGGGTGTACCCCATCTCACGCCCGATGTCAGCTGGGATCGGCTCCAGCCCGCCCCACGACCCCGACAGGGACAAACGGTTAAAGATGAATGAATTATTTATGCTCATTATCATCGACAAACGCAATGTAGAAAGGTAGGCAGTGCTCCTGACGCGTTTGTGTGGGAAGACGCACACAGCAGTTTCAGCAAGGTTCATGTTGAATGTGTGCGTGTGTGTGCGTGTGTGTGCGTGCGTGCGTGCGTGCGTGCGTGCGTGTGTGTGAGTACCTGTCAGCCATGTCGGAGGCCACCTCCCCTCCTCCCTGTTCAGAAGACAGTGCTGTGACATCTGGCATTCCCACTCTCTCCAGGAAACACAAATCTGGATCTGCACGCATCGCGTTGTAACGCTCGTAGCCTGTATCAATGATGGACAAACACACACACACACACACACACAAGTGTTTGAACAACAACAACAAAAATCCACTTCACTTATATACTGTATAAACAACAGATGTTCGTGCCCTGAGAGACTCAACTCCTCTTCATCTGAAGCCAGTAACCGCTGAGTTATCTTTGCGTTGACACCAGTCCCTTACCGTGTTTGTGCACTCCTATGAGGAGAGACTTGTCAGCGTCTGCATCCCACCACGTCGCTGGAATCTCTATGTAGTCGATGTCGGGTAGTGACACCTCGAGTTTACTGTCGACACAAACAGACAGACATGCACGCAAACAATGAGTCTGTCAGTCAGTGTCAAGTGTTGGCAGCGTCGAGTCAGGGCGCTGAAAACAGGCAAACAGCTCAGTCGCTCAGAGTGTCTCGACTCTACATTCACGCTGCAGGAAGACATTAGTGAATCAATGAATCATCACGTCAATCTCCCGCGTCAGGACAGATTATCAACAAAGCGTCTGATCAAACGCTCCAGTCCGCTTTAACTCTACCTGGCAGGTATCCCCTCCTGAGCTTGATTGGCAGCCTCACCCAACACCTCCACCTTCAGGTAGTACAGCATCCGCACCCTCAGCAGCACCCTGAGCAGAGAAAGGGGTCGTAGTTTGTATCATGAACGCACCACAGAGAAAGATGCTGAGGTGTTTAAAGTCACTGCAACTGAACAACCAAAGCAGTAACTGCATGCTCCAATTCAGGTCAACGTTGTATTTATTTATGTATATATGTAAAACACACTGCACAGATGTTAACATCACAGCTGCACCCTGTTCCTATTTGTTCTCAACAGTATTACCTGTATATCTATATATATGTAGATCCACTTCTTTATATCTATATATATATATCTTGTCTATAGCAGGGCTATTCAATTAATCTGGAATTGAGGCCGGTTGACCAAGGGCGCACACTGTCCTTCTGCACCGCGCCCCGGGCTTTAGGGTCCTTGTCCCCCCCTCCCTCTCCCCTAGGTTCATTGATGACTCTAAATCACCCGTAGGTGTGAATGGTTGTCTGTCTCTGTTCGTCTCTATGTGTCCTGTGATAGACCTGCGTCCTGTCCAGTGTGTACCCCGCCTCACGCCCCCCCACGACCCCGATAGGGACAAGCGGTTGAAGATGAGTGTGTGTGTGTGTGTGTGTGCCTTATCAAGTTATTACCTTTAAACAACAATATACACTAGTTGCAGAGTAAACAAAGGCTTCACGGTCACAGTTATAATCAAATACTTTCTGTGTCACCCTTTCTTTTTTTCAGAGTAGAAAGAGTCACTGTGGCGGTGATTTAACCTCCGCTGAGATCAGAGGGGACAGCAGTCAACATCAGCCCCCACGACCACAAATTACCCTTTCACAGAGGCCTCTACCCAAAGGGCCAGTAAATAATCCCTTGTGGGTCGGACCCGGCCCAGGGGCCGCCGATTGAATAGCCCTGGTGTATTACATGTTTTTATATTTATGTATATTCCTATTTTTATTCTTCTCTATTACTTATTTGTGTGAATGCACAGTGAATGCATCAAGGTTGCATCTTAATATTGTCGTTTAATGACAATAAAGGAATTATATTAGAGATACTTTACTTTATCTCTCTGTAATCACACATAAACCGAACCTATAGACATTCATTCAACAGAGTGATGTCAGAGCGAGGGGGCTGCTCTTTGACCAACTCGCTCACCTCGCTCTCAGTTACACTTATTCACAGTATGTGTGGAACAAGCTGTAATAACATGCCCCTGAATAACAGGCACATTTCCAGTGCACCAGCAGACTCCCAGTGTGTTTAACAAGAAGCCAGAACAACTTGCGCACACACACACACACACACACACACCTGTTTTTCCCCCCTCTGGTCCAACAACACTTTCATTTAGGTGTTTGTAGAAGAATGAGGAGGTCTTATAAAGATAATCCTCATTTAAACTTCATGAATGTGCCGTTCTTCATGTGTTGCCGCAGTTTAAATGTGTGTGACGGGAACAGACGGAAGCAGGAAACGGTGTAAGGGCACCGTAAGACTGCTGTTAATCAGAGTTAGTCATGAGTTCATGTATAAACTGACTTGTTGCAGTGTTGTTTGAGGTGTTTCTTGTAGCTCTCATCCTGCAGCACCACCTCCGGGTTACAGTGGACCAGCCAGTCGGCGTTCTTCACCTCAGGAACATTCAGCTGATTCTTAAGCTTCTTCCCCTTCCGGCCCCGAGGAACGGGAGCTGATAAACCTGCAGCACAGAGGACGCACATCCACTTCATTACTGAGCGTAGAGTTAGAAGAGTTTAAGACAGAGTGGGAGCTTCAAGAGCTACAAGGTTAACTTTACATCCAACATAAAACACGACAATGAACGTCAAAGGATTAACTTTTAAAGTAGAATAAATCCTGAATGCGTGGAGTCTGATGAACATCCTCAGCGTGCGTTGGGTTTGAAGACTGTGGCGTTCAAAAGAAGTGAGCTCTCCACACACCTCTGTCCCCCACTGCTCATCTCCGCTGCAGGATAGTGGTCTGAGGCTAAAATAGCCACAATTAGCATAACCCAACCACATCTACAACCGAGCTGATGGTGGTGTGGAATATTAAAACGATATACCGTATTTTTCGGACTATAAGTCGCAGTTTTTTTCATAGTTTGGCCGTGGGGGTGCGACACATGCCGGGGCTATTATTTATCTGAGCGTACTCACACTGTCCTCCCGCACCGCGACCCGGACTTTAGGGTACTTGTCCCCCCTCCCTCTCCCCCCGCGCCCCAGCCCCGTTTGTACTCACACTGCCAGGGCCGGCCCATTCTTCTTGCTGTCCATACGCCATCACGCCGTAACACGTCACACGCATTGATCGCGTGTGTGTGGCTTTGTTTCCAGATCTTTCCGTAGACCTGAGTTTTTGTGCGTCTTGTCGACTGTTTTTGAATCTTTTCATCGACCAAATCTGCAGTAAACACTCCACCTCCGCATCACATCAACGTGAACCTTTTGCCGCCATTGTTGTTGTTGTTAAATGTCCGCGCATGGTCCGTTCTTATATTTACTATGTCCGAACAGGCGGACATAACGCTACTGCTGTAGGGCTCGTCAGGGCAGTTGCTAGGAATTCTGGGCCCCCTGAAAGAATATCGGTGTGGGCCCCTCTACCCTATTCCTTGCCACCTTCAATTGTATTGTTTTTCAGTGTTCTGCTGTGGGGTCAAACTCAGATGAAGCAGGCACTGCTGATTCTGGAGCAGCAGAGGATAAAGTAGGATAAAGGTTTATTGTAAAATTATATATATTATATACAATGATGGTGGGCGTCAGTAGCTCAGTCCGTTGGGACTTGGCTTGGGAACCAGAAAGTGACTGGTTCAAGTCCTGATATGGATAAAATATTTTTAAACCATTCAAAAGTCAGTGTAAACTGTCCAAAATTCTAAATAGTCTTTTTTTTACTTTGTTGTTGTCAAAAAAACAGAACAACAACGACAAATCTTTGAACAATTAACTTTTTTTGTATTTAGACTATTCAAATGTCCCACTAATGACACATTTTACAAGACCACATTGAACACATCATGAAAACGTAACTGACCTTCGTCAGATGCTCATAATTACTGAGTAGAAATTGAATGGGTCATAATACAATTGAATGCAGCCTCTGAATGGGCGCTTACTGGAGCACTGTCCGACAGTGTTATGTGCGAAACACACAGTCACGGTGGTAGCCATAGACATAAAGAGTAGACGCCTCATCGAACGTTGGGCCGCATTTCTCGCGGCCCAACGTTCGATGCGGCATCTACTCTTTATATGTCTATGGTGGTAGCCCCTAAATTAGTAACGTTCAGTTAAAACTACTCTAGGAACCGTCGCTCTACAATGACCTGGCGATTTTTTTTTAATGAACTGGCGACCTGTCCAGAGCGGGGCCCGATGACAGCTAGCGTAGGCTCCAGCCTGCGCCCCGTCAAAGGTAATATTACAGACATTAAATGAATGAACAAGCAGGCTAATTGTTTAAGCCGCCCTCGGTAGTTTACTCTCACCATTCTTAAAAAAAAAGGTTTTGATGTCTTGGGCCCCTGCTCTGCTGTTCCTACACCTGACCTCTTTCTCAACTCTTTTCTGGTGTCCAGACTTGTGTTTTTTGGGGGGCATACTGACTCTGCTGCAGTTAGCTTCTCTACCGGCTAGCACTTAATTCCGATGAGGAAGAACCCCGGGAAGAAAGAGCCGCGGTGTGGACCAAACCATTTTCTAAGAAGGGGCCAGGGGGGTTATTGAATAGAATAAACATATATATAGAGTATTGTACAACTTGTGGCTTTGTTTTAATTCGGATTCATTCGTATGAATATATATTAGTTCAGTGCATAATCATTTTGTCATAGAGGCTACTGGAGCAGTGTGTGGGCCCTTAGAATTGTCATCACCTTTCCCCCCTATACGACGGCGCTGGGGCTCGTGCTCGTACATGTGCAGACGTGCTCTACAAAAGCCCACCTCTCCCAAACGGGCCGTGGACGGCCAGCTGTCCGCAGTTATGCGCGGAACGGTTGCACTCACACTGGTCAAACGCACTAGGCTTTAGCTGAAAAAACGGTTTTGGCCCGGTACAGAGGGACAGTGTGAGTGCGCCCTAATATTCGTTTTCTTCCTTCTTTATTCTGCATTTGCGGCTGCTGAGACTTTTACTCCGGAGCGACTTTTAATCCCAAAAAATACGGTACATCTCTGGTCCTGCTGCATCCTTTTGTCATTGAAACTGTGCATCGTGTGCATTAGGAGAGCAATGCTAAATTAGTGGATATGATGCTAACTGAAGTGGTGGCGTTAGCTAAACACGATGGTGCTACGTAACAGGTGAAATGCTAACCGGAGTGATTGAGCAGAGCCTGGTCCTGGCCCTCCTTGGTGGGTGTGATCAGATCCCAGATGAAGCTCTTGATCTTGTCGTCACCTTTGTAGTGTCTCAGGCAGTAAACCAGCAGAGCCCTGCAAAACACAACAACAAAGACCATTTGCATGTTTTTATTCCACGCTATTCTCTTACAACGATGGCCCGCAGGTTAAGTGTCAGGACGTTACAGCTATGACTGACTCTGAGACTTGCTTTCCTTACCTACAGATCACCTCCATGTCTCTCTCTGCCAGGTGCCATTTAAACCGACCGTGGTTTAGGACGTCCTTCCACCGACCCCATCTGGAAAGACAGCGAACAGAGAGAGAGGTTAAACAATTTAGATTTGGAACAAAGGAGAAAGATATCGAGATAATAAACGTAATATCTTATTTGCTGAAAGACACTTCACAGTATTTTCTCTGTTGTATACTTCATTCACGTTCACTGTTGAGCTTTCAACAATTCAATTCAATTCAATGTTGTTTACAGTCTCATATCATAACCAAAGTTATCTCAGGACACTTTACAGAGTAGGTAAAGACCACACTCTATGACTTATTTATGATTTACAGAGACCCAACAATTCCCCCGTAGAGTACGGTGACAACGTCTCGCAGGTCTCTGCTGATGTTGGTGTTGCCTGCTGCCGTGGTCCTGCATGACGCTTCCTGCTGCTGTTATAATCTATCACCTTAGCTGTGCTTGTTTCTACTGTTCTGCTGTTTTAATAAGTCATATTCACATTACTATAGATATTATTATAGTTTCTGGAAGTGTGTCTGTCTCTGTCTTTGTGTCTGTCTTTGTCTCTCTCTGTACATCTGTCCGTCTTTTCTCTCTCTCTCTCTCTCTCTTTCTCTTCCTCTCTCCGGTGCAGACAGATGTGTGTCCTCCACAGAGCTGGGTCTGTCTGACGTTCCTCTCTGTTATAGTGAAGGTTTTCAACGCCACCGTACTCTACGGGGGAATAGTTGGGTCTGTGTAAATCATAAATAAGTCATAGAGTGTGGTTTTTACCTACTCTGTAAAGTGTCCTGAGATAACTTTTGTTATGATTTGGCACTGTAAATAAAATTGAATTGAATTGAACGAAAAACTTCCCTATAACAGACAGGAACGTCAGACAGACCCAGCTCTGTGGAGGACGGACATCTGTCTGCACCGGAGAGAGGAAGAGAAGGAGAGAGAGAGAGAGAGAAAAGACAGACAGATGGACAGAGACAGACACACTTCCAGTAACTATAATAATATCTATAGTAATGTGAATATGACTTATTAATGCAGCAGAACAGTAGAAACAAGCACAGCTAAGGTGATAGATTATAATAGCAGCAGGAAGCATCATGCAGGACCACTGCAGCAGGCACCACCACCATCAGCAGAGACCTGCGAGACGACGCAAATAACTCTGGGGAAGAAGTTGAATTTGTAACATGCAGTGATGAGACATGAATGATACAGACAGAGAGGGGAGAAGCTCAGAGTATCAGGAAAAGTATTATCCCCGGCAGACTAGGCCTATAGCAGCATCATTAAGGAAGCAGAACAAACTCATCTTAACAATAACAACAATGCTAAGGGCTCGTAGTTGTAAGATTTATCAAAGAGAAACGTTTTAAGTTTACACTTGAATATGGGGACAGTGTCTGTATTTCGATTAACACTTGGGAGTTGGTTCCACAGGAGAGGAGCTTGGTAGATTATGAATTAAACATAAACAAAATTCCCACAACAATGGAAACTGCTAGCTTAAGCTGCCTTTTATTTTATATAATAACAACAATAACAATAACAATAATACAAATGGAAATCATTTCATTCACTGATTGTTTGAAAAACAACAAACAGCCAGAGTGTTCCGCTGTTGCCTAGCAGCGGTGGCTTTGATGTTGAGGGGGCGGAGCTTAAAGAACTGCCTTTGTGATATCATAATTCTATGTAAATGAGAGATCACTGAGGGTTCCGGCACATTCTCGATCTGCCTCCAGACCTGAACAGCTGCTGCACACGAGCTCACGTGGCTTCGACCAGGAAGGACAATAACTCGCTTATTCACAGGGATTCTTCGACGGACATTCAGGACACAAAGCATTCAGAAGGAACAACAGCCACGATGGCCCTCTCAAGACCAGCATCGCCACAGACGGAGGAGTCAGGAGCCGTGGATTTGTGCAATTACCTGATCAAATCCTACTTCAAAAGGATAACCCCCGAACAGCTGGAGCTGTTGAAAACAGGCACCGCAGATGATGCCACTAAAATTGTGCTGGCCGAACTGCTGCTGGACATAATACGGTCCTTGTCCAAAGCCGTGCTAAGAGCTCTCCAGGGCCAAACTAAAGTGTCTGTGGAGGACATTCAGTCCTGTGTGGGGGACGCTGTCTCACAGAGTTTCTCCGACGTTCTGGACATCAAGAACCCGATCCAGGGTATCAACTCAAATCGCTTGTCGAGTTTGCTCAGCAGAGACATTTCAGAACATGTCAACTCTTCTCTGGCAAGCACACACCGCATCACTCCCCCCCGCAGGCTGAACACTATGATTGAATACGTCTGCAAACTGTTAAAGGCCCTCACAGCCAGGGTCAAAACACCTTTCATAAAGAGGAGAAGACCGATTCAGACCACCTCCCCCGAAAAACTCATCAAGTCATCAGACCACAGGCGGGCATCAGTTTCACTTGTGGATCCGGACAACCCCAAGGATCAGGAGCGCTGGCAGACACCAGTTACACCTTTAGATCCTGAAGACCCAAACAGAGACGACCAGGAACCAGAAGAACCAGAAGACCCAGAAGACCCAGAAGACCTAGAAGACGATGACCACGGACACACAGAAGCCCCGGTGGAGGCCACACCAGAGGACAGGATTAGAGACCTGATCCAAGAGGAGGTGACTCAAATCTTTGAACCTCTTTTGGACGAAGAGTCGCGTTCTGAGTTGACGCTGCGATCCCAAAGCTCCTCTGACATCGAGGCTGTCGTAGAAGACATTGCCGATGATGTGAGGAGTTTGAAAGACGTCCCAAGTCCAACAACTGAGAAGGAGGACCTTCGGTTTAGGAAGAGAGCAGAGAAGAAGATCAAGGCCTTTTATGCAAAGTATTTTGCCAGACAATGGATCACTCGTAATGCGAGAGAAGTGGTGGACAAATTCGACCTGGACCCCAAAGAAGAAAGCAGGAAATCACCGCAGCAGATCACAGACCTCGTTCCCTCTCTGCTGGCCGAGGAGGGTGAAAAACTAATGGATGGAAATGAAGGTTGGGAATTGACAAAATTCAAGAACATTTCCCCTCTCAAAGTCCAGACATTCACACAGGAATTCAGTGATCTCCTCTACGGACACATCGCAAATGGAACAGAACCAGAGATGAATCCAGGAACGTCAGGAACAGTCTGCAGGACAGTGCATGTTCCTCAGTCAGATGCTGACATGTACGCTGAGATCCAGGACAGAGCGTGGAGTTTCCTGGGACTGATGAGTTGGTGGATGAACACTCAGGTCAACACCCACAGTGACAGATTGATCACAGGTATAACAGCCAGTGAGTTAATGCCTCCTATAGAGTCACCAACCACACCCTCCATGGGGCACTTGCCTGCGTTGACTGGTGCATCGAGTAAAGCATCGACCGGTGGAGCGACCGTCTCAGTAACTAAAGAGACACTTGCCAAACTTGCGGCGCAGCAGGAAAGAAACAAGCAGTTCATCGAGGCGTTTGTGGAGCAGCTGGTCGGGCGGGCATACAGGAAAAACAAAGTGACCTTTACCTGCTCAAACCCCGAGGCCATCATGAAGCACCTGTTTGAGGTCATATGGGCAAAGGTCGACGGTGTAGACTTCCACGCCACCCAGAAGACCTTCAAGAACCTCGACAAGACCATCTTCCAGGACCTTTGCAAGAAGTGGGGCAACGAACAAATGGTGCTGATCTCCCTAAAACTAGGGGAACCAGCACTTGAGAAGTTCATTGCCTCCTCTGTCAAGCGTCACCTGAAGACACCACAGGAGTCGAACATCATCCGCAGATTCTTCTCCGCTGTGGGCAGCGCCATCTCCAAGTGCTGCGGATGTCACCGCGGAAATCAGGATTCCTCCGAGTGGTCCGACAGGGCCACATTCAATGCCGGGTAATTCGGTTGTTGTGCATTAATGCCGAGTGAATCGGTTTTTCTGCACGCAATGCCGAGTGATTCGGTCGTCGTGCGTTCAATGCCGAGTGATTCGGTTCTACAAACGCCGAGCGATTCGGTTGTTCTACAAACGCCGAGCGATTCGGTTGTTGTGCATTAAATGCCGACTGAATCGGTTTTTCTGCACACAAAGCCGGTGAGCCGGTTAAAAAAAACAAAGAAAGGAAAGAAAACCAAAAATAAAGTCTGTTTATCTCCCTCATCATTTGCTGTAAGGTCCGCTGATTCAATCTCATTCATAAATGTGGGTTTTGTTCGTTTGTGTTTTGTGAAAACAGATGGGTTCAAAATATTTGCCTCCTGAAATTCACGAGGAAACAAAAGTCATTTTGGTTTCACTAAAAATAGATATAGAGAGATAGAGATAAAGTGTTTATTTTTTACTTCATGTGTTTTAGCAGCACATCAAACAACGATGAAAGTATACACTTCCTATTTCCTTTAAAATACCCCGAAGATATCGAGTAAATACAGAAATACTCACATAATAATAATCAGACATTAAGGGCGCACTCACACTGTCCTTTCGCACCGTGCCCCGTGCTTTAGGGTCCTTGTCCCCCCCTCCAGGCCCGTTTGTACTCACACTACCTGGGCCTCGGAGAATGCTTGTTGCTGCCTATACGTCATCACGCCGTAACACGTCACACGCATTGATGACGTCATGGCGATGCGTGGCTTTGTTTCCAGATCTTTCCGTAGACCTCGGAGTTTTTGTGCGTCTTGTCGACTGTTTTTGAATCTTTTCATCGACCAAATCTGCAGTAAACACTCCACCTCCGCATCACACCAACGTGAACCTTTCACCGCCATTGTTTGAAATGTCCGCGCATGGTCCCTCCTTCTTTTTTCTATGTCCCAACAGGCGCACAGGAAATGACGTCAGAACCGCCGTAGGCCTCGTGCACGTGCAAACGTGCTTTACTAAAGCCCACCTCTCCAAAACGGGCCGTGGACGGCGAGCGTTGCACTCACACTGGTCAAAGGAACTAGACTTCACCCGTAAAACCTGTTTGGGCATGGGACGGAAGGACAGTGATTGCGCCCTTAGTGAGAACAAGTCTGCCACGGAGAATCTCCTGTTGGGTGCTACACGTGTGAAAGAGGAAGCCTGGAAACGGGAATATTTTTTCCCGTTACCTTCTGCAGAGTGTAAATGGAGTATATGTGCAGCCACGTACCCAAAGATGAGGAGGTTCTTCTCAACCCGGAAGCACTCGGCACGAAGGTACCGCCGGGTACGCTCGCCAAGGCGGCGAGTTCGGCACGGCCGCTCCTCCGAGTCGCTGTCCAGCTCCGAGAACTCCATCAGCTCGTCGTCCTCGAAGGAGTTGTAGTGACGGGTCTGTTTCCTCACCCGAGGCGTGTCAATCACCAACGACTCCTGGGTGAGACAGTATAAACAAAGACTTTGTGGTAGGAAGATGAAATAGGTTAGAAGAGATCTGTCTGTGTTTAATCTTCTAATGAGAGTGGGACACCTGGGGAGACACACAATACACCAACGTACACATTACAGGGCGCCAATATTATAGACTCAAGGCGTGAGTTGTGACGCACACACACGCACGCACACGCACGCACACGCACGCACACGCACGTAGCAGTGCTTGCATCATTCATTGAAGCAGCCCATCTGTTATGAGGGGGAGAAGAGGAAGAGGAGAGACAAGAGAGGAAACGAGAGACGAGAGAGGAGAGGAAACAAGAGGATAAGAAACAAGAGGAAACATGAGGAGAGGAAACAAGAGGCGAGGAAACAAGGAGAGGAAACAAGAGGAAACGAGGAGAGGAAACAAGAGGATAGGAAACAAGAGGAAACATGAGGAGAGGAAACAAAAGATGAGGAAACAAGAGGATAGGAAACAAGAGGAAACAAGAGGAGAGGAAACACGAGGAAACAAGAGGAGAGGGAACAAGAAGAGAGGAAACAAGAGGAAACATGAGGATAGGAAACAAGAGACGAGGAAACATGAGCAGAGGAAACAAGGAGATATGTTCCTCCTGCTGCTCTCATTCTTAAACACGCTCTGGGATGGAGGGGCCATCTCTCCGTACCTTCTCAGACTTGGAGTCGATCTCCACCTCAGCAATCTTGGCCCACTTCTGCCAGAAGTTGGGGTCGTCCAGAGAAATGTCCGTCCTGTTACCAGATGAGGTGAAACTGGCCTAAGAAGACAAAACAGAGAGAGAGAAAGACATCTTAAAAAAGACCTTTGAATGCGTTCACCGCCCTTCGTTAGCGTCTCTCCGGGCAACCAAACAAAAACGCAATAGTGTTTTAAAAGGATGATACTTCAGGCAACAGCAAACCTCCCTACACACACAACAAAGCACCAACAGCGTAGTTAGTGAAGCCAGAGTTTAAGACTTACCTACTGGCCCCTGTACCAGCTCCTCTCATAGTAAAGTCCATTACAGTGGATTACCAAAGTCAAACCCAAAGGAAGGAGCCCATTGGTGCTTTGTTTTGTGTGTAGGGACTCTTCTCATGCTGCTGCAGAGGTTTGCTGTTATTTTCAGCAGCATTAGTGGTTAAAAAAGACCTTTGAATGCCTTCACCGTACTGCCCCGAGCTAATCAGTGTTAGCCCTTCGTTAGCGTCTCCCTAGGCAACCACAAAAAACCCCAATAGTATTTTGAAAAGATGTTACTTCAGGCGCAAAATCATCCCAGGGTCTTTTTCTGCACCTACATTCATCAAATAAACCATTTTGTGCATCAACTATTAACGGAGAAACCCGGTAGAGTCGCTAACAGCCGGACGTGGCTAACACTGATTAGCTCGGGGCAGTACGGTGAAGGCATTAAAAGGTCTTTTTTAACCACTAATACTGCTGAAAATAACAGCAAACCTCCCTACACACAAAACAAAGCAGCAACAGCGTAGTTAGTGAAGCCAGAGTTTATTAAAAGAGTGTTTTAAAGACTTACCTACTGGCCCCTGTACCAGCTTCTCTCATAGTAAAGGAAGGAGCCCATTGGTGCTTTGTTTTGTGTGTAGGGACTCTTCTCATGCTGCTGCAGAGGTTTGCTGTTATTTTCAGCAGCATTAGTGGTTAAAATAGACCTTTGAATGCCTTCACAGTACTGCCCCGAGCTAATCAGTGTTAGCAACATCCGGCTGTTAGCGACTCAACTGTCTCTATGGCTTATTTGATGTATTTAAGTGCCGACCCTGGGATGATTTTGCGGAGGAATTACACTTTAATGTTTCTACCTTAGCAAACGTGGACCCTTTCCCTTCAGACTGGATGGTGATGGTTTGAGTTCGTCTCTGAAGTATCTGATCGATGTCTTCCTCGCAGAACTTGGACCCCTCGTCCTCTTCGTCCATCAGTGCTCCGTAGGCTCCTTTCTTCAACAAATCTTCTACCTCCAGCTTAGAAAGCTGCTGCACCTGCAAACAGGTGCCACGGGTTAGAATTCACGCCGTTTTATCCCTCGTACAGCGTGTGAAGTGCGACAGTCGAACTCATCCCAGGAGACGGAATAACACGCTCTCACCCCGTTCAGGCTTCCTTTGCGGTTGATGTCTTGGAGGACGGCTTTGTCCAACCCCAGCTTCAGACTGGCCTTGTCGAACATTTCCCTCTCGTACGAGTTCCTGGTGATCAGTCTGTAGACTTTCACCGCTTTGCTCTGGCCAATCCGGTGGCAGCGTGCCTGGGCCTGGGCGTTAAAAGAGATCAAAACAGAACAAAACGTTGTTATAATGCGTTATTAGCATGTTTACAGTCAGACCAAAATACATGTTTAAAAGGGCTGAACCATTCAAGTTGATCATAACTAACGCACATTCCATTACTTGGTGTTAGGATGAGGATATTTAAAAGATATTAGTGTGTTTTTCTGTTTATTTCATGAGTAATAATAATAAAAACAACAAAAACAACATGTAAAGAGCTCTTGTTTTGACCTTCTTCATTAAAGATGAACACCAAACTTTTCAATTTCCCTTGAAAACAGTTTCAGAAATATGATTTCATTCATTTTTACGATTGTTTTTTTTTTACAAAAGCTGCTAAATCAACATGTCAGGAAGTGTAATCACTGGCCCACAAGAGATATTAGTCTTTAAAACAAATATAAACAATGCAATATATAACAATATACTTCATAATCAATAGGTTAAGGAGGACAAACACAACATTTTTCTTTCAATAGAAACTATCAATGCTGTTTTCGATTAGGGGGAGACGGTGGGTTGGTGGTTAGCACTGTCGCCTCACAGCGAGAAGGTTCCCGGTTTGCATCCGGGCTGGGGCCCTTCTGTGCGGGGTTTGCATGTTGTCCCCGTGTCTGCGTGGGTTTTCTCCGGGTTCTCCGGTTTCCTCCCACAGTCCAAAGACGTGCAGGTGTTCGGTTCATTGATGACTCTAAATCACCCGTAGGTGTGAATGGTTGTCTGTCTCTGTTTGTCTCTATGTGTCCTGTGATAGACTGGCGTCCTGTCCAGGGTGGACCCCGCCTCACGCCCGATGTCAGCTGGGATCAGCTCCAGCCCCCCCGTGACCCCGACAGGGACAAGAGGCTGAAGATGAATGTTATCGATTAGTCAGATTCTTTCTTTCTATCAGATTAAGATCTAATCTCTCCACCTGGTCCTGGGTCTTCCCCGAGGCCTCCTCCCAGCTGGACGTGCCTGGAACACCTCCCTAGGGAGGCGCCCAGGGTTCATCCTTACCAGATGATCCCGAACCACGTGCGAGCGTGAGTTTGGCCGGAGAATCGGAGCAGCGGGGGCGAAGCTGCAGTCGCTCTACTGCACCGTTGTGATGAAAAAGAGAGCTGACGAAGGCAAAGCTCTCGATCTACCGGTCAGTCTTGGTTCCTACCCACGACTATGGTCATGAAAGCTGGGTCAGGAGCCAAAGAAGGAAGTTGCGGGTGCAAGCGACCAAAATGTGTTTTCTCAGGAGGGGGTCTGGAGTCTCCCTTAGAGAGAGGGTGAGAAGTTCAGCATCCGTGAGGAACTCGGAGTAGAGCCGCTGCTCCTTTGTGTTGAAAGGAGCCAGTTGAGGTGGTTCAGGATCATCTAGTAAGGATGAACCCTGGGCGCCTCCCTAGGGAGGTGTTCCAGGCACGTCCAGCTGGGAGGAGGCCTCGGGGAAGACCCAGGACCAGGTGGAGAGATTAGATCTCCACACTGGCCTGGGAACGCCTCAGGATCCCCCAGTTAGAGCTGGTTAATGTGGCCCGGGAAAGGGAAGTTTGGGGTCCCCTGCTAAAGCTGCTGCCCCCGCGACCCGACCCCGGATAAGCGGATGAAGATGAGATGGAAATACTCATTGTTCTCATCAATGTTGCTATCAGACATATTTTGTTATAGCTTTACCAACATTTCTATTATTTCCCTTTTAGTGTATTTTGAAATCTCAATAACTTTGTCCACTGCATCAACGGAGGGAAGGATTCAGGTGACTTTGTGCGCTCACTTCATTATTGGAGGCAGATTCGTCCTTTGAAGCACGCCCTCTGTCACAAACGTGCGGTCCCAAAGGAATAATAAACGCCACTACATGTTAAACCTCTAACACCGCGGCCATCATCGCACAGAAGACCTCTGTTTCATCACAGTTTGACAGCTCAGATTAAACGTTCTGGTCTCTTGAGCAGAACCACAGCGTCCTCTGCCCACCTGAAGATCGTTCTGGGGGTTCCAGTCTGAGTCGAAGATGATGCAGGTGTCCGCAGCCGTCAGGTTGATGCCCAGCCCTCCGGCTCTGGTGCACAGCAGGAAAACGAAGCGGTCAGAATCGGGCTTGCAGAACCTGTCGATGGCCGCCTGCCGCAGGTTCCCTCGCACACGGCCGTCAATGCGTTCGTACGTGTAGCTGCAGAAAAAAACAAAAATAAGTTGATTATTGATGTCAAAGGGGAATAACATTTAGTTTTGCGGCTCCTACCACATGGAACTTTGTCCAAAAAGGTTTGAAAATGGTGGATCTCATTTCACGTGACGCTAAAAGACAAAATATGCGAGACACCGGACAGTGCCTGTGTTTCTGATTGGTACTCCATGGTCACGAGTCTGCTCTTTATCTGTAAATCAAATTGCACGTTGTAAATCATTGTTACCCCAAGTGAAGGAGTTCAAGTACCGCGGGATCATGTTCACGACTGAGGGGACGATGGAGCATGAGTTTGGCCGGAGAATCGGAGCAGCGGGGGCGGAGCTGCAGTCGCTCTACCGCACCGTTGTGACGAAAAGAGAGCTGAGGAAGGCAAAGCTCTGGATCTATCGGTCAATCTTCGTTCCTACCATCACCTGTGGTCATGAAAGCTTGGTCAGGACCCAAAGAACCAGGTCGTGGGTACAAGCGGCCGAAATGTGTTTCCTCAGGAGGGGGGCTGGAGTCTCCCTCAGAGAGAGGGGGAGAAGTTCAGCATCCGTGAGGAACTCGGAGTAGAGCCGCTGCTCCTTTGCGTTGAAAGGAGCCAGTTGAGGTGGTTCAGGATCATCTGGTAAGGATGAACCCTGGGCGCCTCCCTAGGGAGGTGTTCCAGGCACGTCCAGCTGGGAGGAGGCCTCGGGGAAGACCCAGGACCAGGTGGAGAGATTAGATCTCCACACTGGCCTGGGAACGCCTCAGGATCCCCCAGTTAGAGCTGGTTAATGTGGCACAGGAAAGGGAAGTTTGGGGTCCCCTGCTAAAGCTGCTGCCCCCGCGACCCGACCCCGGATAAGAGGCTGAAGATGAGATGAGATCTTTCTAGATCTCTCCTGTCTGACGAATGCTGCCCCTCATTCTTCATTCATCTCTCTGTCATCTTCCTTTCTTCTACCCTCCCCTCCCATCCCTCCACTCCATCTCCTCACCGTCTCTGTATGAGGTAGTCCTCCATGATGTCAAGACAGCGGACCATCTGGGAGAAGACCAGCACCTTGTGTCCCCCGGCCAGCAGTTTGGGCAGCAGCTTGTCGATCAGCACCAGTTTACCAGCTGCTTGGATCATAGCCTGCAGCTGGAAGTCCAACGCGTCAGGACTGTGGTACTTTCTGAAGCTTTCAAGGATCTTCTCCTCCGCTCCTGAAAGAAAGGACGAGAAGACTGTAAGAGATGAACACTATTCTCTTTGTTGTATTGACTGCCTGTTGGTTCAACACACGTTAGCGTCGCAAAGCGCTGTGTGATTAAAGACCGTTAATTAATTGCTCATTATAACTGATGTGTCAATAAAGAAGCACACGTACAAACAAGGAAAGAACAAGGTCGCTGATTGTGTGTGTGTGAAAGTGTGTGTGTGTGAGCGAGAGGCTGTGTCTGTCCTTGTCTCTGTGACTGTGTGTCCTCACCTGTGATAAGGTAGGGGTGGTTGCAGCACTTGCGGAGCTCCATCATGGTGTTTATGAGGTTGGGCATGTTGTGCTGGTTCGCTCCTTTGGACAGGAAGGAGAAGTTCTTCTCTAAGATGGCTCGGTAATACTTCTTCTGAATGTTGGTCAGCTCCACCTGCAGGAGCAACAGGAGGGGGAGAAGAGTGGTTTAAGTGCACAGGCTGGTGATTGGAGGTGTATCTTTCTCCACCCACTCTCAAATCAAACAGCAAATCAAACATTTAACTGTGATTTTATTCTCCAAAGTAGAACAATGGACAATACTTGAACCATCCAACCAATACCGTATTTTCCGCATTTTAAGGCGCATAGAATAGACGCTACAGTCGAGGCTGGGGTCACGTTAAGGACCGTTAAGTTGGCGTGCTAGCGCTGTTGCCTTCAGTGGAATAGTGATTGTACGGACTCTTCTACTTGCTGCTCTCTGTTCAACAACCCACTGTTGGAGTTTGTCCTCCAGCTGCAGCCGTCTCGCTCTGTTCCCTCTAAACTCTGTTTAGTCTTCTTTACTTGGCGCAGGTCGTCTTGTTGCTTCCTCCACTTCAGCACCATTGATTGGTTCATGTTAAACTCTCTGGCTGCTGCTCTATTCCCGTGTTCTGCTGCGTGACTAATGGCCTTGAGTGTAAACTCTGCGTCGTAAGCGTGTCTCTTAACAGGAGCCATTTTGGGCTCTTTACACAAACACACACATGGAAATGAAACGGCACGCTTCACACAGTCGTATATCTCAACATGCACCGCGCGTTACTTCTTCTACGGGGGAAAATAGAGTCGGCGGCTGCTCACCGTAGTTGCGAGACCTGTTGTGGCTCAATATTGGTCCATATATAAGGTGCACCGGATTATAAGGCGCACTGTCGGCTTTTGAGACATTTGAAGGTTTTTAGGTGCAACTTATAGTGCGGAAAATACGTTTTCTGCATACACCCCGGTACCAATAGACACTGATATGCCTGTGATATCTTCCAAATACAGACATGTTAACACATTCATATTCACGAATAAAGGGGAGATTCACAGTTTCTAATTAACCCAAAACACTGAGCTCATACTGGACTATTTTATGCTGTTTTATTGACAATTTCATGTAATTTATCATTTAGTTGTGATTAAAAACACGATGGAATGAGAAGATCCTCATGTGCTTTAAGTAATTAAAGTAATTCTGATTTTTAGGGCGCCCTCCCACTGTGCGTGCGTCCCGCGCCCCGTGCTTTAGGGTCCTTGCCCCCCCCCTCCAGGCCCGTTTGTACTCACACTACCTGGGCCTCGGAGAATGCTTCTTGCTGCCTATACGTCATCACGCCGTAACACGTCACACGCATTGATGACGTCATGGCGATGCGTGGCTTTGTTTCCAGATCTTTCCGTAGACCTCAGAGTTTTTGTGCGTCTTGTCGACTGTTTTTGAATCTTTTCATCGACCAAATCTGCAGTAAACACTCCACCTCCGCATCACACCAACGTGAACCTTTCGCCGCCATTGTTTGAAATGTCCGCGCATGGTCCCTCCTTCTTTTTTCTATGTCCCAACAGGCGCACAGGAAATGACCTCAGAACCGCCGTAGGCCTCGTGCTCGTACACGTGTAAACGTGCTTTACAAAAGCCCACCTCTCCCAAACGAGCCGTGGACGGCAAGCTGGCCGCAGTTATGCGCGGAGCGGGTGCACTCACACTTTTCAAACGAATTAGACTTTAGCTGAAAAACCTGCTTTGGCCCGGTGCGGAAGGACAGTGTGAGTGCGCCCTAAAAGAAACTTCCAGCAGAAAAGAATGATCTTAAGTGTTATTTAAACATAGAAATAGACTTTTTGTATCACAGCTCTACTGCACCTCAATGATGGTCTCCTCTTTAGGCGCCAGGTTTTTTTCCACATCGTCCTTCAGTCTCCTCAACATCATGGGCTTCAAAATGGCCTGAAGCTTCTTCACCTGTTGGAGGGAACACAGGAGGAGGCGTGAATGTTAAATAAATGCTAATTAGTCTGAGGTTAAAAAGCAAAGCAGCATCTTTTCTCTTCATGTTGATACCAAGAGAGTTGTTATAAATCAAAAACAAGAGAAAGCCACTGAAAAGGGAGGATGAGTCTGAGAGAACAGCAACGTTAGGATGCATTTAACAAAAACACCATGACTTCCGCGACACGGTGCTGTGGTGGTTAGCACTGCGGTCTCACAGCGAGAGGGTTCCTGGTTTGAATCCCGGCTGGGGTCCTTCTGTGTGGAGTTTGCATGTTGTCCCCGTGTCTGCGTGGGTTTTCTCCGGGTTCTCCGGTTTCCTCCCACAGTCCAAAGACGTGCAGGTGTTCGGTTCATTGATGACTCTAAATCACCCGTAGGTGTGAATGGTTGTCTGTCTCTGTTCGTCTCTATGTGTCCTGTGATAGACTGGCGTCCTGTCCAGGGTGGACCCCGCCTCACGCCCGATGTCATTTTAGATCGGCTCCAGCCCCCCGCGACCCCGACAGGGACAAGAGGCTGAAGATGAATGAATGAATGAATGAAACATGACTTCCTGCGGCTGCTTTCCTCTTTGACCTGGCTACAAGTCGTGTGTGTTGCAGCAATTTTTACTTTTCTGGCATTTTTCACACTCTTCTCTTCTGTAATCTTAAAGTGCTCACGATAAGCGTACGGCACTAAAGTGTAAAATAAATCCACCAGGTGTTGAAACTCATCAATATTAAATTCTCATATATTTCTGATAAAATGCCTTTCTGCCTGTCATCACCGCTCCGTTTCTATTTTGCTGCTCGTGCTGCGTTCAAGTGCCATGGGAAGTGCAAAGTTTCAGACCTCCAACTAGGAAAAGTGCACTGGAACCTCCTAACAGCGAATTCGGGGTATCTCCTTCGAGTTAGCTAGTAGGAGGTTTGCCTAGTTCGGACTTCCCAAGACACTGGAACGTAGCATTTCTTTCTCACCGCGTGTCAGGGGGGCGTCAGAGGTCAGGCAGGGGCAGGCATGAAAACGGGTCAGGGGTAAAAAAGGTGAGGAGGGGTGGGATTCTCCCCCGACAAGCATCAATCTGATGCACTTTGAGAGAAAGTATGAATATATACAGTATATCAATGCAGAGCTATTCAATTAACTTGGAATTGAGGCCGGTTGACGAAAAAATTCAAAATGAGGGGCCGAAAAATATAAGCGTGTTACGATAAAACACTACAGCCACATAGGAGTGCATACATTGTCTTAATTTTATCAATATAAATAGTGGCAATAGGCCTAAAATTAGGGGCGGAAGTAGCTCAGTCCATAGGTGACTTGGCTGGGAACCGTAGGGTCGCTGGTTCAAGTCCCCGTGTGGACCATGTATGGAGTGTGGACTGGTGGCTGGAGAGGTGCCAGTTCATCTCCTGGGCACTTCCGAGGTGCTGTTGAGCAAGGCACCGAACCCCCAACTGCTCGGGGCGCTGGTCACTGGCAGCCCCCTCGCTCTAACATCTCTCCTTAATTGCATGTATAGGCCCTGTTTGTGCATGTGTGTGTATTTCGGGTCTGTGTGTGTAACACGTATAATAATAAGAGTGAAAAAATCCAATTTCCCCGTGTGGGATTAATAAAGTAATTCTTCTTCTTCTTCTTCTTCTTCTTCTTCTTCTTCTTCTTCTTCTTCTTCTTCTTCTTCTTCTTCTTCTTCTTCTTCTTCTTCTTCTTCTTCTTCTTCTTCTTCTTCTTCTTCTTCTTCTTCTTCTTCTTCTTCTTCTTCTTCTTCTTCTTCTTCTTCTTCTTCTTCTTCTTCTTCTTCTTCTTCTTCTTCTTCTAAAAGCGCCACCAGCGTGCCAGGATTGGACGCGCTGAGATCAGAGAGGACAGAGGTCAACATCGGCGACCACGGCCATAAATCACTGTTTCACACAGGCTTCAGTTAAACTGTCTATGCTTCAACTCAAAGGGCGAGGAAACTGCGACATAGGAGTGCATATATTGTCTTTATTTTGTCGATATAAATAGTGATAATAGGCCTAAAAGCGCCACTAGCGTGCCGGGATTGGGCACGCTGAGATCAGAGGACAGCGGTCAACATCGGCCACCACGGCCACGAATCACTGTTTCACACAGGCTTCAGTTAAACTCTCTATGCTTCAACTCAAAGGGCCGGGAAATACTCCATCGTTTGTCCGCAGTTCACTGGTAATCTCCTCCATGCCCGTCCAAACACCCCCCCCCCAACCCCAAATATTCGGATCTACACTATTCACGTAGGTCACCTATTTTGGTTTCAAAACGGCAAATTTTGCCGAAAGGTGAGTGATTTTCATGCCTGAGGGGGGAGAGGGTGGGACTTTCGAGGGAAAGGCTATGAGACTATGAGAATGCATGTTACTAATTCAACTTCATCCCCGGAGTTGTTTGTGCTTTGTCGTCTCGCAGGTCTGTGCTGATGGTGGTGGTGCCTGCTGCCGTGGTTCTGTGTGAAGGTCTCTGCTGACCGTGGTGGTGCCTGCTGCCGTGGTCCTGTGTGCAGGTTTCTGCTGATGGTGGTGGTGCCTGCTGCCGTGGTCCTGCATGACGCTCCCTGCTGCTATTATAATCTATCACCTTAGCTGTGCTTGTTTCTACTATTCTGCTGTATTAATAAGTCATATTCACATCACTATGGATATTATTATAGTTACTGCAAGTGTGTCTTTGTCTCTCTCTGTCCATCTGTCCGTCTTTTCTCTCTCTCTCTCTCCTTCTCTTCCTCTCTCCGGTGCAGACAGATGTGCGTCCTCCACAGAGCTGGGTCTGTCTGACGTTCCTGTCTGTTATAGTGAAGGTTTTCAACGCCACCGTACTCTACGGGGGAATTGTTGGGTCTCTGTAAATCATAAATAAGTCATAGAGTGTGGTCTTTACCTACTCTGTAAAGTGTCCTGAGATAACTTTTGTTATGATTTGGATGGATTCATAATTTTGTGTTTGGATGAATGATTGTTAAAAGGATGATGGTTTTGTTTCTCTTCTGTACTTGATTGTGAATCAATGAGATGTTTGTATGAGTCACTGTGTGTGGATCCTAGCATGAACCGCCGATGCAGTAACACAAACCTGTTCGTCGGTCTTGAGGTCTCCGAATTCTTCCAGGAAGGTGCTCTCTGAAGGAAACTGCAGCGGCTCCAGGAAGTTCAACAGGCTGAACAGCTCCTCCACTGAGTTCTGCAGAGGTGTTCCTGTCAGCAGGACCTTGTGTTCCTGTTACAAACACGGGACAGGGTTATTTTAAGAAGACGCAACACGTCACACACAACCTGCTGCTCCTCATCACATTCGCTCAAAGTGAACTGAGAGAAGATCACAAGGGGCGAGACAAGATTACACAACAAACAAGCTGAAGACCGAGGTGATGTACAGGCTTGCTCATCACACACACAAGCAGACTGACCAGGTTCATGAGCTTCAGCCCCTCCAGGAGTTTGCAGTTCCTGTTTTTGAGGCGGTGGGCTTCGTCAATCACCACGCAGCGCCAGTGGAGCTTCTTCAGCTCCGGACAGTCGGCCATGATCATCTCGAAGGTGGTGATCACCCCGTGGAACTTCAGCACGCCCGGGATGGTGTTCCCCTGAGAACGGTACATTTAAATGATCACGTTTAGGTTTGAGTACAGATGAGAAATGGATACAGCGTTGGAGGCGGAGCCGCGTTTGGTTCTAGGGAAGCTGCTCAGTGATGCTCAAAGCAATTTCAGTCAAAAGCAACTGGACTTGGTTATTTGTCTAGGAAGACGTTTCACCTCTCATCCAAGAGGCTTCATCAGTTCATGTACGCATCTGACCAGGACCAGGACCAGGACCAGGACCAGGCTGGGACTGGACCAGGACCAGGCTGGGACTGGACCAGGACCAGGCTGGGACTGGTCCAACTATCTGGTGTGGAGATCCAGGTATTTAACTTTTCACAAGGCCGATGATGTCACTGAAACCCTTTGTGCTCCAAGTGCCAACGACCGTCGTTAGAGTGGCAGTCGTTGGTGGAAGTTGGTTCGGACTTTCTTAGTGCTGGTCCAGCAGCCTGGTCCTGGTCCAGTCGTTGGTGGGAAGTAGGTTTGGACTTGGTTAGTGCTCTATTGAGTCTGAACGACAGTCGTTGGAGTCACAGGAGGACGTTTGTGAACAGTTGTTCTTTGAGGTTAGATTGTTGAATCTCCTGGGAAGGGATGAAAGGGCAGCATTCATCCCTTCCCAGAAGATTCAATAATCCCAAGATTCAACATCATCGGCCTTGTGAGAGGTTAAACACTTGGATCTCCACACCAGTTAGTTGGACCAGTCCTAGCCTGGTCCTGGTCCTGGTCCTGGTCCTGGTCCTGGTCAGATGCGTACATGAACTGATGAAGCCTCTTGGATCAGAGGTGAAACGTCTTCCTAGACAAATAACCAAGTCCAGTTGCTTTGGACTGAAATTGCTTTGAGGAGAACGACGACCTGGACACATGAGAAATTTCACAGGAGCATGAAGACAAAAAAGTTCAATTTCCAGGGTCTAAAAGTTCCCGGGCCATCAACACTACTTCCTCTCTGTGTGTCACACAGAGCAGGAGCACTGGGGACTTGTCACAGCAGAGCAGACTACGTCCTGATTCGTGCCCCGGCTAACTTATTTAAACGGTTCCTACACATTTTTCATTTCAGACTTTTCAAGATTTAATTTTCCAGACCTTTCTGAGGATTTTTCAGTCGATATTAAACATCTGAATACTAATTGTTAGATGCTTATGTACATAAATGGCTTCAAAATCCAACCTTTATGAACTGGTAAATGGACTTGTACTTATATTGCGCCTTTCTAGTCTTCTGACTACTCAAGGCGCTTTCACAGTGTTTGTCACATTCACCCGTTCACACAGACATTCACACTGATGGCAGTGGACATCTACAGACCATCTAATCTGACCATTCACACCACATTTACACACCCATGTGCAGCACGGGGAGCAATTCGGGGTTCAGTGTCTCGCCCAAAGGGCACTTCGACATTTTTACATCTTGTTTTTTAAAGCACTTATATGTAGCACTTTATAGATCATAGATCGGCTTATTTGAAGCTGCCACACTTACTTAGGGCGCACTCACACTGTCCTTCCGCACCGCGCCAAAACAGGTTTTTCGGGTCACGCCTTGTGCGTTTGACCAGTGTGAGTGCAACCGCTCGCGTCTAGGAGCGGCACGCTGGCCGCCCACGGCCCGCCTGAGAGAGGTGGGCTTCTGTAGAGCACGTTTGCACGTGTACGAGCACGAGCGTGCGCACGTGTACGAGCACGAGGCCTACGGCGGTTCTGAGGTCATTTCCTGTGCGCCTGTTGGGACGTAGAAAAAAGAAGGAGGGACCATGCGCGGATTTTCAAACAATGGCGGTGAAAGGTTCACGTTGGTGTGATGCGGAGTGTTTACTGCAGATTTGGTCGATGAAAAGATTCAAAAACAGTCGACAAGACGCACCAAAACTCCGAGGTCTACGGAAAGATCTGGAAACAAAGCCACGCATCGCCATGACGTCATCAATGCGTGTGACGTGTTACGGCGTGATGACGTATAGGCAGCAAGAAGCATTCTCCGAGGCCCAGGTAGTGTGAGTACAAACGGGCCTGGAGGGGGGGACAAGGACCCTAAAGCACGGGGCACGGGACGGACGCACAGTGGGAGGGTGCCCTTAATAACTTGCTCTCCTGGTTTGTTCCCTAAATTGTTGAATGCACTCATTGGAAGTCACTTTGGACAAAAGCCTGTGAAGTGAATGAACTCTGAACCCAAACATGTTTAACACACAGCATTAAATTTAAGCTAAATGCACTTGTACATAACTTAACATGTTCTTTGCCCTTTGCAGTTTGTACTGTTTTACTGTTGTGTGTTGTGTCTCCTGTGTGTTCAGTAAGTCTGTCACTTTGTGTTTTGCTGCTGCCGACCTGAACAGGTCTCTCCTGCAAATGAGACCCTGGGTCCCAATGAAATTAACCTGCAACCCCCGACAGACAGGAACAGTAGAGAAGTACGATTAACCAGGAACTACAAAAATAAAACACAAGTCTGTGCTTCATCGCATATTAGACGGAGTAAACACACTTATAAATGAATAAAATAATTATAAATTAAAATGAATCCTTAATAAAATGTAGACGAAAGGTATGGAAAATCCAATAAATGAGAACTGTAACCATGGTAACCCGGCACGACTCTACAGCCAGCTTGATTAGTTTCACATCATTTAAAGGTCGGCGAAGCTGCGTTAGTAAACTTGTTTTGATTTGAATATATTTAATTTTAGAAAGTGAGATAACAGTCTGGAAACAACACAAACATTTTTCAAAACTCTTTTTCCCTTTTTCAAAACTTATCCAGACAACAATTAAGTAATTTCACAGGAATCGTGACGCTTTAAATAAAGTATCCACAGATTTACAGACATCTCGTTCATCATGTAAGGGCGCACTCCCACTGTGCGTCCGTCCCGTGCCCCGTGCTTTAGGGTCCTTGTCCCCCCCTCCAGGCCCGTTTGTACTCACACTACCTGGGCCTCGGAGAATGCTTCTTGCTGCCTATACGTCATCACGCCGTAACACGTCACACGCATTGATGACGTCATGGCGATGCGTGGCTTTCTTTACAAATGGTAAATGGACTTGTACTTCTATAGCGCCTTTCTAGTCTTCTGACTACTCATGGTGCTTTCACAGTGTTTGTCACATTCACACCGATGCCAGTGGACATCTACAGACCATCTAATCATTCACATGACATTCACACACCCATGCGCAGCACAGGGAGCAATTCGGGGTTCATGTCTTGCCCAAGGACACTTCGACATGTGGACCGGGGGAGGTGGGGATCAAACCACCAATCTCTCAAAACGAGGACGACCCACTCTGTCCCTGAGCCACAGTCGCCCCTTTCCGTAGACCTCGGTGTTTTTGTGCGTCTTGTCGACTGTTTTTGAATCTTTTCATCGACCAAATCTGCAGTAAACACTCCACCTCCGCATCACACCAACGTGAACCTTTCGCCGCCATTGTTTGAAATGTCCGCGCATGGTCCCTCCTTCTTTTTTCTACGTCCCAACAGGCGCACAGGAAATTACCTCAGAGCCGCCGTAGGCCTCGTGCTCGTACACGTGCGCACGCTCGTGCTCGTACATGTGCAGACATGCTTTACTAAAGCCCACCTCTCCCAAACGGGCCGTGGACGGCAAGCGTGCCGCTCCTAGACGTGGTACGGTTGCACTCACACTGGTCAAACGAACTAGACTTTACCCGTAAGCTGTAACATCCTGTGTTGAATGAAGTACCTTCATTGCATGTCGCACCTCACACATTTTAATCTCCTGATAAAAACACTAACTTTCTCTAATAATTCAGAACAGTTGAACCAAAATTAACCTGAAAAAGTCACAACTATCAGCTCAGCAGCAGATGATTCACAGCTAAAAGTCTTCTTCCCTCTAACACCCACAGCTTCTACCTTTATATCTTACGTCACACGGCTGACGTGCGTTACCTGTGTGTCTCTGTAAAACATCTCGTACTGCAGGATCATCTGCCGGCTGATCTGCGAGCCGTGATACACGATGACGTTCATGTGCGTCCACGTGCGGAACTCCCTCTCCCAGTTGGTGATGGTGGACAGGGGGGCGATGATGAGGAAGGGGCCGCGGATCCCCATGCTGAAGATCTCGTACAGGAAGGTGATGGACTGGATGGTCTTTCCCAACCCCATTTCATCGGCCAGGATGCAGTTTTTTCTAGGGAGAGACACAAACGGAGGGGCGTAAGTTCGTCTGTCATGTTAAAAAACAGGGATTAGAACATTAATCACGCTCAAAAATGCGTATTTGTGTAAACGTGTTCGTCTGCTCTGAACATGTTGGTGAACCTTGCATGAACTCTGTATCTGAGGCATGGATAGAGGCACTGAGGAGAGCTGTTGTTCCTTATTAAAATGCTAATTTATGATCAAATTGGATCAGAAAATATACAATAAAGTGGAATTATGAGGTGTTTAATACGGCGATCTGCAGATATTCAACAGGCGTCTGGATTTTCTATGATGTGTTCAGGCAACAAACTAAGAATAGAAAGAGATTCACATAAAATCTGATACTAAATCGACCCGTTTACATGTTTTACAGTCTTGAATTGGGTGGTGTAGTGGCTAGCACTGTCCCCTCACAGCGAGAAGGTTACAGGTTTGAATCCCAGCTGGGCCCTTCTGTGTGGAGTTTGCATGTTGTCCCCGTGTCTGCGTGGGTTTTCACCGGGTTCTACGGTTTCCTCCCACAGTCCAAAGACGTGCAGGTGTTCGGTTCATTGATGACTCTAAATCACCCGTAGGTGTGAATGTTTGTCTGTCTCTGTTTGTCTCTATGTGTCCTGTGATAGACTGGCGTCCTGTCCAGGGTGGACCCCGCCTCACGCCCAATGTCAGCTGGGATCGGCTCTAGCCCCCCCGCGACCCCGATCCCGGGATTAGCGGTTGAAGATGAATGAATGGATGAATGAATGAATGAATGAGTCTTTGATTAAGGGTTCGTTCACCTTCCTATGGTCAAATTCAAGCACTTTCAAGGTCCATTTATAAGGTTTTCCAGCACCTTGCAGCTGTAGTAACACGGATACACACATATTTCACGTTTTATTATTTTATTATACTTTAAACTATATATAGTATATATATATATATATATATACTATATATATATATATATATTATTTCTACTCTATAGCTGTTTGTTGTGAAAGAAATTCAGATTCAATTTTAAATAATTTCAAGCACTTTATCAAAAAAATTAAAGCGCTTTTTAAACCACAACATTAAAATTCAAGCATTTTTTTCTAAATAATTCAATATTGAGTTATCTGGGAGTGATTGGCAGTCTATATTTAAGACCCGACATACAAACTCTAAACAATGGAGGGAGTTTGTTCGCAGAAATCTAAACGTTTTCTTAAATTACACCAAAAATAAAAAATAAACAGTTGGGCCAACAACAATATTCATCTCATCTTCAGCCTCTTATCCGGGGTCGGGTCTCGGGGGCAGCAGCTTTAGCAGGGGACCCCAAACTTCCCTTTCCCGGGCCACATCAACCAGCTCAGACTGGGGGATCCTGAGGCGTTCCCAGGCCAGTGTGGAGATCTAATCTCTCCACCTGGTCCTGGGTCTTCCCCGAGGCCTCCTCCCAGCTGGACGTGCCTGGAACACCTCCCTAGGGAGGCGCCCAGGGTTCATCCTCACCAGATGATCCTGAACCACCTCAACTGGCTCCTTTCAACGCAAAGGAGCAGCGGCAGAGAAATGTGTGTGTCTAAGTGTGTGTGTGTGTGTGATTGTGTGTCTGTGATTGTGTGTGTGTGATTGTGTGTGTGTCTGTGTGTGCGTGTGATTGTGTGTGTCTGTGTGTGTTTGTGTCTCTGTGATTGTGTCTGTGTGTGTGTGTGTGTATGATTGTGTCTGTGTGTTTGTGTGTGTGCGTGCTTGCCTGCGTGCGTTTGTCTGTGTGTGTGATTGTGTGTGTGTGTGTTTGTGTGATTGTGTGTGATGTGTGATTGTGTGTGCCTGCGTGTGTTTGCTTGCGTTTTTGCGTGCGTGTCTGCCTGTGTTTGCGTGCATGGCTGCTGGCGTGCGTGTCTGCGCGTGTTTGCGTGCGTTTGTGCCTGCTGGCGTGCGTGTCTGCGTGTGTTTGCCTGCGTGCCTGCTGGCTTGCGTGTCTTCGTGTGTTTGCATGCGTGTGCGTGCGGTTCTCACCTGTTGTACCAGTTGAACAGTAACCAGTTCATTCCCTCTAACTGATATTCTCGGAGCTCGTTTCCGTTCCGATAATCTCGGGAGCGATCCAACTTCTGCCATTTCTCTGGAGGAGGACGCTCCTGAAACATAAACACACACACACACACACACGTTGTTTTTTCTCTAGGTATTTTTATTATTAATAATATTAATCTATTCACAAGTGATTTAACAACTTACTATCCAACAAAAGAACCGGGAGAACATGAGATATTAAATGTAGTTTGTTTCTTTAACACGTCAGAAAGGAGGTAAATGACACAACAGCGTATTGTTGCTGTACGGTAAGTACAGTAAGTGATAAAGTTGTTAGGGCGCACTCACACTGTCCTCCCGCACCGGGCCAAAACCGTTTTTTCAGCTAAAGCCTAGTACGTTTAAGCAGTGTGAGTGCAACCGCTCCGTGCATAACTGCGGCCAGCGGGCCGTTTGAGAGAGGTGGGCTTTTGTTGAGCCCATTTGCTCATGTATGAGCACGAGGCCTACGGTGGTTCTGAGGTCATTTCCTGTGCACCTGCTCCGACATAGAAAAAAGAAGGAGGGACCATGCGCGGACATTTCAAACAATGGCGGTGAAAGGTTCACGTTGGTGTGATGCGGAGGTGGAGTGTTTACTGCAGATTTGGTCGATGAAAAGATTCAAAAACAGTCGACAAGACGCACAAAAACTCTGAGGTCTACGGAAAGATCTGGAAACAAAGCCACGCATCGCCATGACATCATCAATGCGTGTGACGTGTTACGGCGTGATGACGTATAGGCAGCAAGAAGCATTCTCCGAGGCCCAGGAAGTGTGAGTACAAACGGGCCTGGAGGGGGGGACAAGGACCCTAAAGCACGGGGCACGGTGCGGAAGGACAGTGTGAGGGCGCCCTTAAATGAAAAACAGCTGAGGAGCGAGTATATTTCCGCTCAGGTCTCACTCCTGTTCCTCAAATTTACTGCGATATGAGCGGCTATTTTACATTTAACACCCGGCAAAGTCAGTGTAGCGTTGGTACGGGTCAGGAGACTCATGCCTTCTCTTTTATGGTCACATTAAACGGCCTCTCCTGTGGCTTTAAGGGCGCACTCGTTGTCCATCCGTACCCTGCCCACGCACGCTTCACGGCTAAGGTCAAGTTTTCCTTGACCAGTGCGAGTAAAAGATAAGATAAGATAAACTTTATTTTCCATCACAAGTGACAGTATTTTGTCTTTGATAGGGCAGGTTCAATTTACACAAAATAAACAAACACGTACAAAACAGACCCAAACAATGACAACACATTAATGCCACAAGATGGTTTGGGCTGACTGAGTGGAGTGAGCTACGTCGCCTATTTGTGACTGTTCAGTGTGGTGATGGCAGTGTGTGACTGTTCAGTGTGGTGACGGCAGTGTTGTGACTGTTCAGTGTGGTGATGGCAGTGTGTGACTGTTCAGTGTGGTGATGGCAGTGTTATGACTGTTCAGTGTGGTGATGGCAGTGTGTGACTGTTCAGTGTGGTGATGGCAGTGTGTGACTGTTCAGTGTGGTGATGGCAGTGTGTGACTGTTCAGTGTGGTGATGGCAGTGTTATGACTGTTCAGTGTGGTGATGGCAGTGTGTGACTGTTCAGTGTGGTGATGGCAGTGTGTGACTGTTCAGTGTGGTGATGGCAGTGTGTGACTGTTCGGTGTGGTGATGGCAGTGTGTGACTGTTCAGTGTGGTGATGGCAGTGTTGTGACTGTTCAGTGTGGTGATGGCAGTGTTGTGACTGTTCAGTGTGGTGATGGCAGTGTGTGACTGTTCAGTGTGGTGATGGCAGTGTGTGACTGTTCAGTGTGGTGATGGCAGTGTGTGACTGTTCAGTGTGGTGATGGCAGTGTTATGACTGTTCGGTGTGGTGATGGCAGTGTGTGACTGTTCAGTGTGGTGATGGCAGTGTGTGACTGTTCAGTGTGGTGATGGCAGTGTGTGACTGTTCAGTGTGGTGATGGCAGTGTGTGACTGTTCAGTGTGGTGATGGCAGTGTGTGACTGTTCAGTGTGGTGATGGCAGTGTTATGACTGTTCGGTGTGGTGATGGCAGTGTGTGACTGTTCAGTGTGGTGATGGCAGTGTGTGACTGTTCAGTGTGGTGATGGCAGTGTTATGACTGTTCGGTGTGGTGATGGCAGTGTGTGACTGTTCAGTGTGTGACTGTTCAGTGTGTGACTGTTCAGTGTGTGACTGTTCAGTGTGTGACTGTTCAGTGTGGTGATGGCAGTGTGTGACTGTTCAGTGTGGTGATGGCAGTGTGTGACTGTTCAGTGTGGTGATGGCAGTGTGTGACTGTTCAGTGTGGTGATGGCAGTGTTATGACTGTTCAGTGTGGTGATGGCAGTGTGTGACTGTTCAGTGTGGTGATGGCAGTGTGTGACTGTTCAGTGTGGTGATGGCAGTGTGTGACTGTTCAATGTGGTGATGGCAGCGGCGATCAAAGATTTTTTATAGATGTTTTTCGTGCCAACGGGACCTCGTAGCGTCGACCTGATGGCAGTAAGTCAAAGGATTGATCGTGGGGGTGGGTGGGGTCCTGTGTGATGGTACTGACCGGGTGTACAGTTGTGGTAGGGGGGTTTGGGGAGAGCCAATTATTTTGCCGGCCTGATGAACTACACGTACAAGTTTTGTTTTGTGCTTGATGGTGAGGGTGATATTAAAAGTGATTACGGATTCAATGAGTGAACAGTAAACCACAGTTAAAATGTCCTTGCAACGGTACTGCACGCAAGCACAGCACGCTTGCTGGCCGCGGCCTGGTTGAGAGAGTTGGACATCAGTTAAGCACGGATGCACATGTACGGGCACGAGCGTGTGCCGTAACACGTCACACGCATTGATGACGTCATGGCGATGCGTGGCTTTGTTTCCAGATCTTTCCGTAGACCTCAGAGTTTTTGTGCGTCTTGTCGACTGTTTTTGAATCTTTTCATCGACCAAATCTGCAGTAAACACTCCACCTCCGCATCACACCAACGTGAACCTTTCGCCGCCATTGTTTTAAATGTCCGCGCATGGTCCCTCCTTCTTTTTTCTACGTCCCAACAGGCGCACAGGAAATGACCTCAGAACCGCCGTAGGCCTCGTGCTCGTACACGTGCGCACGCTCGTGCTCGTACACGTGCAAACACCTCTCCCAAACGGGCCGTGGACGACCAGCTGGCCGCAGCTAGAAGTGGTACGGCTGCACTCACACTGGTCAAAGGAACTATGCTTTACCTGTGAAACCTGTTTGGGCACGGTACGGATGGACAGTGTGAGTGCGCCCTAAGGACCTACTCTGAGCCTTAACATGTTTTGTGAATGATTTTTTTGGAAACATCGTCTCAAACTGCAGATTTTCTGTCCTCACCATGTGTCTGAGGTCCGGTGGCAGTTTCTGGATCCCCTCAAACTCTTTGATCTTCTCCGGGTCCAAGTCCTCCTGCAGCTCCCACGTCGCCTCCTCATATGAGAGACTGCACCACTTCACCAGGTAATGGGTCACCTCCTACAGCAGCACACAGAAAACCAAGGTGTGTGTGAGTGTGTGTGTGTGTGTGAGTGTGTGTTCAGTGATAACCATTTCCAACCCATGTGTCCCCTACCTCTCCAGTCTCTCCATCCGTGGTGACAGCCACCTCCAGCACTCTGTCTACCTCTACATAGTCCGGGTTAAAAATGTCCTCATCGGGCTGAAAAAGAGACAAAGAGATAATTCATTATAAATCAGGTGACTTTGATGAAGCTAAAGTCTGTGCAAAGAAAGTAAAATGAGCAAAAAAGATGTGAAATTACCAAGAAATTAACCCTCGAACACACAAGTACAGAGAGGAAACGCAGCGTTTAACCACCGGATGCTGCTGTTTTATTTTAATTTACTTATAAAAACCATAATTTATTTGTTTGTTTGTTTTTAACCAACTGTAAAGCCCACTGAGGCAACCAGGCAATTAATATTAATTAAATTTAAATAAAATAGATTTGATTTTGTGCATTCCTTTAAAAATAAAAAAACACTCCCTCCTTAACACCTACAAAGTGTCTCAAAATGACTAAAAATAGCAGAAAAACACCAAAATTACTAAAAATAGACTTAAAACACCAGAGAGAAATGCAAAACTACTAATGGCATCTTCAGTCAGTGACCTTCAGCACTCACTGGATCGGTTCCTGTGTGAGTGTGAAACGGCCGGGATGAGGATCAGCACCTCTAAATCTGAGGCCGTGGCTCTCAGGAGGAAACTGGTGGATTGTTACTCCAGGTCGGGAATGAGTCCTGACCCCAAGTGAAGGAGTTCAAGGACCTCGGGATCTCGTTCACGAGTGAGGGGACGATGGAGCGTGAGTTTGGCCGTAGAATCGGAGCAGCGGGGGCGGTGCTGCAGTCGCTCTACCGCACCGTTGTGACGAAAAGAGAGCTGAGGAAGACAAAGCTCTGGATCTACCGGTCAGTCTTCGTTCCTACCCTCACCTGTGGTCATGAAAGCTGGGTCAGGACCCAAAGAACCAGGTCGCGGGTACAAGCGTCTGAAATGTGTTTCCTCAGGAGGGGGTCTGGAGTCTCCCTTAGAGAGAGGGGGAGAAGTTCAGCATCCGTGAGGAACTCGGAGTAGAGCCGCTGCTCCTTTGCGTTGAAAGGAGCCAGTTGAGGTGGTTCAGGATCATCTGGTAAGGATGAACCCTGGGCGCCTCGCTAGGGAGGTGTTCCAGGCACGTCCAGCTGGGAGGAGGCCTCGGGGAAGACCCAGGACCAGGTGGAGAGATTAGATCTCCACACTGGCCTGGGAACGCCTCAGGATCCCCCAGTTAGAGCTGGTTAACGTGGCCCGGGAAAGGGAAGTTTCACTGACTTGAATGTTTTAACCCACATCAGTCCTGATGAAAACAGAGCTTTAACCCTTTGAATGCTTTAGTTTATTTACATAATACAGCGGTTGTTTTTATAGAAAACACCAAAAATAAATTATTTTCCCATAAGGTAAAAGCCAGGGGGAGCTTTTTCCTTCACAGTCAGAGATCGGCCACGTTGATTTTAATACTTCTCATGTTTCTTTGTGTAGTGTCAGATTTTTTAATAAATAATAATAAATAAATAATAAATAATAATTAAATAATAAATAATAATAAATAATAATAAATAAAAACTAAGAAATAAAACTATATATTAATGTTATTATCCAATTTCTTAAATGTCAAACATCAGTGCTGATCATAACTTCTAACTATTCATTAATACTCAGAATATTAACCCTTTGAATTCATTTTTTTACATAATGCAACTGTTATTATGGTGAGACTGAGCACCTGATGGGACAGAGAGCATAACTTTAAAAAGGGTCTGAGCGTCTGTATTTGTGATGCACAGTTTACTAAATATTTAATATAGGAGCGAGATTAAACCTAAAAAAAACCTCCCACACTCGACAAAATGTGCATAATTTGCATTTCCACAGTGAAAACATTAAAAATGAAAAAGCCAAAAAAGTCCCTTGTGAAGCAAAAGGTCAACATTTGCTCTGAAGGAGGAAAACACTGAAGTCAGTCTCTCATCTCATCTTCAGTCTCTTATCCGGGGTCGGGTCGCGGGGGCAGCAGCTTTAGCAGGGGACCCCAAACTTCCCTTTCCCGGGCCACATTAACCAGCTCTAACTGGGGGATCCCGAGGCGTTCCCAGGCCAGTGTGGAGATCTAATCTCTTCACCTGGTCCTGGGTCTTCCCCGAGGCCTCCTCCCAGCTGGACGTGCCTGGAACACCTCCCTAGGGAGGCGCCCAGGGTTCATCCTTACCAGATGATCCTGAACCACCTCAACTGGCTCCTTTCAACACAAAGGAGCAGCGGCTCTACTCCGAGTTCCTCATGGATGCTGAACTTCTCCCCCTCTCGCTAAGGGAGACTCCAGACCCCCTCCTGAGAAAACACGTTTCGGCCCCTTGGACCTGGACCTGGTTCTTTGGGTCCTGACCCAGCTTTCATGACCACAGGTGAGGGTAGGAACGAAGATTGACCGGTAGATCCAGAGCTTTGCCTTCCTCAGCTCTCTTTTCGTAACAACGGTGCGGTAGAGCGACTGCAGCACCGCCCCCGCTGCTCCGATTCTCCGGCCAAACTCACGCTCCATCGTCCCCTCACTCGGGAACATGATCCCGAGGACCTTGAACTCCTTCACTTGGGGTCAGGACTCATTAAAGACCAAATTATGCTTCAATGTCAAAGCGTTGCCATGGTAGCAGCACGTTGGAGTTAACCTCTTCACCTTTGCAGCACTTTCATAACTTTGCAGTAACACCGGATTAATGCGTTGTGGATCATCAGACAGTTTGGCCCGTTTATGATTTATTAGGCACCAGGTCACGTTTACATTTACACGACTTTCCGGGAAGAAGCTTTGGGACGTTATTAAACACGAATGCGTCCAGCGTGACGCAGAATGAGCGGACAAGGCGTCGCTCCACCCGAACAGTGGATCAGGAGGATACAGGTGCTATTACAACAGTTACCTCGGCGAACAGGTGCTTCATCTGGGCTTGTTTGGTCCTGAAGCGTTTAATCTTCTGATGGATTCTGGGATCTTTCTCCAGCTCCTCCAGAGTGGCCCACTTGCAGTGCAGGTAGGAACTAAAATGACACACAACACGATAAGCGTCACATATTTCACTTAGTGAGGCGTAAAAATCCATAAAAACATGAATCACAAGAATAAATACCCATCAAAAAACACATTATAAAGCCCATGTGTCCGTGTAGGGAGAATAAAGGGATGCAAACAAATCAGTCTCCCGTCACGTTTGCATCAAACACAGAAACAGCAACACGACATGTTTGAAACCTATGTTGTTGAAATCTACGTTTGCAGGGAAGACTTTGCTTTAACTCTGGGCCAACAAACCAGACCAATGCTGCGTTCACATGGGCTCAGGCAGACGGACAACACCTGGACGAGTTCAATAATAAGGTGTTTTGATCAGTGCTGCCTCGTTCTTTCTGATTAGTTGCTGCTCATTGAACGCCAGTTACGTTCAGAAGCTAAACTCTAGCATGACGCTCGTCCGCCACATTAGATACACGGTTGTAAACTGGCCCGTCAGATCTCAAGTCGCTGTAAATCTGCGACCGTGAGTGGGGCCAGATGGACCTGGTGTGTCTGGTTCTCGGGCAAAACAATACCAATATAATCATCTTCTCGTTGTCCACATGGTTGGGAGCTTCGTAACCAGTTTGAGATTCTGTGACAGCGAGAGGGTTCCTGGTTTGAATCCCGGCTGGGGCCCTTCTGTGTGGAGTTTGCATGTTCTCCCCGTGTCTGCGTGGGTTTTCTCCGGGTTCTCCGGTTTCCTCCCACAGTCCAAAGACGTGCAGGTGTTCGGTTCATTGATGACTCTAAATCACCCGTAGGTGTGAATGGTTGTCTGTCTCTGTTCGTCTCTATGTGCCCTGTGATAGACTGGCGTCCTGTCCAGGGTGGACCCCGCCTCACGCCCGATGTCAGCTGGGATCGGCTCCAGTCCCCCCGCGACCCCGACAGGGACTAGCGGTTGAAGATGAATGAATTAAAGTTTACTAATACGGTGTTAAATCTATTTCTTCGGATCGCATCTACAGATCCAGTAAGTCTCTCCTTTGTGAAGCAGATCACCTCCTCTAATGATGAAACACGTCTTTTTTCCAGACATGACTACAGCTTCTTTGAATATCTTGGGAGGATTTCAACCTCAAAACACTTTTTAGAGCCTACTCACACTGTCCTTCTGGCCGGGGCCAAAACCGTTTTTTCAGCTAAAGCCTAGTACCTTTAAGCAGTGTGAGTGCACCCGTTCCGCACATAACTGCGACCACGGCCCTCTTGAGGTGTGCTTTAGCGGAGCCGTTTGCACGTGTACGAGCACGAGCACGAGCCCTACGGCAGTAGCAGTATGTGCGCCTGTTCGGACATGTAAAAAGAAGGAGGGACCATGCGCGGACATTTAACAACAACAACAATGGCGGTGAAAGGTTCACGTTGGTGTGATGCGGAGCTGGAGTGTTTACTGCAGATTTGGTCGGATGAAAAAATTCAAAAACAGTCGACAAGACGCACAAAAACTCTGAGGTCTACGGAAAGATTTGTAAACAAAGCCACGCATCGCGATGACGTGAATCAATGCGTGTGACGTGTTACGGCGTGATGACGTATAGGCAGCAAGAAGCATTGGCCGGCCCTGGCAGTGTGAGTACAAACTGTTAGTTAGTCTGTCTAAATCTAGTGATGACAGGTTAAAATATTATATATTCAAAAAGCAATCACAAAGAGATGCTTTATGACCACAAACAAGTACAAACAATCCAAAAAAGACTACAAAAGGATGCCAAATGAGGTAAAAAGAAGAAATAGATGCCTAACATGTACAAATGGACTCAACATGACTAAAAATAGATACAAAATGACTAAAATACTAAGAACAGAAGAATAAAACCACCTCATTGAGATGCAAAATGACTAAAATAGATGTAAAACACCTACAAAGTAACGCAAAATGACTGAAAAAATAGCAGAAAAACGAGCCGTGTACGGCAAGCGTACCGCTCCTATTTGTGGTACGGTTGCACTGACACAGGTCAAAGGAACCAGACTTAAGCCGTGAAACCTGTTTGGGCACGGTACGGATGGACAGTGTCAGTGCGCCCTTAAAGAGCAGAGCCCCTCCCCTCAAATGCACTTTACAGCCCTGTGTGCAGGGTCAACTTCTCACAGTCATAGAGACTATTAAGTGAGCTCTAACAAAGTCAAGCCAATGCTTTGATCAATCACGAGGGTAACTTTTTAACACCTCTGTGGCTGCACGTGGTGACCCAGGACTTGTTGTAGATTCACAAGGATGATTTAGGACGTTTATTCCGTATATACGAATATATCTGCGATGTCTGTGCTGCCTGTAGGTTTTTTTAGGCTGTTTTTGATGCCATTGTTATAACTTTAGTACTTATTTACTGGTCTCACGCAGAGAACGAGCCACAGTCGACGCTTCAAAGACAGTTGGTAAGTTTAAAGGTGCTTTTCCAGTAGGGTAACGTGACCGCTCGGAAAACGTGTGTGTGTGTTGATACGTTTAATCATTCATTCATTTATTCATTCATTAATTCATCTTCAACCACTTGTCCCTATCGGGGTCGCGGGGGGCTGGAGCCGATCCCAGCTGACATCGGGCGTGAGGCGGGGTCCACCCTGGACAGGACGCCAGTCTATCACAGGACACATAGAGACAAACAGAGACAGACAACCATTCACACCTACGGGCAATTTAGAATCATCAATGAACCGAACACCTGCACGTCTTTGGACTTTGGGAGGAAACCGGAGAACCCGGAGAAAACCCACGCAGACACGGGGACAATACGCAAACTCCACACAGAAGGGCCCCAGCTGGGATTCGAACAAGGACACCCCCGTGTTGCCCCTGATACGTTTATATTATTTAAATCTGATGTGAATGATCGTCGAGTTGTTGGGGTGCACCGTTCACATCCTGCAGACACAACGCTGCACTTGGCACAACGTAGCTGTGCAGATATAACGCCTTCAGGGGGGAAGTTAAATGTTAAAAATGCTAAACGTTTGTATTTGTGTGAAGAAGCAAAGATGAAGAGGGACTCACAAATTTCTGTACTTGACATAAAACTCCTCTGTCTCCTCCAATTGGTCCTCTGATGATGAAGTCTACGGAGAGAGAAGCAGAGAAGCAGAGTTTAGACGTTAGTATGAGTGAGTGTTTGAGCGTGCGTGTGTGCGTGTGTGTGTGTGTGTTTCTACCTCTTTCTTCACTGTTTTGACAGACAGAATTTTCTCAATGATGTTGGCCTCGTCCTCAGGTGGTTCCTGTGGGAGAGAGACAGACGAGATTAGCTACAGAGACGAAGGTCAGTTCACAGGGTTAGCGATCATGCAGCAGCAGCAGCGTAGTAAAGACCGAGCATTCACAGAAGACCCAACAAATGCAGCTGAACCAGCATTTTCCCTGAAATGTTTCCCGGTCTGGAGGCGGTACAGAGCTCCCTGATTATCAATCCCTGCTCCCAGTCACACACGACCCTGTGCAGGAAACGTTCCTGGACATTTCAGGGAACGACTGCATGCACACTTTTTAACATTAAGACAGACAATTAGGAGCGAGAACGTCTCACGTTGTGACATAAGCATTGACAAAGAATCCCCTAATGTTGGTACTATGGCTTCAGTTTAACATGCATGCTTTAATCCATGAACTTTAATCTATACAACGACACATATAGATGTCATAAGTGCACCATCCAGTTATTAACTACCAATGTAACTACTACAATTATTACTCTGGGCACTTTTCTGTAATTAAATGACTGTCATAATAATGATGGTTTATCCGTGTAGGGCCTTTTCTAAAGATACAAAGCGCCGGAACAAACAGGAGCCTCTCCAGAGATCCTCTTAGGGCGCCCTCCCACTGTCCTTTTGGCCGCGGCCAAAACCGGTTTTTCAGCTAAAGTCTAGTACCTTTAAGTAGTGTGAGTGCACCCGCTCCGCGCTCAACTGCGGCCAGCGGACCTTCCACGACCCGCTTGAAAGAGGTGGGCTTTAGCGGAGCCGTTTGCACATGTACGAGCACGAGCGTGCGCACGTGTACGAGCACGAGCACGAGCCCTACGGCAGTAGCGTTATGTCCGCCTGTTCGGACATAGAAAATAGAAGGACGGACCATGCGTGGACATTTAACAACAACAACAATGGCGGCGAAAGGTTCACGTTGGTGTGATGCGGAGGTGGAGTGTTTACTGCAGATTTGGTCGGATGAAAATATTCAAAAACAGTCGACAAGACGCACAAAAACTCTGACGTCTGTGGAAAGATTTGTAAACAAAGCCACACACACGCGATCAATGCGTGTGACGTGTTACGGCGTGATGACATATGGACAGCAAGAAGCATTGGCCGGCCCTGGCAGTGTGAGTATAAACGGGGCTGGGGCGCGGGGGGAGAGGGGGGGGGGACAAGTACCCTAAAGTCCGGGTCGTGGTCCGGGAGGACAGTGTGAGCACGCTCTTAGGGTGCACTCACACTGTGCCTCCGTCCCGTGCCCCGTGCTTTAGGGTCCTTGTCCCCCCCTCCAGGCCCGTTTGTACTCACACTACCTGGGCCTCGGAGAATGCTTCTTGCTGCCTATACGATGCGTGGCTTTGTCTACAAATCTTTCCGTAGACCTCTGAGTTTTTGAAATGTTTCCCGGTTTGGAGGCGGTACAGAGCTCCCTGATTATCAAACCCTGCTCCCAATCACACACGACCCTGTGCAGGAAACGTTCCTGGACATTTCAGGGAACGACTGCATGCACACTTTTTAAAATTAAAAGATCAAGAAACACTAAGAGGAGGAGACAAGAAGAGGAGGAACTGAAATAAACAGATAAAAAAGAGAAAAGCAGGGTTCCTGCAGCTTTTCCAAAGTCAAATTCAAGCATTTATTGATCATTTTGAGGTGCTTTTTCATTCTTTTTCAAGACTTTAGAGCCGTGGTTAACTACATATTTATCTACAGCACATACAGTATATTCAGTATACTTATTATTGTGCTTGTTTGTCATATTAAATTATATGTAACTGTCCTACGAACAAGCAGATTCATATTTTGTGACAGCTTTCAACAGAGAGGTGACAAATGTTTAATAGACTTTAGAGCTGCAACAATTACAATTGTTCAAAAAGTCAGTTTTTGTGCAAAAATGTCAGAAAATGTTGTTCTCAGGGTGCACTCACACTGTCCATCCGTACCGTGCCCCAGGACATTTCACGGGTAAAGTCTGGTTCCTTTGACCAGTGTGAGTGCAACCGTACTGCGTCTAGGAGCGGCATGCTTGCCGTCCACGGCCCGTTTGGGAAAGGTGGGCTTTAGTAAAGCACGTTTGCACGTGTACGAGCACGAGCGTGGGCACGTGTACGAGCCCTACGGCGGTTCTGAGGTCATTTCCTGTGCGCCTGTTGGGACGTAGAAAAAAGAAGGAGGGACCATGTGCGGACATTTAAACGGGGCACGGGACGGACGCCCTAAGGACGCACTCCCACTGTCCTTTCTGCACCGTGCCCCGTGCTTTAGGGTCCTTGTCCCCCCCTCCAGGCCCGTTTGTACTCACACTACCTGGGCCTCGGCGAATGCTTCTTGCTACCTATACGTCATCACGCCGTAACACGTCACACGCATTGATGACGTCATGGCGATGCGTGGCTTTGTTTCCAAATCTTTCCGTAGACCTCGGAGTTTTTGTGCGTCTTATCGACTGTTTTTGAATCTTTTCATCGACCAAATCTGCAGTAAACACTCCACCTCTGCATCACACCAACGTGAAACTTTCACCGCCATTGTTTTAAATGTCCGCGCATGGTCCCTCCTTCTTTTTTCTATGTCCGAACAGGCGCACAGGAAATTACCTCAGAACCGCCGTAGGCATCGTGCTCGTGCTCGTACATGTGCGCGTGCTCGTACACGTGCGCATGCTCGTACATGTGCAAACGCGCTCTACAAAAGCCCACCTCTCTCAGACGGGCCGTGGACGTTATGCGCAGAGCGGGTGCACTCACACTGCTCAAACGCACTAGGCTTTAACTGAAAAAACAGTTTTGGCCCGGTGCGGAAGGACAGTGGGAGGGCGCCCTTAGTCTCTCAAATATGGAGATCTTCTTTTCTCTTATATCTCGTCCCATACAACAGAACATTTTAAGCACTTTATTCAAAATTCAAGCACCTTTCAAACCTTGAAAACACCCGATATAAGTGTTTTCAAGGATTTCCAGCTGAACCCTGGAAAATAAACCGCATTAGCAGGAGTAAGTCTGTGTCCTTCCTTACCTCAGTCTGCCACGCCAGGGCGGTGGCATTGAGCGCTGAGATACGACCGGCTCCGAGAACTGCGATCGTCTCTCCGTCGTCGTCTACCACCTTGAAGTCCAAGTCCTCGTTATACTTCCTCCTCTTGACCTGACGTCCTGAGCGCCGCTTCTAAAAAGGAAGAGGGGCAGAAGACAACACATAAGTGGAGAAATGAAGGAAACAATACAATGAGATATCAAGGTGAACGTGTTCGAAAGGAGGACGTAAAGACAGCAGAGAGAATTAAGGGAGACAGAAGGAAACGAGCGAATGACCGATGACGTGACCAAGAAACAAGGAGAGGAGAAGATGAGGAGGAAAACAGAAATGTAAAGTCAAACAACACAATCCAAATGTCAAGCAGCTGAGCCCCGCTGAGAACAAAAAACATGCACTTAAGTTTCTTATATCGATGTCTTCCCTCCCTACTGTGGATGATTTAATGTGTGTTATTATTAAAAGGTTTATTAGCTTTCAATTAATTAACTACGCCTTGATATCTGTGGTCATGAAAGCTGAGTCAGGACCGAAAGAACCAGGTCGTGGGTACAAGCGGCCGAAATGTGTTTCCTCAGGAGGGGGGCTGGAGTCTCCCTTAGAGAGAGGGGGAGAAGTTCAGCATCCGTGAGGAACTCGGAGTAGAGTTCCTCCCACAGTCCAAAGATGTGCAGGTGTTCGGTTCATTGATGACTCTAAATCACCCGTAGGTGTGAATGGTTGTCTGTCTCTGTTCGTCTCTATGTGTCCTGTGATAGACTGGCGTCCTGTCCAGGATGGACCCCGCCTCACGCCCGATGTCAGCTCGGATCGGCTCCAGCCCCCCACGACCCCGACAGGGACAAGCGGTTGAAAATGAATGAATGAATGATTGTTGTTTGGGGTCAAATAAGGATGTTTGTCACATAAACGTACATAAATGATGAAATCAACGTAACCATTTTTTCATGTATAAATGGGCGACACGGTGGTGTAGTGGTTAGCATTGTCGCCTCACAGCGAGGTTTGCGTCCCGGCTGGGGCCCTTCTGTGTGGAGTTTGCATGTTGTCCCCGTGTCTGCGTGGGTTTTCTCCGGGTTCTCCGGTTTCCTCCCACAGTCCAAAGACGTGCAGGTGTTCGGTTCATTGATGACTCTAAATCACCCGTAGGTGTGAATGGTTGTCTGTCTCTGTTCGTCTCTATGTGTCCTGTGATAGACTGGCGTCCTATCCAGGGTGGACCCCGCCTCACGGCCAATATCAGCTGGGATCGGGATCAGCTCCAGCAACCCCCCCCCCACAGTGGCCTCGACAGGGACAAGCAGTGGACGATGAATAAAATGGATGTATAATGAAGGGCTGACAACTTAGAGTGACAGGTAGCTAGCATAGACTAGCATAGACTAGCATAGACTTCATTCGGCCCGCCTCAGCTCCACCTATGCTTCACCTCTTTGCCCGTTTTCAGGCACTGCCAAGATGGCACCAGCCCCCCGCGACCCCCCAACAGGGACAAGCGGTTGAAGATGAATGAATGAATGAATGCCATTATCATTATATCAGTTGAAAATGGTCTCCAAACAGCAACATTATTGCTTAACACAATAATTTCTGGGACTATTAATCGCCCAGCAAAACTTGTTATCGTCACAGGACTAACCATGAACGAACGTGAGCCTCCAAGAATGTCTCTCCAATTTAAAAAAGACTACAATCCCCAACTGCTTCCTGTCACAAAGAGGATGTTTCTACTTGTCACAACACGTCAGAAGTGATCCTTCCCTCATCATGTCATCTGTCTCTGTTGTAATGTAAAGCTGAAACGCACAATATGTCATTGTCTGCCTGCAATCAAAACAATAGAGTCATGCAGGGATGAGTCCAAAAAGCCAGAAGTTACACAAATAACTCATAACATGAACGTGCACCGCTGAGTTTGTGTCTTTCCGTCCACTCACCGCGTTATCCAGGGGGTCCTGGCTGTCCTCTCCACCCATGTTGAGGGCTGACATTGAGGTAGTGTCGTCACTCTCCGCCCCCTCCTGGACAGCCCGCTCCTGGTTTCTCCTCTTTCCCTTCTTCTTCTTCTCCACCGGCGCTGCGCCAGGATCTCTGGGAGGATAGGAAATTCTGATGAGTAATTAGCAGCTCCAGTAGCCCGCAGCAGCGTTTTCTCACCAAGCCTGAGGCTGCAAACTCTCTCCGCTGCTATTTGAGGATCTGTAGAGAGCCGGGTTGAGACAGGACAAATATTGTATCCTCACTTTGTTCTAATCTCTCTTGGTGCCATTACTTCCTGATAATAATAAAGACAAAAGGACGACCTCTGGCCAATACATGAAAGCGACTCGCTGGTGAAACGCTGGAGCACGCCCTGCAGAAGAAGGCTGCAAGTTTGAATCCCCAGACTGGTTGGGAGAACCAGGACACAGGTGTAAGGAAGTGGCCATTAAATGACTGATTTGCAAATTTGTGGCACAATTAACTGAAAGATAATTTTCTTCACAACAGCACTAATAACAGAGCGAGGGGGCTGCCAGTGACCAGCGCCCCAAGCAGGAGATGAACTGGCACCTCTCCAGCCACCAGTCCACGCTCCATTCATGTTGACTGGCGACCCTCCGGTTCCCAGCCAAGTCACCTATGTTCAACTCTCTGGCTGCTGCTCTGTTCCCGTGTTCTACTGCGTGACTAATGGCCTTGAGTTGAAACTGCGTGTAAGTGTGTCTCTTAACAGGAGCCATATTGGACAAGTACCCTAAAGCCCAGGTCGCGGTCCGGAAGGACAGTGTGAGTGCGCCCTTAGAGTCTGTTTATAACGTTCGCCCTTTCACAACATGCTTAAGGGTGCACTCACACTGTCTCACAATCAACTGAAAGCTTATTTTCTTCACAACAGCACTAAACACAGAGCAACTTAAGCTTATGTTTGTGACATTATCATTATTTTTGGGCAGTATTTGATCAAATCATTCAGAAGAAGAAGAAGAAGAAGAATTACTTTATTATCCCGCAACGGGGAAATTCAATTTTTTCACTCTATTATTATTATTCATGTTACACACACAGGCCTAAAATACACACACATGCACAAATAGGACCTATATACATGCAATTAATGGAGAGATGTTAGAGCGAGGGGGCTGCCAGTGACCAGCGCCACGAGCAGGAGATGAACTGGCACCTCTCCAGCCACCAGTCCACGCTCCATTCATGTTGACCTGCGACCCTCCGGTTCCCAGCCAAGTCACCTATGGACTGGATTTTGGGCTCTTTACACAAACACACACATGGAAATGAAACGGCACGCTTCACGCAGTCGAATATCTCAACATGCACCGCGCGTTACTTCTTCTACGGGGGAAAATAGAGTCGGCGGCTGCTCACCGTAGTTGGAGACCTGTTGTGGCTCAATATTGGTCCATATATAAGGAGCACCGGATTATAAGGCGCACTGTCGGCTTTTGAGACATTTGGAGGTTTTTAGTTGCAACTTAAAGTGCGGAAAATACGGAACTTAAGATATTTTACGGTTAAACATCCGTCAATGTCTGTGCCAACGTTTCTGTCGAGCCTTATTCTATAAAACTTACAAAAAGGCGGTGTGACACAAACTCACGGGCCTCTACATCACATGAAGCGGCTTCTCTCCAAGTGTTTGACAGCGTACTCACACTGTCCTTCTGGCCGGGGCCAAAACCGTTTTTTCAGCTAAATCCTAGTACCTTTAAGCAGTGTGAGTGCACCCGCTCCGCGCACAACTGTGGCCAGCGGGCCGTCCACGGCCCGCTTGAAAGAGGTGGGCTTTAGCGGAGCCGCTTGCACGTGTACGAGCACGAGCCCTACGGCAGTAGCGTTATGTCCGCCTGTTCGGACATGTAAATAGAAGGAGGGATCATGCGCGGACATTTAACAACAACAACAATGGCGGTGAAAGGTTCACGTTGGTGTGGTGCAGAGGTGGAGTGTTTACTGCAGATTTGGTTGGATGAAAATATTCAAAAACAGTCGACAAGACGCACAAAAACTCAGAGGTCTGTGGAAAGATTTGTAAACAAAGCCACGCACACGCGATCAATGCGTGTGACGTGTTACGGCGTGATGGCGTATGGACAGCAAGAAGCATTGGCCGGCCCAGGCAGTGTGAGTACAAACGGGGCTGGGGGGAGAGGGAGGGGGGACAAGCACCCTAAAGTCCGGGTCGCGGTCCGGAAGGACAGTGTGAGTGCGCCCTTAGAGTCTGTTTATAACGTTGGCCCTTTCACAACATGCTTAAGGGTGCACTCACACTGTCTCACAATCAACTGAAAGATTATTTTCTTCACTACAGCACTAAACACAGAGCAACTTAAGCTTATGTTTGTGACATTATCATTATTTTTGGGCAGTATTTGATCAAATCATTCAGAAGAAGAAGAAGAAGAAGAATTACTTTATTATCCCGCAACGGGGAAATTCGATTTTTTCACTCTATTATTATTATTCATGTTACACACACAGGCCTAAAATACACACACATGCACAGACAGGACCTATATACATGCAATTAATGGAGAGATGTTAGAGCGAGGGGGCTGCCAGTGACCAGCTCCCCGAGCAGGAGATGAACTGGCACCTCTCCAGCCACCAGTCCACGCTCCATTCATGTTAACCTGCGACCCTCCGGTTCCCAGCCACGTCACCTATGGACTGGATTTTGGGCTCTTTACACAAACACACACATGGAAATGAAACGGCACGCTTCACGCAGTCGTATATCTCAACATGCACCGCGCGTTACTTCTTCTACGGGGGAAAATAGAGTCAGCGGCTGCTCACCGTAGTTGGAGACCTGTTGTGGCTCAATATTGGTCCATATATAAGGAGCACCGGGTTATAAGGAGCACTGTCGGCTTTTGAGACATTTGGAGGTTTTTAGGTGCAACTTAAAGTGCGGAAAATACGGAACTTAAGATATTTTACGGTTAAACATCCGTCAATGTCTGTGCCAACTTTTCTGTCGAGCCTTATTCTATAAAACTTACAAAAAGGCGGTGTGACACAAACTCACGGGCCTCTGCATCACATGAAGCGGCTTCTCTCCAAGTGTTTGACAGCGTACTCACACTGTCCTTCTGGCCGGGGCCAAAACCGTTTTTTCAGCTAAAGCCTAGTACGTTTAAGCCATGTGAGTGCACCCGCTCCGCGCACAACTGCGGCCAGCGGGCCGTCCACGGCCCGCTTGAAAGAGTCGGGCTTTAGCGGAGCCGTTTGCACATGTACGAGCATGAGCGTGCGCACGTGTACGAGCACGAGCCCTACGGCAGTAGCGTTATGTCCGCCTGTTCGGACAAGTAAATAGAAGGAGGGACCATGCGCGGACATTTAACAACAACAACAATGGCGGTGAAAGGTTCACGTTGGTGTGATGCGGAGGTGGAGTGTTTACTGCAGATTTGGTCGATGAAAAGATTCAAAAACAGTCGACAAGACGCACAAAAACTCAGAGGTCTGTGAAAAGATTTGTAAACAAAGCCACACACACGCGATCAATGCGTGTGACGTGTTACGGCGTGATGGCGTATGGACAGCAAGAAGCATTGGCCGGCCCTGGCAGTTTGAGTACAAACGGGGCTGGGGCGCGGGGGGAGAGGGAGGGGGGACAAGCACCCTAAAGTCCGGGTCGCGGTCCGGAAGGACAGTGTGAGTGCGCCCTTAGAGTCTGTTTATAACGTTGGCCCTTTCACAACATGCTTAAGGGTGCACTCACACTGTCTCACAATTAACTGAAAGATTATTTTCTTCACTACAGCACTAATAACAGAGCAACTTTAGCTTATGTTTGTGACATTATTTTTGGGAAGTATTTGATCAAATCATTCAGAAGAAGAAGAAGAAGAAGAATTCCTTTAATAGTCTCGCAACGGGGAAATTACATTTTTTCACTCTATTATTGTGATTCATGTTACACACACAGGCCCGAAATACACACACAAGCACAAACAGGACCTATATACATGCAATTAATGGAGAGATATTAGAACGAGGGGGCTGCCAGTGACCAGCGCCCCGATGGACTGAGCTACTGCCGCCCCTCAGGGATTTGAAGATAGGCACCTGCTATACCAGGGGTCTGCAACCTGCGGCTCTTGTGCCACATTCGGCTCTTCAGCCCTGTTTCAGTGGCTCCCTGTAGCTTTGCTAAAAACTAAAATGTAAATTAACATGTTTGGCCTGTGAATGTTCTCATGTGTCCAGGTCGTCGTTCTCCTCAAAGCAACTTCAGTCAAAAACAACTGGACTTGGTTATTTGTCTAGGAAGACGTTTCACCTCTCATCCAAGAGGCTTCATCAGTTCATGTACGCATCTGACCAGGCTGGGACTGGACCAGGACCAGGACCAGGCTGAGACTGGTCCAACTAGCTGGTGTTAGATCCAGGTATTTAACCTCTCACAGGCCGATGATGTCACTGGACCTTTTGTGCTCCAAGTGCCAACGACCGTCGTTAGAGTGGCAGTCGTTGGTGGAAGTAGGTTTGGACCTCGTTAGTGCTGGTCCAGTCCCAGCCTGGTCCTGGTCCTGGTCCAGTCATTGGTGGGAAGTTGGTCTGGACTTCGTTAGTGCTGGTCCAGTCCCAGCCTGGTCCTGGTCCTGGTCCTGGTCCTGGTCCCAGCCTGGTCCTGGTCCTGATCCTGGTCCTGGTCCAGTCGTTGGTAGAAGTAGGTCTGGACTTGGTTAGTGCTCTATTGAGTCTTAACGACAGTCGTTGGAGTCACAGGAGGCTTCTTTTTAAACATGTTTGGGTTTTTTTGCACAGCAGTCAATCTTTCAAAAGGAGCGCCTGTTCTCTTGGAGTTCAAGGTGATTTAAAAAAAAAAATATTAAGCACAACTAAAATATGCGTCACATCCGACGCCTACGGTTCAGCTCCTTTCACTGCAGGTGGCTAATCTTGAGTTGCTGACCCGCGCTGTCCGTACGCTAAACGTGACGTCCGTCGTTGGAGTCACAGGCTCCAACGACTTTTGGAAATGTTTGAAAAGTTCTTATTTATACTGTAAATGTTTGTATTTTCACTTCCTCTGTGCTTCTTTGTTCTAATGTTTTCCAGCCTCGTCTTGTTTTATATTATTTGTACCATTGTTAATAAATGTGCTTTATAAATCAAGTCTATTATTATGATTATTAATTGTAAATGTGTCTTCGCAGGTCTTAGTTAAAAATCAATCAGACAGCAGCAGCTCGTCCAGAACGTCCTCGAGAGGTAGAGACACAGAGAAAGTGGAGCACATTACACCGCTCCTTAAATCACAGCACTGGCGTCCCGTGTGCCAGAAGATAGATTTTAAACTCCTATTACTTGTCTATGAAGCACTAAATGGTCTCAGGCCTAAATGCACCTCTGATTTACTTGTATGTCACAAAGCACTTGGACCCCTCAGGTCGTCTGGGACAGGTTCACTGACAGCGTGCTCACACTGTCCTTCTGGCCGCGGCCAAAACCGTTTTTTCAGCTAAAGTCTAGTACCTTTAAGCCATGTGAGTGCACCCGCTCCGCGCTCAACTGCGGCCAGCGGACCGTCCACGGCCCGCTTGAAAGAGGTGGGCTTTAGCGGAGCCGTTTGCACATGTACGAGCACGAGCGTGCGCACGTGTACGAGCACGAGCATGAGCCCTACGGCAGTAGCGTTATGTCCGCCTGTTGGGACATGTAAATAGAAGGACGGACCATGCGCGGACATTTAACAACAACAACAATGGCGGTGAAAGGTTCATGTTGGTGTGATGCGGAGGTGGAGTGTTTACTGCAGATTTGGTCGATGAAAAGATTCAAAAACAGTCGACAAGACGCACAAAAACTCTGAGGTCTATGGAAAGATTTGTGAACAAAGCCACACACGGGATCAATGCGTGTGACGTGTTACGGCGTGATGGCGTATGGACAGCAAGAAGCATTGGCCGAGGCCCAGGTAGTGTGAGTACAAACGGGGCTGGGGCGCGGGGGGAGAGGGAGGGGGGACAAGTACCCTAAAGTCCAGGTCTCGGTCCGGGAGGACAGTGTGAGCAGGCCCTAAGTGTTTACAGGGTAAAACTAAACACGCGGGAGGAGCATCAAACATAAAGACATCTGAGTCCTGCTGAAATCAGGGCTTATTGAACGTTATTGTTTACAGGGGCTTTCCAATAAATTACTATTCCCTATAAACATGTATGCTCTCTCTCTAGGTCGTCCTCAGACAGCCGTCCATCGTTGTCTCCAGTCATCCCGATTCTCCTCTTTCCAGTCCGCTGGTACTCTGGGCTCCTGCATCCCTCTTGAGTATGTCCACGTGTGTTAGTGTGGGACGTCCTCTTGACTGGCGCCCGCGTGTCGGTTCCCACAGCACCAGCTTGCTGGCTGACAGTTCTGGGTGTCTTTGGCAGTGCCCTGCAAGTCTCATTCTCCTTACAGCGATCTCTTCACCCACCCTTGGTGTTCCCTCATACAGGATCATGTTGGTTACATGTGCATTCTTGCTGATGTGAAGCACTGCACGCAGCGTCCTGGTGTAGCACCCGTCCAGGGTCTTCTCTAGGGTTGGTTTAAGGGTCCAGCGTTCACCGCCATAGAGGAGAACGGACTCTACTGTCGCGTAGAAGAAGCTGAGTTTGAATTGGCGGGAGGAGATTGGAGTTCCATACACTGGTCATCCCGTTCAGGGCCCTCCACGCAAGTGCCTTCCTCACTTTTAGATCTTGCTCAGTTGAGTTGACCCATGAGCCCAGGTACTTGAAGTCATGAACGTATGCGAAAGGACAAGAGTATTGACCAATCAGGTTTGAGCATGCTTTGGTTTAGTGGTTAACCCGGATCATTTTAAGGATTCTGGTTATTCTGAGTCACTCACTAATATGATCGTGGTTGTGCGAGGTCCGGGGTATGCAGTGGTTGCCGAACACATCTTAAAACCTTTCTGTGTGTTAGCGCTGCTTAGGCCATTTCAGTGTTTAACTCTAGGTCGTGTTTAAGTAACGTTTTCCTACTAAGTATTGTACAGTTAAAGCCGCAGTCGACAAGTCTGGCAGATCGAGTTGACTCAGTCAAATTTTGAATGTCTACAACTCTCACGCCCCTCCCCCTCTACCGCCAAGCTCCACCGCTCCGTCCCATTGAGTTCTCGTCAGTGCGCGTGCACCAGATTCCTGTGAGACGCCCGTCTTTTCTGTCATCACTAAACGGCCTGGAGTACATGCTACATGGAGATAGGCTGGCTAACTTACATATAGATAGCAACTGCTAGCATCATTTAGCGTATGCCTAGCTTGAGGCGTTGTGTAATATTGTTACATGGGCGAGCAGGGGGGGGGGGGTCTGTGGCGTGTGCATGAACTGTGACTGTGTCAGCGTGGTCAGGATGACACGGGCGCTGTGGATTTTTGCAAAACAAACAAACAACAATCTCTAGGTGCACGTAGAGGCACTTTTTTTTTTCTCAAACCCGATCATTTATGTTGTTCTATCGGATGTCAGCTTCAGTGAATATAATCAAACAAATGTTGCAGACTGGGACTTTAATTGCTATAAATCAGTTACATGAGTGCAGGGCTAATAACTTAAGGAAGTGTCGATCTGTTCTCTAGGTGCAGCCTGTCTGTCAATCAAGCGATTTACAGCGCACCCACACTGTCCTTCTGCACCGGGCCAAAACCGTTTTTTCATCTAAAGCCTAGTGCGTTTGAGCAGTGTGAGTGCAACCGCTCTGCGCATAGCAGCGGACAGCTGGCCGTCCACAGCCCGTCTGAGAGAGGTGGGCTTTAGTAAAGCACGTTTGCACATGTACGAGCACGAGCGTGCGCACGTGTACGAGCACGAGGCCTACGGCGGTTCTGAGGTCATTTCCTGTGCGCCTGTTGGGACGTAGAAAAAAGAAGGACGGACCATGCACGGACATTTACAACAATGGTGGCGAAAGGTTCACGTTGGTGTGATGAGGAGGTGGAGTGTTTACTGCAGATTTGGTCGATGAAAAGATTCAAAAACAGTCGACAAGACGCACAAAAACTCAGAGGTCTACGGAAAGATTTGGAAACAAAGAGACGCATCAATTGAAGGAAGAGAGAAGAGATGAGTCACTGATGTAGAGGTAAGAAAGGCCAAATTTACGGAAAGAAGCACTGACGAGGATAAAAGGGGATGTAGGTAATGGAGGGACGACGATCAGTGCAGTGAAAGAGAGAGAGGAGAGAGAGAGGATGAAAAGCAAGAGAGGTAATGATATGAAAGAAAGGAGTGCAGATGAGATGGAAGCAGAGGAGGAAAATGGATTAAAAAAACAGAGAGAGAAGAGTGAATTTCGCCGACTCGGGGTCATTTCCAGGTCGGGCTCCAGTACCGGGTCATGTTCTGTTCACCAGTCACAAGAAGATGAGAAAGTTTAAACCGAATTAGTCAGCTTGGGTTAATTTTAGGGCGCCCTCCCACTGTGCGTCCGTCCCGTGCCCCGTGCTTTAGGGTGCTTGTCCCCCCCTCCAGGCCCGTTTGTACTCACACTACCTGGGCCTCGGAGAATGCTTCTTGCTGCCTATACGTCATCACGCCGTAACACGTCACACGCATTGATGACGTCATGGCGATGCGTGGCTTTGTTTCCAGATCTTTCCGTAGACCTCAGAGTTTTTGTGCGTCTTGTCGACTGTTTTTTAATCTTTTCTGCAGTAAACACTCCACCTCCGCATCACACCAACGTGAACCTTTCGCCGCCATTGTTTTAAATGTCCGCGCATGGTCCCTCCTTCTTTTTTCTATGTCCCAACAGGCGCACAGGAAATTACCTCAGAACCGCCGTAGGCCTCGTGCTCGTACACATGCGCACGCTCGTGCTCGTACACGTGCAAACGTGCTTTACAAAAGCCCACCTCTCCCAAACGGGCCGTGGACGGCAAGTGTGCCGCAGCTAGAAGCAGAGCGGTTGCACTCACACTGGTGAAACGCACTAGGCTTTACCTGTGAAACCTGTTTGGGCACGGTACGGATGAACAGTGCGACCTCAGAGCAGCCCTTAATCTATGCGTTTGTTCATGCTTCACATGCAACACCTCAGATCTAATTTCCCAAAATTGGGGAGCTAATCATTCATGCACCTCTCGAACATTACAACATCCACGTTTGGCTCTAATGAGGCGTCTCGCTTCGAGTGGATCTGCGTTGTTCTCTCCGATCCGACTCTCCAATAAAGCAAAAGGATAAAATAAGATATAACCTTTTAGTGAAGTATTTGCTACAGAGCTTCCCAGAGATGAACTGCATAATTTGTTGGGGATGACAGGTTTACTGCTGTCCTGCTCTCTTTATTTCTTTCTTTTCTTCCAGCCTTACTCGATCAGTGTCAACTTCTAGGGCTTTTCCAGCACAGCCTCTTCTAAACAATCCCCCTTCTGCCCTCGTCTCATTTATAGTCCTCTCTCCTCTCTCTCCAACCAGTCGGGATGTCTTACCTGGGTTTGCGGCCCCTCTGTTTTGGCGCTGAGGGGACTAGAGGCTTGCTGTTGGCCTGTCTATGGTTCTTGCCGAGGCTCTGGACGCTGTGGGCCTGCCCCTTAGTGTGGACACCTGGGGTTGGAGGAGGTGGTGCTGGAGGACAAGGGAAAACATGAGTGAGTCAAAGCAGGTTGGTGATATTTAAAACATTACTCGAGCTAATTCTTGATTCAACATGTACCACTGATGCTGTGCGCTAGAGGCAAGGTCACATAAATAATGAAAGGCTCGTTAGTAAATTGGGGGCGACTGTGGCTCAGTGACAGAGTGGGTCGTCCTCTATTCGAGAGATTGGTGGTTTGATCCCCACCTCCCCCGGTCCACATGTCGAAGTGTCCTTGGGCAAGACACTGAACCCCAAATTGCTCCCCTTGCTGCACATGGGTGTGTAAATGTGGTGTGAATGGTTAGATTAGATGGTCTGTAGAGGACCACTGCCATCAGTGTGAATGTCAGTGTGAATGGGTGAATGTGACAAACACGGTGAAAGCGCCTTGAGTCGTCAGAAGACTAGAAAGGCGCTAGAGAAGTACAAGTCCATTTACAAGTTAACATATAAATAAAGTGCTTTGTCTTCCACCCCACTGCCATTGCCACTTCAGACCGACACGTTATCATTCTCATGCCCAGCGCCCCACATTGCGTAAGTAGCACACTTACTTGTGACCATCTGTATGCCCATGGGTGCGCTGGTCTTAAAATTAGGTGTGGTCAGGAGGCGCATTGTTGGCATTGCTATCTTGAGGCAGCCGGAAACGTCTGCGCCACAGACCGACAAAAACCTGGTCTAAAGTCCAAGGTGCAGGATTTATTTCCATTTAAGAGGGAGCATCATTCAGATCAGTGATTCATTGAGTTAGGGCGCACTCACACTGTCCTTCCGCACCGTGCCCTAGGGTCCTTGTCCCCCCCTCGCCCCAGGCCTGTGTGTACTCACACTACCTGGGCCTTGCACAAATGCTTCTTGCTGCCTATACGTTATCACGCCGTAACACGTCACAAGCATTGATGACGTCATGGCGATGCGTCACTTTGTTCTTGTTCAAATCTTTCCGTAGACCTCTGAGTTTTTGTGAGTCTTGTCGACTGTTTTTGAATCTTTTCATCGACCAAATCTGCAGTAAACACTCCACCTCCGCATCACACCAACGTGAACCTTTCACCGCCATTGTTTTAAATGTCCGCGCATGGTCCCTCCTTCTTTTTTCTACGTCCCAACAGGCGCACAGGAAATGACCTCAGAACCGCCGTAGGCCTCTTGCTCGTACACGTGCACACGCTCGTGCTCATACATGTGCAAACGCGCTCTACAAAAGCCCACCTCTCTCAGGCGGGCTGTGGACGGCCCACTGGCCACAGTTATGCGCAGAGCGGGTGCACTCACACTGGTCAAACGCACTAGGCTTTAGCTGAAAAAACGGTTTTGGCCCGGTGCGGAAGGACAGTGTGAGTGCGCCCTTAGTTAATAGTGGATGGGTGAAATAATACATCATTAATGAGGAAAACATGAATTACATTCTCTGAAATGTGGAGTGTGAGAGCTGCTGCTGAGGAACAACAGCGTCATTGATTCAGAAGTTTAAAACTACAGTTTTTAGGGTTTTTTTGGCTTAAATGTCCCAGAATATTTGCCGCAGTGATATTAACGTGCGCCTTGGAAACACTAATACTGAGAGCAGCCTCTGATTATTAAAGAAAACATTCATACTCAATATAATACATAATTTAAAAGGCAACAGCCTACAGGGACGGGTAAAGCAGGAGTGAAAATAATTTATTTGGGTGGGTAGACGGAGGATGATTTAAGCATACAAGTGGGTTCAGATGATACTAATTTGCACCTGTTTAACATACTGCTTGGGATCTTTTATAAGAGTTTTATAAAAAGCGTTTTTTAAACACCTTAGTCCTATGCGCAATACTTTGCAGCAAGATTATGCGCTGCCTAACTGGCTAAGTGAAGTTGGACACACCATTTTTTTTCCCCTGGACTTCAGGAGGAACAAGCCCCCGCCCTCCCCAGTCTGCATTGGTGGGACGGACATTAACATCGTGGACTCCTACAAGTACCTGGGTGTGGTGCTGGACAACAAACTGGAGTGGACCACAAACAGGCAGTCTACAAGAAGGGCCTGAGCCGGCTTTACATCCTGAGGAGGCTCAGGTCCTTCAATGTCTGCAACCGGATGCTTCAGATGTTTTATCAGTCTGTTGTCGCGAGCACCATCTTCTTCTTCTGTGGTGTCCTGGGGTGCAGGCATCAAAGCAAAAGACGCGAACACACTGAACAAACTCATAAAGAAGGCCGGGTCTGTTGTTGGCTCTAAGCTCGTCACCCTGGAGGAGGTGGTGGAGCTCAGGATGCAAAACTGCTGGTGATCATGGACGATGTCTCTCATCCCCTCCATGAAACCCTGGACAAGCTTCAGAGCAGCTTCAGCAGCAGACTCATCCAACCTTGCTGCTTGATTTTATATTTTATCTTATTTTAATACTTCAGATTGCTCTGTACCGCTGCTACGATGACCTCATTTCCCCTCAGGGATAAATAAAGTTATACATCTATCCATCCATCTATCTAATGCACTTCTGCCATGCTTTTCAGACCATGTGCTATATAGATCATCTAAAAAGGTCCCAAAGTGGGTTTTTTTAACATTAAAGTATGTAAACATGTTCTAGCAGAGACCCAAAATACAAGTACGAACCTGAAAATGAAGCTAAAATGTCTCCTTTAAGAGGAATTCCTTGATCTGATTCAGAATTACTTTGACATGTTTGTTGCTCTAGTTAACAGCCGACAACACCACCGTTATGAAAAGTGACATTCTGAAATAAAAAGAGCTATGTACAATAATGTCAGGAAAAATGGCATTATGGAAAAAGAACTTTTGAAGAATGGCATGCAGAAATAAACCCCAAGGGTCGATGATCGATTTTGTAATGGTCTCATCTGATCAGAGGCCGTATGTTTTGGACACTCGAGTGAAGAGAGGGGTAGAGCTGTCAACTGATCACCATCTGGTGATGAGTTGGGTCAGAGGATGGGGAAGATTGAAGCCTCTGCTGTGTCACAGGCAAAGCAGCAGGTGTGGGAGGAGTTCGGAGAAGTCATGGAGAAGGACTTTCAGGTGGCACCAAGGTGCTTCTGGAAAACTATTCGACACCCCCGTAGGGGAAAACAGGGAACCGTCCAAGCTGTTTACAGTAAGGACGGGACGCTGGTGACCTCAGCTGATGAGGTAGTTGAGCGGTGGAAGGAGCACTTTGAGGAACTCCTGAATCCGACCAACATGCAAAGTTGGAGGCTGATGGGGAATCATTGTCAATATGAGGTAGTCAAACAACTCCACAGTGGCAAAGCCCCAGGAATTGATGAGATTCGTCCAGAAATGCTGAAAGCTTTGGGTTTGAAGGGGCTGTCTTGGTTGACACGTCTCTTCAACATTGCATGGAAGTCTGGGACAGTGCCAAGGGAGTGGCAGACCCGGGTGGTGGTTCCTCTGTTTAAAAAGGGGGACCAGAGGGTGTGTGCCAACTACAGAGGTATCACATTACTCAGCCTTCCTGGTAAAGTCTGCTCCAAGGTGCTGGAAAGGAGGGTTCATCCTATAGTCGAACCTCAGATTGAAGAGCAATTGAGGAACAATGCAGATTTCGTCCTAGACGTGGGTTTCCCCAGGAGGGGGACTGGAGTCTCCCTTAGAGAGAGGGGGAGAAGTTCATCATCCGTGAGGAACTCGGAGTAGAGCCGCTGCTCCTTTGCGTTGAAAGGAGCCAGTTGAGGTGGTTCAGGATCATCTGGTAAGGATGAACCCTGGGCGCCTCCCTAGGGAGGTGTTCCAGGCACGTCCAGCTGGGAGGAGGCCTCGGGGAAGACCCAGGACCAGGTGGAGAGATTAGATCTCCACACTGGCCTGGGAACGCCTCAGGATCCCCCAGTTAGAGCTGGTTAATATGGCCCGGGAAAGGGAAGTTTGGGGTCCCCTGCTAAAGCTGCTGCCCCCGAGACCCGACCCCGGATAAGAGGCTGAAGATGAGTGATGAGAATTTATTTATTTCATAATTATTTATCTAGTATTGCTCAGCAAAACGTTGGGAGTTAGCAGTGACAAAGATGGAGAAAAATATGCAAGAATACATCTAAATTGTTAAATATGAATGTTTTTAAGACTTTTAGCATCACCTCAGTTCATGGTGAGGAGTGATGTCTTCAAACATGCATTGATGCCGTTTTTGATTCGCACAAGAAATCTATTTTTCAGCTTTAAAAGAAATTGCTAATACATCCGATAAACACACACAGATGCATACACACTCTTAATTTAATGCAGCGATCACACTATAATAAGATTAATGTACACAGACGTCTGATCATGATTTAAGGAATAGAACAGTGACTTCCAGTTAGTGTTGAAATGTTCCCACTTAAGCGTTTGGTGCAAGACGACTCATCACACACACACACACACACACACACACACACACGCACACGCACACGCACATGCACACGCACACGCACACTAATGTACCAAAGGCTCAAATGTAGCAGAGGATTAACCTGGTTCTTGGGCATTTGAGGCAACAACAAACATCATTACTGCCATGATTGAATAATCAGGCTACGTTGTAAGTTAAATATAAATAAATATAATAGATAAATGGTTTGAAAACCCCTTTAATATCCAGGATATTTTATTATTTCACTGAGTGGTTTGTCGATTAGTTGTTTAGTCCATAAAATGTCAGGAAAGTGAAAAATGACCATCACTATATCCCAGATCAACTGCAGGGCCCACGGAGAGAACAGCAGTAAATCCTCACGTTTAAGGAATAGTGAACCTAATAGAGAGGCGCCATGGGGGTGTGGGGCGATCTCAGCTGACAGCGAGAGGGTTCCTGGTTTGAATCCCGGCTGGGGCCCTTCTGTGTGGAGTTTGCATGTTGTCCCCGTGTCTGCGTGGGTTTTCTCCGGGTTCTCCGGTTTCCTCCCACAGTCCAAAGACGTGCAGGTGTTCGGTTCATTGATGACTCTAAATCACCCGTAGGTGTGAATGGTTGTCTGTCTCTATTGGTCTCTATGTGCCCTGCAATACCCGGGTGGACCCCGCCTCACGCCTGATGTCAGCTGAGATCGACTCCAGCCCCCCGCGACCCCGACAGGGACAAGCGGTTGAAGACAAATGAATGAATGAATGAACCTAATAGTAATAGTAAAAAATGCTCGTGACGTGTTACAGCGTGATGACGTATAGGCAGCAAGAAGCATTCTCCGAGGCCCAGGTAGTGTGAGTACAAACGGGCCTGGAGGGGGGGACAAGGACCCTAAAGCCCGGTACGGACGCACAGTGGGAGCGCGCCCTGAGTCTGAGGCTGCGGCTACAAAAACAGAATCAGGATCTCAATGAGGATGGGGATGACTGAAATTAAACAGCTAAGAGGGGCTGAGGACAGGGAGCTGCAGAGAGAGGACCGTAGAGGACTACACTGAATAAACAAACTCCAAAGCGTGCATACCTTGATTGGTGGGTACAGGAGGTAGGACTTTGATCTTCGGCTTCCTCCCTCTTTTTCCGGGCACCTTAACAGGCACCTGGGCTGGTCCAGGGGCGACCGCGGCCCCTGACGTTTTCCCCACTGACACATTCTTCAGCTCTTTCCTGCTCTCCTTCCCCTTGGTCCTACGCTCCTTCCGCTCCTTGCCTTCCTTGGGCTCCTTGCTCTTCCTCAGTGTGACCACCGTCGCCACCTTCTCCTCCTTTCGTTTCTTTGGTTTGGTGCTTTCCCTTTCCTCCACCTCCCCTCCTCCTTTCTCCCGTTCTCTCTTGTCCTTTTTCTTCCGTTTCTTCTTCACCCTGCCTACTCCTCCTCCTCCTCCTCCGTCATCCTCTTCGCTCAGGGAGGAAGGAGGTCGGGGGGCTCCCACCGAGTGCTTAGCGGCGTGGGCCCCGGCCATCGCGCAGTGATTGGGCGTCGCCGTGCTGCCCACGGGGGTGAGGAGGCGGAGCTGGTCCTTGGGGCCAACGACCAGGTGTCCCCGTGGGATTGTAGGAACTTGTGCGTTACTCTTTTGGTCCAAGGCGGCAGAGGAGGCTGCTGCAGCGGAGGCCGGAGGTGGCGTGTGCTTCAGGACACCAGTGAACATCTGAAAAACAGATAAATGGATATGTATCATCATACTGTTCTCATTCACCAATTATTCTAGTTACCTCGACTTTACAATTTTAACCTTTGCAGCCTTTTAATGAGTTCTGTTGAGAGCAAATTAGATCCAAGACAATGTACAAACTGCTGTAGAAATGTATATTATGGTGTATTTTCTGTGCAAGTCATTATACAAGCAATTCCAGCCATTCATGAGGAACTCGGAGTAGAGCCGCTGCTCCTTTGCGTTGAAAGGAAAGTATTTAAAAAGACATTGGACATTGGATAGAAGAGTTTCTGCCAGTGTGTTTTAAGCCCGCCTGCCCACCAGTTCTAAGCATTGAGCCTTATATATGGACCAATATTGAGCCACAACAGGTCTCCAACTACGGTGAGCAGCCGCCGACTCTATTTTCCCCAGTAGAAGAAGTAACGCGCAGTGCATGTTGAGATATACGACTGTCAGACTACCTGTCACACCACATGTTAGGTTAACTTTCAGGCTAACTGTCAGACTAACTGTCAGACTAACTGTCAGACTAACTGTTAGGCTAACTGTTAGGCTAACTGTCAGACTAACTGTCACGCTAACTGTCAGGTTAACTGTTAGGCTAACTGTCAGACTAACTGTCACGCTAACTGTCAGACTAAATCTCAGACTAACTGTCATGTTAACTGTCAGTCTAGCTGTCAGACTAACTAGTCTGACAGCTAGACTGAATGTTAGTCTGAAAGTTAGTCTGTTAACTGTCAGGCTAACTGTCAGACTAACTGTCAGACTTACTGTCACGCTAACGGTCAGGTTAACTGTCAGGCTAACTGTCAGGCTAACTGTCAGGCTAACTGTCAGGCTAACTCTCAGACTAACTGTCATGTTAACTGTCAGGCTAACTGTCAGACTCGCTGTCAGGCTAGCTGTCAGGCTAGCTGTCAGACTAGCTGTCAGGCTAGCTGTCAGACTAGCTGTCAGGCTAACTGTCAGACTGTCAGGTTAACTTTCATGTTAACTGTCAGACTTACTGTCATGTTAACTGTCAGACTAACTGTCAGACTAACTGTCATGTTAACTGTCAGGCTAACTGTCAGGCTAACTGTCAGGCTAACTGTCATGTTAACTGTCAGGCTAACTGTCAGGCTAACTGTCAGACTAACTGTCAGGTTAACTGTCAGGTTAACTGTCAGGCTAACAGTCACGCTAACTGTTAGGCTAACTGTCAGATTAACTGTCAGAGTAACTGTCAGACTAACTGTAAGGTTAACTTTCACGCTAACTGTCAGGCTAACTGTCAGACTGTCAGACTAACTGTATGACTAGTTGTCAAACTATCTGTCAAGCTAACTGTCAGACTAACTGTTACACTAACTGTCATGTTAACTCTCTGGTTAACTGTCTGGTTAACTGTCCGGTTAACTGTCCGGTTAACTGTCCGGTTAACTGTCAGACTAACTGTCACATCACCTGTTATGTTAACCGTCCATCTAAGCAAAGTTAGAAAGATAAAAGATAGAAAGTTGGAGAGATGGAAAATGAATCATTGTCCCCAAACAGTGCAACATGGTGAAGTCATACACTCGCTACCCATCATTCTGGACACGTGCTGACTCATGCGTGACCCAAACTTAGCATGCAGAAAGTTCCTCCATCAACCCCAGGATGTTACCGCTGTTTCCCCCAAACAGCTGAACCACAAAGAGACCCAGAGTATTTACATTATTAAACAACCTGTTGGCTTTACCCCAAACACAAACATAAAGGTTCATAGAGGCCATGCTGGCACGGTGGATGAACCTCAATGTGAGTTTGCGCTCACTGTGGCTGATGATTCAACATCTCCTCTACTCACAGTGCGGCCTCTGTGTGACAGCGGGAGGAGTGGTGTTGTGCATGTGACTGTGCTTAAAGTGTTTCTGCCCCCCCAGCAGATGCATACTAAAGCCCTCAGGGGAGTTAAGAATAGATGTTACTGCCCCTGCTCAGCGTGCAGTTCTTTTATCCCCTACTTTATAAAAAAAACGCATCACTTCCTGTGTACCAGAGACATTTTTCCGGAAAAAGCTCAGTTAGAATAGTAATGACAGTAATGAGCATGATGAATGCCAACTGTGTCGCACTGTTCTGACGCCAGTTTTTACAGTTTACACCCAGTGTCTCCCTCCTGCACGGGAGAACCCCACCAGGCCAGATCAAAAACACCAAAATAACGCTTAATATCGGAGAATCGGAGCAGCGGGGGCGGTGCTGCAGTCGCTCTACCGCACCGTTGTGACCAAAAGAGAGCTGAGGAAGGCAAAGCTCTGGATCTACCGCTCAATCTTTGTTCCTACCCTCACCTGTGGTCATGAAAGCTGGGTCATGACCGAAGGAACGAGGTCGCGGGTATAAGCGTCTGAAATGGGTTTCCTCAGGAGGGGGGCTGGAGTCTCCCTTAGAGAGAGGGGGAGAAGTTCAGCATCCGTGAGGAACTCGGAGTAGAGCTGCTGCTCCTTTGCGTTGAAAGGAAAGTATTTAAAAAGGGGGACCAGAGGGTGTGTGCCAATTACAGGGGTATCACACTACTCAGCCTCCCTGGTAAAGTCTACTCCAAGGTGCTGTAAAGGAGGGCTCGTCCTACAGTCGAACCTCAGATTGAAGAACAATTGAGGAACAATGCGGATTTTGTCCTAGACGTGGGTTTCCCCAGGAGGGGGACTGGAGTCTCCCTTAGGGAGAGGGGGAGAAGTTCAGCATCCGTGAGGAACTCGGAGTAGAGCCGCTGCTCCTTTGCGTTGAAAGGAGCCAGTTGAGGTGGTTCAGGATCATCTAGTAAGGATGAACCCTGGGCGCCTCCCTAGGGAGGTGTTCCAGGCACGTCCAGCTGGGAGGAGGCCTCGGGGAAGACCCAGGACCAGGTGGAGAGATTAGATCTCCACACTGGCCTGGGAACGCCTCAGGATCCCCCAGTTAGAGCTGGTTAATGTGGCCCGGGAAAGGGAAGTTTGGGGTCCCCTGCTAAAGCTGCTGCCCCCGCGACCCGACCCCGGATAAGAGGCTGAAGAGGAGATGAGATGAGATCTATTCAAATGTTTCCCTATATTCATTCTGCACTGTGAGTCTGTGAATGAGGCGACGGTCTGTGGTTAGTTCACATGTCTGTAATAACAGTAGGACAGTAGAGTGTTGTTGTTGTTTTAATAAATGTATTGCGGGAAAAGACACAGTTACAAAAAGGGCAATGCGTTCGTTTAGTTCCCTTACACAGCCTTATCCCTCTTAAGCCTTATTGTGGGCTTTTTTGATGTGTGTAATTTGAAATCATAATCTTTATTAGGTCAGACGTGAATCCTGCATCTTCCGTGTAAACCTTTACATATGACGTTGCCCTGTTTTTATACGGTCGGCCACATGACATGAGATAATCCCAGAACGCTGAGACACTTTTGACCTGTGCATCCTGTTCCTGTAAAGTGTTGTTGTGACGGGTCTGAGAGAGTGCTTTGTCTGAAGATATCACCAGCTGAGTCTGAGTCTTTGTGACCTTATCCGTAAGTTGGATTCCTCCTATAAAAAGTAAGATCGCGACTAAACTCAGGGTCGCTCCTTCTGACTCTGAGCTTTGTTCATGAGACGGCAGGAGTTGGACTTATTTTTGTCTGCAGAGAAAAAGCTGATCCTGTTCGTTGATCCTCATTGAACAGATTCATTTCTGCAACAATTTAAATACTATTAAACATTTAAAACCCACAATGTGACTCTTTTTTGCCCTAAGCTTTCAATGAACTGTTAAAGTGTGACCACTGTAAGTAGAAGAGGAATACAGTCCAATGCATGTATACTGTAAACACACACATTAACACTGTAATGCTGGGTTCACACTGCCGACGATGGACGCGATAGAAGCAACACAATTACATATAGAGTCAATCTACAGACGCGGTTTGAACGAGGGCGGCGCAATCGTCGCTTTACTCACGTTACCCGTGACATGATAGATGCAAATAGCGATTTTCGCATCTATCGCGTCCAATGTGCAAGTTGAAAATACTGAAGTTTTTTGCTGAATCGTGTGACGCTGTAATGCGTCAGCCAATCAGCGCTGAGATTGCGGTAAGCATCATACGTCCAGGGGATCGCCACAGTCGCCATTGATGTAGTTCTTGACTATATCAAGGAAACTGGACTGTTCCTATCGATATAATGGCTATAACATTGACATGGGGATGGTAGAAACGTGCCTTTAGGCGTCTAGTCTGAGTGGAAATCCAGAAGAAGAAGAAAGCCTTGCAGAGTGAAGCGTATTTTGAGCACTGCCCCTTTAAGGTTCGGACAAGGTTTTGGCATCGGACGACCTCTGGTTTCCATTTACAGTGTGTTTATTGTCCGAGTGTGCCAATCTTATTTGAGCAGGCTTTAATTGCATGCAGGTAAACCGTTCATGCAGCAAAAGAACCCATCAGTAATCGTATGACGATGATCTATCTGTTTATAGAATCGTGCAAACCGTCCTCATCCCTGTTTTTTCACGACCCTCATGCTGTGATCACATCGCCCGTGATGGTTGCGATAGAAGCAGCACGGTTACAAACAAAGTCAATCTACAAACGTGCGTTACCTGCGATGCGATAGACGCGAAAATCAATCAATATTCACTGAATCGCGTGACGCAACTTGCCTTTAGGCATCTGGTCTGCTGGATATTCAGAGGAAGAAGAAGAAAGCCGTCACTGCAGAGTGAAGCGTATCCCAGTCTGATCTACAGGAGGCAGGTCAGCACCCTCTTCAGCTACGGAGGTTAAATCACTGACGGCGTGATCTCACTGTAACACAACAGCTCTTTTAAGAGCCACACACTTCATCTGAGAGCTCATTTCTGTTCTTTTAAACACAGCAGGCAGCTAGCCGCAGGCTGCTACCTAACTGTCTTGACTCTCCAAATATGCAAATGTCACGATGGTTCAAATCTGATCCAAATATGATCAAGCAGCGCGTTGCTCACGTTTCCTGCGATCTCATCGCGTGTATTGGGATCACTACATTACATAATGCATGAACCCTGGACAATGTCACATGGATCAGGTCCAGAGATAGTCTGCACTTTCTCCGTCACACATGCAGCACAGGACAGGAGATTGTCCGCATCAGATGCGTTCTTACTGGAAATACTCCTTTTGGTTTCGGCCAAGGTTTGGGTAGACAGCAGGAGGTGACATGACGCCGATTACACCGCGTTAATGGAGACGGTTCTTAATTAAGTTATAAACAACTGAGCGTCATTTGAATTTCTCTGATGATTTCATCGTTGGTCCCAGATCTCATCATCTCTCCAGTTAGACAGTTTTTGTGTAAATCACCCTTCGTCTTCTTCAATGTCGGAGGTTTGTTTTCATCATCAACACGCCCATTCCCCCTCAGTGAACACACCGGTGGATGAGCGTCTGTATTCCCACATGGTTCTAACGGTGAACTCCATTTGATGCCCTGTACCGACTGAAACTGAAATTTCCATTCTTGCCAGGTCATGTCTAGATAACTTCAGATTCAGAATCCCAGCCCTGGAGCGTGATTCAGCAGCACAGCCTTCCTCCACTTCGCCACACAGATGCAAAAGTCGTACAGACTCTATAAAACGCCCTATTACTACCTCCATGAGGAAAGTCCTGCAGCAGTACTGTAGATGTCAGATGAGGAATCTCCACCAAGACTACATCTGTAACGCTAATGGAGGATAGACGCAGGCTCAGAAAACGTGATTTCTTCCCATCCACCTCTGATTTTTACACCTGGTAGTGTCAGCACAAAGACATTTAGGTGGGAAGCGGAGCTAAAGTCCTACATATTATGTGGTAGATATTATAATAAGTCTCCGGTATCTGCATAAATACTTGCAAGCATTAATATTCATGACTAGTAGGTGGACTTCAAGGTCAGCATAGCATGTGGGCAAATTATAATTTGCATTTAAATAAAAAATGCAGGGATGCTTCAATATCCACTGATGGATTTATGCCACGCAGACCCAAATTGCAATTACACCAACAAAGCTCTTTTCGAACTCCGTAAAATTTGAAATCAGGAATTTTTGAGCTACCGATGAACTGCGCGGACATCAGATTGCAGTGGTACATTGCTTTAAATTCTTTAATAGATTAATTTTTGGACCTTAAGCTCATGAGCTGCATATAAAGATGGACGGCTTCTGTCAATGTAGGTGGTTTTTACCACGCTTCTGTTTGTTCTGATCTTATTTTATGCTTTAAAAACAGGGTGAAACTTCAGGATTGACTGGGTCCCATTGGTCACACCGTTCATTCATCTTCAGCCTCTTGTCCCTGTCAGGGTTGCGGGGGGCTGGAGCCGATCGCAGCCGACGTCTGTTGTGAGGCGGGGAACACCAGGACGCCACATAGAGACGAACAGAGACAGACAACCATTCACACCTACGGGTGATTTAGAGTCATCAATGAACCGAACACCTGCACGTCTTTGGACTGTGGGAGGAAACCGGAGAACCCGGAGAAAACCCACGCAGACACGGCAGACACGCAGACACGGCGACAACATGCACACTCCACACAGAAGGGCCCCAGCCGGGATTCAAACCAGGAACCCTCTTGCTGTGAGGCGACAGTGCTATTAGCAGGAACTTAATATAGCCACAGATCCCCACTTCACAATACTGCAAATATTCATTCATTCATTCATCTTCAGCCTCTTGTCCCTGTCGTGGTCGAGGGGACTGGAGCCAATCCCAGCTGACATCGGGCGTGAGGCGGGGTCCACCCTGGACAGGACGCCAGTCTATCACAGGACACATAGAGACGAACAGAGACAGACAACCATTCACACCTACGGGTGATTTAGAGTCATCAATGAACCGAACACCTGCACGTCTTTGGACTGTGGGAGGAAACCGGAGAACCCGGAGAAAACCCACGCAGACACGGGGAGAACATGCAAACTCCACACAGAAGGGCCCCAGCTGGGATTCGAACCAGGAACCCTCTCTCTGTGAGGCAACAGTGCTAATCACCACACCCAATGTTCCTGTAACAATTACCCTGTTCATTATCCGACCTACAGAAAGCCGTTCTTGCTGGTTTTGATTTGTTGCTGCACGCTCGTTTCATCTTAATTCATTTCCGGTAATATGAGTTTGTCACGACTGTCATTTGTGACATCTTGTTGCTGCGTCTTTCATTCATCAGGTCACTTTGTTGACATTTAGAGTCCATTGTTGAAGCAGTTGTTGTTTGCATCTAAGCATAATCTGGAACATTTCTGAGGACACGAGGAGCAGCTGTAGATGAAGACAGGCTTTGCTTCTTGCTTTACAATCTGCCCCTAATGGCAGTTTATAGCTATTTTATTTTTACATGTTCTGTATTTAAAGGATCAGCAACTGAGTGATCATTTACATTTGTGTTAATTCATTTTTTATTTCAGTGGTCAACAGTTGATTGATCTCATCTCATCTTCATCCGCTTATCCGGGGTCCGGTCGCGGGGGCAGCAGCTTTAGCAGGGGACCCCAAACTTCCCTTTCCCGGGCCACATTAACCAGCTCTAACTGGGGGATCCTGAGGCGTTCCCAGGCCAGTGTGGAGATCTAATCTCTCCACCTGGTCCTGGGTCGTCCCCGAGGCCTCCTCCCAGCTGGACGTGCCTGGAACACCTCCCTAGGGAGGCGCCCAGGGTTCATCCTTACCAGATGATCCTGAACCACCTCAACGGGCTCCTGTACATAAAGTACTGATGTTTATTCAGCTATTAATTTATTTTTAATGTATTCTTTTGTTTCCTCAGTGTTCAATTCAAGAATTTGTTATATTACAATGTTAAATATTCTTTAATAAAATGTATTTGTTTAATTAATACGCAAAATAATTAACTGACATAATAGATAGATGGATAGATGGATAGATAGAGTCTTAGGGGGCACTCACACTGTCCTTCCGCACAGATCCAAAACCGTTTTTTCTGGTCAAGCCTTGTGCGTTTGACCAGTGTGAGTGCAATCGCACTGCACCTAGCTGGCCATCCACGGCCCGTTTGAGAGAGGTGGGCTCTTGTAACGCACGTTTGCACATGTACGAGCATGAGAGTGCGCACGTGCACGAGCACGAGGCCTACGGCGGTTCTGAGGTCATTTCCTTAGCCTGTTGGGACGTAGAAAAAAGAAGGAGGGACCATGCGCGGACATTTCAAACAATGGCGGCGAAAGGTTCACGTTGGTGTGATGCGGAGGTGGAGTGTTTACTGCAGATTTGGTCGGATGAAAAGATTCAAAAACAGTCAACAAGACGCACAAAAACTCTGAGGTCTACGGAAAGATTTGGAAACAAAGCCACGCATCGCCATGACGTCATCAATGCGTGTGACGTGTTACGGCGTGATGACGTATAGGCAGCAAGAAGCATTCTCCGAGGCCCAGGTAGTGTGAGTACAAACGGGCCTGGAGGGGGGGACAAGGACCCTAAAGCACGGGGCTGAGTTTTTTCTGTTATAGTTGCTCAGCATATTGTTTAATAAAAGTTATTTGTTTAATTAATAAGGTAAATAATTAATTGACGTTCTGTAATGTCTCAGAAATCACTACATTGTAATGTTACACCAGAGAGAGGGTTTTAATGAGACCTTATTTGTCATTAATGCATGTAATCTTATTTAGTGCTGAACTGGAAGACGAGATTAAACTGAATTATAGAATCAAACTCCAAGGTGAGAGCGCTCTGCTCAGACTCTCCGCTGCAAACAGGAATGAGAAAGTGTTTATAATGAACTGTGCTTCATAATGAATGATTACCTAATTACTTATTGATCCCTGAAGGGAAGAGTCTCAGCTTTGCGGTACCACAGGAAGGACAAAGCAAAACGGTCAGCTGTTAAACATCACCCGCAAAGTGGTGTGAAGCGAGCGTCTTGCTCAAGAACACTTCAGTAGGGCAGACGTATTCCCAGACAAGACTAGAGAGGAATCATAATGTTGAGACAACCTCCCTTTAACAGTAATTCACCACTTCTGTCTGAGAAACGTATAATAACCTTTGTCTCTTTCCCCTGATTACCCACCTAACTTACTTTTGATATTAATAAAAAACCTAAATTCAAATTAAATCCAAGACTACGACATCTACCATGACAAGGAACCTTATTTACAAAACATATAATAGAGAAAATAATTCCTCTACATCTTCAACCGCTTGTCCCTGTCGGGGTCTCGGGGTGCTGGAGCCGATCCCAGCTGACATCGGGTGTGAGGCGGGGTCCACCCTGGACAGGACGCCAGTCTATCACAGGACACATAGAGACGAACAGAGACAGACAACCATTCACACCTACGGGTGATTTAGAGTCATCAATGAACCGAACACCTGCACGTCTTTGGACTGTGGGAGGAAACCGGAGAACCCAGAGAAAACCCACGCAGACACGGGGAGAACATGCAAACTCCACACAGAAGGTGCCCCAGCCGGGAGGCGAACCATGGTGTCATATAGATGTTTATTTTATTCATTCTTTACGGTTGTATTTAAACGGTCAGCAACTGAATGATACTAGACGTGATGAAGAATTGCCAACGTAATACATTTTATGCAGTGTTTCCCCGACCATTAAATTAGCGCACTCACACTGTCCTTCCGCATTGGGACAAAACAGGTTTTTCGGGTAGAGCCTAGTTCCTTTGACCAGTGTGAGTTCAACCGCTCCGCGTCTAGCTGCGGCCAACTTGCCGTCCACAGCCCGTTTGAGAGAGGTGGGCTTTTGTAGAGCGTGTGCGCACGTGTACGAGCACGAGCACGACGCCTACGTCGCACACGTCATTTCCTGTGCGCCTGTTGGGACATAGAAAAAAGGAGGGACCATGCGCGGACATTTAAAACCATGGCGGTGAAAGGTTGACGTTGGTGTGATGCAGAGGTGGAGTGTTTACTGCAGATTTGGTCGATGAAAAGATTCAAAAACAGTCGACAAGACGCACAAAAACTCAGAGGTCTACGGAAAGATTTGGAAACAAAGCCACGCATCGCCATGACGTCATCAATGCGCGTGACGTGTTACGGCGTGATGACGTATAGGCAGCAAGAAGCATTCGCCAAGGCCCAGGTAGTGTGAGTACAAACGGGCCTGGAGGGGGGGACAAGGACCCTAAAGCACGGGGCACTGGGCACGGGACGGAAGGACAGTGTGAGTGCGCCCTAATTCCCAGTCCAATACAAAAAAAAACTTCTTATATAGCTTATCTATCGTTTTGTTTACACCTGTTGTCTTGTTCAAAGAGAGAGAAAGCACAGTGAGAGGATGGAGATTTGGTTCTGTGGTGTTCTGATGGATCATATCTGGGGAACATTACTTGTAGAAGGAAACGCCTGCGGACGACCAGAGAGGCAAACGCTAAAAAACTTAATGTCTGATTATTATTATGTGAGTATTTCTGTATTTACTCGATATCAAACAAACAAAACCCACATTTATGAATGAGATTGAATCAGCGGACCTTAGAGCAAATGATGAGGGAGATAAACAGACTTTATTTTTGGTTTTCTTTCCTTCCTTTGTTTTTTTTAACCGGCTCACCGGCGTTGTGTGCAGAAAAACCGATTCAGTCGGCATTTAATGCACAACAACCGAATCGCTCGGCGTTTGTAGAACGACCGAATCACTCGGCATTGAACGCACGACGACCGAATCACTCGGCATTGCGTGCAGAAAAACCGATGCACTCGGCATTAATGCACAACAACCGAATCACCCGGCATTGAATGTGGCCCTGTCGGACCACTCGGAGGAATCCAGATTTCCGCGGTGACATCCGCAGCACTTGGAGATGGCGCTGCCCACAGCAGAGAAGAATCTGCGGATGACGTTCGACTCCTGTGGTGTCTTCAGGTGACGCTTGACGGAGGAGGCAATGAACTTCTCAAGTGCTGGTTCCCCTAGTTTTAGGGAGATCAGCACCATTTGTTCGTTGCCCCACTTCTTGCACAGGTCCTGGAAGATGGTCTTGTCGAGGTTCTTGAAGGTCTTTTGGGTGGCGTGGAAGTCTACACCGTCGACCTTTGCCCATATGACCTCAAACAGGTGCTTCATGATGGCCTCGGGGTTTGAGCAGGTAAAGGTCACTTTGTTTTTCCTGTATGCCCGCCCGACCAGCTGCTCCACAAACGCCTCGATGAACTGCTTGTTTCTTTCCTGCTGCGCCGCAAGTTTGGCAAGTGTCTCTTTAGTAACTGAGACGGTCGCTCCACCGGTCGATGCTTTACTCGATGCACCAGTCAACGCAGGCAAGTGCCCCATGAAGGGTGTGGTTGGTGACTCTATAGGAGGCATTAACTCACTGGCTGTTATACCTGTGATCAATCTGTCACTGTGGGTGTTGACCTGAGTGTTCATCCACCAACTCATCAGTCCCAGGAAACTCCACGCTCTGTCCTGGATCTCAGCGTACATGTCGGCATCTGACTGAGGAACATGCACTGTCCTGCAGACTGTTCCTGACGTTCCTGGATTAATCTCTGGTTCTGTTCCATTTGCGATGTGTCCGTAGAGGAGATCACTGAATTCCTGTGTGAACGTCTGGACTTTGAGAGGGGAAATGTTCTTGAATTTTGTCAATTCCCAACCTTCATTTCCATCCATTACTGTTTCACCCTCCTCGGCCAGCAGAGAGGGAACGAGGTCTGTGATCTGCTGCGGTGATTTCCTGCTGTCTTCTTTGGGGTCCAGGTCGAATTTGTCCACCACTTCTCTCGCATTACGAGTGATCCACTGTCTGGCAAAATACTTTGCATAAAAGGCCTTGATCTTCTTCTCTGCTCTTTTCCTAAACCGAAGGTCCTCCTTTTCAGTTGTTGGACTTGGGACGTCTTTCAAACTCCTCACATCGTCAGCAATGTCTTCTACGACAGCCTCGATGTCAGAGGAGCTTTGGGATCGCAGCGTCAACTCAGAACGCGACTCTTCGTCCAAAAGAGGTTCAAAGATTTGAGTCACCTCCTCTTGGATCATGTCTCTAATCCTGCCCTCTGGTGTGGCCTCCACCGGGGCTTCTGTGTGTCCATGGTCATCGTCTTCTAGGTCTTCTGGGTCTTCTAGGTCTTCTGGGTCTTCTGGTTCCTTGTCGTCTCTGTCCGGGTCTTCTGGATCTAAAGGTGTAACTGGTGTCTGCCAGCGCTCCTGATCCTTGGGGTTGTCCGGATCCACATGTGAAACTGATGCCTGCCTACGGTCTGATGACTTGATGAGTTTTTCGGGGGAGGTGGTCGGATTCGGTCTTCTCCTCTTTATAAAAGGTGTTTTGACCCTGGCTGTGAGGGCCTTTAACAGTTTGCAGACGTATTGAATCATAGTGTTCAGCCTGCGGGGGGGAGTGATGCGGTGTGTGCTTGCCAGAGAAGAGTTGACGTGTTCTGAAATGTCTCTGCTGAGCAAACTCGACAAGCGGTTTGAGTTGATACCCTGGATCGGGTTCTTGATGTCCAGAACGTCTGAGAAACTCTGTGAGACAGCGTCCCCCACACAGGACTGAATGTCCTCCACAGACACTTTAGTTTGGCCCTGGAGAGCTCTCAGCACGGCTTTGGACAAGGACCGTATTATGTCCAGCAGCAGTTCGGCCAGCACAATTTTAGTGGCGTCATCTGCGGTGCCTGTTTTCAACAGCTCCAGCTGTTCGGGGGTTATCCTTTTGAAGTAGGATTTGATCAGGTAATTGCACAAATCCACGGCTCCTGACTCCTCCGTCTGTGGCGATGCTGGTCTTGAGAGGGCCATCGTGGCTGTTGTTCCTTCTGAATGCTTTGTGTCCTGAATGTCCGTCGAAGAATCCTTGTGAATAAGCGAGTTATTGTCCTTCCTGGTCGAAGCAACGTGAGCTTGTGTGCAGCAGCTGTTCAGGTCTGGAGGCAGATCGAGAATGAGCCGGAACCCTCAGTGATCTCTCATTTACATAGAATTATGATATCACAAAGGCAGTTCTTTAAGCTCCGCCCCCCTCAACATCAAAGCCACCGCTGCTAGGCAACAGCGGAACTCTCTGGCTGTTTGTTGTTTTTCAAACAATCAGTGAATGAAATGATTTTCATTTGTATTATTGTTATTGTTATTATTGTTATTATATAAAATAAAAGGCAGCTTAAGCTAGCAGTTTCCATTGTTGTGGGAATTTTGTAAATGTGTGATTCATAATCTACCAAGCTCCTCTCCTGTGGAACCAACTCCCAAGTGTTATTCTGGAGGCAGACACTGTCCCCATATTTAAGAGTTAACTTAAAACTTTCCTCTTTGATAAATCTTACAGCTACGAGCCTTTAGCTATGTTGTTATTTTTAAACTGATCTTGTTCTGTTTAATGATGCTGCTATAGGCCTAGTCTGCCGGGGGATAATACTTTTCCTGATCCTCTGAGCTTCTCTCCTCTCTGTCTGTATCATTCATGTCTCATCAAGCCCAGTGCGTTTGACCAGTGTGAGTGCAACCGCTCCGTGCCTAGCTGCGGTACGCTTGCCGTCCACGGCCCGTTTGGGAGAGGTGGACTTTAGTAAAGCACGTTTGCACATGTACGAGCACGAGCGTGCGCACGTGTACGAGCACGAGGCCTACGGCTGCTCTGACGTAATTTTATGTGCGCCTGTTGGGACGTAGAAAAAAGGAGGGACCATGCGCGGACATTTAAAACAATGGCGGTGAAAGGTTCACGTTGGTGTGATGCGGAGGTGGAGTGTTTACTGCAGATTTGGTCGATGAAAAGATTCAAAAACAGTCGACAAGACGCACAAAAACTCTGAGGTCTACGGAAAGATTTGGAAACAAAGCCACGCATCGCCATGACGTCATCAATGCGTGTGACGTGTTACGGCGTGATGACGTATAGGCAGCAAGAAGCATTCTCCGAGGCCCAGGTAGTGTGAGTACAAACGCGCCTGGAGGGGGGGGACAAGGACCCTAAAGCACGGGGCACGGGACGGAGGCACAGTGGGAGGGCGCCCCGCCCCCCCAACGTCACTTCCCATCCCCTCCTAGAAAGTCAAGTTAATTTTATTTAATTGTTTTTTCTGAATGGTGTCAGATCCCAACAGGAGTCATTTAAAGGTCCTTTCCTGAAGAACATCTTTACACTTCAGTAAACAAACTGAACAGCGTTATGTTATTTATCGCATTGTTAATTCCGTCTCTACACGGTCGCGTGTTTATAATTCTCAGAAAACGATTCACTTGTTCAAAGATAATTTGGAAAGAGGCCCCACTCCGGGAAAACGAGACTGAAACTTATCAAAGATCCAAAAAACAACTAAAACAGAAGGAAACAAACTGAAATTCTTTCTTTATTTGTTGATTTCTGATTTAACTTTGTTCTGGTTCTGTTGGAGAACCTTATTTGGACCTTTTGGACGATTGTTTTCAAAGACGTTTGCTGATGCTGAGTGTAGCTCATCGCGTGAAACACTGATTTAAACTGAGTTTGCATTGTCGCTGATTATTGCTTCTATAATTGTGATCCTTCAATCAGGTGATTTTTAATAAGTGGGTTTATGAATCTGTTAACGCTGATTCATTTATCCATGTGGGGATCGACCTTTAATACGAACCTAACCATTAAATTGTCTGATTAAACACCGGCTGGCTAAAAAGAGAACATTCAGGCAACAACGCTGCAGTGGAAATACATGAAAACCTGAAAGTGTATTTGTTGTTTGCAAAATCCGTCCCTTTAACAATCTGTGTCTGGTCTCAAAAATCCCATATTGGTGGAGCTATCAATATTTTAAACCAGTCGATACAGAGGGAACGTGCATTTGAACTCTATCTGAGGGTCGTACGGAGGACAGGAGAGTCGATAAGCTGCAGATCAGAGCTGCAGTGCTGCAGAAGCTGCGTGTGCAAGTGAATCTGACAGCAAAGCGGCTCTGACTGTCATCGACTGAAGCTGCAGATGAACACTTGAGTTCCCTCCGGTGCAAACTACTGAACACGGGACACACTCAGGGCGCACTCACACTTTCCTTCCTCACCGCGCCAAAACCGTTTTCTCGGGTCAAGTCTAGTGCGTTTGAGCAGTGTGAGTGCACAAGCTCCGCGCATAACTGCGGCCAGCTGGCCGTCCACGGCCCGTTTGGGAGAGGTGGGCTTTAGTAAAGCGTGCGCACTTGTACGAGCACGAGGCCTACGGTGGTTCTGAGGTAATTTCCTGTGCGCCTGTTGGGACGTAGAAAAAAGAAGGAGGGACCATGCGCGGACATTTAAAACAATGGCGGCGAAAGGTTCACGTTGGTGTGATGCGGAGGTGGAGTGTTTACTGCAGATTTGGTCGATGAAAAGATTCAAAAACAGTCGACAAGACGCACAAAAACTCAGGTCTATGGAAAGATTTGTAAACTAAGCCACGATGCGTGTGACGTGTTGCGGCGTGATGACGTATAGGCAGCAAGAAGCATTCGCCGAGGCCCAGGTAGTGTGAGTACAAACGGACCTGGCCATGGGGATGCTGGTAAAGTCAGCCGTGAAGGGATCTGACTCGTATTTTCCGTTGTGTTGGTTGTGTTACCCTGCGATAATCAGTGGCGTGTGCACAAACTGTGAACTGCGCCGAGTGGTCAAGACGTCTATCGAACGATGTTCTATATCGTTTCTATCGCGATGTTGGAAAACCAGCGGCCTGAGGACTCTGATGATTTAAGAGATAGCTTTGTTTTAAGTGTTTTGCTAGAAGAGGATGAGCACATCGTGAACTGTGTGTGAATTCGGGAGAGGGTTGTAAAAGTCAGGAGGGGTTAAAACAGGGGTTTCAAACTCAGGCCCGTGGGCCAAATCTGGTCCGGGATGTAATTATATTTGGCCCCCAAGATCATATCAAGGTTCTCTGAGAGCTGAGTATAAAGCACATCCACGTCTACTTTTCTGTTAACAAACATGAGCATCCATGCTACCAGTCTCTGCAGACAAACTGATTCCACCCCTCCCCAAATACGACCCAAAGAAAGATGGAGAACAGGAGCTTTCAGCATCGGTGGTAGGCAGATTATCTGTTTTTTTTTCTTTTTTAGTAAAGAAGGATGAAAAAACCCCAAAAAGATGACAAAACAACTAAAAACAGACACAAAACACCACAAAACCGTGACAAAATTACTAAAAACAGATGCAAAACACCACAAAAAGATGACTAAACGACTAAAAACAGACACAAAACACCACAAAAAGGGATAAAACAACTAAAAACAGATGCAAAACACCACAAAAAGATGACAAAATTACTATAAACAGACGCAAAACACCACAAAAAGATGACAAAACGACTAAAAACAGACACAAAACACCACAAAAACGTGACAAAATTACTAAAAACAGATGCAAAACACCACAAAAAGGGATAAAACAACTAAAAACAGATGCAAAACACCACAAAAAGGTGACAAAATGACTAAAAACAGATGAAAACACCACAAAAACGTGACAAAATTACTATAAACAGACGCAAAACACCACAAAAACGTGGAAAAATGACTATAATCAGATGAAAACTCCACAGAAACGTGACAAAATTACTAAAAACAGATGAAAACACCACAAGAACATGACAAAATTACTCCAAGTTTTTAAATTTGGCCCAGTGTGAATTTGAGTTTGACACCACTGGGTTAAAACAAAAGACTTCAACGCCTGACGGTCGCAAACAACATTATTTTGAGTCAGCTGTTTTTCTTCTCCAAGCTGCTTGAGGTGAAAGATCTGCTTCACCACACCAGTTGACTCTGAACTCTTTTACAACATTTATGTCATTTGGACGGCCCTTTACGCTCCGATCGTTGCACGTAATGTTTTATTTTGCACTAACGTCCTTTAACAAAACAAGGAAATACTCTTTGCATCTGTCAAGCAGTTATTTTATATTCAATTTCATACTTTTAATTCATCAAATTACCAAAAAATATGCTACATCGTGATATAATGACTTTTTATTGGGATAGAAGATTTTGGACCTCATGGGATGCATCAGGAACGACCCCCTGGAGCAGCTCGCTGCAGTTGTTGACAGGCGGTGTCACATTGAGGTTCATGATGCAAGAACGCCAGAAGAATTTCTCCCGCCCTCCTGCAGCTGCACGTAATATCAAAGCGCCTGATTATTAAGACTTTGCATTTCAGCATTTTAAACCCCAGCATCAACATCCTGCTGTGTCTTTCTTGTTTCTTTATACTTCATCTCATCTCATCTCATCTTCAGCCTCTTATCCGGGGTCGGGTCGCGGGGGCAGCAGCTCCAGCAGGGGACCCCAAACTTCCCTTTCCCGGGCCACATTAACCAGCTCTAACTGGGGGATCCTGAGGCGTTCCCAGGCCAGTGTGGAGATCTAATCTCTCCACCTGGTCCTGGGTCTTCCCCGAGGCCTCCTCCCAGCTGGACGTGCCTGGAACACCTCCCTAGGGAGGCGCCCAGGGTTCATCCTTACTAGATGATCCTGAACCACCTCAACTGGCTCCTTTCAACGCAAAGGAGCAGCGGCTCTACTCCGAGTTCCTCACGGATGCTGAACTTCTCCCCCTCTCTCTAAGGGAGACTCCAGACCCCCTCCTGAGGAAACACATTTCAGCCGCTTGTACCCGCGACCTTGTTCTTTCGGTCATTATACTTGTGCATCAATAAACCAGACTGCCCTTGGTGGAACACTGAACTTAGTAATTAAGGATATACGATTTAAAGATTTAGCGTTACACTCATGAGTCTGCAAAAAAAAGGCCATCAAAACCAGTTGAAGTTCCGATGTAGTGACTTTGAAATAACCGTATTATGCCGGAATATGATAAAACAGTTCAGTGTATTCTGTAAAACAAAATGGAAGCTGTAAAACATTTGTTTTGAACAACTCAAGTGTGTCCTCGACTGACTAGACTGTTAAAAAATGGACGTATCGTCTCCGTCCAGGTCCGTTCTCTCAACTTGATGTGATCGTCCTCACCTACGGGAGTCGCCATCTTGTCAGACTTTGACTCCACCTCATTTCCTCTGACCAACAAAGGGCATGTATATGACGTTGGGGGGAGGGAGATACATCCATTTGGCTGACGTATGACTCAAAAGGTGAAGTGAGAGCCAGCCAGATCACCAGGAGAGGCACTCTCACTGTATGCCACCATGGGCTGAGTGGTGGTACTGCAGCACTCGCTTGTTTAAGTGGCGGTCCTGGGCCTGGACGCACATTCGCCTTTTCACTACCATACACGCGGGGAAGAGGAGATCACCGAAATGTTTTTAAGGGCGCACTCACACTGCCCATCCGTACCATGCCCAAACAGGTTTCACGGCTAAAGTCTGGTTCCTTTGACCAGTGCGAGTGCAACTGTACCACGTCTAGCTGCGGCACGGCCCGTTTGTGAGAGGTGGGCTTTAGTAAAGCGCGTTTGCACATGTACGAGCACGAGCGTGCGCACGTGCACGAGCACGAGGCCTACGGCGGTTCTGAGGTCATTTCCTGTGCGCCTGTTGGGACATAGAAAAAAGAAGGAGGGACCATGCGCGGACATTTAAAACAATGGCGGTGAAAGGTTCACGTTGGTGTGATGCGGAGGTGGAGTGTTTACTGCAGATTTGGTCGATGAAAAGATTCAAAAACAGTCGACAAGACGCACAAAAACTCTGAGGTCTACGGAAAGATCTGGAAACAAAGCCACGCATCGCCATGACGTCATCAATGCGTGTGACGTGTTACGGAGTGATGACGTATAGGCAGCAAGAAGCATTCTCCGAGGCCCAGGTAGTGTGAGTACAAACGGGCCTGGAGGGGGGGACAAGGACCCTAAAGCACGGGGCACGGGACGCACGCACAGTGGGAGTGCGCCCTTAAAGGCTTACCTACTGGCCCCTGTACCAGCTCCTCTCATAGTAAAGTCTTTTCAAGTCGATGCCATGCTGCTGCAGAGGTTTGGTGTTATTTTCAGCAGCATTAGTGGTTAAAAAAAGACCTTTGAATGCCTTCACCGTAATGCGCCGAGCTAATCACTGTTAGCCACGTCTGGTAACTACACTTTAGTGAATGAACCTAAAATGACCATTTATGCCGTTGCTTTCCTTTACAGTACAGGATGAAATTATGTTAAATCATATGTTGAATATTAGACAATGAATCTAACTTTTCTTTCTTCAACTATTTCAGAACCAGTTCGCTGTTTGCTTGACGACAATTTAGCCTCTGGGGGCAAATTTTTGGGGCTTTTCGGTGTAGCGAGCGGAAAGCTGTGCCAAGACTTACTCTTCCGAGCGACGGCCATTGTTTACGGCCCGATTAGCAACTTCAGACACGAGAATGGAGCTGCAGTTAAGAGATAAATAGTAACAAACGGCCATCACACAATAGCCCGAGGGTTCAACCAGGGGTGGAACCAAACTCTGCTGAAACGTGACTGATACAACTCAGACTACAAAAAGAAACCAGACTGCTTCTGCAAACACTGTGTCCTCAACGGAGAGAAAAGCACCAAACATGATGTGTTTCTAGTGGGTACAAAACACAGACTGTTAAAAAATGGACGTAGCGTCTCCGTCCAGGTCCGTTGTCTCAATTTGATCTGATCGTCCTCACCTACGGGAGCGGCCATCTTGTCAGACTTTGACTCCGCCTCATTTCCCCTTACCAAAAAAGGGCATGTATGTGACGTTGGGGGGAGGGAGATACGTCCATTTGGCTCACGTATACCTCAAAAGGTGAAGTCAGGGCCAGCCAGATCCCCAGGAGAGGCACTCTCATCGTATGCCACCATGGGCTGAGTGATGGTACTGCAGCACTCGCTTGTTTAAGTGGCGGTCCTGGGCCTGGACGCACATTTGCCTTTTCACTACCATACACGCGGGGAAGAGGAGATCACCGCACACTCACACTCACACTGTCCTTCCGTGTCATTTGCTAGACAACAATTTAGCATCTGGGGGCTAATATTTTGGGCTTTCCGGTGTAGCGAGCGGAAAGCTGTGCCAAGACTTTCTCTTCCGAGCGACGGCCATTGTTTACGGCCCGATTAGCAACTTCAGACACGAGAATGGAGCTGCAGTTAAGAGATAAATAGTAACAAACGGCCATCACACAATAGCCCGAGGGTTCAACCAGGGGTGGAACCAAACTCTGCTCAAACGTGACTGATACAACTCAGACTACAAAAAGAAACCAGACTGCTTCTGCAAACACTTAAATCTCTTTCACGCGCACGATCTGTTGAAAGAAGCAGCCTGAAAAACAAATCACCACTGGCGTCTTTGTAACAGAAGAACCTTGAGAAGTCAAAAATCTAAAGATCTGAAGCTCTGAACTTCCCACCCTCTTTGGTACAAAATGTGCTGCAGCTTTAATTATTAAATAAAATTCATCAATTAGTGATACGGTGCGCCGCCGGTTGTACGGAAACTTCACACACCAAAGCAACAAACCAATCAGGACCGGCAGGCTGGCTCGAGATGCATTAATAGGTATGGAGCACCAGCTGTCACGGTGTTTAATATACATACTATGTACAGCACGGTCTGCCGTCTGTTGTCTTCTTACACTGCTGCTGCTCGTGGACGCCGTCCATCTGTACGAGATGTGAGAGACGTGTGCGTCATCCATATGTTTCCGTACCAATGTCAACGCCACAAACTGTAACACATTTCTGCACTTGGCAAAGGAAGTGATTGTGTTTCTGAGAACGAGCCAGCGCCGGCCTCATTACTGTGATTATGTGGAATTTTTTAAATCAGAAAGGTTGAGCTCTGAACACGGCTGGCGCGGGGAGAGAGAGACGGAGCCCGGCGTTCTTCAGGAGGTCCTATGGCAACAACGCAACCTCACAAAAACACCTACATGCGTACACACGTGATGCAGGTTGTCAGAGGAGTGATTGAACGGTTCCCATGACAGCGAGACAGAGAGAGGGTCTAAAAGTGTCCGCGGCCCTTTCTGATGCTCTCGACTGTATTTAGAAACTCGCTGCGGAGGGACCGGCTCTCTCCAGGTCAGGCCGATGTGGCGTGACGTGTCAACATGCAGAGCCTCACGTGGTGTTTTTTATTTGTCCGCAAAGAAACAAAAATGCCTGCTGAAGATTTGCGGCGAGGAGAACTGCCGCTGTGTGTCAATGAGGGCGATGCAGATGCGTTAACAGACTGCTTCTAACACAGGTATAAGGAATCATTACACGTGCACACACACACACACACACACACACGCACAGCTACTCCCAAAGCTACTGGCAAGGAGGTCGATGAGCTCGCTGTGCATGTCTATCTTTGTATGTGTGTGTGTGTGTGTGTGTGTGTGTGTGTGTGTGTGTGTGTGTGTTGTGGGGATAGGGGGGGGTATCAGAGCCGTTGCCATGGAAACTGGCTCTCAGTGCCAAAGCTGCGGGGAGGCGGACATAAACACACGGTCACCATGGTAACCCTTTCGTTGCCACCGGCTCCCGACTGTCTATCCACTCAACTGTGAGTCTGTCTCCGTGTCTCATGTCACCTTGTGTTTTTCCAAATAATCCAGATATAAGTCGAAGCGTCCACTCGTGTGCATGAAGGAGGTCACGAGATGAGATTTTGATATCACGATTATGGACGAAGGAAGTATCAAATAATTCAAAAATTTAAAAATAACTAATTTCTTTTGTATTATTTCAGATGACGGACGAGAAAGTTAATTATGTCTTTGCTTGATACTCACCGTTTGGATGTGATCAGGAGTAAAAACACACTTCCTGTTCATCAAAAACACATTTTGATTAATTAAGACAAAGTCAAGGTGTAATGCGAAATGGCACCCTCCGCTAAGGTCACCCGCTCGCCATTTTTAGTTTAAAAGGGCGCACTCCCACTGTCGATCCGTACCGTCCCCAAACAGGTTTTACTGGTAAAGTCTAGTTCCTTTGACCAGTGTGAGTGCAACCGTTCCGCGGCTACGTCCACGGCCCGTTTGGGAGAGGTGGGCTTTTGTAAAGCACGTTTGCACGTGTACGAGCACGAGCGTGCGCAGGTGTACGAGCGCGAGCGTGCGCAGGTGTACGAGCACGAGGCCTAAGGCGGTTCTGAGGTCATTTCTTGTGCGCCTGTTGGGACGTAGAAAATAGAAGGAGGGACCATGCGCGGACATTTAAAACAATGGCGGTGAAAGGTTCACGTTGGTGTGATGCGGAGGTGGAGTGTTTACTGCAGATTTGGTCGATGAAAAGATTCAAAAACAGTCGACAAGACGCACAAAAACTCAGAGGTCTACGGAAAGATCTGGAAACAAAGCCACGCATCGCCATGACGTCATCAATGCGTGTGACGTGTTACGGCGTGATGACGTATAGGCAGCAAGAAGCATTCTCCGAGGCCCAGGTAGTGTGAGTACAAACGGGCCTGGAGGGGGGGGCAAGGACCCTAAAGCACGGGGCACGGGACGGACGCACAGTGGGAGTGAAATGAAAGTGAAATCACTACAGTTCTGCATTTTAATATGTAAATATTTGTTTACTTTTTGCGTTGTGCTGCATTTTACAGTCACACAGACTGTCAAAATAAAATGAACATGAATGAAAGTCAATTTAACTTCTTTGAGGACCGATAAATTAGTCGTTAATGTCACTACAGCGCTGCTAAAGTGAGTATGCACTCTGCACATTTGAGTTTGTTAGAGACATAACCAGTTTCCACCTCGTGTTTTACTTTGATGTTGCCTTTAATGTTTTTGTTGACGGCTTATTCTTGCACCTCTTCCTCACGATTAAGCGTGCGTTTGCTGTCAAAGACAAAAGAACACAAGTAAAGGTATTTAACAAAACCACAATGACATAATTAATCAATCTAGTACTTTAAGATATCGGCAAGAACAGATTTTCTTTTAAGTAAAACCTCCAAAAAGGAAGTTTAGATTTGCATCCTGGGTGGACTGCACACCCTTCCTCTGAAACTGCTTTAAACAGACTTTGATGTAGCGGTGGACAAGCGAGCGCCGGAGATCAGAAGCTCTGAAAACATCAGCCTGGATCCTGCTGGGTGATAGAGGGCCGAACTGGGGCTCGCTGAGCGCTCGTCTCCCTACAGGGCTGAACAGCACAAGAGAAGGCTTATCACTTATTCAGGTTTTCGCCAGAGCTGTGGATTTACATCCTGACCCTGCTGGGTTTTATTCTACTGCAGGTCCTGACTAAAATACAAAGTGTTAAAGAACTCAACAAACTGAAATTCACTACTGCGACGGGGTCAGAAACCAGCAGAGAACCACTCAACTGGGGGACCAAATGGAGCCAGACAGGGATCACATTTTAGCCCAGTTTCAACCAAATGACAATCATCGCACCTGACTAAGAAGTCGACAACTGGGGGACCACATGGAGCCAGACTGGGATCACATTTTAGCCCAGTTTCAACCAAAAAACAACCATCGCACCTGACAAAGATATCGACAACTGGGGGACCAAATGGAGCCAGACAGGGATCACATTTTAGCCCAGTTTCAACCAAAAAACAACCATCGCACCTGACAAAGAAATCAACAACTGGGGGACCAAATGGAGCCAGACAGGGATCACATTTGAGCCCAGTTTCAGCCAAATGACAACCATCGCACCTGACAAAGAACTCAACAACTGGGGGACCAAATGGAGTCAGACTGGGATCACATTTTAGCCCAGTTTCATCCAAAAAACAACCATCGCACCTGACAAAGAAGTCGACAACTGGGGGACCACATCGAGCCAGACTGGGATCACATTTAAGCCCAGTTTCAACCAAAAAACAACCATCGCACCTGACAAAGAAATCGACAACTGGGGGACCAAATGGAGCCAGACAGGGATCACATTTTAGCCCAGTTTGCACCAAAAAACAACCATCGCACCTGACAAAGAAATCAAAACTGGGGGACCAAATGGAGCCAGACAAGGGTCACATTTTAGCCCAGTTTCAACCAAATGACAACCATCGCACCTGACAAAGAAATCGACAACTGGGGGACCAAATGGAGCCAGACAGGGATCACATTTTAGCCCAGTTTCAACCAAATGACAACCATCGCACCTGACAAAGAAATCCACAACTGGGGGACCAAATGGAGCCAGACAGGGATCACGTTTTAGAGAAAGGGGGAGGGATGCAGCAAAGGGCCGCAGGTGGGAACCAGGCTCATCTGACCTGACGTACGTTTAAGGGTAATCACTATATTCAACATCTGCAGTGTTTTCAATTTAAATAAGTGATGTACCGATACATACATCGGCCGATATTTCCGTTTTTTTGATGTATCTGCATCGGCCGATGCGAGCTGCTGCGCTCACCGATAGTTTCTCCAAAGATTATTTACAGACAGGCAGCTCCGTGTTGCTGGAGACGCCTTTTTTAAGTTAAATTAATGTTCTTTTATTAAAAATTGAGACTCGTTACATTTGTTATAATCATCATTGTGTAATTTTGATGATGTAAAGGGAGCAAAAGTAGTATTGGCTAAATAGGAGGCCTCCCATATTTGGATATGGGAGGCCCCCATCCTGTCCTGGTTTGTGGATCACCTGATGGGCAGACCACAGTATGTACGCCTACAGAACTGTGTGTCTGAAAGGGTGGTCAGCAACACCGGGCCCCACAGGGGACTGTCCTCTCTCCCTTTCTCTTCACCTCAGACTTCAACTATTGCACCTGCCCCCTTCAGAAGTTTCCTGATGACTCAGCAATAGTTGGCTGCATTGGAAAAGGGGATGAAAGTGAATACAGGACTGTTGTGGGCAAACAAAGGAGCTCGTAGTGGATCTGGGGAGGGTTAAAACACCTGGGACCCCTGTTTCTACCCAGGGGGTCCCTGTGAACACTGTAGAGGAGTACAAGTACCTGGGGGTGAACTTCAATAATGAGTTGAACTTGACTAGAAACACAGAGGCCGTCTACAAAAAAGGTCAAAGTCGACTGAGGTCCTTAAACATCTGCCGGACGATGCTGAGGATGTTTTATGAGTCTGTTTCCAGTGCGATCTTCTTCACTGTGACACGCTGGGGCAGTGGGCTGAAGGTCGCAGACACCAACAGACTGAACACACTGATCAGGAGGGCCACTGATATCGTGGGGGAGGAGCTGGACACCCTGAGGACCGTGGCAGAGAGGAGGATGCTGACCAGGCTCCGGTCTGTCCTGGACCAGGTCTCCCACCCTCTCTACGACACACTGGCCCAGCAGAGGAGCACCTTCAGCAGGAGACTCCTCGCACCCAGATGCACCACAGGAACTCTGTCCTGCCTGTGGTCATTAAACTACACAACGCATGCCTTGGGGAGTCTGTCACCCCCTCTCTGTGATACAGACTCAACCACAGACAATCTTTGATCTTCTGTAAATTTGAGTTTTGTCTCATTTCTAACAACTTCTCTCTGGGATTATTAAAGTATTTCTGATTCTGACCTGATTCTGAAATATCGGCAGTCAATATCAGTCATCTGCTAAGGCTGATAAATTTGCATCAGCCCTAAAAAAATCCATATCGGTCGATCCCTAATTTAAATACAGAGAAAATGAACTGAAATAATCCAGAACTGTGTGTGCAGTGTCTGAAATGACGAAGGGCAGGGGTGTAACTAGGCCATTCGCACCAGGATGAGTAACAACAGAATCACGGCTCGCCAAGTAGGCCACATTTGCATGATGCCGCAAACTTCACCCGACACAAAAAGCAAGCAGAAGCAAAGGAGGTATCACAGAACCAGCAGCGTTCTGCACACGTTTATGAGGACTCGACACGTCCAATAAACAATTTTAACTGTGCATCAGAGAACGGATGTCTATTGAGAAGCTGCACCATGAGAGTTTCTGCACAAACTGAAGATGCTCTACTTTAAACATCTATATTTTCTGCCTTATTTCCAACAGATTTACAAAACTGTATATTCATTCGTCTTCAACCTTTGTCCCTATCGGGGTCGGGGGGGGCTGGAGACCGATCCCAGCTGACATCGGGCGTGAGGCGGGGTACACCCTGGACAGGACGCCAGTCTATCACAGGACACATAGAGACGAACAGAGACAGACAACCATTCACACCTACGGGTGATTTAGAGTCATCAATGAACCGAACACCTGCACGTCTTTGGACTGTGGGAGGAAACCGGAGAACCCGGAGAAAACCCACACAGACACGGGGAGAACATGCAAACTCCACACAGAAGGGCCCCAGCTGGGACGCGAACCTCGCTTTGAGGCGACAGTGCTAACCCCTAGACCACCGTGTCTCATTTCATCTCATCTTCAGCCTCTTATCCGGGGTCGGGTCTCGGGGGCAGCAGCTCCAGCAGGGGACCCCAAACTTCCCTTTCCCGGGCCACATTAACCAGCTCTAACTGGGGGATCCCGAGGCGTTCCCAGGCCAGTGTGGAGATCTAATCCCTCCACCTGGTCCTGGGTCTTCCCCGAGGCCTCCTCCAAGCTGGACGTGCCTGGAACACCTCCCTAGGGAGGCGCCCAGGGTTCATCCTTACCAGATGATCCTGAACCACCTCAACTGGCTCCTTTCAACGCAAAGGAGGAGCGGCTCTACTCCGAGTTCCTCACGGATGCTGAACTTCTCCCCCTCTCTCTAAGGGAGACTCCAGACCCCCTCCTGAGGAAACACACTTCAGCCGCACCGTGTAGCCCACAAAACTGTATAAACACTTTTAATACAGAGAAATGTATCTTCTGAGTATCAACATACCAGAGGCTCCTTTAATACGTTCATTTTATCGCTTTATTATGCATCCATGTTCCAGGTGGCTACTTCCTGCTCTTCCTTTCAGTCGAACTCAGAAACAAGCGTTTGGATAGAAAAATCATGTTGGTTTGGAAAGCTGTAGGAGGCTCATGCAGCTTATCCCTCTTCTGCAGCGAGAGTAATTACCAAAACACTGTCAACATGTGTTTCTGTACGCCCCCCGAACCTCTCAGCTCCGGAAATGTCAACGCAGGAGTTATTTGGATGAACTTATCACATATTGGACATCTAAATGTTTACAAGGGAGTAAAGGGAGACAAATCTGGTGACGCTAAGCAAAGTTATTGTACTTAAGATCACAAGACGACTCCCTAATTTCTCCGACTCTTTCTGGTTTCTTTCCTCTTAGGGCGCCCTCCCACTGTGCCTCCGTCCCGTGCCCAGTGCTTTAGGGTCCTTGTCCCCCCCTCCAGCCCCGTTTGTACTCACACTACCTGGGCCTCGGAGAATGCTTCTTGCTGTCAATACGTCATCACGCCGTAACATGTCACACGCATTGATGACGTCATGGCGATGCGTGGCTTTGTTTCCAGATCTTTCCGTAGACCTCAGAGTTTTTGTGCGTCTTGTCGACTGTTTTTGAATCTTTTCATCGACCAAATCTGCAGTAAACACTCCACCTCCGCATCACACCAACGTGAACCTTTCACCGCCATTGTTTTAAATGTCCGCGCATGGTCCCTCCTTCTTTTTTCTATGCCCCAACAGGCGCACAGGAAATGACCTCAGAACCGCCGTAGGCCTCGTGCTCGTACACGTGCGCACGCTCGTGCTCGTACATGTGCAAACGTGCCGAGCCGTGTACATGTTGTACATGTGCAAACGTGCTTTACAAAAGCCCACCTCTCCCAAACGGGACGTCGACGGCCAGCTGGCTGCAGTTATGCTCGGAGCGGTTGCACTCACACTGGTCAAACGCACTAGGCTTGACCCGAAAAACCTGTTTTGGTGCGGTGCGGAAGGACAGTGTGAGTGCGCCCTTAGACCGTAAATCAAAATATGTTTGAGACATGTGAAGACGTCATCTTGAACTTCAGGAAACACTGATCACTGACCAAACAACTAATCCATTAATCAAGACAACGATTGACAGCTGAATCAATGGTAGTTATCGTTCGTTGCGGCCCTAATATTAAGTGTCGTCGTCAGTAGCTCTTCACAGGGCACTGATTGGCCGACTCACTTCCTGAAAACAAACGCATCACCCTTGGGAGTCTTACAAATGGATTTTGATGTGACCCCGTTATTCTCTTGTGTTATTGTGAGAGTTCAGCTGCTGTTCAAGGTAACACACTCTCCTCCTTTATTATCCATTTAACAAAAGATGAACTCATTTGGAAGCACTTACCGCCGCCCCCATTAAAAAGAAACGTATAACACATCTTCCATCAGGTGCTCATAACCTTTGATTACATGCCAATCATCCTTGTTCCCCCCTGAGATGTTGTGAAGACATAAGAAGAATCTCAGCGCTCCGTGTTCACGCGCTTCGCCTCCTCTCACAGAAAACAGTTGGGCAGACACAGTTACAGGTAACCTAGAAGCTAAAATTAGCTTCCAAGCTAAGTCAGTCTCAGTAATGACCCAAGCCTCTGCCATCCATCTCCACAACACAGCAACTGCAGCCCACACACACACACACACACACACACACACAGATACAAACACATAGTGGCATCACGTCATGGTTGAATGTGCTTACATGACTGACAACACAGGCACGCACGCACACAAAGAGTTGCTCGCTCACTCCCACTCTGACAATGAGTGGCTCAATGTGCTTACATGACTAACTACATACGCACACACACATACACACACACACATGGATTACAACAGCCCCCCTTAGAAACAGACACACACACACTCTGACACAAACATCTTCATGGTTGAATGTGCTTACATGGATGACTACTACATGCATAAATATATATATATATTTAAAACAAACAGTGTGCCTCCCTTTCATGCAAACACACACTAACACACGCAACCTTCAGTGACGTGTAGCACTGTAGCAGCCTCTGCCAACACACACACACACAGTGACACACACACCATGAGCACTGCAGTCTCATCAATGCTGCTTCTTCCTTTCATGGCTACATCAGCAAAGCAGAATTAGAGCGTGTGGCTAACACTTATGCTAGGCTAACACACGTGCATGACTCTGCTCCTCACACCGTGCATTGAATGAATGAATGAATGAATGCACAACACATTTTAGAGCGGCAATGATACAAGAAGTTCATTTAAGGTGCACAAACACAGCTGCACTGTCATGTTGAATATTGAACATAGAGTGTATTCTCTCCGATGATACAGACTCTGATAACTAAACTTGAGGTTTTGACCACTTAGGGAGCACTCACACTGTCCTTCCGCACCGTGCCCAAACAGGTTTTACGGGTAAAGCCTCCTGCGTTTGAGCAGTGTGAGTGCAACCGCTCCGCGCATATCTGCGGCCAGCTGGCCGTCCACGGCCCGTTTGAGAGAGGTGGGCTTTAGTAAAGCACGTTTGCACATGTACGAGCACGAGCGTGCGCACATGTTCGAGCACAAGGCCTACGGCGGCTCTGAGGTCATTTCCTGTGCGCCTGTTGGGACATAGAAAAAAGAAGGAGGGACCATGCACGGACATTTAAAACAATGGCGGCGAAAGGTTCACGTTGGTGTGATGCGGAGGTGGAGTGTTTACTGCAGATTTGGTCGATGAAAAGATTCAAAAACAGTCGACAAGACGCACAAAAACTCCGAGGTCTACGGAAAGATTTGGAAACAAAGCCATGCATCGCCATGACGTCATCAATGCGTGTGACGTGTTACGGCGTGATGACGTATAGGCAGCAAGAAGCATTCGCCGAGGCCCAGGTAGTGTGAGTACAAACGGGCCTGGGTGGGGGGACAAGGACCCTAAAGCACGGGACGGAGGCACAGTGGGAGGGCGCCCTAAGATGCCTATACACATGAATAAACATAAAGATGCAAAATGCTCGGTCTGCCAGTTCGGCTCAACAGTTAAGCAGTCCAGGGCTTTTATTGTGAAAGGTAAAAACGGATGGAGTGGATCTGTTATGCCATCAAGTTTTCCATCTTGAATCAGACTATAGAGCCTCTGCGTTGTTGTTTTATAATCCTCACAGCTGTATTGAGCGGCGCAAAACTTTCAGAAAATCGACACTTCTACACGCTTGCCAATGGGGGTACGTTTATCAAGAAGACCCGCCGCCCGACGTTTCCAACCAACCCAACTGAACCAGACCACAAGAATTAATATTAAAATATAAGGCTATTTATTTTAGTTTAACAAAGGTATAATGTTCAACATTTATCTTAAAGTTTTAGCATAATAATAATGCAAATTAGACTTTAAATACAAAGGACAGCCAAGGATGATAAAAGTGTGGTAAGCTTTACAGAGATATGGTCATAAACCAAAATGTTATCAGACGATGTCTGAAAGCGTCCATTCAGATCAAACTGTCAAACCAGACCGCACATGTGACTTGATATTCTGTCCCTTCATAGAAATGCATTTGAGTTTCTGTGAAGCTGTAATTTGAGCAGGTTTGTGACGCGGTCGCCATTGTTTTCCACCCGAGCAGGCACCAGAGTTTCTACCCTGTGACTCGTTGTAGGTCTATCCAGTTGCACCCAGAAGCATCATGGTAATTCATCCAGCCCGTTCTCTTTCCCGGGGCGTCAAACACCAACACAATTATTAAGAAATCTCTCACCAACTGTGTGCAACAAGTGCCAGTTAAGCCATGCACCAGTCCAGCAAATACAAAAATCATGTGCAGACGATGTGCATATGGAAAACATGTCCTCCAGGAGTCTCTGCTTGCCTGCTAGAGGAATGCACGAGGAGGGTTTGTGTGTTCATTAGCACCAAATAAAGACGCTAACGAGATAACGATCATGTCTTCCTGTTATGACGGTGCTCCCACCCTGTCACTGCAGTATGGAGGGAGGCCTCGTACTCAGCTGAGAGAGACTGCTGTGTCACCTCGAACTTACAAAACTCATGAATCATCACTCTGCTCAGAGCTGACTCATAAATATTACACACAGCGAGCCGTCGACGAAATGCAGCAAAGAATACTAAAATACTTTCAACGGAGCGATTCGACAACACCACGAGCAAGATGGGGAACATGACGGAGGCTGTTCAGGCGACCGAACGAGACTCTGTCGGCTGCAGGAGAGGAACAACATAGAGTCAGAGGAGTTATAAAATATCCTCCCCTTATCTCAAGACTGAAGTACGCTGTTATGGACAAAGGTAGTGATGCATGTAATTAAGGCCGCATGCACACTGTCCATCCGTACCGTGCCCAAACAGGTTTCACGGGTAAAGTCCAGTTCCTTTGACCAGTGTGAGTGCAACCGTACCAAGTCAAGGAGCAGTATGCTGGCCGTCCACGGCCCGTTTGGGAGAAGTGGGCTTTTGTAAAGCACGTTTGCACATGTACGAGCACGAGCGTGTGCACGTGTACGAGCACGAGCGTGTGCACGTGTACGAGCACGAGGCCTACGGCGGCTCTGAGGTCATTTCCTGTGCGCCTGTTGGGACATAGAAAAAAGAAGGAGGGACCATGCGCGGACATTTAAAACAATGGCGGCGAAAGGTTCACGTTGGTGTGATGCGGAGGTGGAGTGTTTACTGCAGATTTGGTCGATGAAAAGATTCAAAAACAGTCGACAAGACGCACAAAAACTCCGAGGTCTACGGAAAGATCTGGAAACAAAGCCACGCATCGCCATGACGTCATCAATGCGTGTGACGTGTTACGGCGTGATGACGTATAGGCAGCAAGAAGCATTCGCCGAGGCCCAGGTAGTGTGAGTACAAACGGGCCTGGAGGGGGGGACAAGGACCCTAAAGCACGGGGCACGGGACGGAGGCACAGTGGGAGTGCGCCCTGACATTGTCTAAGTTTCTATCCATCAAAGAGTGAGTTAAAAAAATTATTGATGATCATGTGACTCACAGAGCCGCCGTAGGCCTTGTGCTCGTACACGTGCGCACGCTCGTGCTCGTACATGTGCAAACGTGCTTTACAAAAGCCCACCTCTCCCAAACGGGCCGTGGACGGCAAGCGTTGCACTCACACTGGTCAAAGGAACTAGACTTTACCCGTGAAACCTGTTTGGGCACGGTGCGGATGGATGGACAGTGGGAGTGCGCCGTAACTAGATTAAAATCTTACGGAGTACAATTTTAACTTCTGCAACATGTCACTAACAGCTGGAAATTCCTTCTAAATGTGATTTTATAATGTTTCTTTCAAATGTTCTGTGTGCAGCACTTTGAATTGTGCTACATAAACAAACTTGACGCGTAGTAGACAGTGATTTCAGACACTTTCATATCGCCCCCCGCCTCCTGTAGCATTTAATTTAATTCAAGATGACGTCATCAATGCGTGTGACGTGTTACGGCGTGATGACGTATAGGCAGCAAGAAGCATTCTCCGAGGCCCAGGTAGTGTGAGTACAAACGGGCCTGGAGGGGGGGACAAGGACCCTAAAGCACGGGGCACGGGACGGAGGCACAGTGGGAGGGCGCCTTAATAAGACATCAGAATAGAAACAATGATCCAGCTTGAGAGTAAAATGACAGAACTTTGTGAATCAGAGCAGCTCAAATAAACTTTTTTGCTCATCTTCTCACCTCATCTTCAGCCTCTTATCCGGGGTCAGGTCTCGGGGGCAGCAGCTTTAGCAGGGGACCCCAAACGTCCCTTTCCCGGGCCACATTAACCAGCTCTAACTGGGGGATCCTGAGGCGTTCCCAGGCCAGTGTGGAGATCTAATCTCTCCACCTGGTCCTGGGTCTTCCCCGAGGACTCCTCCCAGCTGCTCATCTTCTCTCCAGTGAAATCCTCATAACTGCCACTTCCTCTCGCTGCCATTTAAAAACAATAACCTCGCACTTTTTGGGTCAGTTTTGTTGTTGAAAGCATTTGATTTACCGGCGTCTCACATCACAATATTCTCCGTTAATGCGCGTCAACAGTGACACAGAACGCACTGAGCGCAGGGTTTGAGCGGGAGCTGCGTTTGTGTGTCGAAGAGTTTGTGAAAATGTCAAGATTGAAGCTTAAAAATCATGTTTTATTTAGTATCAAAGTGTCTGTGTGCACTAAAGTTTGTATAAATGACCTACTTTTTGAGTGTGTGTGTGTGTGTGTGTGTGTGTGTGTGTGTGTGTGTGTGTGTGTGTGTGTGTGTGTGTGTGTGTGCGTGTGTGTACACAACACAAACCTGCTGCTTGTCCTTCTTGTGTATTTTCATTTTCTATCCCTTCACTGCATCTGTTCACACAAAAGGACATAATTCATATTAGTTCCAGAAATGCAAATAATAAAACGAGACACACACACACTCCAGACATCAGTTTAGCTTTGAGCTTTAAAGATTAAAACTCAAATTTAAACAATTTAAAACACATTTGATCAACTTCATACAACGCAGATACCTTTAAAATGATGATAAACACCAATAAGACGTTGATCCTTAAAATAATTACGGTTAAATTCTCCTAAACGTCAAAAATCAACTCATTAACTGCAGCTGACGACTGCAGAGTTCAGAATGACCCGAACCATTAGGATCATTGAGGGCGCCCTCCCACTGTGCGTCCGTCCCGTGCCCCGTGCTTTAGGGTCCTTGTCCCCCCCTCCAGGCCCGTTTATACTCACACTACCTGGGCCTCGGAGAATGCTTCTTGCTGCCTATACGACATCACGCCGTAACACGTCACACGCATTGATGACGTCATGGCGATGCGTGGCTTTGTTTCCAGATCTTTCCGTAGACCTCAGAGTTTTTGTGCGTCTTGTCGACTGTTTTTGAATCTTTTCATCGACCAAATCTGCAGTAAACACTCCACCTCCGCATCACACCAACGTGAACCTTTCACCGCCATTGTTTTAAATGTCCGCGCATGGTCCCTCCTTCTTTTTTCTACGTCCCAACAGGCGCACAGGAAATGACATCAGAACCGCCGTAGGCCTCGTGCTCGTACGCGTGCGCACGCTCGTGCTCGTACACGTGCAAACGTGCTTTACTAAAGCCCACCTCTCCCAAACGGGACGTGGACAGCAAGCGTGCCGCTCTTAGACGTGGTACGGTTGCACTCAAACTGGTCAAATGAACCAGACTTTACCCATAAAACCTGTGAAGTCTAGTTCGTTTGACCAGTGTGAGTGCAACCGTACCACGTTTAGGAGCGGCACGCTTGCCGTCCACGGCCCGTTTGGGAGAGGACATGCGCGGACATTTAAAACAATGGCAGCGAAAGGTTCACGTTGGTGTGATGCGGAGGTGGAGTGTTTACTTACTTTTAATGCAGCAAGAAGCATTCTCCGAGGCCCAGGTAGTGTGAGTATAAACGGGCCTGGAGGGGGGGACAAGGACCCTAAAGCACGGGGCACGGGACGGAGGCACAGTGGGAGGGCGCCCTAAATTGCCCTTAAGTGCTTTACAACCTCTCAACCACCTTTCCCAAACGGGCCGTGGACGGCAAGCGTGCCGCTCCTAGGCGTGGTACGGTTTCACTCACACTGGTCAAAGGAACCAGACTTTACCCATGAAACCAGTTTGGGCACGGTACGGAGGAACAGTGGGAGGGCGCCCTTATTCACAACCTACAATACTTTTTTCTCCCAGAGAGAAGTCACTGATAAAAGAAAGGACACAGACTTCTCACCAAAGCTATTAACTAACTACACCTCACATTTGTTCACACACACACACACACACACACACACACACACACACACACACACACACACACACACACACACACACACACACACACACACACACACACACACACACACACACACACACACACACACACACACACACACACACACACACACACACACACACACACACACACACACACACACACACACACACACACACACACACACACACACACACACAGTCCCCTTTAATAAAAAGCTTATAACCCACTTAATGAGCGGATTTAACCCGTCTTGACCTCTCAGACAAACTTAAACTGCTTTGACCTCTCAAACAGACTTGAACGTTTTATAAAACCTTACTACGAATCAGACTCAAACTGGAAAGACAGCAGCTGATCAAACTGCTGAACGGCCCCTGCACAGACTCAACAAGTGGACTTGAGCTACTTGCAGAGGAGGGACTCGAACCCGCGTATTCTGGTTCGTATAACTGCTGAACGGCCCTTGCACAGACTTTCTTTAGTTGTTTTGTGTCTTTTTTTAGTTGTTTTGTGTCTTTTTTTAGTTGTTTTGTGTCTTTTTTTAGTTGTTTTGTGTCTTTTTTTAGTTGTTTTGTGTCTTTTTTTTAGTTGTTTTGTGTCTTTTTTTAGTTTTGTGTCTTTTTTCAGTTGTTTTGTGTCTTTTCAGTTGTTTTGTGTCTTTTTTCAGTCGTTTTGTGTCTTTATTCAGTTGTTTTGTGTCGTTTTTTAGTTGTTTTGTGTCTTTTTTAGTCCTTTTTGTCGTGTTTTGTGTCTTTTTCAGTTGCTTTGTGGCTTTTTTTAGTTGTTTTGTGTCTTTATTTAGTTGTTTTGTGTCTTCTTTCAGTCGTTTTGTGTCTTTTTTTAGTCGTTTTGTGTCTTTTTTTAGTTGTTTAGTGTCTTTTTTTAGTTGTTTTGTGTCTTTTTTTAGTCATATTCTGTCTTTTTTTAGTCGTTTTCTGTCTTTTTTAGTCGTTTTGTGTCTTTTTTTAGTTTTTTTTTTTTTTTTCAGTTGTTTTGTGTCTTTTTCAGTTGCTTTGTGGCTTTTTTTTAGTTGTTTTGTGGCTTTTTTCAGTTGTTTTGTGTCTTTTTCAGTTGTTTTGTATCTTTTTTTAGTCGTTTTCTGTCTTTTTTCAGTCGTTTTGTGTCTTTTTTTGTCGTTTTGTCTCTTGTTTTGTGTCTTTTTTTAGTTGTTTTGTGGCTTTTTTTAGTCGTTTTGTGTCTTTTTTTACTCATTACTCACTCCACTGTACGTCAACAACAAGTGGACTTGAGCTACTTGCAGAGGAGGGACTCGAACCCTCGTGTTCTGGTTCGTGTTACTGCTGGCCGGCCCTTGCACAGACTCTGCTGTACGTGAACAACAAAAGGACTCTGACCACTTACTTACTTACAGCCTCGACTGTAGCGTCTATTCTATGCGCCTTATAATGTGGTGCGCCTTATAATGTGGAAAATACGGTATTTACATTAAATTCACTCATTTTAAAAACAGTATCTGATGATGAATCATTGGACACAGCAGGGATCAGCAACTCAGGAGTAATCTCCTTTTTTAAAGAACAGCAGAAGCATCACAATTGCCAAGGTAACGGGAATAATACTGAGCAGTACGTCTGCGTTTCCTAACGTAACAGTATTTTTATATATATGTATATATTTTATCCATTCATTTTTGTAAACACACAAACTACAAAGGAACCACCAGCCTCTCTACCCTCATAGATAAATAGACAAGAAGCAAAAGAAAATCATGCTCTTATAGGATACAAAGCAACGCAAATAGCAGAACAATCGACACCAGCAACTAAATACATAATGTTTAATCGACCAAGAGATGCAGTATATACATATAGTACGTGCACACATATGCAGTAACCTATATAAACACCTATAAATATATACATGGATGTAAATGTTTTAGGCCATTCTGGAAAAATAGGACAGAAAAGGGCCGACACATTTTGTCCAAGGTTGCAGAACCGAGAGAGAAACATATCGAACCCTTTCCATATCTTACAAGTTGGTTATTTCTGCTATTCATTCATTCATTCAACCGCTTATCCCGGGGTCGGGGTCGTGGGGGGGGCTGGAGTCGATCCCAGCTGACATCGGGCGTGAGGCGGGGTCCACCCTGGACAGGACGCCAGTCTATCACAGGACACATAGGGCGCACTCACACTGTCCTTCTGCACCGGGCCAAAACCGTTTTTTCAGCTAAAGCCTAGTACGTTTCACCAGTGTGAGTGCACCCGCTCCGCGCATAACTACGGACAGCGGGCTGTCCATGGCCGTTTGCACATGTACGAGCACGAGCACGAGCCTTACGGCGGTAGCGGTATGTGCGCCTGTTGGGACGTAGAAAAAAGAAGGAGGGACCATGCGCGGACATTTCAAACAATGGCGGTGAAAGGTTCACGTTGGTGTGATGCGGAGGTGGAGTGTTTACTGCAGATTTGGTCGATGAAAAGATTCAAAAACAGTCGACAAGACGCACAAAAACTCTGAGGTCTGCGGAAAGATCTGGAAACAAAGCCACGCACACGATATCAATGCGTGTGACGTGTTACGGCGTGATGACGTATAGGCAGCAAGAAGCATTTGCGCAAGGCCCAGGTAGTGTGAGTACAAACGGGCCTTGGGTGCAGGGTGAGAGGGAGGGGGGGGGCAAGTACCCTAAAGCCCGGGGTGCGGTGCGGAAGGACAGTGTGAGTGCGCCCATAGAGACAAACAAAGACAGACAACCATTCACACCTACGGGTGATTTAGAGTCATCAATGAACCGAACACCTGCACGTCTTTGGACTGTGGGAGGAAACCGGAGAACCCGGAGAAAACCCACGCAGACACAGGGAGGACATGCAAACTCCACACAGAAGGGCCCAGGCCGGGATGCGAACCTGGAACCTTCTCGCTGTGAGGCGACAGTGCTAACCACTACACCACCGAAAGGGAAGTTTGGGGTCCCCTGCTGGAGCTGCTGCCCCTGCGACCCGACCCCGGATAAGAGGCTGAAGATGAGATGAGATCCCAAACATTAGCCGTCTTTCCGCTTCTGTGCCACCGACACATTTGGTCTAAAACCTCACTTTAAAGTCCAGTATATAGAAAAAACTAAAAAATGTAAATTCCAGCCCTCCGTCAGCACACCTGTCTGTATGTTTGTGCATTAACTCACACCTTCACCCTTCCTGCATCCATTTTCCTCAGTGTATAAGGGCGCACTCACACTGTCCTTCTGCACCGCGCCAAAACAGGTTTTGCGGCTAAAGTCTAGTGCGTTTGACCAGTGTGAGTGCAACCGTACCACGTCTAGGAGCGGCACGCTTGCTGTCCACGGCTCGTCTGAGAGAGGTGGGCTTTAGTAAAGCACGTTCCCTCTAAACTCTGTTTAGTCTTCTTTACTCGGCGCAGGTCGTCTTGTTGCTTCCTCCACTCCGGCACCATTGATTGGTTCATGTTAAACTCTCTGGCTGCTGCTCTATTCCCCGTGTTCTACTGCGTGACTAATGGCCTTGAGTGTAAACTCTGCGTCGTAAGCGTGTCTCTTAACAGGAGCCATTTTGGGCTCTTTACACAAACACACACATGGAAATGAAACGGCACGCTTCACGCAGTCGTATATCTCAACATATATCCCAAAAAGATGCAAAACCACCACATAGATAAGCAAAATTACCAACAGGTTCACTAACTACGCTGTTGCTGCTTTGTTGTGTGTGTAGGGACTCTTCTCATGCTGCTGCAGAGGTTTGCTGTTATTTTCAGCAGCATTAGTGGTTAAAAAAGACCTTTGAATGCCTTCACCGTACTGCCCCGAGCTAATCACTGTTAGCCACGTGCGGCTGTTTGCGACTGCAAGTGCTGAAAAAGACCATGGGATGGTTTTACGGCAGAATCACACTTTAACAGACAGTTAACTTTAACGTCCACTCCATCATTTTTTACATTTCCTCGACATTAAAACATCTCAGGTTTAAATCTGGTGATAAACAGCGAGTCACAGGCGCCACCGTGCTTCACGGACAGAGCAGGTGCTGCCTTATATTATGTACAGTCAGTTCATGACATTCAGCAGGATCATCCTTTTCCAACGGGGAACACACAGATGATAAAAAGGCATCTGTGTTGCAGCAGCAGCAGCAGCAGCAGCCGCAGCCGCCGCCGCCGCCGCAGCAGCAGCCGCAGCAGCCGCAGCCGCCGCCGCAGCAGCCGCAGCCGCCGCCGCAGCAGCAGCAGCAGCAGCAGACAGCAGCAGCAGCCGCAGCAGCAGCAGCAGCAGACAGCAGCAGCAGCCGCAGCAGCAGCTCGGCCCTCCCACCTCCTGCCTCACTAGACCATTAAGGTCGACTGCAGCATCTGCACACGAGTTTGGACCAGACTCATAAGAGCCCGCCTCAGGAGCGGGACCCTTCACCCTTACTCTAAACAATCTATATCCTGTCAATAACGCTGTTTAACTGCAAGTGAAGGAGACAGTAAGTCTGTGATTAATGCACGCACGCACTCCAGCAAATGCTTTTATTCTAAGTCTTTTTGTACTTAGGGCGCACTCAAACTGTCCATCCGTACCGTGCCCAAACAGGTTCCACGGGTAAAGTCTGGTTCCTTTGACCAGTGTGAGTGCAACCACTCCTAGACGCGGTACGGTTGCACTCACACTGGTCAAAGGAACCAGACTTTAGGTGTGTGCTTGGGCACGGTACGGATGGACAGTGTGAGTGCAACCGTACCACGTCTAGGAGCGGCACGCTGCCGTCCACGGCCCGTTTGGGAGAGGTGGGCTTTAGTAAAGCACGTTTGCACGTGTACAAGCACGAGCGTGCGCACGTGTACGAGCACGAGGCCTACGGCGGCTCTGAGGTCATTTCCTGTGCGCCTGTTGGGACATAGAAAAAAGAAGGAGGGACCATGCGCGGACATTTAAAACAATGGCGGCGAAAGGTTCACGTTGGTGTGATGCGGAGGTGGAGTGTTTACTGCAGATTTGGTCGATGAAAAGATTCAAAAACAGTCGACAAGACGCACAAAAACTCTGAGGTCTACGGAAAGATCTGGAAACAAAGCCACGCATCGCCATGACGTCATCAATGCGTGTGACGTGTTACGGCGTGATGACGTATAGGCAGCAAGAAGCATTCTCCGAGGCCCAGGTAGTGTGAGTACAAACGGGCCTGGAGGGAGGGACAAGGACCCTAAAGCACGGGACGCACGCACAGTGGGAGGGCGCCCTTAATTACTAGATTTAGATTTTAATGATCAGGTTCCTTCAGCTTCATTAGCAGCGGATGGAACCTGACTGCGTTCTGAGTCGGCACATTTCCACGTATGACTCAACATAACCTGATTGTTGAACGACTAACGAACTAAGACAGTTGCGAGGTTCGAGTTAACGAGGTCATTAAGCGTTTAACGTCTTAGTTCAGTGAAGGAGAGAAGCTTGAGTTCAGCGGGTCACCACCTCGGAAAATGTAAACAATGCCTCAACGCATGGACGGATAATGAGACAATGGACCCCGGGCACAGACACATATGAGCCCCCCCAACCCACCCTGAACTAGACTCCCAGACTCAGTCATTTTGCACCTCATTGTAGTCATTGTGTTGTTGTTTTGCATCTTTTTTAGTTGTTTTGTCATCTTTTTGTCGTATTTGCATCCTTTTGTAGTCACTTTGCACCTTGTTGTGGTCATTTTGTGGTGTTTTGCATCTGTTTGTAGTCATTTTGCACCTCATTGTGGTCATTTTGTGGTTGTGTTGCATCTTTTTGTGGTGTTTTGTCATCTTTTTGTCGTATTTGCATCCTTTTGTAGTCACTTTGCACCTTGTTATGGTCATTTTGTGGTGTTTTGCATCATTTTGTAGTCGTTTTGCACCTCATTGTGGTCATTTTGTGGTTGTGTTGCATCTTTTTGTGGTGTTTTGTCATCGTTTTGTCGTATTTGCATCCTTTTGTAGTCACTTTGCACCTTGTTGTGGTCATTTTGTGGTGTTTTGCATCATTTTGTGGTGGTTTTGCATCTGTTTTTAGTAATTTTTATCATCTTTTTGTCGTATTTGGAGGGGGGGGGCAAGGACCCTAAAGCACGGGGCACGGGACGGAGGAACAGTGGGAGGGCGCCCTTAGTGTTTGTGTTTTGATAAATCCTTTTTTTGTTGCTGTAGCTGATGAATTACGCAGCTTAAAATGGTTTTCCCTCAGGTAAGAGATCAGGATCTGTGGGTCCGCAATGTTTAATTTCTCTCTGACACCAAACGCACTTGAACACAACGCACTGGTAACTTCCAGTTGTGGAAAGAACCATCTTTCCCGCAGCACATGAAGGCAGCATTAGGGCCTCTGACGCTTCGGGCCCCTGGGCCTGAGTCCCGTAGGCGTGCTCAGTAATCAATCCGTGGCCCGACCCGACTGGGACACACTGCGGAAACACCACAGCGATAGATGCACATATGGTGACTTACAGAAAGAAACCAAGCTAGTGAGTCTGATCAGTTGTGCTTTTCCGTATGTGGGACACTCCGCACCCTCGAGGACCACAGACACTGGAGCTCGAGCTGCGAGAGGCGGCGCCTGTGTGATGCATCATGCAAGTCATGTGGGAGGACGCGTCATGCGGACGGCACGGGAGGGAAAGTTAACCAGTCTGAAAACAGGACAACACAGCATCACACCCCCGTCACTCCATCTCCTGTTGCCATACAGACACACAACGACTGTGTGCAATGTCATTTTTAGTCATTTTGCATCTTTTTGTGGTGGTTTTGCATCTATTTTTAGTCATTTTGCATCTTTTTGTGGAGGTTTTGCATCTGTTTTGGGTCATTTTGCATCTTTTTGTGCTGGTTTTGCATCTATTTTTAGTCATTTTGCATCTGTTTATAGTCATTTTGCATCTGTTTTCAGTCATTTTGCATCTTTTTGTGGTGGTTTTGCATCTGTTTTTAGTCATTTTGCATCTTTTTGTGGTGGTTTTGCATCTGTTTTTAGTCATTTTGCATCTTTTTGTGCTGGTTTTGCATCCATCTTTAGTCATTTTGCATCTATTTTTAATCATTTTGCATCTTTTTGTGTTGGTTTTGCATCTGTTTTCAGTCATTTTGCATCTTTTTGTGGTGGTTTTGCATCTGTTTTCAGTCATTTTGCATCTTTTTGTGGTGGTTTTGCATCTGTTTTCAGTCATTTTGTATCTTTTTGTGGTGGTTTTGCATCTATTTTTGGTCATTTTGCATCTTTTTGTGTTGGTTTTGCATCTATTATCAGTCATTTTGCATCTGTTTTAAGTCATTTTGCATCTTTTTATGGTGGTTTTGCATCTATTTTCAGTCATTTTGCATCTGTTTTTAGTCATTTTGCATCTTTTTGTGGTGGTGTTGCATCTATTTTTAGTCATTTTGCATCTTTTTGTGGTGGTTTTGAATCTATTTTTAGTCATTTTGCATCTTTTTGTGCTGGTTTTGCATCTATTTTTAGTCATTTTGCATCTTTTTGTGGTGGTTTTGCATCTGTTTTTAGTCATTTTGCATCTTTTTGTGGTGGTTTTGCATCTGTTTTTAGTCATTTTGCATCTTTTTGTGCTGGTTTTGCATCTATTTTTAATCATTTTGCATCTTTTTGTGGTGGTTTTGCATCTGTTTTTAGTCATTTTGCATCTTTTTGTGCTGGTTTTGCATCTCTTTGGGCTGTCGTATCCTGCACACACGTATCTAAAATCATCCTCACGGTTTTCCGTAAACGAGATGTGATTTGACTTAGCTGAAGCGAACACAATAAAATATATCATATCATGCTTTTCTCACCACTTCAATAAAGAAAGCTGTGCTAACTGTAACTAAACACCTGTTGAGTACAAAATCATATCAAAACGCTGGTAAAGACACAACTAATCGCCTTTTAACTGCACTAAACAAACAAGAACTTTAAGGGAATTATAGAATAATCTGGATGAAAAACATTCAGTCATTTAGATTTAATGTTCTGAATCACAATAACTCAATATGAGGATTGTGTCAGTGAGCTTTTACTGTTTCCATCTACAACAGAAATAAAAAACAAAGCTTCATTAGTTTCAATTTGGATCAACTGTAGAAAATAAAAAGCTTATGTTTAGGACCGTACGTCACCACCGCCACCTCTCATCCTCATTTTTACTGTCGCTCCGTGTTTAAAAGGACAATAATCCAGTTTAAACGCCATAAATATGACCTGTAAAAATCCATCCATCGCACCCCGACAACCACAAAACCAACCACCAGAAACTAACGGACAGGAAATGTTTTAGAAACACTCTTTATTCACACGCAGCGGCCACTTTATTAGGCACGCCTGCTGCTTATTAAAGTGCCAGTGTGTTCCTCTGTTTGAACCAGTGGATATTTGAGTTACTGTTGTCTTTCTATCAGGAGGAGGAAGAGGAGGAGGAGGAGGAGGAGGAGGAGGAGGGGGAGGAGGAAGAGAGGAAGAAGAGGAGGGGGAAGAGGAAGAGGAGGAGGAAGAGGAAGAAGAAGAGGAGGAGGAGGAAGAGAGGAAGAGGAGGAGGGGGAGGAGGAAGAGAGGAAGAAGAGGAGAGGAAGAGGAGGAAGAGGAAGAAGAGGAGGAGGAAGAGGAGGAGCTCCAATCAGTCTGGCCGTTCTCCTCTGACCTCTGGCATCAACAAGGGCCCACAGAACAAAAGGAGAGGGAGGAGAGGAAGAAGAGGAGGAGGTGGAGGAGGAAGAGGAGGAGGTGGAGAAGAAGAAGAGGAAGACGAGGAAGAGCTACAACCAGTCTGGTCATTCTCCTCTGACATCTGGCATCAACGAGGGCCAGAAGAACAAAAGGAGAGGGAGGAGGAGAGGAAGAAGAGGAGGACAACAGGAAGGAGGAGGAGGAGGAGGAGGAGGACAAGAGGAAGAAGAGGAGAAGGAGGAGAAAGAGGAGGGGAGGAGGAAGAGGACAAGAATGAGGAGAGAGGAAGAGGAAGAAGAGGAGGAGGCGGAGAGGAAGAAGAGGAGAAGGAAGAGGAGGGGAGTAGGGGGAGGAGAGGAAGAAGAGGAGGAGGAGGAAGAGGACAGGAATGAGGAGAGAGAAGAAAGGAAGAGGAGGAGAAGAGGAGGAGAAGAAAGAGCAGGGGAGGTGGGGGAGCAGGAGAGGAAGAAGAGGGGGAGGAGGAGATGAGGATAATAAAGGAGGGGGAGGAGGAAGAAGAGGAGGAAGAGGAGCTCGAACCAGTGTGTCCATTCTCCTCTGACCTCTGACATCAACAAGGGCCAGATGAACAAAAGGAGAGGGAGGAGGAGGAAGAGGAGGAAGAGGAGGAGGAAGAGGAGGGGAGGAAGAAGAGGAGGAGAAGGAAGAGAGGAAGAAGAGGAGGAGGAGGACAAGAGGAAGAAGGAGGAGGAGGAGAGGAGGAGGAGGAAGAGGACAAGAATGAGGAGAGAGAAGAGAGGAAGAGGAGGAAAGGAAGAGGAGGGAGTAGGATAATCAAGGAGGGGGAGGAGGAAGAGGAGGAGCTCGAACCAGTGTGTCCATTCTCCCTGACTTCTGGCCTCAACAAGGGCCCACAGAACAAAAGGAGAGGGAGGAGGAGAAGAGGGGGAAGAGGAGGAGGACAAGAGGAAGAAGGAGGAGGAGCAGGAGGAGAGGAAGAAGAGGAGGAGGAGGAGGAGGAGGAGGAGGAGGAGAGGAAGAAGGAGAGGAGGAGGAGGGGGAAGAGGAGGAGAAGAAAGAGGAGGGGAGGAGGAGAGGAAGAAGAGGAGCTCAAACCAGTCTGGCTATTCTCTTCTGACCTCTGGCATCAACAAGGGCCTACGGACCAAAAGGAGAGGGAGGAGGAGGAGGAGGAGGATAAGAAAGAGGAGGAGAGGAAGAAGAGGAGGAAGAGGAAGAAGAGGAGGAGAGGAAGAAGAGGAGGAGAGGAAGAAGAGGACCTAGACCCTAGAGATGGTTGTGCGTGAAAAGTAGATCAGCATTTTTTTAAACACTCAGACACCAACAAACGCGCCACGTTCAAAGTCACGCAAATCACCTTTCTTCACCGTTCTGATGCTGCAGCACACACACACACACACACACACACACTTCACCATGTGTACACACACACACACCCTCTTCATCATGTGTACACACGCACGCACGCACACACACACTTCACCATGTGTACACACACACACACACACGCACACACGCCTGAAGGAGCTGCTGCCGTGTGATTGGCTGATTAGAAATCCGCGTTAACGAGCAGTTGGACAGGTGTACCTAATAAAGCGGCCGGCGAGCGTTTATTGAGACAAGTGTAAGAAAAAGGGAACAAATGGCGAGGAAGAGGAGGCGTGGACTTCCTGTTCTCCTCCTCAAATAACAAGGGTGAAAGACGGCATCGGCGTGTAACACTTTTTTTTCCAGCCTCTTGCCAAGTTGTTTTATCGCTCCGCACCTGAAGAAGAACGGTTTCCAGAAATGAAACAACCTTCTGCTGCTCACACACACACACACACACACCTACGTGCACACACACACACACACCTAAGCACACACACGTGCACACACACACACACAGACAGACACACACACACACACACACACACACACATACGGTGTAAGGATGCCTCCAAGAGGGATGAGGAGGAGTTCGAAACCAGTGTGTCCGTTCAATGACCTCTGACCTCAGCAAGGGCCCACGGACCAAAAGGAGCTGGAGGAGGAGGAAGAGGAGGAGGAGGAGGAAGAGAGAAAGAAGGAGGAGGAGGAGGAGGAAGAAGAGGAGGAAGAAGAGGAGGAGGAGGAGGAAGAGGAAGAGGAGAGGAAGAAGAGAAGGAGGAGAAGAAAGGAGGGGAGGAGGACAATAGGAGGACAAGAGGAAGAAGAGGAGAAGGAAGAAGAGGAGGAGAGGAAGAGGAGGAGAAGGAAGAGGAGGAGGAGGAAGAGAAGGAAGAGAAGATGAGAAGAAAGAGGGGAGGACGAGGACAAGAGGAAGAAGAGGAGGAGGAGGGGAAGGAAGAGAGGAAGAAGAGGAGGAGAAGGAGAAAGAGAGGAAGAAGAGGGAAGAGGAGGAAGAGGGAAGAGGAGGAGGAGGAGGAAGAGAGGAAGAAGAGGGAAGAGGAGGAAGAGAGGAAGAGGAGGAAGAAGACAAGGAGAAGAAGAGGAGGAGGGGGAGGAGGAAGAGAGGAAGAGGAGGAGGAAGAAGACAAGGAGAAGAAGAGGAGGAGGGGGAGGAGGAAGAGAGGAAGAGGAGGAGGAAGAAGACAAGGAGAAGAAGAGGAGGAGGGGGAGGAGGAAGAGAGGAAGAGGAGGAGGAAGAAGACAAGGAGAAGAAGAGGAGGAGAGAGGAAGAGCAAGAGGAAGAGGAGGAGAACATATTTTTACTTTTCAAACCTTGGAAACAGCATTTTCCAGGTTTTCCAGGTTTTCCAGCAGCCGTCTGAACGCTGTTTAAACGTGGCTGCAGACTTTACTCCGTGACCTTATTCCCCCTCCTCGCCAACGTGCCCTCGCACAAAAGAGCGGAAGAAGAGCCCGACGGTGGCGGTGGCAAACCCACTTGAGGGACGATGATGAAGAGGAGGACAAGGATGAGGATGAGCGGGCTGTGCTGAAATCAGGACCAATATCAGCCCCGTGCATGCGTGTTTCCGCGCACACAGAGAGGCGAGCGCTTCAACTGTGCGGCGTTCCCACGAGGGGACAGACAAAGGAGCGGACGGCGGTCTGAGTAATAACGCACGCCGCCAGACCCGCGTGTTAATTAGAATAGATGATGATGATGTGAAGGAAGGAAGGAAGGAAGGAAGGAAGGAAGATTATGTGAAGGAAGGAAGGAAGGAAGGAAGATTATGTGTAGGAAGGAAGGAAGGAAGGAAGATTATGTGTAGGAAGGAAGGAAGGAAGGAATGATGATGATGTGAAGGAAGGAAGGAAGGAAGGAAGATTATGTGTAGGAAGGAAGGAAGGAAGGAAGATTATGTGTAGGAAGGAAGGAAGGAAGGAAGGAAGGAAGGAAGGAATGTTGATGATGTGAAGGAAGGAAGGAAGGAAGGAAGATTATGTGTAGGAAGGAAGGAAGGAAGGAAGGAATGATGATGATGTGTAGGAAGGAAGGAAGGAAGGAAGATTATGTGTAGGAAGGAAGGAAGGAAGGAAGATTATGTGTAGGAAGGAAGGAAGGAAGGAAGGAATGATGATGATGTGAAGGAAGGAAGGAAGGAAGAAAGGAAGGAAGGTAGGATGATGATGTGTGGGAAGGAAGGAAGGAAAGAAGCAAGGAAAGAAGGAAGGAAGGAAGGAAGGAAGGAAGATGATGTGTGGGAAGCCAGGAAGGAAAGAAGCAAGGAAAGAAGGAAGGAAGGAAGGAAGGAAGGAAGATGATGTGTGGGAAGGAAGGAAGGTAGGAAGCAAGGAAAGAAGGAATGAAGGAAGGAAGGAAGGAAGGAAGGATGATGATGTGAAGGAAGGAAGGAAGGATGATGATGTGAAGGAAGGAAGGAAGGAAGGAATGATACTTGTGATTCGAAGGAAGGAAGGTGAAGGAAGGAAGGAAGGAGGGAGGAAAGGAAGGAATGATGACAATGTGAAGGAAGGAAGGAAGGAAGGAAGGAAGGAAGGCCGGAAGAAAGGATGGTTGTGATGTGAAGGAAGGAAGGAAGGAAGGAAGGAAGGAATGATAATTGTGATTCGAAGGAAGGAAGGTGAAGGAAGGAGGGAGGAAAGGAAGGAATGATGACAATGAAGGAAGGAAGGAAGGAAGGAAGGAAGGAAGGAAGGAAGGAAGAAAGGATGGTTGTGATGTGAAGGAAGGAAGGAAGGAAGGAAGGAAGGAAGGAATGATGATCGAAAGGAAGGAAGGAAGGAAGGAATGAAGGAATGATGATTGTGATGTAAAGACACACGCGGATCTTTTCCACCTTTTCCACCTGTGGCGGCCGTGCGGCACATTTAAGGTCACGCCCGAGTCCTCCGGGCGTTTCCACGCACGGACCAAATCCTTTTTCCTAAGTTACCGCGTGTTCAGAGAAAAACAAGCTCACGCAGAAGAAGAGCGCCGCACAGGTAACGGAGACGGGAGGGGCGAGGGTTTAGGGATAACAATGCTGGTGTCCGTTCTGCAGGAGCGGAGGAAGGGAGGGAGGAAGGAAGGAAGGAAGGAAGGAAGGAAGGGAGGGAGGAAGGAAGGAAGGAAGGAAGGAAGGAGTGATGATGATAAGAAAGGAAGGGAGGAAGGAAGGAAGGAAGGAAGGAAGGAAGGGAGGAAGGTTGATGATGATAAGAAAGGAAGGAAGGAATGATGATGATGATGTGAAGGAAGGAAGGAAGGAATGATAAGAAAGGAAGGGAGGAAGGAAGGTAGGAAGGAAATAAGGAAGGAAGGAAGGTTGATGATGAGGTTGTGAAGGAAGGAAGGATGATGTGAAGGAAGGAAGGAAGGAAGTAAGGAAGGAATGATGATGATGTGAAGGAAGGAAGGAAGGAAGGAAGGAAGGAAGGATGATGTGAAGGAAGGAAGGAAGGAAGGAAGGAAGGAAGGAAGGAATGATGATGATGTGAAGGAAGGAAGGAAGGAATGATGATGATGTGAAGGAAGGAAGGAAGGAAGGATGATGTGAAGGAAGGAAGGAAGGAAGGAAGGAATGATGATGATGTGAAGGAAGGAAGGAATGATGATGTGAAGGAAGGAAGGAAGGATGATGATGTGAAGGAAGGAAGGAAGGAAGGAGTGATGATAAGAAAGGAAGGGAGGAAGGAAGGAAGGAAGGGAGGAAGGAAGGGAGGAAGGAAGGAAGGGAGGAAAGAAGGGAGGAAGGATGATAAGAAAGGAAGGTAGGAAGGAAGGAAAGAAGGAAGGAATGATGATAAGAAAGGAAGGAAGGTAGGAAGGAAATAAGGATGGGGGGGCACACAGGAATTGAACCGCCGTAGGCCTCGTGCTCGTACACGTGCGCACGCTCGTGCTCGTACACGTGCGCACGCTCGTGCTCGTACACGTGCAAACATGCTTTACTAAAGCCCACCTCTCCCAAACGGGCCGTGGACGGCAAGTGTGCCGCTCCTAGACGTTGTACGGTTGCACTCACACTGGTCAAAGGAACCAGACTTTACCTGTAAAACCTGTTTGGGCACGGTACGGAGGCACAGTGGGAGTGCGCCCTTATACATGTCTGTCAAATAGAGCTGTACATATTAGTTATTAAATTAATCATCAACTGTTTTACCAGCAGTTTTTAAAATGTGAATATTTTCCGTTTTTGTTCCTCGTGTGACTTTAAACTGAATATCTTTGAAACATTTTCGGTCGTCGTTTTTCGGCTTTTATCGTTTTTATCATCCAAACAACTTTTAATACATTAATTAAAATAAACAACAGATTAATTAACAATGAAAGTAACTATTGGCGTCATTTAAAAGTGAATTATTTTCTTTGTAAGGTTTCCGCATTACGTTTCACGCTCCACCTGTAGTGTACCTAATAAAGTGGCCATCAAGTGTATATTTATACAATTAATACAGGTGAGGCTGCAACTAACCATTATTATTGTAACTGTCCATTAATCTGTGGATCATTTTATTAATTAATCAATTAGTTGTTTAATCTATAAAATGTGGATCAGTGTTTAAAAATGTCTCAAAGATATTTAGTTTCCTGTCTGAGGAGGAAAGAAACCAGAACATATTCACATTTAAGAAGCTGGAATCAGTGAAATTATGACTATTTGTTTTTATTTAAATGACTCAAATCTATTTATAAAAACAGTTTCCTATTGATGTAACAGTTTAAAAGTAATTATTCACTTTTGCAGATCTAATTACAGGCACATTATGATAAAGGGATCATTTATACACTGATATATGAACAATTGTTTGGCAGAATTTCCTTTATCGTATCGGACCGCATTACATTTCACGCCCCACCTGTAGTGTACCTAATAAAGTGGCCATCAAGTGTAAATATGCATCAGTTATTACAGGTGAGGCTGCAACTAACCGTTATTTTTCACAATTATCCTTTAATCTGTGGATCATTTTATTAATTGTTGGATCTAAAAAATGTCTTAAAGATATTTAGGGCGGACGCACAGTGGGAGGGCGCCCTTAGAGTCATTCACGCTGCCTTTTCTTTGCGGGGCTGTCACGCCTTTATTGCGTCCCGTCTGCGTGAAAGGAACAGAAACTGAAATGTAAAGGAGGGGACGAACCTGTTGCGCCAAGCAGACGTCTGTTTGAAAGAAGAAACGGGGCCGAACAACACGCAGTGGTGATGGCGAGTCAACCCAGGCGGGTCTTAAAGTAAGAAAGTAGCGTTCAGAGAAGTAATTGAAGAGGTACTGCACGCCGAACGTGTTTTGGCCCCCTACCGTTTTAAATCCGCTGTAATCCTGCAAGTCCAGCTGTGAGGTAGAGTCGACCAGTCGGGACGTCTTTTGAAGATGCAAGATAGACGGTAAACCAACAGCACCATCACGGTCATGACAGTACCACCTGCAGCTCAACACCTAGTGCGTTTGACCAGTGTGAGTGCAACCGCTCCGCGCATAACTGCGGCCAGCTGGCCGTCCACGGCCCGTCTGAGAGAGGTGGGCTTTTGTAAAGCACGTTGGCACATGTACGAGCACGAGCGTGCGCACGTGTACGAGCACGAGGCCTACGGCGGTTCCGAGGTCATTTCCTGTGCGCCTGTTGGGACGTAGAAAAAAGAAGGAGGGACCATGCACGGACATTTCAAACAATGGCGGTGAAAGGTTCACGTTGGTGTGATGCAGAGGTGGAGTGTTTACTGCAGATTTGGTCGATGAAAAGATTCAAAAACAGTCGACAAGACGCACAAAAACTCTGAGGTCTACGGAAAGATCTGGAAACAAAGCCACGCATCGCCATGACGTCATCAATGCGTGTGACGTTTTACGGCGTGATAGCGTATAGGCAGCAAGAAGCATTCTCCGAGGCCCAGGTAGTGTGAGTACAAACGGGCCTGGAGGGGGGGGACAAGGACCCTAAAGCACGGGGCACGGGACGGACGCACAGTGGGAGGGCGCCATGAGACCACACAACTAAAACAACAATTTCATGTCATTGTAGCCTGCAGTGGCGTTGAAAGGAGCCAGTTGAGGTGGTTCAGGATCATCTGGTAAGGATGAACCCTGGGCGCCTCCCTAGGGAGGTGTTCCAGGCACGTCCAGCTGGGAGGAGGCCTCGGGGAAGACCCAGGACCAGGTGGAGAGATTAGATCTCCACACTGGCCTGGGAACGCCTCAGGATCCCCCAGTTAGAGCTGGTTAATGTGGCCCGGGAAAGGGAAGTTTGGGGTCCCCTGCTAAAGCTGCTGCCCCCGCAACCCGACCCCGTTTAAGTGGTTGAAGATGAGATGAGAGACGGCGTCAACAAAAACGGAGCATTAAAATCGACCTAGATGTAGAATTTGCGGCAGATCTGCTTCCCTGGATCTAATTAAGCGGTTTTGATTGATTATCAAACACAACCCTGATTCAAAGTGTTCGCCGTCACCGAAGGAGACGAAGAACACACGTTACTTCACTTCAAATACAGGAAAACGTGTAATATTTGCTTTGGCATGAATGTGCTAGAACATGTTTGCTCTTGCATTTTCCTCCAACAGGTGGATCCTCTGAAGCTTCCTGCAAGATCGATGTTAAGTGTCACACTGTCGCCTCGAGATAAAACATCCTTTTTGTTTAAGGAAGTGACAGAAAGGGGTCAGCTGCACCCTATATTTATCATAAAGGGCTTTTAGGAAGTTGGCTTTGAACTTTATCTGTTCAAATGGGGAATTAATGATCTAAGATACGCACAAAGAAGAAAGTTAATCAAGTATTTTTAATGACCATGGGTAATTTAAATGCCCCTGAAATCAACACAACAGCGTGCGCTGGAGTATTTGATGAAATGTACACAAAGACTGCGATCTTAGGGCGCACTCACACTGTCCTTCCGCACCGTGCCAAAACAGGTTTTACGGGTAAAGCCTAGTTCCTTTGACCAGTGTGAGTGCAACCGCTCCGCGCCTAGCTGCGGCCAGTTGGCCGTCCACGGCTCGTTTGAGAGAGGTGGGCTTTAGTAAAGCACGTCTGCACGTGTACGAGCACGAGCGTGCGCACGTGTACGAGCACGAGGCCTACGGCGGTTCTGAGGTCATTTCCTGTGCGGCTGTTGGGACATAAAAAAAAAAAGGAGGGACCATGCGCGGACATTTCAAACAATGGCGGTGAAAGGTTCACGTTGGTGTGATGCGGAGGTGGAGTGTTTACTGCAGATTTGGTCGATGAAAAGATTCAAAAACAGTCGACAAGACGCACAAAAACTCAGAGGTCTACGGAAAGATCTGGAAACAAAGCCACGCATCGCCATGACGTCATCAATGCGTGTGACGTGTTACAGCGTGATGACGTATAGGCAGCAAGAAGCATTCTCCGAGGCCCAGGTAGTGTGAGTACAAACGGGCCTGGAGGGGGGGACAAGGACCCTAAAGCACGGGGCACGGGACGGACGCACAGTGGGAGGGCGCCCTTAGAGTCATTCACGCTGCCTTTTCTTTGCGGGGCTGTCACGCTTTTATTGCGTCCAGTCTGCGTGAAAGGAACAGAAACGGAAATGTAAAGGGCGGAACAAACCTGTTGCGCCAAGCAGACGTCTGGTTGAAAGAGAAAACCGGGTCGAACAAGACGCAGCAATGATGGCGAGTCAACTCAGAAGGGTCTTAAAGTAAGAAAGTAGCGTTCAGAGGAGTTGTTGAAGAGGTACTGCACACTGAACGTGTTTTGGCGCCCTACGGGCCAACTGTGAGGTAGAGTCGACCAGTCGGCACGTCTTTTGAAGACGCAAGATAGACGGTAAACCGACAGCACCATCACTGTCACGACATTACCGCCTGCAGCTCAACACCTCCAAGACGAAGGAGCTGGTCCTTGATTTTGGGAGGTCCAGACCAAGACCGCGACCAGTCCTGCTTGTGCAGGGGTGTCAAAGTGATCCAGTAAAGGGGCGCTGAGGCTGCAGGCACACCTGACTTGAGTCATGCAATCATCTGAATTGTTTTTGCTCGGTTTGAATGAAAGCCTGCAGCCACAGCGCCCCTTTACTGGATCACTCTGACACACCTGTGCTAGAGGGAGCTGAGGTGGAGGCTGTGGACCTCAGGTCGTGGCTGGACAATGAACTGGACTGGACATCACACACCAGCCACCTGTTCAGGAAGACACAAAGCAGGTTGTACTTCCTGAGGAGACTGCGATCCTTCAACATCTGCAGCAAACTGCTGTGGATGTTTCACCAGTCTGGGGTCACCAGGGTCCTCTTGGGGGGGGCAGCATATCCAAGACGGACACCTCCAGACTGGATACACTGATCAGGAGGGTCGGCTCTGTGGTCGGCATGAAGCTGGACTCAGAGAGAAGGACACTGGACAAACTGCTGGACGTTACGAACGATGGCAGCCACCCCCTGCACCCCGTCATCAGCACCCAGAGGAGCCTGTTCAGTGGAGGGCTGCTCCTGTCCAAGTGTAGGACCAACAGGCTCAAGACCTCCTCTGTCCCTCAGGCCGTCATCCTCTACAACTCCTCACTAAAGAGGACAGAAGGAGTGGGAGCCACTCACTGTGACATTAATAATCTACTCTTACACACCTTGACACTTATCTTTTCTTGGCGCAGTAACTTTATACACCACTTAAGTGCAATCATTTAATCTTACCGCTCATTTCTGTCATATACAGTCACACATATGTTATCTTATACATTTCCTCTACATTTAACTGATCTGTGAATTTTAATTTACCTGTATTCTACTTCATACAGTATAGAGTTTATTATTTACTGTTTATTGTTTTTTATACTTTCTGTATTAATTTAGCTAAGAGTTCATTGGTTATCTTATACTGTATTTTGTTATACCTCCTTTGTGTTCTTGTAAGCTGCTGGAAACTTAATTTCCTTGCGGGAGTTCATCCCAAAGGGATCAATAAAGAGAAGTCTAAGTCTAAGTCTAGGTACCAAGTCTAACTCAGGTCTCAAGTCAAGAATACCAAGTCCAGTCTCAAGTCATGGATACCAAATCTGGACACTTATCTTCTTTTGTTTGTGCAATAACTTTATCCACCACTTAAGTGCAATTATTTAACCTTACTGCTCATTTCTGTCATACACAGTCACACACATTTGATCTTAACCTACATTTAACTTATCTGATTTAACTTTCTGTGACCTTTATTTTACTTGTATTCTTACATTTACCTCATAAATATATGACTAAGAGTTAATTGCTTACTGTTTTTTTATACTTTCTGTATTTATTAAGCTAATAGTTTAATGGTCATCGTATCCGCGAGTCATCTCAAAGGGATCAATAAAGAGAAGTCTAAGGTATAAGTACAATATTAAAAAAATATACCATACATCCAGAATAAGTGTTGTGAGGATATTGAGTCCACGAGAACGAGATGCGGCGAGATTTCAACACTAAAATGTCAGTATTTTCTCTACAGGGGCGTTGATATAAGCAGAGAGCTGTGGTGATGCTGCAGGTGTCTTAGGGCGCACTCAGACTATCCTTCCGCACCGCGCCAAAACAGGTTTTACGGGTAAAGCCTAGTGCGTTTGACCAGTGTGAGTGCACCCGCTCCGCGCATAACTGCGGCCAGCTGGGCTTTTGTAAAGTGCGTTTGCACATGTACGTGCATGAGGCCTACGGCGGTTCTGAGGTCATTTCCTGTGCGCCTGTTGGGACGTAGAAAAAAGAAGGAGGGACCATGCACGGACATTTAAAACAATGGCGGTGAAAGGTTCACGTTGGTGTGATGCGGAGGTGGAGTGTTTACTGCAGATTTGGTCGATGAAAAGATTCAAAAACAGTCGACAAGACGCACAAAAACTCAGAGGTCTATGGAAAGATTTGTAAACAAAGCCACGCATCGCCATGACGTCATCAATGCGTGTGACGTGTTACGGCGTGATGACGTATAGGCAGCAAGAAGCATTCTCCGAGGCCCAGGTAGTGTGAGTACAAACGGGGCTGGAGGGGGGGACAAGGACCCTAAAGCACGGGGCACGGTGCCGAAGGACAGTGTGAGTGCGCCCTTAGCATAGTGCTTGTGTTAGCCGCGGTGTAGCCTACGGTACTCACGGAGGTAAAGCACCCCCCCTCCCCCTTAACCCGGTCCACTGCAGGGGCCTCGCCGTCTAAAAGGGCCCCGCGCCTGTCAACATACAGCACTGCTCCACAGAGCATGAGACAAGAAGCGGTGTGATGACCGTCACTCGCTCATCTCACAGAACATTTCCATTTTATTAAGTGGATGCTTGTTGTTGTTGTTGTTGTTGTTGTTGTTGAGCCTCTTACATATTGATACGGCGAGACATCTGGTCGCGCATGTGCAACTAGATGTAAAATTCAGTCGCACACTTTCAAATTTGGGTCGCAGTCTGCAGCCCTGACACAAAAACCGGCACCTCGCCCCCCTCCGTCAGGTGTTTGACCACCGGGTCAGGGATAGTGCTGGATGATATGGCCGAAACCCTTTATCCTATATCTCTATAACAAGATATACACACATCACAATATATTCTTTTACAAGCTATTGTTTCTTATTGATGCTTATTCTATGTTTTCTATCCATTCAACTGCTGTAATAAGGTAATTTTCCCATTGTGGGAGTAGTAAAGGTAATATCCTATCCTATCCTATCTTATTCACATCTAATCTTCCCCCAGCGCTAATAAATAGATATAGATAGATAGATAGATAGATAGATAGATAGATAGATAGATAGATAGATAGATAGATACCACACTGAACAAAGAATACTGCAGGGAAACCATTAAATATCAAAATCAGAAAAGTCCTAACAGGTAAAAGTAAACACAAGAGTATGCCCTTGCATGCACAGTGTGCAGATTCTGTGTTTGCAAAACTGAGATTATTATAAAATGATATGTGCAAAAGATGTGCTGCACTTTGCCAGAGTTACAAAAGGACATAAAAAAGACGTGGAGGACAAAGTTTCCACCCTAAAGTCTGAATATATTGGGGATAAAAACCTGTTTAACATGAACTTATTTACAAAATTCACAAATTCGTGCAGACTGGGGGTTAGTTAGCTCTTTGGCACACCCTTTTGTCTGGTGCCCGGGAGGTTGTCACACACACCTGGACCAGGTGAAAGAAAGAAAGACACCACATCATGACTCAATGTACATGCATGACTCATTGTGTGCCCACACACACATGCATGCACTCACACTCACACACACACACACACACCTGGCTGCTAACAGCTACACATGTTCCAAGAGGCTAAGTGGCTAACAACCTAGCTTCCACCTCTTGAAGACGCAGGGGCTAACACACACAGCTAGCTCCAATGTTGCACAGGATTACCACAAGTTGTGAAGAGCTAGACAAGAGGAGGGAGAGAGGGGATGAAAAACACACACAACAACACACACACACCGACAGAGAAAAGGAGACACTGTGTCCCCATTTTCACTTTAGCACCGCGTTGCTAACAGTTAGCTTCCCTGCAGCTAGCTGTGTAATGTCACTGTTGTAAATACATTAGAGCAGCCGTGTCTCCTTCTCCTCTTTTTTTTTTTTTTACACGTGTGGACACACAAGCATGTTAAAAACTCCCTTCTTCTCCTCCACCGCTTTTAAAAAACCCTCCCCGGCGAACAGCTCACCTGCTCCGGACACCGGACACACGCTTTCACCGGCGACACATCAACCCGAGGAAAAAACACACACACACACACACGCACACACACACACTGGCGCTTTTTATTTCCAAGGACACAAAATCGCCATGACAGTTTAGAAAAATGCATAAAAAATTAGCAGGCAGGGGAGGGAGGGGAGAGAGAGAGAGAGAGAGAGAGAGATGGGGAGGTGAAGGGGAGGGAGAGAGGAGCAGAAGGAGGAGGGATGAAAAGAGGAGGAGGAGGAGTGTGCCATATCTATTTAATCCACATAAAGCGGAGTTTATTCAGTCTGGATGCCGGAGTCCTGCACTGTTTTTGCCACCACAGTCCAGTCTAGACACACACACACACACACTCTCTCACACTAACACACACACACTCTCACAAAGCCACATCCAAAAAGTTAAAGGGTGCTTTCTTACCTAAAATGGCCTCTGCAGCAGCCAAAACAGCTTATTTTGTGTGTGTGCAAGTTTAGCAGTAGCAGAAGCATGTGTGCGTGTGTGTGTGTGCATGTGTGTGTGTGTGTGTTGCTGCAGCCAGCCTAACCTAACCTTTTCCTTTTTACCATTTGGACCCTTTCAGCGGTTCAGATTTTTCCATTGGCTGCAGCCGTGCGCAGCTGGCTCCATGCATGTTTCCATTGGCCCTGCAGCTGTCAAGCAAACACGAGCGGCTCTCTCCCGGGTTTGTCTGAGAGCTATCGCAGGCAGCCATTGTGTATTGTGTTTTTGTTTTTGTTTTTACCTCCCCTCTTGCTTTCTGTCCATTCCTGGTGGTTCGCATTGAGCCTGACGCGCATCGCCTCGCTGTTTGTTCTAGGTGGTGGTGTTGCTCTCGTTTGTTTGTCCTTACCGCAGACTTGCAGGGAAATCCTCTCTCGTACCGGGGGAAGCTTGTTCCCACCGCACCGCAGCAGCGCACCGCCCGGCTGGCTCCTGCTGTCATTGAAGGAAGGAGAGAGAGGAGGAAAAAAAAAAAACAAGAGAGTGGGGAGCAGTTCAGCTTTCAACAAACCCCCCCTCCCTCCCCAATGCAACAAAAACGAACAGGGTTTTACATTTCTCCTCTTTGCTGGCTGCGTCCACCAATCATGTCGCTTTTTACTCCTCCATCATTACCGGGTTTGAAGGGCGGAAGAAAAGAAATAAGGCTTTCCACGTCTTTTGCTGATCGGGTTTCGTTTCCCGGATGTTCCGTTTTTTGTTTTTGCAGGACTTGTTGGTGCAAAAGAAATAAGCCAGCAGCTGTTTTATTTCATGTGGATGTGCGCGTGTTTTTTTTAAAGGGGGTGTTTTTCAATTTCCAAACTTCACCTGAAGTTTGTAGGACTCACCGGTCACTGTGTCTGCGTGTTATAATACAACATAAGCAGTTATTTTAGGGTTAAATTTACAATAATATGGCAGTATATGCACTTCACCCTAGGGCACCAAGTACATGTTTGGCTACACACACAAAACAACTATAGAGAGCTACAAAATTACCCCAAAGAGACACAAAACAACTATAAAGAGACACAAAATGACCCCAAAGAGACACAAAACAACTATAAAGAGACACAAAATGACCCCAAAGAGACACAAAAGAACTATAAAGAGACACAAAATGACCCCAAAGAGACACAAAATTACCCCGAAGAGACACAAAACAACTATAAAGAGACACAAAATGACCCCAAAGAGACACAAAAGAACTATAAAGAGACACAAAATGACCCCAAAGAGACACAAAATTACCCCGAAGAGACACAAAACAACTATAAAGAGACACAAAATGACCCCAAAGAGACACAAAACAACTATAAAGAGCTACAAAATTACCCTAAAGAGACACAAAACAACTATAAAGAGACACAAAACAACTTTGCAGGACTTAATATAACTTAAATAAGCGAGCAGCTGTTTTATTTCATGTGGATGTGCGTGTTTTTTTTTTAAGGGGTGTTTTTCGTGGATGTACAACTTCCAAACTTCACCTGAAGTTTGTAGGACTCACCGGTCACTGTGTCTGCGTGTTATAATACAAAATAAGCAGTTATTTTAGGTTTAAATTTGAAATAATATGGCAGTATACACACTCCACCCTAGGGCACCAAGTACATGTTTGGCTACACACACAAAACAACTATAAAGAGACACAAAATGACCTCAAAGAGACACAAAACAACTATAAAGAGCTACAAAATGACCCCAAAGAGACACAAAAACACTATAAAGAGACACAAAATGACCCCAAAGAGACACAAAACAACTATAAAGAGACACAAAATGACCTCAAAGAGACACAAAACAACTATAAAGAGACACAAAATGACCTCAAAGAGACAAAAAACAACTATAAAGAGACACAAAATGACCCCAAAGAGACAAAAACCAACTATAAAGAGACACAAAACAACTATAAAGAGACACAAAACAACTATAAAGAGCTACAAAATCACCCCAAAGAGACACAAAACAACTATAAAGAGCTACAAAATCACCCCAAAGAGACACAAAACAACTATAAAGAGACACAAAACAACTATATAGAGACACAAAATGACCCCAAAGAGACACAAAACAACTATAAAGAGCTACAAAATGACCCCAAAGAGACACAAAACAACTATCAAGAGACACAAAATGACCCCAAAGAGACACGAAACAACTATAAAGAGCTACAAAATGACCCCAAAGAGACACAAAACAACTATAAAGAGCCACAAAATGACCCCAAAGAGACACAAAATGACCTCAAAGAGACACAACACAACTATAAAGAGCTACAAAATGACCCCAAAGAGACACAAAACAACTATCAAGAGACACAAAATGACCCCAAAGAGACACGAAACAACTATAAAGAGCTACAAAATGACCCCAAAGAGACACAAAACAACTATAAAGAGCCACAAAATGACCCCAAAAAGACACAAAATGACCTCAAAGAGACACAACACAACTATAATGAGACACAAAATGAACCCAAAGAGACACATAACAACTATAACTAGCTACAAAATGACCCAAAAGAGACACAAAACAACTATCAAGAGACACAAAATTACCCCAAAGAGACACAAAACAACTATCAAGAGACACAAAATTACCCCAAAGAGACACAAAACAACTATAAAGAGCTACAAAATGACATCAAAGAGACACAAAACAACTATAAAGAGACACAAAATGACCTCAAAGAGACACAAAACAACTATAAAGAGACACAAAATGACCTCAAAGAGACACAAAACAACTATAAAGATCTACAAAATGACCCCAAAGAGACACAAAATTACCCCAAAGAGACACAAAACAATTAGAAAGAGCTACAAAATGACCCCAAAGAGACACAAAACAACTATAAAGAAACACAAAATGACCCCAAAGAGACACAAAACAACTATAAAGAGACACAAAATGACCCCAAACAAACACAAAACAATTATAAAGAGCTACAAAATTACCCCAAAGAGACAAAAAACAACTATAATGAGCTACAAAATGACCCCAAAGAGACACAAAACAACTATAAAGAGCTACAAAATTACCCCAAAGAGACACAAAACAACTATAAAGAGCTACAAAATGACCCCAAAGAGACACAAAACAACTATAAAGAGACACAAAACAACTATAAAGACACACAAAACAACTACGAAGGGACACAAAACAACCTCAAAGAGACACAATACAAATATAAAGAGCTACAAAATGACCCCAAAGAGACACGAAACAACTATAAAGAGCTACAAAATGACCCCAAAGAGACACGAAACAACTATAAAGAGCTACAAAATGACCCCAAAGAAACACAAAACAACTATAAAGAGACACAAAACAACTATAAAGAGCTACAAAATGACCCCAAAGAGACACGAAACAACTATAAAGAGCTACAAAATGACCCCAAAGAGACACAAAATGACCCCAAAGAGACACAAAACACCTATAATGAGACACAAAATGACCCCAAAGAGACACAAAACAACTATATAGAGACACAAAATGACCCCAAAGAGACACAAATCAACTATAAAGAGCCACAAAATGACCCCAAAGAGACACAAAACACCTATAATGAGACACAAAATGACCCCAAAGAGACACAAAACAACTACAAAGAGACACAAAATTACCCCAAAGAGACACAAAACAACTATAAAGAGCCACAAAATGACCCCAAAGAGACACAAAACAACTACAAAGAGACACAAAATTACCCCAAAGAGACACAAAACAACTATAAAGAGACACAAAATGACCCCAAAGAGCTACAAAATGACCCCAAAGAGACACAAAACAACTATAAAGAGCTACAAAATGACCCCAAAGAGACACAAAATGACCTCAAAGAGACACAACACAACTATAATGAGACACAAAATGAACCCAAAGAGACACATTAAAAAAAACTATAACTAGCTACAAAATGACCCAAAAGAGACACAAAACAACTATCAAGAGACACAAAATTACCCCAAAGAGGCACAAAACAACTATAAAGAGCTACAAAATGACCCCAAAGAGACACAAAATGACCCCAAAGAGACACAAAACAACTATATAGAGACACAAAACAACTATAAAGAGCCACAAAATGACCCCAAAGAGACACAAAATGACCTCAAAGAGACACAACACAACTATAAAGAGCTACAAAATGACCCCAAAGAGACACAAAATGACCTCTAAGAGACACAACACAACTATAATGAGACACAAAATGAACCCAAAAGAGACACAAAACAACTATCAAGAGACACAAAATTACCCCAAAGAGACACAGAACAACTATAAAGAGCTACAAAATTCCCCCAAAGAGACACAAAAAATCTATAAAGAGACACAAAACAACTATAAAGAGCTACAAAATTACCTCAAAGAGGCACAAAACAACTATAAAGAGACACAAAATGACCTCAAAGAGACACAAAACAACTATAAAGAGACACAAAATGACCTCAAAGAGACACAAAACAACTATAAAGATCTACAAAATGACCCCAAAGAGACACAAAATTACCCCAAAGAGACACAAAACAATTAGAAAGAGCTACAAAATGACCCCAAAGAGACACAAAACAACTATAAAGAAACACAAAATTACCCCAAAGAGACACAAAACAACTATAAAGAGACACAAAATGACCCCAAACAAACACAAAACAATTATAAAGAGCTACAAAATGACCCCAAAGAGACACAAAACAACTATAAAGAAACACAAAATGACCCCAAAGAGACAAAAAACAACTATAATGAGCTACAAAATGACCCCAAAGAGACACAAAACAACTATAAAGAGACACAAAACAACTATAAAGACACACAAAACAACTACGAAGGGACACAAAACAACCTCAAAGAGACACAAAACAACTATAAAGAGCTACAAAATGACCCCAAAGAGACACAAAACAACTACAAAGACACACAAAACAACTACGAAGAGACACAAAACAACCTCAAAGAGACAAAAAAACAACCACAGACACAAAACAACCACAAAGACACACAAAACAACTACAAAGACACACAAAACAACCTCAAAGACTCACAAAATAACCTCAAAGAGACAAAAAACAACTACAAAGAGACACAAAACAACCTCAAAGAAACAAAAACAACCTCAAAGAGGCACAAAACAACCTCAAAGTGACACAAAACAACCTCAAAGAGACACAAAACAACTACAAAGACACACAAAACAACCTCAAAGACTCACAAAACAACCTCAAAGAGTCCAAAAACAACTACAAAGAGACACAAAACAACCTCAAAGAGACACAAAACAACTATAAAGAGACACAAAACAACTACAAAGACACACAAAACAATTACGAAGAGACACAAAACAACCTCAGAGAGACAAAAAACAACAACAGACACAAAACAACCACAAAGACACACAAAACAACTACAAAGACACACAAGACAACCTCAAAGACTCACAAAACAACCTCAAAGAGTCAAAAAACAACTACAAAGAGACACAAAACAACCTCAAATAGACAGAAAACAACTACAAAGACACACAAAACAACCTCAAAGAGACACAAAACAACCTCAAAGAGTCAGAAAACAACTACAAAGAGACACAAAACAACCTCCAAGAGACACAAAACAACCTCAAAGAGTCAGAAAACAACTACAAAGAGACACAAAACAACTTTGAAGAGACACAAAACAACCTCAAAGCGACAAAAAACAACTACAAAGAGACACAAAACAACTACAAAGAGACACAAAACAACTTCAAAGAGACACAAAACAACCTCAAAGAGACACAAAACAACTACAAACAGTCACAAAACAACGTCAAAGAGTCACAAAACACCCTCAAAGAGTCAAAAAACAACTACAAAGAGACACAAAACAACCTCAAATAGACAGAAAACAACTACAAAGACACACAAAACAACCTCAAAGAGACACAAAACAACCTCAAAGAGTCAGAAAACAACTACAAAGAGACACAAAACAACCTCCAAGAGACACAAAACAACCTCAAAGAGTCAGAAAACAACTACAAAGAGACACAAAACAACTTTGAAGAGACACAAAACAACCTCAAAGCGACAAAAAACAACTACAAAGAGACACAAAACAACTACAAAGAGACACAAAACAACTTCAAAGAGACACAAAACAACCTCAAAGAGACACAAAACAACTACAAACAGTCACAAAACAACGTCAAAGAGTCACAAAACACCCTCAAAGAGTCACAAAACAACTACAAAGAGACACAAAACAACTACAAAACACACAAAACAACCTCAAAGACTCACAAAACAACCTCAGAGACACAATACAACCTCAAAGAGACAGTAAACAACTACAAAGAGACACAAAACAACCACAAAGAGACACAAAACAACTACAAAGAGACACAAAACAACCTCACAAAGACACAAAACAACTACAATGAGACACAAATCAACCTCAAAGAGACAAAAAACGACCTCAAAGAGACAAAAAAAATCAAAGAGACACAAAACAACCTCAAAGAGACACAAAACAACCACAGACACAAAAAAACCTCAAAGAAACACAAAACAACTACAAAGAGACACAAAACAACATCAAAGACACACAAAACAGCCTCAAAGAGACACAAAATAACCTCAAAGAGACACAAAACAACCTGAATGAGACACAAAACAACCACAAAGAGACACAAAACAACCTCAAAGAGACACAAAACAACCTCAAAGAGACACAAAACAACTGCAAAGAGACACAAAACAACTACAATGAGACACAAAACAACCTCAACGACTCACAAAACAACCTTAAAAAGTCAAAAACAACCTCAGAGACACAAAACAACCTCAACGACTCACAAAACAACCTTAAAAAGTCAAAAACAACCTCAGAGACACAAAACAACCTCAACGAAACACAAAACAACCTCAAAGAGTCAAAAAACAACCTCAAAGAATCACAAAAGAACCTCAGAGACACAAAACATCTACAAAGTGACACAAAACAACCTCAAAGAGACACAAAACAACTACAAAGAGACACAAAACAACCACAGACACAAAACAACCTCAAAGAGACACAAAACAACTACAAAGAGACACAAAACAACCTCAAAGAGACACAAAACAACTTCAAAGAGTCACAAACAACTACAAAGAGACACAAAACAACTACAAAAACACACAAAACAATCTCAAAGACTCACAAAACAACCTCAAAGACTCACAAAACAACCTCAAAGAGAAACAAGACAGTGTGTTGCATCGTTATGTAAATGTCTGGACGCTCACACTTGATGAAAACCACGCGTGTGCAGATTCACTGGCCTGTGAATTAACGTCACTCAAACAGCAGAAGATCACGCAGCGTGTCTGCTGACCTTCAGCACTTTGACGTCTCACCTGGCTGCAGTGATGAACAGGTGAACTCAAAGGTGTGGCAGTGCACTGTGACATCACTGTTGGGTGTGTTTACAGGTGCAACAGAGCACACCTGTGACCACGCACAGGGAAGGCGCCTCATGGCTTAACACCTGTAAATCCTGGATCACGACCGGCTTCATAACTGGCTGTGACATCACAAAACAATATTTAAGACGTATTAAGACCCTCCCTTTAAAAATAAATAAAAAGCAGATTTAGTACATTGACTGAATTAATTTAAAATAAATAAAAAGCAGATTTAGTACATTGACTAAATTAATTCAAAATAAATAAAAAGCAGATTTAGTACATTGACTGAATTAATTTAAAATAAATAAATAAAAAGCAGATTTAGTACATTGACTACATTTATTTAAAATAAATAAATAAATAAAAAGCAGATTTAGTACATTGACTGAATAATTTAAAATAAATAAATAAAAAGCAGATTTAGTACATTGACTAAATTAATTTAAAATAAATAAATAAATAAAAAGCAGATTTAGTACATTAACTAAATTAGTTTAAAATGAATAAATAAATAAAAAGCAGATTTAGTACATTGACTAAATTAATTTAAAAATAAATAAAAAGCAGATTTAGTACATTAACTAAATTAATTTAGAAATAAATGAAAAGCAGATTTAGTACATTAACTAAATTAATTTAAAAATAAATAAACAGCAGATTTAGTACATTGACTAAATTAATTTAAAAATAAATAAATAAATAAAAAGCCGATTTAGTACATTGACTAAATTAATTTAAAAATAAATAAAAAGCAGATTTAGTACATTGACTGAATTAATTTAAAATAAATAAATAAAAAGCAGATTTAGTACATTGACTAAATTAATTTAAAATAAATAAATAAATAAAAAGCAGATTTAGTACATTAACTAAATTAATTTAAACATAATTAAATAAATAAAAAGCAGATTTAGTACATTATCTAAAATAATTTACAAATAAATAAAAAGCAGATTTAGTACATTAACTAAATTAATTTAAAATAAATAAATAAATAAAAAGCAGATTTAGTACATTAACTAAATTAATTTCAAATAAATAAAAAGCAGATTTAGTACATTAACTAAAATAATTTACAAATAAATAAAAAGCAGATTTAGTACATTAACTAAATTAATTTAAAAATAAATAAATAAATAAAAAGAAGATTTAGTACATTAACTAAATTAATTTAAAATAAATAAATAAATAAAAAGCAGATTTAGTACATTAACTAAATTAATTTGAAATGAATAAATAAATAAAAAGCAGATTTAGTACATTGACTAAATTAATTTAAAATAAATAAATAAATAAAAAGCAGATTTAGTACATTAACTAAATTAATTTAAAATAAATAAAAAGAAGATTTAGTACATTAACTAAATTAATTTAAAATAAATAAATAAATAAAAAGCAGATTTAGTACATTAACTAAATTAATTTAAAATAAATAAATAAATAAATAAAAAGCAGATTTAGTACATTAACTAAATTAATTTAAAATAAATAAATAAATAAAAAGCAGATTTAGTACATTAACTAAATTAATTTAAACATGAATAAATAAATAAAAAGCAGATTTAGTACATTAACTAAATTAATTTAAAATAAATAAATAAATAAAAAGCAGATTTAGTACATTAACTAAATTAATTTAAAATAAATAAATAAATAAAAAGCAGATTTAGTACATTAACTAAATTAATTTAAACATAAATAAATAAATAAAAAGCAGATTTAGTACATTAACTAAATTAATTTAAAATAAATAAATAAATAAAAAGCAGATTTAGTACATTAACTAAATTAATTTAAAATAAATAAAAAGCAGATTTAGTACATTAACTAAATTAATTTAAAATAAATAAATAAATAAAAAGAAGATTTAGTACATTAACTAAATTAATTTAAAATAAATAAATAAATAAAAAGCAGATTTAGTACATTAACTAAATTAATTTAAAATAAATAAAAAGCAGATTTAGTACATTAACTAAATTAATTTAAAATAAATAAATAAATAAAAAGCAGATTTAGTACATTAACTAAATTAATTTAAAATAAATAAATAAATAAAAAGCAGATTTAGTACGTTAACTAAATTAATTTAAAATAAATAAATAAAAAGCAGATTTAGTACATTAACTAAATTAATTTGAAATGAATAAATAAATAAAAAGCAGATTTAGTACATTAACTAAATAATTTAAAATAAATAAATAAAAAGCAGATTTAGTACATTGAGTAGATTAATTTAAAAATAAATAAATAAAAAGCAGATTTAGTACATTAACTAAATTAATTTAAAATAAATAAATAAATAGAAAGCAGATTTAGTACATTAACTAAATTAATTTAAAATAAATAAATAAATAGAAAGCAGATTTAGTACATTAACTAAATCAATATAAAATAAATAAATAAATAAATAAAAAGCAGATTTAGTACATTAACTAAATTAATTTAAAATGAATAAATAAATAAAAACCAGATTTAGTACATTAACTAAATTAATTTAAAATAAATAAATAAAAAGCAGATTTAGTACATTAACTAAATTAATTTAAAATAAATAAATAAATAGAAAGCAGATTTAGTACATTAACTAAATTAATATAAAATAAATAAATAAATAAAAAGCAGATTTAGTACATTAACTAAATTAATTTAAAATGAATAAATAAATAAAAACCAGATTTAGTACATTAACTAAATTAATTTAAAATAAATAAATAAAAAGCAGATTTAGTACATTAACTAAATTAATTTAAAATAAATAAATAAATAAAAAGCAGATTTAGTACGTTAACTAAATTAATTTAAAATAAATAAATAAAAAGCAGATTTAGTACATTAACTAAATTAATTTGAAATGAATAAATAAATAAAAAGCAGATTTAGTACATTAACTAAATAATTTAAAATAAATAAATAAAAAGCAGATTTAGTACATTGAGTAGATTAATTTAAAAATAAATAAATAAAAAGCAGATTTAGTACATTAACTAAATTAATTTAAAATAAATAAATAAATAGAAAGCAGATTTAGTACATTAACTAAATTAATTTAAAATAAATAAATAAATAGAAAGCAGATTTAGTACATTAACTAAATCAATATAAAATAAATAAATAAATAAATAAAAAGCAGATTTAGTACATTAACTAAATTAATTTAAAATGAATAAATAAATAAAAACCAGATTTAGTACATTAACTAAATTAATTTAAAATAAATAAATAAAAAGCAGATTTAGTACATTAACTAAATTAATTTAAAATAAATAAATAAATAGAAAGCAGATTTAGTACATTAACTAAATTAATATAAAATAAATAAATAAATAAAAAGCAGATTTAGTACATTAACTAAATTAATTTAAAATGAATAAATAAATAAAAACCAGATTTAGTACATTAACTAAATAATTTAAAATAAATAAATAAAAAGCAGATTTAGTACATTGACTAAATTAGTTTGAAAATAAAAAGTATTTTTTGTCTTTTTGTGTCTTTTTGTGTCTTTTATTGTTTGTTTTGTGTCTTTCTTTGTCTTTTCGTGTCTTTTTGTGGTGGTTTTGTGTCTTTTTGTGTATTTTTCTATCTTTAATTGTTAGTTTTGTGTCGTTTTGTGTCTTTTTCTGTCTTTTTGTGTCTTTTATTGTTTGTTTTGTGTCTTTCTTTGTCTTTTCGTGTCTTTTTGTGGTCGTTTTGTGTCTTTTTGTGTATTTTTCTGTCTTTAATTGTTAGTTTTGTGTCTTTTTGTGTCTTTTTGTGGTCGTTTTGTGTCTTTTTCTGTCTTTTTCTGTCTTTTATTGTTTGTTTTGCGTCTTTTTGTGGTCATTTTGTTTCTTTTTGTGTCTCATTGTGGTTGTTTTGTGTCTTTTTATGGTTGTGTTGTGTCTTTTTGTGGTCTTTTGTGTCTTTTCTTGTCTTTTTGTGGTTGTTTTATGTCTTTTTGTGTTTGTTTTGTGTCTTATTCTATCTTTTTGTGGTCTTTTTGTGTCTTTTTGTGGTCTTTTTGTGTCTTTTTGGGGTAAGTTTGTGCCTTTTTGGTGTCTTTTTGTGTCTTTTTGTGGTCGTTTTGTGTCTTTTTCTGTCTTTTTCTGTCTTTTATATTTTGTTTTGCGTCTTTTTGTGGTCATTTTGTTTCTTTTTGTGTCTTATTGTGGTTGTTTTGTGTCTTTTTATGGTTGTGTTGTGTCTTTTTGTGGTTGTTTTATGTCTTTTTGTGTTTGTTTTGTGTCTTATTCTATCTTTTTGTGGTCTTTTTGTGGTCTTTTTGTGTCTTTTTGGGGTAATTTTGTGTCTTTTTGGGGTCATTTTGTGTCTTCTGTGTTTGTTTTGTGTCTTATTCTATCTTTTTGTGGTTTTTTTGTGTCTTTTTGGGGTCATTTTGTGTCTTTTTGTGGTCGTTTTGTGGTATTTGTGTGTCTGTGTGTGTCACCACAGTATGCAAAGCAGAAGCACAAATACAGAATGCATGCAACACAATAACAACAAGAGCACAATAAGACAACAGCAGGTTTTTTAGAAGTTTCTGGGCTCAGCAAAAGCTTCCTGTCTCCAAAAGCTGTTTTATTTTATTTTATCTTTCATTATTGTGCCATGATTTTATGTTTATGTGCACTTTGCTAATTCAGAAGCACTGCATAAACACTACTTACTCTAATTGGTATTATATATATAACATTATTGGGATTTCCAGACTGTTGGCACTGAGATCTGAGAAAAGCCTCATTAAGGAATTATTTCATTATATGGTCATTTCAAAGAATAACATATTCATAATTAAGTGCTTATTCAATGGGTAATGATGGAAATTAGGTTTTTTATTAAACAAACGCAAACAAACACCGTGTTTGTGATCTGCAGCCCTGCTCTGCGACCCAGTTTTATGTCCGCAAACCTGAAATTAAATGAAAAAAAAGGATGTTCTGGGTCCAATAACTTGGAAGTGAAGAGCACGAGCCATGTTTAGAATAGTTTTCTAATCTCCCTATCTCAGCATCACAAGCTATTTTACTCATCTCATCTTCATCCTCTTATCCGGGGTCGGGTCGCGGGGGCAGCAGCTTTAGCAGGGGACCCCAAACTTCCCTTTCCCGGGCCACATTAACCAGCTCTAACTGGGGGATCCTGAGGCGTTCCCAGGCCAGTGTGGAGATCTAATCTCTCCACCTGGTCCCTCTTCCCCGAGGCCTCCTCCCAGCTGGACGTGCCTGGAACACCTCCCTAGGGAGGCGCCCAGGGTTCATCCTTACTAGATGATCCTGAACCACCTCAACTGGCTCCTTTCAACGCAAAGGAGCAGCGGCTCTACTCCGAGTTCCTCACGGATGCTGAACTTCTCCCCCTCTCTCTAAGGGAGACTCCAGACCCCCTCCTTGGTCGAATGAAACTTCAGTTTCATTCGAAAAAGGAGAAAGTATATTTGGTTAAACCTACAATTATTACTTCAGTCTTATCAGTGTTAGTCAGCACTTCCTCTGTTCATCGTTCAAAACTACTTTCTTAGTGCGCCCTCCCACTGTGCGTCCGTCCCGCACCTCGGGCTTTAGGGTCCTTGTCCCCCCCTCCAGGCCCGTTTGTACTCACACTACCTGGGCCTCGGAGAATGCTTCTTGCTGCCTATACGTCATCACGCCGTAACACGTCACACGCATTGATGACGTCATGGCGATGCGTGGCTTTGTTTCCAAATCTTTCCGTAGACCTCAGAGTTTTTGTGCGTCTTGTCGACTGTTTTTGAATCTTTTCATCGACCAAATCTGCAGTAAACACTCCACCTCCGCATCACACCAACGTGAACCTTTCGCCGCCATTGTTTTAAATGTCCGCGCATGGTCCCTCCTTCTTTTTTCTACGTCCCAACAGGCGCACAGGAAATGACCTCAGAACCGCTGTAGGCCTCGTGCTCGTACACGTGCGCACGCTCGTGCTCGTACACGTGCAAACGTGCTTTACTAAAGCCCACCTCTCCCAAACGGGCCGTGGACGGCAAGCGTGCCGCTCCTAGACGTGGTACGGTTGCACTCACACTGGTTAAAGGAACCAAATTACAGTTTAAAACAATATATGTTGTTTTAAATTGTTGTGTAAACTGTATTTTTGGTAAGCCTGTGAATGTTCTCATTCGTCCAGGTCGTCGTTATCCTCAACCAGTCAAAAAACAACTGGACTTGGTTATTTGTCAGGAAGATGTTTCACCTCTCATCCAAGAGGCTTCATCAGTTCATGTACACATCTGACCAGGCTGGGACTGGACCAGGACCAGGACCAGGACCAGGCTGGGACTGGTCCAACTAACTGGTGTGGAGATCCAGGTATTTAACCTCTCACAAGGCCGATGATGTCACTGAAACCCTTTGTGCTCCAAGTGCCAACGTCCGTCGTTAGAGTGACACTCGTTGGTGGGAAGTAGGTCTGGACTTGGTTAGCGCTCTATTGAGTCTTAACGACAGTCGTTGGAGTCACAGGAGGACGTTTGTGAACAATTGTTCTTTGAGGTTGGATTGTTGAATGAAGGGATGAAAGGGCAGCATTGTAAATTGGAGATAAGTGGTGTCTCAGACCTCCTCCTCTGTTTAGCGATGGTTTCTCTACTTTTACATAGATGCTTCTTTTACTCCTCTTTCAAACCATCTGTCCTCTCTGTCCAGGATTTGGACATTGTTGTCATCAAAGGAGTGGGCTTTCTCCTTGAGGTGTGAGTGGGCAGCAGAGTCCAGGCCTGAGGAGTTAGCTCTCCTGTGTTGGGCCATGCGTTTAAGCAGCGGTTGTGTAGAGATCTTTGCGTTCCTCGTTGCATTGGACAGCATAAACCAGATTGCTTTTGTGGTGGTGTGGTGTTCTGTCGTTGGGATGTACTAGTCTCTGTCTGAGTGTGTTACTGGGTTTGAAACACACAGGGATGCAGTGTTTGTTGAAGATCCTCCTGAGTTTCTCTGATACCCCAGCCACATATGGGAGGACTATGTTGTTCCTCTTGTTTTCTTTCTCAACCACTTTGGTTTTCTTTCTGGAGGCAGCTGCCGTTTTAGGAGGATGTATTTTTGGTAGTTTTTTCTAAATTAACAACCTATATATGAAATTGTGACAGTGGTGGAGGAACTATCCTTTAGTAAAACTATTGATACCACACTGTTTTACACTGATTGTCCACTCCTGTGCAAAAATAAAGACATTTGTGACGTAACTAAAGCTGTCGGACCCTTGTAGTGGAGAAAAACGTATAATATTTACTTCAGAACTGAGTAAATGTATTGAGTTACACCTATGAGTGGGGTTTGAAATGCATACATGTCTTTTTGTGGTCAATTTGTGTGTTTTTGTGGTTGTTTTGTGTGTTTTTGTGGTTGTTTTGTGTCTTTTTGTGGTCATTTTGTGTCTTTTTGTGGTCGTTTTGTGTCTTTTTGTGTCTTTTTGTGGTCATTTTGTGTCTTTTTGTGGTTGTTTTGTGTCTTTTTGTGGTTGTTTTGTGTCTTTTTGTGGTTGTTTTGTGTCTTTTTGTGTCTTTTTGTGCTCATTTTGTGTCTTTTTGTGGTTGTTTTGTGTCTTTTTGTGGTTGTTTTGTGTCTTTTTGTGGTTGTTTTGTATCATTTTGTGTCTTTTTGTGGTTGTTTTGTGTCTTTTTGTGGTTGTTTTGTGTCTTTTTGTGGTTGTTTTGTGTCTTTTTGTGTCTTTTTGTGCTCATTTTGTGTCTTTTTGTGGTGGTTTTGTGTCTTTTTGTGGTTGTTTTGTGTCTTTTTGTGTCTGTTTTTGGTCATTTTGTGTCTTTTTGTGGTGGTTTTGTGTCTTTTTGTGGTCGTTTTCTGTCTTTTTGTGGTTGTTTTGTGCCTTTTTGTGTCTTTTGTGTCTTTTTATGGTCGTTTTGTGTCTCTTTGTGGTCCTTTTGTGTCTCTTTGTGGTCGTTTTGTGTCTTTTTGTGGTTCTTTTCTGTCGTTTTATGTCTTTTTGTGTCTCTTTGTGTCTCTTTGTGGTGGTTTTGTGTCTTTTTCTGTCTTTTCTGTTTGTTTTGTGGATGTTTTCTGTCGTTTTGTGTCATTTTGTGTCTTTTGTGTCTTTTTGTCCTCCTTGAATAACCGGTGCAACATGTTGTGTCTTATGCTTATTATGTTCCCCAGTATAAATAAACTACACACACCAAAATAAACACGTGTGACCAGAGTGCAGCGGGGAACTTCAACTGATGTTAAACCTTATCAGATGACGGGATGTCTGTCTGTGTCCATGTTGCAGAAGAGAAACAGCACAGATCAAACACGCAACTCAAGGTTAACCGCACAGAAACTGTCCTGAATGTCAAACGGACAACCCCGATCTCAGCTGACATCGGGCGTGAGGCGGGGTCCACCCTGGACAGGACGCCAGTCTATCACAGGACACATAGAGACGAACAGAGACAGACAACCATTCACACCTACGGGTGATTTAGAGCCATCAATGAACCGAACACCTGCACGTCTTTGGACTGTGGGAGGAAACCGGAGAACCCGGAGAAAACCCACGCAGACACGGGGAGAACATGCAAACTCCACACAGAAGGGCCCCAGCAGGGACTCAAACCAGGAACCCCCTTGCTGTGAGGTGACAGTGCTAACCACTACACCCACCGTGTCGGGTTTGAAATATATCAGACCTTCGGGCACGCCCGGTACATGTGTGCGTGGTCAACTGGGGACGTATTTGCCCGTCTCCGCTCACTCAGCTGCAGGATTGGCAAACTCCATTTCACCCGGTGCCAGACTACGGTAGCTGCACCCAACAACAGACAACCCTGGCAACCTGTTGGCTGCTATTGGCTGGTACAATGGAAATAGAACGGGACAGAAAGTCATTGTCGAACCTGTCAAAACATTTTTTATACGTTAATTCAGACTAAATATATTTTTATTAAAGCAATACCTTCACTCTGTACCCCTCAAAACGCCCCGTGTGTGTGTTATTTTTAAAGAATATATCGCTTTTAATAAAGATTCTACACATTAAACCTTTAAATCACAGGACTCAACAATGTGAGGTGCAGTCACAGTGCAGCAGCAAATGTTTCAGGCAGACAAGCACCCATGCATACATAATTAGTGCAGCAGCCGTCAGCCATTGTAGGTGTTTACCTGACTCTGTCTATCCTGGCTTTATCCTGTCTCTTCTAGGGGGCGGAGGGACGAGAGCAGCGCTGCGTCACGCATGTAAAAACTAGGATTTCTGTTCTACCTGTATGTGGATGTGAATACCAACCACACTCTGCTGCTGCTGCTGCTGCTGCTGCCTTTAAGCCTTTTACGGTGGTGTTTATTGAGGATCAGAAAAGCTCCACACTCCGCACTGCAGTCCATCATTTATTCATTTATTTTAGATATTTAAACGTGCATTGTAATTATCAAAGTACTACTTCAAATCAACCTTTATTTGTACGACGCTTTTCATACAGTAAAGTACCGCAAAGTGCCTCAAAGAGATGAACAGAAAAAGAGAAACATCAAATAAAATCAGGAGAAGAAAGTTAAAAGAATCCACAGTCATGCACAGAGACACACACACATATGTATACGTTCATACACACATTCACACACACACACACACACAGCCACGCTGACACACAGACACACACACTCAGGGCGCCCTCCAACTGTGCGTCCGTCCCGTGCCCCGGGCTTTAGGGTCATTGTCCCCCCCTCCAGGCCCATTTGTACTCACACTACCTGGGCCTCGGAGAATGCTTCTTGCTGCCTATACGTCATCACGCCGTAACACTGGTAAAACACCACACCAGCACACCACACCATCATTCAGTCCACATACCACATGTTAGCCAGGTGGCGTACTATTGTTAGCTTGGTGGGTGCACACACTGAACTACAGCCATAGTTCTCTGCATAGTATTTCCTGGCTGACTTTCTGTCATGTTCTGTTTCCATTGTACCAGCCAATAGCAGCCGACAGGTTGCCAGGGTTGTCTGTTGTTGGGTGCAGCTACCGTAGTCTGGCACTGGGTGAAATGGAGTTAGCCAATCCTGCAGCTGCTTCTTTGTTCCAGCAGCTGAGTGAGCGGAGATGGACAAAAAAGTCCCCAGTCGACCACGCACACATGTTCTGGACGTGCCCGAAGGTCTGATATATTTCAAACCTGACACGGTGATGTGGTGGTTAGCACTGTCGCCTCACAGAGAGAGGGTTCCTGGTTTGAATCCTGTGTGGAGTTTCACACACCTGTGGTACAGCCGTCATAAGCCATTTGGAGCTCAGCGTCTTACCCAAGGACACGTTGACATGCAGACCGGAAGAGTTGGGGATCGCACTGCCAATCATCAGATTAGAGGACAACCAGCCACGAACGCCTCAGGATCCCCCAGTTAGAGCTGGTTAATGTGGCCCTGGAAAGGGAAGTTTGGGGTCCCCTGCTAAAGCTGCTGCCCCCGCGACCAGACCCCGGATAAGAGGCTGAAGGTGGATTGTCCCAGTGGGGAGATTTGTATTTGGCACAGAGCATGATTGCTTCATTAAGATAGATAGATAGATTCCCTGAGTGTTGCTGTGTAGCGTTGTAGAGTCTGATGGCAGCAGGTAGGAATGATTTCCTGTGGCGTTCTTTAAGGCAGCGAGGTTGAATGAGTCTGCTGCTGAAGCTGCTCTGAAGCTCGTCCAAGGTTTCATGGAGGGGATGGGAGACATCGTCCATGATCACCAGCAGTTTTGCATCCTGTGCTCCGCCACCTCCTCCAGGGTGACGAGCTTAGAGCCAACAACAGACCCGGCCTTCTTTATGAGTGTGTTCAGTGTGTTCGCGTCTTTTGCTTTGATGCCCGCACCCCAGGACACCACAGAAGAAGAAGATGGTGCTCGCAACAACAGACGGTTGCAGACATTGAAGCACCTGAGCCTCCTCAGGAAGTAAAGCCGGCTCAGGCCCTTCTTGTAGACTGCCTGTGTGTTTCTGGTCCACTCCAGTTTGTTGTCCAGCACCACACCCAGGTACTTGTAGGTACTTAAGAACATACTTTACAGGCATTAAACAAAAAACTAAACACAACCAAACAAAACAAACAGGCAGACAAAGAAACGTAGTAGACCTACTCATACAGGTTAAACACACCAAGCAAAGTGCGGCCAAACTGAAAGATGGGCATAGATTAAGTTTTGGTGAGATCAGTAAACCAAGTCATGTGACTCCTGTGTTACAAAGAATCTCTTCCCACCTGAAACACACGAGTCGCACTTTTCAGCTATGTTGTGTGTGTTCAGCATTAGGAAGTAGAGGGGCCTTTTCCACAACACTTTCAAATGACTGTATGCTAACGATCACCTTAGGGCGCACTCACACTGTCCTTCCGCACCGGGCCAAGACAGGTTTTTCGGGTCAAGCCCAGTGCGTTTGACCAGTGTGAGTGCAGCCGCTCTGCGCATAACTGTGACCAGCTGGCCGTCCACGGCCCGTCTGAGAGAGGTGGGCTTTTGTAGAGCCCGTTTGCACATGTACGAGCACGAGCGTGCACACGTGTACGAGCATGAGGCCTACGGCGGTTCTGAGGTCATTTTATGTGCGCCTGTTGGGACGTAGAAAAAAGAAGGAGGGACCATGCGTGGACGTTTCCTCAGGAGGGGGGCTGGAGTCTCCCTTAGAGAGATGTGGAGAAGTTCAGCATCCGTGAGGAACTCGGAGTAGAGCCGCTGCTCCTTTGCGTTGAAAGGAGCCAGTTGAGGTGGTTCAGGATCATCTGGTAAGGATGAACCCTGGGCGCCTCCCTAGGGAGGTGTTCCAGGCACGTCCAGCTGGGAGGAAGCCTCGGGGAAGACCCAGGACCAGGTGGAGAGATTAGATCTCCACACTGGCCTGGGAACGCCTCCGGATCCCCCAGTTACAGCTGGTTAATGTGGCCCAGGAAAGGGAAGTTTGGGGTCCCCTGCTAAAGCTGCTGCCCCCGAGACCTGATCCAGGATAAGCGGCTGAAGATGAGATGAGATGAGAGGAACAATGGTGGTGAACGGTTCACGTTGGTGTGATGCGGAGGTGGAGTGTTTACTGCAGATTTGGTCGATGAAAAGATTCAAAAACAGTCGACAAGACGCACAAAAACTCTGAGGTCTATGGAAAGATCTGGAAACAAAGCCACGCATCGCCATGACGTCATCAATGCGTGTGACGTGTTACGGCGTGATGACGTATAGGCAGCAAGAAGCATTCTCTGAGGCCCAGGTAGTGTGAGTACAAACGGGCCTGGAGGGGGGGACAAGGACCCTAAAGCCCGGGGCACGGTGCGGAAGGACAGTGTGAGTGCGCCCTTAGTGAGTCCTCGCTGTCCAAACCTGGGCTCTCGTTGACTATTCGTCTTTCACACAAAGCATCAAAGTCTTCCTTCCATTTCCAGTATACTCATCAATCCATATCAAGTATTTAACGTGCAGGTTTTTGCACTCTGTCGATGAAAGATCCCAAAGTACGAGCTATTATTCAGAATCCAGCTGCGAACAAAGCTTTGAGCTGTGTTTCTAATCAGGCAAGAGGAGCAGCGCCTACTGAGCGGGACGACGTTTGGCCGAGGAAGAGTTAAATCATTCTGCATCTGTTCCATGCACCCCTGCAATCCCCACAGATCCTGCTTTGCCTCCCTCTCTCTCTTCTTCATCCCCCCTCCTCTTCCCTTCCTTCCTCCCTTTGCTTGGCCCCGAGCCCAGACTGAGCTGGAAGGAGGAACAGATTTTTTTTTTTTGTGCTCCCCACCCCCTAAAAAAACGCTCAGATCATGTGTTTCTCAGGTTTTTTTGCTCGCCAGATGTGAAACGTTGATTTCCTTTTGTATTTCCGTCTTCTCCAGTAGCCTCCTAACCACGACCTCCGCCTAAACACAGGAGGAAACACGCTACAATACGAGGCTCTTTGTGTGTGGTGAAAGGCCCCTGAACTCATTGGCCTCTGTTCCCACATGGCCGCTGACTGTCATGCTTTGACAAACATCAACGTCTTGTGTTTCTCTGTTCCGCTCTGCTGCAAATAAACAACCTCAGTATTTACATCAAGTGGAAAAAAGGGAACGGATGGAGCCGGCGAGAGCTCCAGATGAAGCTGTTCATTAAAAGATAATGAATTGGACACGATACAAAAGGGAGTAATGGACGACTTAAAGGGAGTCAATCAATGACTCAACTTCCAAGAACTGATCGAATTAAGATCTAAATACTGAGTTGGGTTTAGGCAACACAACTACTTTCTTAGGGCGCCGTCCCACTGTGCCTCCGTCCCGCGCCCCGTGCTTTAGGGTCCTTGTCCCCCCCTCCAGGCCCGTTTGTACTCACACTACCTGGGCCTCGGCGAATGCTTCTTGCTGCCTATACGTCATCACGCCGTAACACGTCACACGCATTGATGACGTCATGGCGATGCGTGGCTTTGTTTCCAGATCTTTCCGTAGACCTCGGAGTTTTTGTGCGTCTTGTCGACTGTTTTTGAATCTTTTCATCGACCAAATCTGCAGTAAACACTCCACCTCCGCATCACACCAACGTGAACCTTTCACCGCCATTGTTTTAAATGTCCGCGCATGGTCCCTCCTTCTTTTTTCTATGTCCCAACAGGCGCACAGGAAATGACCTCAGAACTGCCGTAGGCCTCGTGCTCGTACACGTGCAAACGTGCTTTACAAAAGCCCACCTCTCCCAAACGGGCCGTGGGCAGCAAGCGTGCCGCAGCTAGGTGCGGTACGTCTGCACTCACACTGGTCAAACAAACTAGAATTTACCCGTCTTAAACTCTTATTTGCCAGTTTGTTCCCTTTTCATTTCCTATTTGTGGCCCACTATGAATGAACCAAGACGTCTCTACGGCTATCTTCAAATTTTCATGTTTCTAAGGGCGCACTCACACTGTCCTTCCGCACCGGAACTGCGGCCAGCGGGCCGTCCACAGCCCATTTGAGAGAGGTGGGCTTTTGTAAAGCACGTTTGCACGTGTACGAGCACGAGCGTGCGCACGTGTACGAGCACGAGCACAAGGCCTACGGCGGTTCTGAGGTCATTTCCTGTGCGCCTGTTGAGACAGAGAAAAAAGAAGGAGGGACCATGCGCGGACATTTAAAACAATGGCGGTGAAAGGTTCACGTTGGTGTGATGCGGAGGTGGAGTGTTTACTGCAGATTTGGTCGATGAAAAGATTCAAAAACAGTCGACAAGACGCACAAAAACTCTGAGGTCTACGGAAAGATCTGGAAACAAAGCCACGCATCGCCATGACGTCATCAATGCGTGTGACGTGTTACGGCGTGATGACGTATAGGCAGCATGAAGCATTCTCCGAGGCCCAGGTAGTGTGAGTACAAACGGGCCTGGAGGGGGGGACAAGGACCCTAAAGCACGGGGCACGGGACGGACGCACAGTGGGAGGGCGCCCTAAAAGTACATAACACATAATGGGAGCTCTTGTTTTATCATGTAGTTAAACAGAAACTGATAAAAGACAAGAGAAAAGATAATTGCTTTAATATGTAGTCCATTATTTAATGTCTCATTAATAAAACCATTTGTAAAGTCTTATCCCTGTTATGTCAAAGGAATGTTATGCTGTATGTCATCATGGTAAAATGTGTTCTTGGAGACACTTAATGTAATTTCATGTTTTGCTTTTTATGCTTTTATGTTAATGTTTATGTTTGTTTATCGGTCTCTCTGTGAACAGATTTTGTTTCAACCATGTTAAAGGTTTTAAGTTGACATCAAAATGAAGGCTCAGCGGGCTTCTTGTTCCTCAACCTCTGCGTCCAGAAACATGAGCAACAAGGAGCGTCCAGTCTGGGGACCTAAGAATTGTATCTCTGCTCTTTGCGGATGATGTGGTCCTGTTGGCTTCATCAGACTGTGACCTCGAGCACGCACTGTAGGTAGCAGACTGCCGCTCCAGATAGGAAGTCTTGGTCTGGATATCCGTGGGCTACACCGGAAAGCCCAGAATATTAGCCATCAGACAGAACGCTGATGGTTTGAAGATCATGGGGGGTCTGTTGGACAATTGAGGATTGTGTTTTACAGTCTATGAGCGTGGGACGGCCTTCACTTCACTCCTGGAGCCGCTGTAATCTCCACTAGAGACACGGGGCTCCCACTCTAGTAACGTGTTCTGTTAGCCTAGCTCCTGGGTGGTTGTGCTAATGTGGCTTATTCTGTAAATGCCAGCCAGACGGACGTATCTCCCTTTTCCCCCAACATCAATGAGGGGAGTCAAAGTCTTAAAAGATGGCGGCTCCGAGAGGCGAGTAAGATTGGATCAAGTTGAGAGAACGGGCCTGGCGGAGAGGCTACGTCCATTTTTTATACAAACTTAGGGCGCACTCACACTGTCCTTCCGTACCAGGCCAAAACCGTTTTTTCAGCTAAAGCCTTGTGCGTTTGACCAGTGTGAGTGCAACCGCTCCGCGTATTAACTGCTGACAGCGGGCCGTTCACGGCCCGCCTGAGAGAGGTGGGCTTTTGTAGAGCACGTTTGCACGTGTACGAGCACGAGGCCTACGACGGTTCTGACGGTAATTTATGTGCGCCTGTTAGGACATAGAAAATATAAGGAGGGACCATGCGCGGACATTTAACAACAACAACAACAACGGCGGCGAAAGGTTCACGTTGGTGTGATGCGGAGGTGGAGTGTTTACTGCAGATTTGGTCGATGAAAATATTCAAAAACAGTCGACAAGATGCACAAAAACTCTGAGGTCTACGGAAAGATCTGGAAACAAAGCCACGCATCGCCATGACGTCATCAATGCGTGTGACGTGTTACAGCGTGATGACGTATAGGCAGCAAGAAGCATTTGCGCGAGGCCCAGGTAGTGTGAGTACAAACGGGCCTGGGGCGCGGGGGGAGAGGATGGGGGGACAAGTACCCTAAAGCCCGGGGAGCGGTGTGGAAGGACAGTGTGAGTGCGCCCTTAGGTAGCAGGCTGCCGCTCCAAATGGGAAGTGTTGGCCTGGATATCCATTGGCTACATCGGAAAGCCCAGAATATTAGCCATCAGACAGACAGCTGATGGTTTGAAGATTGAAGATCATGGGGGGTTTGTTGCTCCCTGCAGGTTGGGAGTGAGCTACTGCCCCAAGCGAAGGAGTTCAAGTATCTTCGTCTTGCTCACGAGTGTAAAATGGAGCGTGAGATGAACAGGAGGTTTGGTGCTGCGTCAGCACAGATGCAGTCATTGTACCGGATCATAGTGGTGAAGAGGGAGCTGAGGCTGAAGGCAAAGCTCTTAATTTACTGGTCCATCTACGTCCCAACCCTTATGGTCATGAGCTTCGGGTAATGACTGAAAGAAAGAAGTCGCTGATTCAAGCAGCCGAAATGAGTTTCCTCCGTAGGTCGGCTGGGCTCAGCCTTCGAGATATAGTGAGGAGCTCAGACATCCGCAGGGAGCTCAGAGTAGAGCCGCTGCTCCTTTGCATCAAACGGAGCCAGTTAAGATGGTTTCGGGAATCTGATAATGATCCTCCTGAGCGCCTCTCATTTGAGGTTTTACGTGTGCGCCCAACTGGAAGAAGCCTCCGGGGTAAACCCAGAACATGCTGGAGAGATTATATACCTTGTCTGGTAACGCCTCAGGGTCCCCCAGGAGGCGCTTGCAAGCCTCTGGGGACAGGGACGTCTGGTTTACTCTGCTTAGCCCACTGCCCCGTGACACACGGCCAGATAAGCGGATGAAAATGGACGGATGGATGTATAATAATAATTAATAATAATCTCCAGTTCTAAAAGCTTAAGAGATTGTTAAGCTTATATTTTATGAAAAAAAAAAGGATTCAACTGATCTGAGTTACACCGGGACACTAAGGGCGCACTCACACTGTCCTTCCGCACCGCGCCAAAACCATTTTTTCAGCTAAAGCCTAGTGCGTTTGACCAGTGTGAGTGCAACCGCTCCGCGCATAACTGCGGTCAGCGGGCCGTCCACAGCCCGTCTGAGAGAGGTGGGCTTTTGAAGAGCACGTTTGCACATGTGGGAGCACGAGCGCGCACGTGTACAAGCATTAGCACGAGGCCTACGGCGGTTCTGAGGTCATTTCCTGTGCGCCTGTTGGGACGTAGAAAAAAGAAGGAGGGACCATGCACGGACATTTCAAACAATAGCGGCGAAAGGTTCACGTTGGTGTGATGCGGAGGTGGAGTGTTTACTGCAGATTTGGATGATGAAAAGATTCAAAAACAGTCGACAAGACGCACAAAAACTCCGAGGTCTACGGAAAGATCTGGAAACAAAGCCACGCATCGCCATGACGTCATCAATGCGTGTGACGTGTTACGGCGTGATGACGTATAGGCAGCAAGAAGCATTCTCCGAGGCCCAGGTAGTGTGAGTACAAACGGGCCTGGAGGGGGGGACAAGGACCCTAAAGCACGGGGCACGGTGCGGAAAGACAGTGTGAGTGCGCCCTGAGTCTGGACGTCAGTTTCCCTGTGTAGAGAGCACATGCTAACATGCTAACACTGCAGTGATGAGCTCTCACGTTCACATGCTAAAAATGTATGCACTCATACGGTGCATGTATTTTTAGGCAGTTGCTCGGGCTCCCAGTATGTGGTACATGTCCAACAGTACATGTCCTGTTAATTCCAGTCTTAGCCCAGATTCAAACCTTAGACCGTGTGCAAATACAGTCAGCTGAAATAATACGTTTTAATGAAGACCTGATCATAACCTCGCTTTAGCAGGGATTCAGTTGCTTTTTACTCACTGATTTAGATCAAATAGTTCACCATGGATACTCAATTTTCACTGAATTATTAGTAAAAAAAACTATATGGAGGCAACTAAACCATGGCACATTGCATTCTGGGTAGTTTCTGCTATGTAGTCAGCAAGCCCCCACCACAGCGACTTCCTGTTTGATCCAATCAGGAAGTGCCAAAAGCTGCAGTCCTCTGAGTGTCCACTAGGGGCAGGTTTCATAACAGAGCAGTTTCTCATTGACCCCCATGTTAAACAGGCCGTTTACACAGCTACAGTTTACAAATATACATTTTAGTCTGTATGTTTAGGTCATATCTCCATGACAACACTTAGGGGGGTGAATTGTTTTCTACCAGCCTCGTTGTTATTTTATTTAAGGTTAAAGTTTATGAATAATTGGGGGCATGGTCTCTTGAGTGACAGCTAGCCTCTGGCCGTCACTTCTCCTTAGAGGCTAGTTGTCAGGATTAGCATCATTAGCATGCTTACTCCGTCATCTCGACCTGGACTGCGGTCATTCGTGTGGTGGTGTTTCCATCAGTGACAAAATGGTTTGCTCTTTAATCAACTGTACAAACAGATGTTTTAGGAACACACAGTGTTAGCGTTAGCCCTGTTATGCTAATTAAATAGACGCACTTGTGCCATGACTTGCAGTACAGCCTGCTATCTATGAAACATACATTAGATGCTAATGCTAATCTGGAACAGCTGGAGGATTCAGGCCGTGAAGGTCGATGTTTTACAGTCTCTGACCATGGTGCTGTGTTTAATATCAGTTTAATAGTAAATTATCAGTTTCATAGATCATAAACGCTGCCTTCACTTCACTCCTGGAGCCGGTGTAATCTCCACTAGGGACACAGGACTCTCGTTTATCTAGTAACGTGTTCTGTAACGGCTTATTCTGTAAACGTCAGCCAGACGGACGTATCTCCCTCCGCCCAACGTCACACACATGCCTTTTATGGTAAAAGGAAATGAGGCGGAATTAAAGTCCGACAAAATGGCGGCGCCCAGAGGCGAGTACAATTGGATCAAGTTGAGAGAACGGACCCAATGGAGAGGCTATGGGTGCCAGGCACACTGCTTTTTTATTCAAATGATGATAATGAAACCTTATGTAAGAGTTGTAGTGAAACAGTGGTCAGTTAGCACACCCTCTCGCTCTATTGTTGTTCTTTTTTCCACGTTGCTTCCTGGTTTATTCTACTTCTGGGTCAAAAGTGGGGAGCATGCGCAGATGAGAAATCCGACAGTAATACGGTAATGCTGTATACATCCATGGATAATTGGGGTACTGAAGGAGTTCTCTAGGTCTGTAAACCGGAGTATTAGAACTCCAATTTTACCGGGCGTATTGTGTTTACATGGTGTTTAAGAAAGTAAACAGTTTGGATGCAGAGCTGAAACAAATTTCATAGCGGAGTAGGATGGTTAGCAACAATGCTAACAGCATCAATAACGACTTGTTTAGCAGTTCACTAGCAAACTGCTTCTTTGTTGTTGTCACTTTACTGAAAACACAGCTATTGGATTGTAGATGACTCTGGGGCAGCTGAGGGGTCGCAATCGTTAACATTAGCTGTCTCTATGAAGCTCCCAGCTCAGCTCCTGTAACATTTACTCGCAACGCAGTTAGGAAACAAGAATACGTGTCTGAGGCAGCCAGCTAGCCTGTTGAAGCAGCCAGCTAGCTTAAGCTTACGTTAGCTTTGTGGAGATCCTGGGGTTTCCCGAAGTGAATAAATACGACAAATATAAAGACAAAACTGCTAAAACAGATTTAGCTACTGCCTCTGCGAGCTTCTAGCAACAAAGACAATTTCTAGTCGTGTAATAATCCTTAAATGAGCGATTAATGACAACAAAAGCAATTTGACTCGGCGGATTTCATCTTTTTATTCATGTTGAAACAATATTTCCTGTCACACTTTTGATCCACAGCTGCAGCCTGTCTCTACTCAGTCATTACTGTAGTTCTGGGTCTGCTAATCCCAGAATGCATTGCGTCGCTCAGCCCCATTTACGTCATGATCTCTCTCTATATTTGTGCATGGCATGTCCTTCAGCCCATCTGACCCCCTGAGGCAGATCTCATTTTACCATGAGGTCTCTGGGCTCCTCCCCTCACATGTCAGGTATGTAAAACAATGTAAACTAGGGTGCACCTGCACAGAGTCTGCACATACGGTCTGCGTAGAGAGAGCACGCAGACGTGATTTCTAAAGTTTCCCCCAAAGACGTGAAGGTTACGGACCGCGCTGCCAGGATGTGGAGCTTGTCGCTCATGTGTGAAGCCACACAGACAGACACAGCTTGGCTTCTGCTGCTGCTGCTGCTGCTGCTGTTCCCCTCGGGCAGCCATGTTGGCTCCACGGTCTGGTCCATGACTGTTGCCATGGTAACTGATGCCGATCCGCTGAGTGTCGGGCACCTCGCCCTGGCACCGCCGCGGAGGACGCTGCAACATATTTTGCAACAGCAGGAGCAGAATGAGATTAAGGAACAACTGCTTTTCTGAAATTCTGTGTTTAAATAAAGAAATGAGGCTTTATTTTATTATTTATCTGCTAATTTTTTATACATTTCCAGACGAGAACTGAAACACTGCAGGTTCAAAATGCTTGTTTCCTGTTTTTTTTTACATATTTGTGTCAAATGTTGTTGTTTTTCTAAACAGATCTGTCTTTTATCAGCCCGTAAATCATTAAAACGTTACAGAAATACAGTAAAAAAGTCAGTTTTCTCCATGTTTTATTAAGAATATGTTGTATAAATCAGGCTATGAATTATATATGAACCTCTGTAAAAACCTTCAGAATATAGATGTAGGGATGAATTTCAGATTTCTGGCTCAGCGTGAGGAAATAAAACTTTTAACATATGGATTGTAAAATTTAACAGGTGCTATCAGCATGTAACTTCCCCAGTTGCTGCAAGTTTTCCTGAATTTTATACCAATTAAACCAAACTTTTGGTTATTTTAGGAGAAATCTACTGACGAAAAACAGACAAAGTGAGGAAATTTAAACGTTTTCTTTCCTCTAGTCTGAAAAAAGACACGTTAAAGAAGCAAAATAGCTGCAAAATATCAAAAAAGCATTAAAAAAACAAAATTTTGCCTTCAAAAATACAAGTTTCTGTCCAAATAAAGCACAAAGCTCACAGTTTCTTACTGTTGCACACGCTGCTGCAGTGTAATGTGTGATTAGGACGTTTCTGTCAGTTCACAGCAACATTATAAATCTGCCTTTTGTCCTAAAACAACCAGGTGTGACGGGATCTGTTGCAGAAAGAAAAGCCTCTCAATAACCTTGAAGATGCTGTCGTGATAAAGCACCGTGACGACAGGGGGAGAGCGCGGCGTTGTGCACCAGATGTTCGACCTGAGGAGGTCCCTGACGAGGAAAACGGCCAGGAACAAATCTTCACTTAGTAGCAACGTACTAACAGCAGAGGGCATCGTGCTACAATAGTAGAGGATCCTCTGTGTGCTCAGTTCATCTTAGTTCAACAGTCAAAAAGAAGAGTAGGGAAGAAATGCTCTGTAATCTCTCACACGTTCGCATTTTTCCATTTTTAGAGGTAATATCCTGAATGTTACAGCTCTTAGTTTTAAGTTACACATCAAATGTAGACCTACTAATCTATATTCATTCATTCATCTTCAGCCTCTTGTCCCTGTCGGGGTCGTGGGAGGGCTGGAGCCGATCCCAGCTGACATCGGCGGGGTCCACCCTGGACAGGACGCCAGTCTATCACAGGACATATAGGGCGCACTCACACTGTCCATCCGTACCGTGCCCAAACAGGTTTCACGGCTAAAGTCTGGTTCCTTTGACCAGTGTGAGTTCAACCATACCGCGTCTAGTTGCGGCACGCTTG